>NW_026909428.1:0-1200000 GCF_033115175.1 Lepus europaeus | reverse complement strand
TTGTGTTTTGGCTAACTCAATCTGAAATATTGCTACAGCCACTGTGTTTGTGTGTTCCTGATATTATCTACGGACTTTATTGTTTTGAATGTTTTTTTTCAGGGAACATTTAATTTTGTGCTTGGAAACACTAATTGGTTACACATGGAGACACCAGCTCCACACATTCTTATTTTCTAGGGAGAAAGCTAGAAGAACTGCGGCAAACAAACATGATATTTCTGTTTGTATATATGACATTTTATGCTCTTGCCTAACGAAAAGACTTTGCTTTTCTCCAAAACCATTTGTACTGTGATTTTTCTCGGTCCATTGCATACGAATTCCACACCAGTTTGTCCAGATATGACTGTATGAAACTAGATATATCCGGCTGTGTTTTGGCTAACTCTATCCCAGATATTGCTACAGACTCTGTGTTTGTGTTTTCTGGATATTATCGATGGACTTATTGTTTTGAATGTTTTTATCAGGGAACATTCATTTTGTAACTTTGAAACACTAATTGTTTCCACATGGAGACACAAGTTCTACACATTCGTATTTTCTAGGGAGAAAGCTAGAGGAACTGCAACAAACAAACATGATATTTCTGTTTGTATAGATGACATTTTATGCACTTGCCTTTCGAAAACACTTTGCTTTTCTCCAAAAACATTTGTACTGTGATTTTCTCAGTCCATTGCATACGAATTCCACACCAGTTTCTCTGGATATGAATGGATGAAACAAGAAATATCTGGTTGTGTTTTGGCTAACTCAATCTGAAATATTGCTATAGCCTCTGTGTTTGTGTATTCCTGATATTATCCACGGATATTATTGTTTTGAATGCTTTTTTTTTCAGGGAACATTTAATTTTGTGCTTGGAAACACTAATTGGTTCCACATGCAGACACCAGCTCTACACATTCGTATTTTCTAGGGAAAAAGCTTGAGCATCTGTGGCAAACAATCATGATATTTCTGTTTGTATAGATGACATTTGATGTACTTGCCTAACGAAAAGACTTTGCGTTTCTCCAAAACCATTTGTACTGTGATTTTCTCGTCCATTGCACACGATTTCCACACCAGTTTATCTTGATATGACTGGATGAAAGCAGAAATATCTGGTTGTGTTTTGGCTAACTCAATCTGAAATATTGAAAAAACCTCTTGTTTGTGTGTTCCTTATATTATCTATGGACTTTATTGTTTTGAATGTTTTTTTGGGAAACATTTAATTTTGTGCTTGGAAACACTAATTGGTTCTACATGGAGACACCAGCTCTACACATTCGTATTTTCTACGGAGAAAGCTAGGGAACTGTGGAAAACAAACATGATATTTCTGTTTGTATCAATGACATTTTATGCATTTGCCTAAGGAAAAGACTTTGCTTTTCTCCAAAACCATTTGTACTGTGATTTTCTCGTTCCATTGCATACAAATTCCACACCAGTTTGTTCGGATATTACTGGATGAAAGCAGAAATATCTGGTTTTGTTTTGGCTAACTCAATCCGAAATATTGTGAAAGACTCTGCGATTGTGTTTTCCGGATATTTTCGATGGACTTATTGTTTTGAATGTTTTTATCAGGGAACATTTAATTTTGTACCACTGAAACACTAATTGATTCATAATGGGGACACCAGCTCTACACATTCGTAATTTCTAGAGAGAAAGCAAGAGGAACTGCGGCAAACAAACATGATATTTCTATTTGTATCGATGACATTTTATGCTCTTTCCTAAAGAAAAGACTTTGTTTTTCTCCAAAACCATTTTTACTGTGATTTTCTCGGTCCATTGCATACGAATTCCACAACAGTTTGTCCGGATATGACTGGATGAAACCGGAAATATCCGGTATTGTTTTGGCTAACTCAATCCCAGATATTGCTATAGGCTCTGTGTTTGTGTTTTCTGGATATTACGATGGACTTTATTGTTTTGAATGTTTTTATCAGGGAACATTTAATTTTGTGCCATTGAAACACTAATTGGTTCTTCATGGGGAAACCAGCTCTACACATTCGTATTTTCTAGGGAGAAAGTTAGAGCAACTGCGGCAAACAAACAGGATATTTCTGTTTGTATCGATGACATTTTATGCACTTGCCTAAGGAAAAGACTTTGCTTTTCTCCAAAACCATTTTTACTGTGATTTTCTCGGTCCATTGCATATGAATTCCACACCAGTTCACCGGATATGACAGGATGAAACCAGAAATACCCGGTTTTGTTTGGCTAACTCAATCCGAAATATTGTGAAAGCCTCTGTGTTTGTTTTTTCTGGAAATTATCGATGTACTTTATTGTTTTAAATGTTTTTATCAGGGAACATTTAATTTTGTACCGTTGAAACACTAATGGGTTCATCATGGCGACACCAGTTCTACACATTCGTATTTTCTAGAGAGAAAGCTAGAGGAACTGCTGCAAACAAACATGATATTTCTGTTTGTGTAGATGACATTTTAAGCACTTGACAAATGGAAAGACTTTGATTTTCTCCAAAACCATTTTTACTGTGCTTTTCTCAGTACATTGCATACGAATTCCACAGCAGTTTACTGGATATGTCTAGATGAAAACAGAAATATCCAGTTTTGTTTTGGCTAACTCAATCCCAGATATTGCTACTGCCTCTGTGTTTGTGTATTCCTGATATTACTCACGGACTTTATTGTTTTGAATGTTTTTTATCAGAGAACATTTTTTTTGTGCTTGGAATCAGTAATTCGTTCCACATGGAGATACCTGCTCTACACATTCGTATTTTCTAGGGAGACAGCTAGAGGACCTGCGAAAAACAAACATGATATTTCTGTTTGTATAATGATTTTTTTTAACTTTTATTTAATGAATATAAATTTCCAGTATACCGCTTATGGATTACAATGGCTTCCCCTTCCCATAATTTCCCTCCCACCCGCAACCCTCCCCTCTCCCGCTCCCTCTCCCCTTCCATTCACATTAAGATTCATTTTCAATTCTCTTTATATACAGAAGATCAATTTAGTATACATTAAGTAAAGATTTCAACAGTTTGCACCCACATAGAAACACAAAGGGAAACATACTGTTTGAGTACTAGTTATAGCATTAAATCACAATGTACAGTACATTAAGGACAGAGATCCCACATCAGGAGCAAGCACACAGTGGGTCCTGTTGTTGACCCAACAAATTGACACTCTAGTTTATGGCACCAGTAAACACCCTAGGCTGTCGTCAGGAGTTGCCAAGGCTATGGAAGCCTTCCAAGTTCCCCGACTCTGATCATATTTAGACAAGGTCATAAAAGACAGGGTGAGGATAGTAACCAATGATCCTAAGAGTGGCATTTACCAGGTCTGAACAATTATACAGCATTAAGTGGGGAAGAGGACCATCAGTACACACAGGTTGGGAGTAGAGCCATTGGTGGTAGAGTAGAGGTTATGATTACAAAGGAATGAGGCCCAAGTGCACTAGACAGGGTCTAGAACAAAGGACAGAGTCATTATTAGAGGAGCTAAGAAAGGTGCTGTCTAAGCTACAAGTAATTTTTCTGATTGAGAGGCAAATAGAACCTGATAGAAGGGGCTTGATTATAATCTGGTGGGCTTTAGGCCTTGTAAGTTAAGAGGCCCAGACCTATCTATCTCTTCACATGGGGTATATCCT
The DNA here is from genome assembly GCF_033115175.1 of Lepus europaeus. Lineage (NCBI taxonomy): Eukaryota > Metazoa > Chordata > Mammalia > Lagomorpha > Leporidae > Lepus > Lepus europaeus. The sequence continues at coordinate 1,196,343 of NW_026909428.1, read as the reverse complement.
AAGGGAGGTGTGAACCTCCTAGGGGAAGGCACTCTGTTGACTTTCATTACTTGGCTGGCCTGGGAGGAGCGCTGGGCAGGTAAATGCAGGGGGCATCTCTAACAAGAAATTTACAGTTCTGCCTGCAATGTTGCTGACCCTACTTGACCAAACCCTCAGCTGCAGTGGTCACTTTGGAAGTTGGGCTGAGTGAAGGGCTTTTCAGCTTAGAGCCAATAAGATCTGTGGCTCTGACCTGGGCATCCTTCGACTCCAGGGCAGGTCCATTTCCAGTGACCCAACTCTTGGCAGAGCTGCCAGGGCTCTTCACAAGCTGACTTCTGCTGAAGCCCAGGCTTACCACATTGAAAGCCACTGCAGTGGACTGGCCTGTTGGGTCTCCTTGAGGGCAGATCACTGTACAGATCAGCCATTAATAGGCCTGCCACCCATTGCTTCTGATGCCGAGCTTTCTTTTCCTCCTGGTTTGTGTTCAAGCAGACCAGAGGATGCAAGTCAAGGGAGTGCCCATGTCCCATCTCTAATCTTCTGCGGCCTGAACTACAAGTCTATAGTCACAGGCATGTTCTGCAGTAGTTTTTCTAAGGTAGACAATGCCCATAAGGAAAATTATATTCTCACTTGAAAACTTTCTTTCCCTTTGGTCTGAAAGGGAGTTTTTTTTTTTTTCTACTTACTGTATACTTCGCTGATGGCAATGTGAATCTAGCTATGAGATTATTATTTAAGCTCTTATTTTGGCTATGCTATTACAGAAAAATGTTAGCCATCTCTTATAAGGTCTAAAGATTAAATTGTGCGTCCAAGATGGCGGAATAGGAAGGGAGCACATTGATATTCTTCGGCAAGACACAGGTTAATAAAAGTGGAGATACTGCAGGGTCAAGGAAGTGTAGGGGAAGAAACAGCAGAGGAAACTCTTCCGGAACTAGTGATTCACAGTGGACCTGCATGGAGAGCGTGGAAGCCCAAGTTCGGGACACCAGCAGCAGACTCAACGCACCAGCGCTGGAACGCGAGGTGAGCCGAACCTCCATAGCCCGAGACACCAGCGGGCAAGCGGAAAGAGGAGGCTAGAGGGAACGAGGCTTGAAACTCCGTGGGGAAAAGTTCACCAGGCTAACTAGAAGAGAGAGAGGGAAAAAAAAGTGACCGAAACGGACACGAGTTTCTCTCTCTCCGCTCACCCCTCAAGGGCGAGCAAGACAAAGAGCAGGCGCCATTTTGGACATACGTCATAAGCAGGGCGACCTCAGGTCTGCACCGGCCCTGAGCGTAGCAGAAAAACCTGACTCTGGCGGGAGGGGTGAAATAACTGGAGATTAGCATCTAACTTGGCAACCCAGTGGGAGACTGCAGGAGAATTGGAGCCCACACCGAGGGCAGCAGAGATTCCCTGTGTGGTTCTTGGGAAAGAGCTTCCAATCTCTGGCTCCTGTGGATATATCATTTGCCTGCTAACTACCTCCAATTACATTCAGCTGTGCGGAATTACTTCCCTTTTGAATCAACAAAAGAAAGAGACATTTACCACACCTAACCTGGGAGTGTCATCTTGACACACCCTCAACCCTGAGGAACCAAACACAGCTCTCAGTCCACACCCATCTCAAGCCTCTAAGGCTCCACCAAAAGCAGACAGTCCACTTAATCTAGAGTCATAGTATAACAAGGAAAAAAAAACACCACAGTGAAGAAACCAAATATCTCCAACATGCCATACAACAAACGCAAAAACCGAGGTAACAAGAACAAGGAAGACACTATGACGCCCCCAAATGAAACAGACACCCCAACTCAAGATTATGAAGATGATGAGATAGAAGAAATGCAAGAAGTGGATCTCAAAAAATTGATAAGAACATTAACAAGTTCTCAAAAACAAATTCTTGAACTACAGAAATCCTTAAAGGACAAGATAGAAAATCTCTCTCGTGAAAGTGAAATATTAAGGAGGAATCAAAATGAAATGAAACAACTAGTGGAACAAGAAATGGTGATTGTGACGAGAAATCATAATGAAATGAAATTCAATAGATCAAATGACAAACACATTAGAGAGCCTTAAAAACAGAATGGGCGAAGCAGAAGAGAGAATATCAGACTTAGAAGATGGAGAACAGGAAAGGAAACAGGCAAACCAAAGAAAAGAAGAAGAAATTAGAAATCTAAAAAATATTGTCAGGAATCTACAGGATACTATTAAAAAACCCAACATTCGGGTTCTAGGAGTTCCTGAAGGCATGGAGAGGGAGAAAGGATTAGAAGGCATTTTCAGTGAGTTACTAGCAGAAAATTTCCCAGGTTTGGAGGACAGAGGCATCTTAGTACAGGAAGCTTATAGAACCCCTAATAAACATGACCAAAAGAGATCCTCACCACGACACGTCATAATCAAACTCACCACAGTGAAACATAAAGAAAAGATTCTAAAAGGTGCAAGAGAGAATCCTCAGATTACTCTCAGAGGATCTCCAATTAGACTCACAGCAGACTTCTCATCAGAAACCCTACAAGCTAGAAGGGAATGGCGAGACATAGCCCAGGTACTAAGAGAGAAAAACTGCCAGCCCAGAATATTATATCCTGCAAAGCTCTCATTTGTGAATGAAGGTGAAATTAAGACTTTTCATAGCAAACAGAAACTGAAAGAATTTGTTGCCACTCATCCTGCCCTGCAAAAGATGCTTAAAGATGTGTTACACACAGAAACACAGAAACATGGTCACCAATATGAAAGAAGGTAAAGGAAGGAAACCTCACAGCAAAAGATCACAGGAAGCTCAATTTCTCTTTGACATAGAATTAAACTCTGATGCACTGTTAGAGCAATGTGTTAAAGTAATCTATTATGTGTCCTTGATGTCTGTTAAATTCTAATTGTTCAAAAACAGCTGAATTTTTATTAAGAGCTATGGGTTATTTAACTATGTGCTTATTTTCAAAGACTTGAATAATCACCTTGTAACAATGATCAAATTTGGTCTATGTTATGTCATGATTTTAAGGAATCTTAGTTCAACCAGATATTTTGGATTTTGATATTGGTCTATTATGCTATGTTATATGTGCATACATAGTGTATGTCCACATGGGGAAATTTTATTAAGAGTTTTATTTTAAATGGCTTTTAGATAAGATTGTCCATAAATTTAAGCTGCTAAAATCAATCAAAGATACATTTTAATTGGTGTGACCTGAATCTGTGTATCATGTGTTTTAAACTTGTTGGTAGAAAGAAACTAAAAATATTTTATATGGTTGTGCTTAAGTTTACTGGTGAAACGAACTACACCATGTTAGATATTTAAGAGGTGTTTTCAAATACATGATTCTTGAAATTTATAGAAGGCATTGGACCTTCTGGTAAATGTTTTCTTAAGTTCTTATCTAATGGTTGAAACTGTTTGCTAAGTATTCATGTAATATTGCTATTGTCAGCAAGTGATCTAGGACTTGCTCCCTCATTTCTCTATTCTAAGCCCAACTTGTTCTTTCATTTCTCTATTCTCTTCAAGGTAGAGAACTAACTCTATTATGAAGGAATCTGTAGGACGCACAATTTAATCTGTATAGATGATATTTTATGCACTTGCCTAACGAAAAGACTTTGTTTTTCTCCAAAACCATTTTAACTGTGATTTTGTCAGTCCATTGCATACGAATTCCACAACACTTTTTCCGGATATGACTGGATGAAACCAGAAATATCTGGTTTTGTTTTGGCTAACGATATCCGAAATATTGTGAAAGCATCTGTGTTTATGTTTTCTAGATATTATCGGTGCACTTTCTAGTTTTCAATGTTTTTTTCTGGGAACATTTAATTTTGTACAGTAGAAACAATAATTGGTTCATCCTGGGGACACCAGCTCTACACATTGGTATTTTCTAGGGAGAAAGCTAGAGGAACTGCGGCAAACAAACATGAACTTTCTGTTTGTATAGATGACATTTGATGCACTTGCCTAATGAAAAGACTTTGCTTTTCTCCAAAACCATTTTTACTGTGATTGTCTCGGTCCATTGCATATGAATTCCACAACAGTTTGTCTGCATATGACTGGATGAAACTGGAAATATCAGGTTGATTTTTACTTAACTCAATCCCAGATATTGTTACCGCCTCAGTGTTTGTGGATTCCTGATATTATCCACAGACTTTATTGTTTTGAATGTTTTTTATCAGGGAACATTTAATTTTCTGCTTGGAAACACTAATTGGTTCCACATGGATACACCAGCTCTACACATTCCTATTTTCCAGGGAGAAATCTAGAGGAACTGCGGCAAACAAACATGATATTTCTGTTTGTATAGATGACATTTGATGCGATTGCCTAATGAAAAGACATTGCTTTTCTCAAAAACCATTTCTACTGTGATTTTCTTGGTCCATTGCATACGAATTCCACACCAGTTTGTCTGGATATGACTGGATGAAACCGGAAATATCTGGTTTTATTTTAGCAAACTCAATGCCAGATATTGTTACCGCCTCTGTGTTTGTGTATTCCAGATATTATCCACAGACTTTATTGTTTTGAATATTTTTTATCAGGGAACATTTAATTTTCTGCTTGGAAACACTTATTGGTTCCACATGGATACACCAGCTCTACACATTCGTATTTTCTAGGGTGAAAGCTAGAGGAACTGCGACAAACAAACATGATCTTTCTGTTTGTATAGATGCCATTTGATGCACTTGCCTAACGAAAAGACTTTGCTTTTCTCCAAAAACATTTGTACTGTTATTTTCTCGGTCCATTCATACGAATTGCACACCAGTTTCTCCGGATACGACTGGATGAAACCGGAAATATCCGGTTGATTTTTTATAACTCAATCCCAGATATTGTTACCCCCTCTATGTTTGTGTATTCCAGATATTATCCACCGACTTTATTGTTTTGAATGTTTTTTATCAGGGAACATTTAATTTTCTGCTTGTAAAAACAAATTGGTTCCACATGGAGACACCAGCTCTACACATTCGCATTTTCTAGGGAGAAAGCTAGAGGAACTGCGGAAAACAAACATGATATTTCTGTTTGTATAGATGACATTTGATGCACTTGGTTAACGAAAAGACTTTGCTTTTCTCCAAAACCATTTGTACTGTTATTTTCTCGGTCCATTGCATACGAATTCCACAGCAGTTTGTCGGGATATGACTGTAGCAAACCAGAAATATCTGGTTGTGTTTTGGGTAACTCAATCCGAAATATTGCTACAGACTCTGTGTTTGTGTTTTCTGGATATTATCGATGGACTTATTGTTTTGAATGTTTTCATCAGGGAACATTTAATTTTCTGCTTGGAAACACTAATTGTTTGCACATGGAGACACCAGCTCCACATATTCGTATTTTCTAGGAAGAAATCTAGAGGAACTGCAGCAAACAAACATGATCTTTCTGTTTGTATAGATGACATTTGATGCACTTGCCTAACGAAAAGACTTGGGTTTCTCCGAAACCATTTGTACTGTGATTTTCTCGGTTCATTGCATACGAATTCCACACCAGTTTGTCCGGTTATGACTGGATGAAACGGAAATATCTGGTTTTGTTTTGGCTAACTCAATCCCAGATATTGTTACCGCCTCTGTGTTTGTGCATTCCTGATATTATCCACGTCTTTATTGTTTGAATGTTTTTTTTCAGGAAACATTTAATTTTCTGCTTGGAAACACTAATTGTTTCCACATGGACACAACAGCTCTACACATTCGTATTTTCTAGGGAGAAAGCTAGCGGAACTGCGGCAAACAAACATGATCTTTCTGTTTTTATAGATGACATTTGATGCACTTGCCTAACGAAAATACTTTGCTTTTCTCCAAAACCATTAGTACTGTGATTTTCTCGGTCCATTGCATAGGAATTCCACACCACTTTGTCCGTATATGCCTGGATGAAACCGGAAATATCTGGCTTTGTTTTGGCTAACTCAATCCCAGATATTGCTACAGCCTCTGTTTGTTTTTTCTGGATATTATCCACAGACTTTATTGTTTACAATATTTTTTATCGGGGAACATTTTATTTTTAGCTTGGATATAGTAATTGGTTCCACATGAAGACACCATCTCTACATATTCATATTTTTTAGGGAGAAAGCTAGAGGAACTGCGACAAACAAACATGATCTTTCTGTTTGTATAGATGACATTTTATGCAATTGCGTAATGAAAAGACGTTGCTTTTATCCAAAACCATTTGTACTGTGATTTTCTCGGTCCATTGCATACGAATTCCACACCAGTTTGTCCGGATATGACTGGATGAAACCGGAAATATCTGGTTTTGTTTTGGCTAACACAATCCCAGATATTGCTTCAGCCTCTGTTTGTTTTTTCTGGATATTATCCCCATACGTTATTGTTTAGAATGTTTTTTATCAGGGAACATTTAATTTTTAGCTTGGATATACTAATTGGTTCCACATGAAGACACCATCTCTACATATTCATATTTTCTAGGGAGAAAGATAGAGGAACTGCTACAAACAAACATGATATTTCTGTTTGTATGGATGACATTTTATGCAATTTCCTAATGAAAAGACTTTGCTTTTCTCCAAAACGATTTTTACTTTTATTTTCTCGGTCCATTGCATACGAATTCCACACCAGTTTCTCCGGATATGACTGGATGAAACCGGAAATATCCGGTTGGTTTTTGCCTAACTCAATCCCAGATATTGTTACCGCCTCTGTGTTTGTTTATTCCTGATATTATCCACAGACTTTATTGTTTTGAATGTTTTTTATCAGGGAACATTTAATTTTCTGCTTGGAAACACTAATTGGTTCCACATGGACACACCAGCTCTACAGATTCGTATTTTCCAGGGAGAAAGCTAGAGGAACTGCAGCAAACAAACATGATGTTTCTGTTTGTATAGATGACATTTGATGCACTTGCCTAAAGAAAAGACTTTGCTTTTCTCCAAAACCATTTGTACTGTGATTTTCTGGTCCATTGCATACGAATTCAAGAACAGTTTGTCCGGATATGACTGGATGAAACCGAAAATATCTGGTTGATTTTTGGCTAACACAATCCCAAATATTGTTACCACCCTTGTGTTTGTGTATGCCTGATATTATCCACGGACTTTATTTTTTTGGATGTTTTTATCAGGGAACATTAAATTTTCTGCTTGGAAACACTAATTCTTTCCACATGGAGACACCGGCTCCACACATTTGTATTTTCTAGGGAGAAAGCTAGCAGAACTGCAGCAAACAAACATGATATTTCTGTTTGTGTAGATGGCATTTGATGCATTTGCCTGACGAATACACTCTGCTTTTCTCCAAAACCATTTCCACTGTGATTTTCTCCGTCCATTGCATACGAATTCCACACCACTTTGTCCGTATATGCCTGGATGAAACCGGAAATATCTGGTTTTGTTTTGGCTAACTCATTCCCAGATATTGCTACAGCCTCTGTTTGTTTTTTCTGGATATTATCCACAGACTTTATTGTTTAAAATATTTTTTATCGGGGAACATTTAATTTTTAGCTTGGATATAGTAATTGGTTCCACATGAAGACACCATCTCTACATATTCATATTTTTTAGGGAGAAAGCTAGAGGAACTGCGACAAACAAACATGATCTTTCTGTGTCTATAGATGACATTTTATGCAATTGCGTAATGAAAAGACGTTGCTTTTATCCAAAACCATTTTTACTGTGATTTTCTGGTCCATTGCATACGAATTAAAGAACAGTTTTTCCGGTTATGATTGGATGAGACTGGAAATATCCGGTTCATTTGTGCCTAACTGAATCCCAGATATTGTTACCGCCTCTGTGTTTGTGTATTCCTGATATTATCCACGGAATTTATTGTTTTGAATGTGTTTTTTCAGGAAACATTCAACTTTCTGCTTGGAAACACTAATTCCTTCCACATGGAGACACCAGCTCTACACATTCATATTTTCTAGGAAGAAAGCTAGAGGAACTGCGGCAAACAAACATGATATTTCTGTTTGTGAAGATGACATTTGATGCACTTGCCTAACGAAGACTTTGCTTTTTTCAAAACCATTTGTACTTGATTTTCTTAGTCCATTGCATACGAATTCCACACCAGTTTGTCCGGATATGACTGGATGAAACCGGAAATATTCGGTTGATTTTTGCCTAACCCAATCCCAGATATTGTTACCGCCTCTGTGTTTGTGTGTACCTGATATTATCCACAGACTTTACTCTTTTGAAAATTTTATATCAAGGAACATTGAATTTTCTGCTTGGAAACACTAATTGGTTCCACATGGAAACACCACATCTACACATTCGTATTTTCTAGGAAGAAATCTAGAGGAACTGCGGCAAACAAACACGATCTTTCTGTTTGTATAGATGACATTTGATGCAGTTGCCTAACGAAAAGACTTTGCTTTTCTCCAAAACCATTTGTACTGTGACTTTCTCGGTCCATTGCATACGAATTCCACACCAGTTTGTCTGGATATGACTGTAGGAAACCAGAAATATCCAGTTGTGTTTTGGGTAACTCAATCCGAAATATTGCTACAGACTCTGTGTTTGTGTTTTCTGGATATTATCGACGGACTTCTTGTTTTGAATGTTTTTATCAGGGAACATTTAATTTTCTGCTTGGAAACACTAATTGTTTCCACATGGAGACACCAGCTCTACACATTCGTATTTTCTAGGAAGAAAGCTGGAGGAACTGCGGCAAACAAACATGATCTTTCTGTTTGTATAGATGACATTTTATGCACTTGCCTAACGAAAAGACTTTGCTTTTCTCCAAAACCATTTGTACTGTGATTTTCTGGTCAATTGCATATGAATTCAAGAACAGTTTGTCCGGATATGATTGGATGAAACCGGAAATATCCGGTTGATTTTTGCCTAACCCAATCCCAGGTATGGTTACCGCCTCTGTGTTTGTGTATTCCTGATATTATCCACGGATTTATTGTTTTGAATGTTTTTTTTCAGGAAACATTTAATTTTCTGCTTGGAAACACTAATTCGTTCCACTTGGAGACACCAGCTCTACACATACGAATTTTCTAGGAAGAAAGCTAGAGGAACTGCGGCAAACAAACATGATATTTCTGTTTGTATAGATGACATTTGATGCACTTGGCTAACGAAAAGACTTTGCTTTTCTCCAAAACCATTAGTACGGTGATATTCTGGTCCATTGCATACGAATTCAAGAACAGTTTGTCCGGATACGACTGGATGAAACCGGAAATATCCGGTTGATTTTTGGCTAACACAATCCCAAATATTGTTACCGCCTCTGTGTTTGTGTATTCCTGATATTATCCACGGACTTTATTGTTTTGAATGTTTTTTTTTTCAGGAAACATTAATTTTCTGGTTGGAATCACTAATTGTTTCCACATGGAGACACCAGCTCTACACATTCGTATTTTCTAGGGAGAAAGCTAGAGGAACTGCCGCAAAGAATCACGAACTTTCTGTTTATATAGATGACATTTTTTGCACTTGCCTAACGAAAAGACTTTGCTTTTCTCCAAAACCATTTGTACTGTGATTTTCTCGGTCCATTGCATACGAATTCCACTGCAGTTTTTCCGGATATGATTGGATGAAACCGGAAATATCTGGTTTTGTTTTGGCTAACTCAACCCAGATATTGTTACCGCCTCTGTGTTGGTTTATTCCAGATATTATCCACGGACTTTATTGTTTTGAATGTTTTTTATCAGGGAACATTTAATTTTCTGCTTGGAAACCCTAATTGCTTCCACATGAAAACACCAGGTCAACACATTCGTATTTTCTAGGGAGAAAGCTTGAGGAACTGCGGCAAACAAACATGATATTTGTGTTTGTGTAGATGAGATTTGATGCACTTGCCTAACGAAAAGACTTTGCTTTTCTCCAAAACCATTTGTGCTGTGATTTTCTCGGTCCATTGCATACGAATTCCACAGCAGTTTGTCCGGATATGACTGTAGGAAACCAAAAATATCCAGTTGTGTTTTGGGTAACTGAATCCGAAATATTGCTACAGACTCTGTGTTTGTGTTTTCTGGATATTATCGATGGACTTCTTGTTTTGAATGTTTTTATCAGGGAACATTTAATTTTGTACCGTTGAAACACTAATTGATTCCACATGTACACACCAGCTCTACACCTTCGTATTTTCTAGGGAGAAAGCTGGAGGAACTGTGGCAAACAAACATGATATTTCTGTTTGTATAGATGACATTTGATACACTTGCCTAACGAAACGACTTTGCTTTTCTCCAAAACCATTTCTACTGTGATTTTCTTGGTCCATTGCATACGAATTCCACACCAGTTTGTCCGGATATGACTGGATAAAACCGGAAATATCCAGTTGATTTTTGCCTAACTCAATCCCAGATAGTGTTACCACCTCTGTGTTTGTGTATTCCAGATATTATCCACGGACTTTACTGTTTTGAATGTTTTTTTTCAGGAAACATTTAATTTTCTGCTTTGAAACACTAATTGTTTCCACATGTACACACCAGCTCTACACATTTGTATTTTCTAGGGAGAAAGCTAGAGGAACTGCGGCAAACAAACATGATATTTCTGCTTGTATAGTTGACATTTGATGCACTTGCCTAACGAAAAGACTTTGCTTTTCTCCAAAACCATTTGTACTGTGATTTTCTCGGTCCATTGCATACGAATTCCACACCAGTTTGTCCGGATATGACTGGATGAAACCGGAAATATCCAGTTGATTTTTGCCTAACAATCCCAGATATTGTTACCGCCTCTGTGTCTGTGTATTCTAGATATTATCCACAGACTTTATTGTTTTGAATGTTTTTTATCAGGGAACATTTAATTTTCTGCTTGGAAACACTAATTGGTTCCACATGGAGACACCAGCTCTACGCATTGCTATTTTCTAGGGAGAAAGCTAGAACTGCGGCAAACAATCATGATATTTCTGTTTGTATCGATGATATTTTATCTACTTCCCTTATGAAAAGACTTTACTTTTCTCCAAAACCATTTTTACTGTGATTTTCTTTTTCCACTGCAAACGAATTCCACACCAGTTTTTCCGTATATGACTGTATGTAACTGGAAATATCTGTTTTTTTTTTTTTGGCTAACTCAATCTGAAATATTGCTACAGTCTCTGTGTTTGTGTATTCCTGATATTATCTACAGACTTTATGTTTTTGAATGTTTTTTTAAGGGAACATTTAATTTTGCACTCGGAAACAAAAATTTGTTCCACATGGAGACACCACCTCTGCACATTCATATTTTCTAGGGAGAAAGCTAGAGGAACTGTGGCAAACAAACATGAAATTTCTGTTTGTATAGATGATATTTTATGCACTTGCCTAATGAAAAGACTTTGCTTTTCTCCAAAACCATTTTTACTGGGATTCTCTTGGTCCAGTGCATACGAATTCTACAGCAATTTGTCCAGATATGATTTAATGAAACCGGAAATATCCGGGTTTTTCTTTGCCTAACTGAATCTCAGATTTTTTACCGCCTCTGTTTTTGTGTATTCCTGATATTATCCACAGACTTTATTCTTTTGAATGTTTTTTATCATGGAACATTTAATTTTCTGCTTGGAAACACTAATTGGTTCCACATGGAGACACAATTTTTACTGTGATTTTCCCGGTCCTTTGCAAACGAATTCCACACCAGTTTGTCCGGATATGACTGGATGAAACCGGAAACATCTGGGTTTTTTTTTTTGGCTAACTCAATCACAGATATTGCTACAGACTCTGTGTTTTTTTTTTTTCTGGATATTATCCACAGACTTTATTGATTTGAATGTTTTTTATCAGGGAACATTTTGTTTTGAGCTTGGATACAGTAATTGGTTCAACATATAGATAGCAGCTCTAATATTCGTATTTTCTAGGGAGAAAGCTAGAGGAACTGCGGCAAACAAACATGATATTTCTGCTTGTATAGTTGACATTTGATGCACTTGCCTAACGAAAAGACTTTGCTTTTCTCCAAAACCATTTGTACTGTCATTTTCTCGGTCCATTGCATACGAATTCCACACCAGTTTGTCCGGATATGACTGGATGAAACCAGAAATATCCGGTTATCTTTTGGCTAACTCAATCCGAAATATTGTGAAAGCCTCTGTGTTTGTGTTTTCTGGATATTATCGATGGACTTTATTGTTTTCAATATTTTTATCAGGGAACATTTAATTTTGTACCGTTGAAAAACTAATTGGTTCATCATGGGGACACCAGCTCTACACATTCGTATTTTCTAAGGAGACTGCTAGAAGAACTGCGACAAACAAACATGATATTTCTGTTTGTATAGAACATTTTATGCACTTGCCTAAGGAAAAGTCTTTGCTTTTCTGCAAAACCATTTTTTCTGTAAATTTTTCGTTAATTGCATACGAATTCCACACCAGTTTGTCCGGATATGACTGGATGAAAACAGAAATATCCGGTATTGTTTTGGCTAACTCAATCCGAAATATTGTGAAAGCCTCTATGTTTGTGTTTTCTGGATATTATCGATGGACTTTATTGTTTTGAATGCTTTTCATCAGGGAACATTTTATTTTGAGCTTGGATACACTAATTAGTTGCACATGGAGACACCAGCTGAACATATTCGTATTTTCTAGGGAGAAAGCTAGAGGAACTGCGGCAAACAAACATGATATTTCTATTTGTATCGATGACATTTTATGCACTTGCCTAACGAAAGACTTTGCTTTTCCCCAAAACCATTTTACTGTGATTTTCTCGGTCCATTGCATACGATTTTCGCACCAGTATGTCCGGATATGACTGGAAGAAACCGGAAATATCCAGTTGTGTTTCGGCTAACTCAATCCCAGATATTGTGAAAGCCTCTCTGTTTGTGTTTTCTGGATATTATTGATGGACTATATTGTTTTGAATGTTTTTATCAGGGAACATTTAATTTTGTACCATTGAAACACTAATTGGTTCATCATGGGGACACCAGCTCTAAATATTCGTATTTTCTAGGGAGAAATCTAGAGGCACTGCGACAAACAAACATGATATTTCTGTTGGTATAGATAACAATTTATGCACTTGCCTAACGAAAAGACTTTGCTATTCTCCAAAACTATTTTTATTGTGATTTTCACGGTCCATTGCATACGAATTCCACACCAGTTTGTCCGGATATGACTGGAAGAAACCGGAAATATCCAGTTGTGTTTCGGCTAACTCAATCCCAGATATTGTGAAAGCCTCTGTGTTTGTGTTTTCTGGATATTATTGATGGACTATATTGTTTTGAATGTTTTTATCAGGGAACATTTAATTTTCTACCGTTGAAATACTAGTTGGTTCAATATGGGGACACCAGAACTACACATTCGTATTTCCTAGGGAGAAAACTAGAGGAACTGTGGCAAACAAAAATGATATTTCTGTTTGTATCTATGAGATTTTATGCACTTGCCTAACGAAAAGACTTTGCTATTCTCAAAAACCATTTTTACTGTGATTTTCTCGTTCCATTGCACACGAATTCCACACCAGTTTTTCCGGATATGACTGGGAGAAATCAGAAATATCTGGTTTTCTTTTTGCTAAATCAATCCGAAATATTGCCCCAGCCACTTTGGCTAACTCAATCCGAAATATTGTGAAAGCCTCTGTGTTTGTGTTTTCTGGATATTATCAACGGATTTTAGGTTTTTGCATGTTTTTTATCAGGGAACATTTTATTTTGAGCTTGGATACAGTAATTCGTTCCACAAGGAGACACCAGGTGATCATATTCGTATTTTCTAGGGAGAAAGCTAGAGGAAATGTGGCAAACAAACATGATATTTCTGTTTGTATCGATGACATTTTATGCACTTGCCTAACGAAAAGACTTTGCTTTTCTCCAAAACCATTTTTACTGTGATTTTCTCGGTCCATTGCATACGAATTCCACACCAGTTTGTCCGGATATGACTGGATGAAAACAGAAATATCCGGTGGTGGTTTTGCTAACTCATTCTGAAATATTGTGAAAGCCACTGTGTTTGTGTTTTCTGGATATTATCGATGGACTTTATTGTTTTGAATATTTTTATCAGGGAACATTTAATTTTGTACCGTTGAAAAACTTGTTGGTTCATCATGGGGACACCAGCTCTACACATTCGTATTTTCTGGGGGGAAGCTAGAGGAACTGCAACAAACAAACATGATATTTCTGTTTGTATAGGTGACATTTTATGCACTTGCCTAACGAAAAGACTTTGCTATTCTCCAAAACTATTTTTACTGTGATTTTCTCGGTCCATTGCATATGAATTCCACACCAGTTTGTCCGGATATGACTGGATGAAACTGGGAATATCCGGTATTTTTTTGTCTATCTCAATCCAAAATATTATGAAAGTCTCTGTGTTTGTGTTTTCTGGATATTATCAACGGATTTTAGGTTTTTGAATGTTTTTTATTTGGGAACATTTTATTTTGAGCTTGGATACAGTAATTCGTTCCACAAGGAGACACCAGCTGAACATATTCGTATTTTCAAGGAAGAAAGCTAAAGGAACTGTTACAAATAAACATGATATTTCTGTTTGTATCGATGACATTTTATGCACTTGGCTAATGAAAAGACTTTGCTATTCAACAAAACCATTTTTACTGTTATTTTCTCGGTCCATTGCATACGAATTCCACACAAGTTTGTCCGGATAGGACTGGAAGAAACCAGAAATATCAGGTTTGTTTTGGCTAACTCAATCCCAGATATTGTTACAGCCTCTGTGTTTGTGTATTCCTGATATTATCCACGGACTTTATGGTTTTGAATGTTTTTTATCAGGGAACATTTAATTTTGTACCGTTGAAACACTAATTGGTTCAATATGGGGACACCAGCTCTACACATTCGTATTTTCTAGGGAGAAAGCTAGAGGAACTGCGGCAAACAAACATGATATTTCTGTTTGTATAGATGACATTTGATGCACTTGCCTAAAAACGACTTTGCTATTCTCCAAAACCATTTTTACTGTGATTCTCTCGGTCCATTGCATACGAATTCCACACCAGTTAGTCCAGATATGACTGGATGAAACCGGTAATATCTGGTTTTGTTTTGGCTAACTCAATTCCAAATATTGCTCCAGGCACTGTGTTTGTGTTTTCTGGATATTATCAATTGACTTTATTGTTTTGAATGTTTTTTTATCGGGGAACATTTTATTTTGAGCTTAGATACAGTAATTAGTTGCACATGGAGACACCAGCTGAACATATTCGTATTTTCTAGGGAGACTGCTAGAGGATCTGCGGCAAAGAAACATGATATTTCTGTTTGTATAGATGACATTTTATGCACTTGCCTAACGAAAAGACTTTGCTTTTCTCCAAAACCATTTTTACTGTGATTTTCTCGGTACATTGCATACGAATTCCACACCAGTTTGTCCGGATATGACTGGAAGAAACCGGAAATATCCGTTTTTGTTTTGGCTAACTCAATCGCAGATATTGCTACAGCCTCTGTGTTTGTGTATTCCTGATATTACCCACGGACTTTATTGTTTTGAATGTTTTTTATCAAGGAACATTTAATTTTGTGCTTGGAATCACTAATTGGTTCCACATGGGGACATCAGCTCTACACATTCGTATTTTCTAGGGAGAATGATAGAGGAACTGCGGCAAACATACATGATATTTCTATTTGTATAGATGACATTTTATGCACTTTCCTTACGAAAAGACTTTGCTATTCTCGAAAACTATTTTTACTGTGATTTCCTCGGTCCATTGCATACGAATTTCACACCAGTTTGTCCGGATATGACTGGATGAAAACAGAAATATCCGGTTACGTTTTGGCTAACTAAATTCGAAATATTGTGAAAGCCTCTGTGTTTGTATTTTCTGGATATTATCGATGGACTTTATTGTTTTGAATATTTTTATCAGGGAACATTTAATTTTGTAACGTTGAAACACTAATTGGTTCATCATGGGGACACCAGCTCTACACATTCGTATTTTCTAGGGAGAAAGCTAGAGGAACTGCGGCAAACAAACATGATATTTCTGTTTGTATCTATGATTTTATGCACTTGCCTAATGTAAAGACTTTGCTATGCTCCAAAACAAATTTTACTGTGATTTTCTCCGTCCATTGCGTACGAATTCCACACCAGTTTGTCCGGATATGACTGGATGAAACCGGAAATATATGGTTTTGTTTTGGCTAACTCAATCCCAAATAATGCTCCAGCCACTGTGTTTGTTTTTTCTGGATATTACCAACGGACTTTATTGTTTGGAATATTTCTTTATCGGGGAACATTTTATTTTGAGCTTGGATACAGTAATTCGTTCCACATGGAGACACCAGCTGAACATATTCGTATTTTCTAGGGAGAAAGCTAGAGGAACTGTGGCAAACAAACATGATATTTCTGTTTGTATAGATGAATTTTTATGCACTTGCCTAACGAAAAGACTTTGCTTTTCTCCAAAACCATTTTTACTGTGATTTTCTTGGTCCATTGCATATGAATTTCACACCAGTTTGTCCGGATAAACTGGATGAAAACAGAAATATCCGGTTGTGTTTTGCGAACTCAATCCGAAATATTGTGAAAGCCTCTGTGTTTGTGTTTTCTAGATATTATCGATGGCCTTTATTGTTTTGAATGTTTTATCAGGGAACATTTAGTTTTGTACAGTTGAAACACTACTTGGTTCATCATGGGGAAACCAGCTCTACACTTTCTTATTTTCTAGGGAGAAAGCTAGCGGAACTGGGGCAAACAAACATGATATTTCTGTTTGTATAGATGACATTTTATGCACTTGCCTAACAAAAAGACTTTGCTTTTTTCCAAAAACATTTTACTGTGAATATCTTAGTCCATTGCGTACGAATTCCACACGCGCTTGTCCTTAAATGACTGTATGAAACCAGAAATATCCGGTATTGTTTTAGCTAACTCAATCCGAAATATTGTGCAAGCCTCTGTGTTTGTGTTTTCTGGGTATTATCGATGGACTTTATTGTTTTGAATATTTTTATCAGGAAACATTTAATTTTGTGCCGTAGAAACACTAATTGCTTCTTCATGGGGTCACCAGCTCTACACATTCATATTTTCTAGGGAGACTGCTAGAGGAACTACGCAAACAAACATGATATTTCTGTTTGTATAGATGACATTTTATGCACTTACCTAAGGAAAAGATGTTGCTTTTCTCCATAACCATTTTGTTGTGATTTTCACGGTACACTTCATATGAATTCCACACAAGTTTGTCTGGATATGACTGGATAAAACCGGATTTTTCCCGTTTTGTTTTGGCTAACTCAATCCCAGATATTGCTACAGCCTCTTTGTGTATTCCTGATATTATCCACGGACTTTATTGTTTTAAATGCTTTTTATCAGGGAACATTTAATTTTGTACCATAGAAACTCTAATTGGTTCAAAGTTGAGACACCAGCTCTACACATTCGTATTTTCTAGGAAGACTGCTAGAGGATCTGCGGCTAATAAACATGATATTTCTGTTTGTATAGAAGACATTTTATACACTTGATTGACGAAAAGAATTTGCTATTCTCCAAAACCATTTTTACTGTGATTATTTTGGTTCATTGCATACGAAATCCACACCACTTTGTCCAGATATGACTGGATGAAAGCAGAAATATCTGGTATTGTTTTGGCTAACTCAATCCGAAATATTGTGAAAGCCTCTGTGTTTTTGTTTTCTGGATATTATCAACGGACTTTATTTTTTTTCCTTTTTTTTAAACTTTTATTTAATGAATATAAATTTCCAGTGTACAGCTTATGGATTACAATGGCTTCCTTCTCCCATAACTTCCCTCCCTCCGCAAGCCTCCCCTCTCCCGTTCCCTCTCCCCTTTCATTTGCATCAAGATTCATTTTCAATTCTCTTTATATACAGAAGTTCAATTTAGTATATATGAAGTAAAGATTTCAACAATTTGCACCCACATAGAAACACAAAGGGAAACATACTGTTTGAGTACTAGTTATAGCATTAAATCACAATGTACAGCACATTAAGGACAGAGATCCCACATGAGGAGCAAGTGCACAGTGGCTCCTGTTGTTGACCCAACAAATTGACACTCTAGTTTATGGCGCCAGTAACCATCCTAGGCTGTCATCATGAGTTGCCAAGGCTATGGAAGCCTTCCAAGTTTACCGACTCTGATCATATTTAGACAAGGTCATAAAAGATAGAGTGAGGATAGTAACCAATGATCCTAAGAGTGGCATTTACCAGGTTTGAACAATTGTACAGCATTAAGTGGGGGAGAGGACCATCAGTACACACAGGTTGGGAGTAGAGCCATTGGTGGTAGAGTAGAGGTTATGATTACAAAGGAATGAGGCCCAAGTGCACTAGACAGGGCCTAGAACAAAGGACAGAGTCATTATTAGAGGAGCTAAGAAAGGTGCTGTCTAAGCTACAAGTAATTTTTCTGATTGAGAGGGAAACAGAACCTGATAGAAGGGGCTTGATTATAATCTGGTGGGCTTTAGGCCTTGTAAGTTAAGAGGCCCAGACCTATCTATCACTTCACATGGGGTATATCCTAAGGGAGGTGTGAACCTCCTAGGGGAAGGCACTCTGTTGACTTTCATTACTTGGCTGGCCTGGGAGGAGCGCTGGGCAGGTAAATGCAGGGGGCATCTCTAACAAGAAATTTACAGTTCTGCCTGCAATGTTGCTGACCCTACTTGACCAAACCCTCAGCTGCAGTGGTCACTTTGGAAGTTGGGCTGAGTGAAGGGCTTTTCAGCTTAGAGCCAATAAGATCTGTGGCTCTGACTTGGGCATCCTTCGACTCCAGAGCAGGTCCATTTCCAGTGATCCAACTCTTGGCAGAGCTACCAGGGCTCTTCACAAGCTGACTTCTGCTGAAGCCCAGGCTTACCACATTGAAAGCCACTGCAGTGGACTGGTCTGTTGGGTCTCCTTGAGGGCAGATCACTGTACAGATCAGCCATTAATAGGCCTGCCACCCATTGCTTCTGATGCCGAGCTTTCTTTTCCTCCTGGTTTGTGTTAAAGCAGACCAGAGGATGCAAGTCAAGGGAGTGCCCAAGTCCCATCTCTAAACTTCTGTGGCCTGAACTACAAGTCTATAGTCACAGGCATGTTCTGCAGTAGTTTTTCTAAGGTAGACAATGCCCATGAGGAAAATTATATTCTCACTTGAAAACTTTCTTTCCCTTTGGTCTGAAAGGGAGGTTTTTTCTACTTACTGTATACTTCGCTGATGGCAAAGTGAATCTACTATGAGATTACTATTTACGTTCCTATTTTGGCTATGCTATTACAGAAAAATGTTAGCCATCTCTTTTATAAGGTCTAAAGATTTAATTGTGCATCCTACAGATTCCTTTATAATAGAATTAGTTTCCTACCTTGAAGAGAATAGAGAAATGAAAGAACAAGTTGGGCTTAGAATAGAGAAATGAGGGAGCAAGTCCTAGATCGCTTACTGACAATAGCAATATGACATGAATACTTAGCAAACCGTTTCAACCATTAGATAACAACTTAAGAAAACATTTACCAGAAGGTCCAATGCCTTCTATAAATTTTAAGAATCATGTATTTGTTTTTTTTTGTTTGTTTTTTTATTAAACTTTTATTTAATGAATATAAATTTCCAAAGTATAGCTCATGGGTTACAATGGCTTCCTCCCTCCCATAACCTCCCTCCCGCCCACAACCCTCCCCTTTCCCACTCCCTTTCCCCTTCCATTCATGTAAAGATTCATTTTCAATTCTCTTTGCATACAGAAGATCAGTTTAGTATACATTAGGTAAAGATTTCAACATTTTGCCCATATAGCAACATAAAGTGAAAAAACTACCATTGGATTACCAATTATAGCATTAAATAGCAATGTACAGCACATTAAAGACAGAGATCCTACATAATTTTCTTTTCAAATTAATTAATTTTCTATGCCATTTCCACCTCAACACCAGGTTGTTTTTTTTTTCATTTCCAATTCTCTTTATATACAGAAGATCACTTCAGTATATAATTAGTAAAGACCTCATCAGTTTGTGCCCACACAGAAATGCAAAGTATAAAAATACTGTTTCAGTACTAGTTATAGCATCACTTGGCTTTAGACGACACATTAGGGACAGATCCCACATGGGGTGTAAGTACACAGTGACTCCTGTTGCTGATTTAACAATTTGACACTCCTGTTCATGGCGTCAGTAATCTCCCTAGGCTCTAGTCATGAGTTGCCAGGGCTATGGAAGCCTTTAGAGTTCGCTGACTTTGATCTTATTCCGATAGGGTCATAGTCAAAGTGGAAGTTCTCTCCTCCCTTCGGAGAAGGGTACCTCCTTCTTTGATGGCCCTGTTCACTCACAGAGATCATTCATTTAGGTCTTTTTTTCCATGATATCTTGGCTTTCCATGCCTGCTATACTCTCATGGGCTCTTCAGCCAGATCTGAATGCCTTGAGGGCTGATTCTGAGGCCAGAGTGTTGTTTAGGACATCTGCCATCCTATGAGTCTGCTGTGTATCCCACTTCCCATGTTGGATCTTTCTCTCCCTTTTTGATTCTATCAGTTAGTATTAGCAGATACTTGTCTTGTTTGTGTGATCTCTTTGACTCTTAGACCTATCAGAGCTATCAATTGTGAGCTGAAATTGATCACTTGGACTAGTGCGATGGCATTGGTACATGCCACCTTGATGGGATTGTGTTGGAATCCCCTGGCACATTTCTAACTCAACCATTTGCGGCCAGTCCGATTGAGCATGTTCCAAATTGTTCATCTCCTCCCTCTCTTTTTCCACTCTTAGATTTAACAGGGATCACTTTTCAGTTAAAATTTAAACACCTAAGAATAATTGTGTGTTAATTACTGAGTTCAACCAATAGTACTAGAACAACAACAACAACAACAAATACTAAAAAGGATAAAGTATTACATTGTACATCTAAAGTCAGGACAGGAGCTGATCAGTTCATTGTTGCTTATAGTGTCCATTTCACTTAACAGGTTTCCCCTTTGGCGCTCAGTTGTCACCGATCAGGGAAAAGAAATGATATTTTTCTCTTTGGGACTGGCTTAATTCACTCAGCATGATGTTTTCCAGATTGCTCCATCTTGTTGCAAATGACTGGGTTTCGTTGGTTCTTACTGCTGTATAGTATTCTATGGAGTACATGTCCCATAATTTCTTTATCCAGTCTACTGTTGATGGGCATTTTGGTTGGTTCCAGGTCTTAGCTATTGTGAATTGAGCTGCAATAAACATTAATGTGCAGATGGCTTTTTTATTTGCCAAATTAATTTCCTTTGGGTAAATTCCAAGGAGTGGGATGGCTGGGTTGTATGGTATGGTTATGTTCAGGTTTCTGGGGAATCTCCAGACAGACTTCCATAGTGGCTTAACCAGTTTGAATTCCCACCAACAGTGGGTTAGTGTCCCTTTTTCCCCACATCCTCTCCAGCATCTGTTGTTGGTAGATTTCTGAATGTGAGCCATTCTCACCGGGGGGATATGGAACCTCATTGTGGTTTTGATTTGCATTTCTCTGATTGCTAGTGATCTTGAACATTTTTTCATGTGTCTGTTGGCCATTTGGATTTCCTCTTTAGAAAAATGTCTATTGAGGTCCTTGGCCCATCTCTTAAGTGGGTTGTTTCTTTTGTTGTTGTGGATTTTCTTGATTTCTTTGTAGATTCTGGTTATCAATCCTTTATCTGTAGTATAGTTTGCGAATATTTTTTCCCATTCTGTTGGTTGCCTTTTCACTTTCCTGACTGTTTCTTTTGAAGTACAGAAACTTCTCAATTTGATGCAATCCCAAATGTTAATTTTGGTTTTGACTGCCTGTGCTGTTGGAGTATTTTCCAGGAAGTCTTTGCTGTGCCTATATCTTGCAGGGTTTCTCCAATGCTCTCTAATAATTTGATGGTTTCGGGTCGTAGATTTAAGTCTTTAATCCATGTTGAGTGAATTTTTGTGTAAGGTGATAGGTATGGGTCTTGCTTCAAGCTTCTGCATGTGGAAATCCAATTTTCCCAGCACCATTTATTGAATAGACTGTCCTTATTCCAGGGATTAGATTTGGATCTCTGGTCAAATATAAGTTGGCTGTAGATGTTTGGATTGATTTCTGGTGTTTCTATTCTGTTCCATTGGTCTATCCTTCTGTTTCTGTACCAGTACCATGCTGTTTTGATAACAACTGCCCTGTAGTATGTCCTAAAATCAGGTATTGTGATGCCTCCGGCTTTGTTTTTGTTGTACAGGATTGCTTTGGCTATTCGAGGTCTTC
Source organism: Lepus europaeus (assembly GCF_033115175.1). NCBI lineage: Eukaryota > Metazoa > Chordata > Mammalia > Lagomorpha > Leporidae > Lepus > Lepus europaeus. The sequence continues at coordinate 1,173,977 of NW_026909428.1, read as the reverse complement.
TGTGTCTCCATATGAATTTCAGCATCATTTTTTCCAGATCTGAGAAGAAGGTCTTCGGGATCTTGATGGTTATTGCATTGAATGTATAAATTGCTTTTGGGAGAATAGACATTTTGATGATATTGATTCTTCCAATCCATGAGCATGGAAGATTTCTCCATTTTTTGGTATCCTCTTCTATTTCTTTCTGTAAGGTTTTGTAGTTTTCATCGTAGAGATCTTTAACGTCTTTGGTTAAGTTTATTCCAAGGTATTTGATTGTTTTTGTAGCTATTGTGAATGGGATTGATTTTAGAAGTTCTTCCTCAGCCGTGGCATTGCCTGTGTATACAAAGGCTGTTGATTTTTGTGCATTGATTTTATATCCTGCTACTTTGCCAAACTCTTCGATGAGTTCCAGCAGTCTCTTAGTAGAGTTCTTTGGGTCCCCTAAATAAAGAATCATATCATCTGCAAAGAGGGATAGTTTGAGTTCGTCCTTCCCGATTTGTATCCCTTTAATTTCTTTTTCTTGCCTAATAGCTCTGGCCAAAACTTCCAGAACTATATTGAATAGCAGTGGTGAGAGAGGGCATCCCTGTCTGGTACCAGATTTCAGTGGAAATGCTGCCAACTTCTCCCCATTCAATAGGATGTTGGCCGTGGGTTTTTCATATATTGCTTTGATTGTATTAAGGAATGTTCCTTCCATACACAGTTTGCTTAGAGTTTTCATCATGAAAGGGTGTTGTATTTTATCAAATGCTTTCTCTGCATCTATTGAGAGAATCATATGGTTTTTCTTCTGCAGTCTGTTAATGTAGTGTATTACGTTGATTGTTTTGCGAATGTTGAACCATCCCTGCATACCGGGGATGAATCCCACTTGGTCTGGGTGGATGATCTTTCTGATGTGTTGTTGCATTCTATTGGCCAGAATTTTATTGAGGATTTTTGCATCTATGTTCATCAGGGATATTGGTCTGTAATTCTCTTTCAATGTTGTGTCTCTTTCTGGCTTAGGAATTAAGGTGATGGTGGCTTCATAGAAAGAATTTGGGAGGATTCCCTCTTTTTTGATTGCTCTGAATAGTTTGAGAAGAATTGGAGTTATTTCTTCTCTAAATGTCTGGTAGAACTCAGCAGTGAATCCATCTGGTCCTGGGCTTTTCTTTGTTGGGAGGGCCTTTATTACTGTTTCAATTTCTGTGTCAGTTATTGGTCTGTTTAGGTTTTCTATGTCTTCCTGGCTCAATTTAGGGAGGTTGTATGTGTCCAAGAATCTGTCCATTTCTGATAGATTTCCCTGTTTGCTGGCATACAAGTCCTTGTAGTAATTTCTGATGATTCTTTTTATTTCTGTGGCGTCTGTTGTTACGTTTCCCATTTCATCTCTGATCCTATTGATTTGGGTCTTTTCTCTTCTTTTTTTAGTTAGTTGGGCCAATGGGGTGTCAATTTTGTTTATTTTTTCAAAAAACCAGCTCCTCGTTTGGCTGATTTTTTGTAATGTTTTTTTGGATTCAATCCTGTTGATTTCTTCTCTGATTTTAATTATTTCTCTTCTCCTACTGGGTTTGGGTTTGGTTTGCTGCAGATTTTCTAGATCCTTGAGATGACTTGAAAGCTCACCTATTTGGTGCCTTTCCAATTTCTTGATGTAGGCACCTATTGATATAAACTTTCCTCTTAACACTGCTTTTGTTTTATCCCATAGGTTTTGGTATGTTGTGCTGTTATCCTCATTTACTTCCAGAAAATTTTTGATTTCTCTTTTAATTTCTTCTATGACCCATTGTTCATTCAGGAGCATGTTGTTCAATCTCCATGTGTTTGCACGTGCTCTGGGGATTCCTGAGTTGCCAATTTCCAATTTCATTCCTTTGTGGTCTGAGAAGCTGCATGGTATGATTCTAATTCTTTTGAATTTGCTGAGACTTGCTTAATGGCCTAGTATGTGGTCAATCCTAGAGAGGGTTCCATGTACTGCTGAGAAGAATGTAAAGTCCTTAGATGTAGGATGGAATGTTCTGTAGATATCTGTTAGATCCATTTGGGCTATAGTGTCATTTAAATCTACTGTCTCCTTGTTGATCTTCTGTCCTGTTGATCTGTCTATCACTGAGAGTGGAGTATTGAAGTCCCCTAGTACTATTGTATTGGGGTCTAAGTCTCCCTTTAAGTCCCTTAACAAGTATTTTAAATAAGCTGGTGCCCTGTAATTAGGTGCATATACATTGATAATCGTTATATCTTCCTGTTGAATGGATCCCTTAATCATTATATAGTGCCCCTCTTTGTCTCTCCTAACAGTTTTTGTGGTAAAGTTTATGTTGTCCGAAATTAAGATGGCTACGCCCGCTCTCTTTTCATTTCTGTTGGCGTGGTATATCTTTTTGCAGCCTTTCACTCTCAGCTTGTATGGATCATTGTTGGATAGATGGGTTTCTTGTAAGCAGCAAAAGGATGGGTTTTGTTCCTTAACCCAATCAGCCAATCGGTGTCTTTTAACTGGACAGTTCAAGCCATTAACATTCAATGTGACTATTGAGAAGGAGTAACTTTGCCCTGCCATTAGCCAAAGATACTTTCTAATATATGGTTTGAGATTCCTGTGATCTTTTGGTGTGAGGTTTCCTACCTTTACCTTCTTTCATATTGGTGACCGTGTTTCTGTGTTTCTGTATGTAACACATCTTTAAGCATCTTTTGCAGGGCTGGACGAGTGGCGACAAATTCTTTCAATGTCTGTTTGCTGTGAAAGGTCTTTATTTCACCTTCATTCATAAATGAGAGCTTTGCAGGATATAATATTCTGGGCTGGCAGTTTTTCTCTCTTAGCACCTGGGCTATGTCTCGCCATTCTTTCCTAGCTTGTAGGGTTTCTGATGAGAAGTCTTCTGTGAGTCTAATTGGAGATCCTCTGAGAGTAATCTGACGTTTCTCTCTTGCACATTTTAGGATCTTTTCTTTGTGTTTCACTGTGGTGAGTTTGATTACGACGTGTCGTGGTGAGGATCTCTTTTGGTCATGTTTATTAGGGGTTCTATGAGCTTCCTGTATTAGGATGTCTCTGTCTTTCTCCAAACCTGGGAAATTTTCTGCTATTATCTCACTAAAAAGGCCTTCTAATCCTTTCTCTCTCTCCATGCCTTCAGGTACTACTAGAACCCGAATGTTGGGTTTTTTAAGAGTATCCTGTAGATTCCTGACAGTATTTTTTAGATTTCTGATTTCTTCTTCTTTTCTTTGATTTGATTGTTTCCTTTCCTGTTCTCTGTCTTCTAAGTCTGATATTCTCTCTTCTGCTTCGTCCATTCTGTTTTTAAGACTCTCTAATGTGTTTGTCATTTGATCTATTGAATTCTTCATTTCATTATGATTTCTCATCACTATCACCATTTCTTGTTCCACTAGTTGTTTCAATTCATTTTGATTCCTCCTTAATATTTCATTTTCACGAGAGAGATTTTCTATCTTGTCTATGAAGGATTTCTGTAGTTCAAGAATTTGTTTTTGAGAACTTCTTAATGTTCTTATCAATTTTTTCAGATCTGCTTCTTGCATTTCTTCAATCTCCTCATCTTCATAATCTTGAATTGGGGTGTCTTTTTCATTTGGTGGTGTCATAGTGTCTTCAATGTTCTTGTTACCTCGGTTTTTGCGTTTGTTGTTTGGCGTGTTGAAGATATTTGGTTTCTTCACTGTGGTGTTTTTTCTTGTTACACTGTGGCTCTATATTAAGTGGACTGTCTGCTTTCAGTGGTGCCTTAGAGGCTTGAGATGAGTGTGGACTGAGAGCTGTGTTTGGTTCCTCAGGGTTGAGGGTGTGTCAAACATGACTCTCCCAGGTTAGGTGTGGTAAATCTCTCTCTTTTTTGATTCAAAAGGGAAGTAATTCCGCACAGCTGAATGTAATTGGAGGTAGTTAGCAGGCAAATGATATACCCACAGGAGCCAGAGATCGGAAGCTCTTTCCCAAGGACCACACAGGGAATATCTGCTGCCCTCAGTGTGGGCTCCAATTCTCCTGCAATCTCCCACTGGGTTGCCAAGTTAGATGCTAATCTCCTGTTATTTCACCCCTCCCCCCAGAGTCAGGTTTTTCTGCTAGGCTCAGGGCTGGTGCAGACCTGAGGTCGCCCTGCTTATGACGTATGTCCAAAATGGCGCCTGCTCTGTCTTGCTCGCCTTTGAGAGATGAGCAGAGAGAGAGAAACTTGTGTCCGTATCGGTTGCTTTTTTAAATTTTTTTCCTCTCTCTCTTCTAGTTAGCCTGGTGAACTATTCCCCACGAAGTTTCAAGCCTCGTTCCCTCTAGCCTCCTCTTTCCACTTGCCCGCTGGTGTCTCGGGCTATTGTGGTTCGGCTCACCTCGCGTTCCAGAGCTGGTGCGTTGAGTCTGCTGCTGGTGTCCCGAACTTGGGCTCCCACGCTCTCCACGCAGGTACACTGTGAATCTCTAGTTCCGGAAGAGTTTCCTATGCTGTTTCATCCCCTACTCTTCCTTGACCCTGCAGTATCTCCACTTATATTAACCTGTCTCTCTCTCCGGACTAATAATGTGCTCCCTGCCTATTCCGCCATCTTGCCGCCACCAAGAATCATGTATTTGAAAACACCTCTTAAATATCTAACATGGTGTAGTTTGTTTAGCCAGTAAACTTAAGCACAACCATCTAAAATGTTTTTAGTTTCTTTCTGTCAAAAAGTATAAAACATATGATACAGAGATCCAGGTCACACCAATTAATATGTATCTTTCATTGATTTTAGCAGCTATTTTGAGCTTGGAATCACTATTTGGTTCCACATGGAGACACCAGCTCTAAACATTCGTATTTTCTAGGGAGAAAGCTAGTGGAACTGCGGCAAAGAAACATGATATTTCTGTTTATATCGATGACATTTTATGCAATTGCCTAACGAAAAGACTTTGCTTTTCTCCAAAACCATTTTTACTGTGATTTTTTTAGTTCATTGCATACGAATTCCATACCACTTTTTCCGGATATGACTGGATGAAACCAGAAATATACGGTTTTGTTTTGGCTAACTGAATCCGAAATATTGTGAAAGCCTCCGTGTTGGTGTTTTCTGGATATTATCAATGGGCTTTGTTTTTTTTTTCCTTTTTTTTTTACTTTTATTTAATGAATATAAATTTCCAGTGTACAGCTTATGGATTACAATGGCTTCCCCCTCTCATAAATTCCCTCCCACCGCAACCCTCCCCTCTCCCGCTCCCTCTCCCCTTTCATTTGCATCAAGATTCATTTTCAATTCTCTGTATATACAGAAGATCAATTTAATATATACGAAGTAAAGATTTCAACAGTTTGCACCCACATAGAAACACAAAGGAAACATACTGTTTGAGTACTAGTTATAGCATTAAATCACAATGTATAGCACATTAAGGACAGAGATCCCACATGAGGAGCAAGTGCACAGTGGCTCCTGTTGTTGACCCAACAAATTGACACTCTACTTTATGGCGCCAGTAACCATCCTAGGCTGTCATCATGAGTTGCCAAGGCTATGGAAGCCTTCCAAGTTTACCGACTCTGATCATATTTAGACAAGGTCATAAAAGACAGAGTGAGGATAGTAACCAATGATCCTAAGAGTGGCATTTACCAGGTTTGAACAATTGTACAGCATTAAGTGGGGGAGAGGACCATCAATACACACAGTTTGGGAGTAGAGCCATTGGTGGTAGAGCAGAGGTTATGATTACAAAGGAATGAGGCCCAAGTGCACTAGACAGGGCCTAGAACAAAGGACAGAGTCATTATTAGAGGAGCTAAGAAAGGTGCTGTCTAAGCTACAAGTAATTTTTCTGATTGAGAGGCAAATAGAACCTGATAGAAGGGGCTTGATTATAATCTGGTGGGCTTTAGGCCTTGTAAGTTAAGAGGCCCAGACCTATCTATCTCTTCACATGCGTATATCCTAAGGGAGGTGTGAACCTCCTAGGGGAAGGCACTCTGTTGACTTTCATTACTTGGCTGGCCTGGGAGGAGAGCTGGGCAGGTAAATGCAGGGGGCATCTCTAACAAGAAATTTACAGTTCTGCCTGCAATGTTGCTGACCCTACTTGACCAAACCCTCAGCTGCAGTGGTCACTTTGGAAGTTGGGCTGAGTGAAGGGCTTTTCAGCTTAGAGCCAATAAGATCTGTGGCTCTGACCTGGGCATCCTTCGACTCCAGGGCAGGTCCATTTCCAGTGATCCAACTCTTGGCAGAGCTACCAGGGCTCTTCACAAGCTGACTTCTGCTGAAGCCCAGGCTTACCACATTGAAAGCCACTGCAGTGGATTGGCCTGTTGGGTCTCCTTGAGGGCAGATCACTGTACAGATCAGCCATTAATAGGCCTGCCACCCATTGCTTCTGATGCCGAGCTTTCTTTTCCTCCTGGTTTGTGTTAAAACAGACCAGAGGATGCAAGTTAAGGGAGTGCCCAAGTTCCATCTCTAATCTTCTGCGGCCTGAACTACAAGTCTATAGTCACAGGCATGTTCTGCAGTAGTTTTTCTAAGGTAGACAATGCCCATGAGGAAAATTATATTCTCACTTGAAATCTTTCTTTCCCTTTGGTCTGAAAGGGAGGTTTTTTCTACTTACTGTATACTTCGCTGATGGCAAAATGAACCTACTATGAGATTATTAGTTAAGTTCTTATTTTGGCTAAGCTATTACAGAAAAATGTTAGCCATCTCTTTTATATGGTCTAAAGATTAAATTGTGCATCCAACAGATTCTTTAATAATAGAATTAGTTTCCTACCTTGAAGAGAATAGAGAAATGAAAGAACAAGTTGTGCTTAGAATAGAGAAATGACGGAGCAAGTCCTAGATCGCTTACTGAGAATAGCAATATTACATGAATACTTAGCAAACCGTTTCAACCATTAGATAACAACTTAAGAAAACATTTACCAGAAGGTCCAATGCCTTCTATAAATTTTAAGAATCATGTATTTGAAAACACCTCTTAAATATCTAACATGGTGTAGTTTGTTTAGCCAGTAAACTTAAGCACAACCATCTAAAATGTTTTTAGTTTCTTTCTACCAACAAGTAAAGAACATATGATACAGAGATTCAGGTCACACCAATTAAAATGTATCTTTGATTGATTTTAGCAGCTTAAATTTATGGACCATCTTATCTATAAGCCATTTGAAATAAAACGCTTAATAAAATTCCCCCATGTGGACATACAATATGTACACACATATAACATAGCATAAGAGACCAATATAGCAATTTTAATAATAGCTTTTAAAATCTTTAACTCTTTTTCTAGATTGCCAATGGATTTGAATTGCTTTTTCTTTTTAGTAACCTCAGTTAACCATACTTTCTCTCAGTTGGTACTGTTAATACATTATTGGCTTCATCTGTTTACAGAGCCATCCCAAAGTACTGAATATAATAAAAGTGGCTGGAAAAAGTCCATAGGAACCTATAGGAGGACTGCTAAACACAGAACCAACAACGCTTTAGTTTTATGAGCAGCACATCACATATAACTATGGATGACAAAAGACTTTAAGTCGCCATGTTTAAAATGATAAACTCATCAACCAACAAGAGGCACTTGCTTACTTCACAGTATTTTTGAAAGCACCTGTAGGATTTTACAAGTATTTAACCCTTTAGGCCTCTGGGGCTTTCTCATTAAGATAACTATCATGTCTAGTAACACAAGATCATTAGACTATTTAATTCTCAAACATTTGTATTAATAGCATTTTCCATTATAGAAACCTAAAGTCTGGTGGCACATCACATCCTGACAGTCCTTCTAATATAATCCAAATAGCCTGCTTAGTTGGTGTCTCTATAAGATGAGAGACATAGGTCCTTCGATTTTTTCAGTTGGGCCCAAACTGGAAAAACCAAAGTCCAGGATTTACTGGAAATTTTAGAGACCAGATTGTTTGAAACTTTGATTTTTTTGAATGCCTGTCAAGAATGCCAAGAAGGCTCAAAATCCAAAATATCTGGTTGAAATAAGATTCCTTAAAATCATGACATAACATAGACCAAATTTGATCATTGTTACAAGGTGACTATTCAAATCTTTGAAAAGAAGCACATATTTAAATAACCCATAGCTCTTAATAAAAATTCAGCTGTTTTTGAACAATTAGAATTTAACAGACATCAAGAGCACATAATAGATTACTTGAACACATTGCTTTAACAGAGCATCAGAGTTTAATTCTATGTCAAAGAGAAATTGAGCTTCCTGTGATCTTTTGCTGTGAGGTTTCCTTCCTTTACCTTCTTTCATATTGGTGACCATGTTTCTGTGTTTCTGTGTGTAACACATCGTTAAGCATCTTTGGCAGGGCAGGATGAGTGGCAACAAATTCTTTCAGTTTCTGTTTGCTATGAAAAGTCTTAATTTCACCTTCATTCACTAATGAGAGCTTTGCAGGATATAGTATTCTGGGCTGGCAGTTTTTCTCTCTTAATACCTGGGCTATGTCTCGCCATTCCCTTCTAGCTTGTAGGGTTTCTGATGAGAAGTCTGCTGTGAGTCTAATTGGAGATCCTCTAAGAGTAATCTGACGTTTCTCTCTTGCACGTTTTAGGATCTTTTCTTTATGTTTCACTGTGGTGAGTGTAATTACAACATGTCGTGGTGAGGATCTCTTTTGGTCATGTTTATTAGGGGTTCTATAAGCTTCCTGTACTAAGATGCCTCTGTCCTTCTCCAAACCTGGGAAATTTTCTGCTAGTATCTCCCTGAAAATGCCTTCTAATCCTTTCTCCCTCTCCATGCCTTCAGGAACTCCTAGAACCCGAATGTTGGGTTTTTTAATAGTATCCTATAGATTCCTGACAATATTTTTTAGATTTCTGATTTCTTCTTCTTTTCTTTGATTTGATTGTTTCCTTTCCTGTTCTCTGTCTTCTAAGTCTGATATTCTCTCTTCTGCTTCGTCCATTCTGTTTTGAAGGCTCTCTAATGTGTTTGTATTTTGATCTATTGAATTCTTCATTTCATTATGATTTCTCGTCACTATCACAGATTCTTGTTCCACTAGTTGCTTCATTTCATTTTGAGAGATTTTCTATCTTGTCTATGAAGGATTTCTGTAGTTCAAGAATTTGTTTTTGAGAACTTCTTAATGTTCTTATCAATTTTTTCAGATCTGCTTCTTGCATTTCTTCGATCTCATCGTCTTCATAATCTTGAATTGGGGTGTCTTTTTCATTTGGGGACATCATAGTGTCTTCCTTGTTCTCGTTAACATGGTTTTTGTGTTTGTTGTTTGGCATGTTGGAGATATTTGGTTTCTTCACTGTGGTGTTTTTTCTTGTTACACTGTGGCTCTATATTAAGTGGACTGTCTGCTTTCATTTGGAGTCTTAGAGGCTTGAGATGAGTGTGGACTGAGAGCTGTGTTTGGTTCCTCAGGTTTGAGGGTGTGTCAAAGATAACACTCCCAGGTTAGGCGTGGTAAATGTCTCTTTCTTTTTTTGATTCAAAAGGGAAGTAATTCTGCACAGCTGAACGTAATTGGAGGTAGTTAGCAGGCAAATGATATACCCACAGGAGCCAGAGATCGGAAGCTCTTTCCCAAGGACCACACAGGGAATCTCTGCTGCCCTCAGTGTGGGCTCCAATTCTCCTGCAGTCTCCCACTGGGTTGCCAAGTTAGATCCTAACCTCCTGTTATTTCACCACTCCCCCCAGAGTCAGGTGTTTCTGCTAGGCTCAGGGCCAGTGCAGACCTGAGGTCGCCCTGCTTATGACGTATGTCCAAAATGGCACCTGCTCTGTATTGCTCTCCTTTGAGAGGTGAGCTGAGAGAGAGAAACTTGTGTCCGTATCGGTCACTTTTTTTATTTTTTTCCTCTCTCTCTTCTCGTTAGCCTGGTGAATTTTTCCCCACGGAGTTTCAAGCCTCGTTCCCTCTAGCCTCCTCTTTTCACTTGCCCGCTGGTGTCTCAGGCTATTGAGGTTCGGTTCACCTCACGTTCCAGCGCTGGTGTGTTGAGTCTGCTGCTGGTGTCCCGAACTTGGGCTCCCACGCTCTCCACGCAGGTACACTGTGAATCACTAGTTCTGGAACTGTTTCCTCTGCTGTTTCATCCCCTACTCTTCCTTGACCCTACAGTATCTCCACTTATATTAAACAGTCTCTCCCCCGGACTAACAGTGTGCTCGCTGCCTATTCCGATATTTTGCCGCTCTCCTAATTTCCTATCCGGACTTTATTCTTTAGAATGTTGTTTATCAGGGAACATTTTATTTTGATCTTGGATACAGTAATTGGTTCAACATGGGGACACCAGCTCTACACATTCGTATTTTCTAGGGAGAATGCTAGAGGAACTGCGGCAAACAAACATGATCTTTCTGTTTGTATAGATGACATTTGATGCACTTGCCTAACATAAAGACTTTGCTATTCTCCAAAACCATTTTTACTCTGATTTTCTCGGTCCATTGCATACGAATTCCACACTACTTTGTCTGTGTACGACAGGATGAAACTGGAAATATCTGGTTTTGTATTGTCTAACTCAATCCCAGATATTGTTACAGCCTCTGTGTTTGTGTATTCTTCATATTATCCATAGATTTTATTGATTTGAATGTTTTTTATCAGGGAACATTTAACTTTGTGCTGCGAAACACTAATTCATTCCCCATGGAGACACCAGCTCTACACATTCGTATTTTCTAGGTTGAAAGCTAGAGGAACTGCTGCAAACAAACATGATATTTCTGTTTGTATCGATGACATTTTATGCATTGCCTAACGAAAAGACATTGCTTTTCTCCAAAACCATTTTTACTGTGATTTTCTCGGTCCATTGCATACGAATTCCACACCCGTTTGTCCGGATATGACTGGATGAAACCAGAAATATCCGGTTGTGCTTTGGCTAACTCAATCCGAAATATTGTGAAAGCTTCTGTGTTTGTGTTTTCTGGATATTATCGATGGACTTTATTGTTTTGAATGTTTTTATCAGGGAACATTTAATTTTTTACCGTAGAAACACTAATTGGTTCATCATGGGAACACCAGCTGTACACATTCTTATTTTCTAGGGAGACACCTAGAGGAACTGCGATAAACAAACATGATATTTCTTTTGTATAGATGACATTTTATGCATTGCCTAACAAAAAGATTTTGCTATTCTCCAATACATTTTTACTGTGATTTTCTAGCTCCATTGCATATGAATTCCACACCAGTTTGTCCGGATATGGCTGAATGAAACCGGAAATATCCGGTTGAGTTTTGGCTAACTCAATCCCAGATATTGCTTCATTCTCTATGTTTGTGTATTCCAGATATAATCGATGGACTTTATTGTTTTGATTTTTTTTTAATTGGGTAACATTTAATTTTATTCTTGGAAACAGTAATTGGTTCCACATGGAGACACCAGCTGTACATATTTGTGTTTTCTAGGTTGAAAGCTAGAGGAACTGCAGCAAACAAACATGATATTTCTGTTTGTGTCGATGACATTTTATGCACTTGCCTAACGAAAAGACTTTCCTTCTCCCCAAAACCATTTTTACTGTGGTTTTCTCGGTCCATTGCATACGAATTCCACACCAGTTTTTCCGGATATGACTAGATGAAACCAGAAATATCTGGTTGTGTTTTGGTTAACTCAATCCTAGATATTGCTGCAGCCTCTGTGTTTGTTTATTCTTGATATTATCCACAGACTTTATTGATTTGAATGTTATTTTATCAGGGAACATTTAACTTGGTGCTGCAAAACACTAATTGGTTCATCATGGGAACACCAGCTCTACACATTCGCATTTTCTAGGGAGAAAGCTAGAGGAATTGCGGCAAAGAAACATGATATTTCTGTTTGTATAGATGACATTTTATGCACTAGCCTAATGAAAAGACTTTGCTTCTCTCCAAAACCATTTTTAATGTGGTTTTCTCGGTCCATTGCATATGAATTCCACACCAGTTTGTCCGGATATGACTAGATGAAACCAGAAATATCTGGTTGTGTTTTGGTTAACTCAATCCTAGATATTGCTACAGCCTCTGTTTTTGTATATTCCAGATATTATCCACAGACTTTATTGATTTGAATGTTTTTTATCAGGGAACATTTAACTTGGTGCTGCAAAACACCAATTGGTTCATCATGGGAACACCAGCTCTACACATTCGCATTTTCTAGGGAGAAAGTTAGAGGAACTGCGGCAAAGAAACATGATATTTCTGTTTGTATAGATGACATTTTATGCACTTGCCTAACGAAAAGACTTTGCTTCTCTCCAAAACCATTTATACTGTGGTTTTCTCGGTCCATTGCATACGAATTCCACGCCAGTTTGTCCGGATATGACTGGATGAAACCGGAAATATCCGTTTTTTTTTTTTTTTTTTTTTTTTTTTTTTTTTGGCTAACTCAATCCGAAATATTGTGAAAGCCTCTGTGTTTGTGTTTTCTGGATATTATCGATGTACTTTATTGTTTAGAATGTTTTTATCAGGGAACATTTATTTTTGTCCCGTTGAAACACTAGTTCCTTCATCAAGGGGACACCAGCTCTACACATTCGTAATTTTCTAGGGAGATTGCTAGGGAACTGCGACAAACACACATGATATTTCTGTTTGTATAGATGAAGTTTTATGCACTTGCCTCACGAAAAGACTTTGCTATTCTCCAACCATTTTTGCTGTGATTTTCTCGGTCCATTGCATACGAATTCCACACCAGTTGGTTCGGATATGAAAGATGAAACCGGAAATATCCGGTTTTGTTTTGGCTAACTCAATCCCAGATATTGCTACAGCCTCAGTGTTTGTGTATACCTTATATTATCCACGGATTTTATTGTTTGAATTTATTTTTTCAGGGAACATTTAATTTTGTGTTTGGAAACACTAATTGGTTCCACATGGAGACACCAGCTCTACAATTCGTATTTTCTAGGGAGAAAGGTAGAGGAACTGCGGCAATCAAACATATTTCTGTTTGTATAGATGACATTTTATGCACTTGCCTAAGGAAAAGACTTTGCTTTTCTTCAAAACCATTTTTACTGTGATTTTTTTGGTTCATTGCATACAAATTCCACACCAGTTTGTGCGGATATGACTGGATGAAAGCAGAAATATCTGGTTGCGTTTTGACTAACTCAATCCCAGATATTGCTACAGTTTCTGTTTTGTGTTTTCTGGATATTATCGAGGAACTTATTGTTTTGAATGTTTTTATGAGGGAACATGTAATTTTGTACCACTGAAACACTAATTGGTTCATCATGGGAACACCAGCTCTACACATTCTTATTTTCTAAAGAGAAAGCTAGAGAAACTGCGGCAAACAAACATGATATTTTGTCTGTATCGATGACATTTTATGCACTTGCCTAACGAAAAGACTTTGCTTTTCTCCAAAACCATTTTTACTGTGATTTTTTGGTCCATTGCATACGAATTCCACACAAATTTGTCCAGATATGACTGGATGAAACCGGAAATATCCGGTGGTGGTTTGGCTAACTCAATCCGAAATATTGCTACAGCATGTGTACTTGTGTATTTCTGATATTATCCACGGACTTTATTGATTTGAATTTTTTTTTTGTACTGTAGAACACTAATGTTTCCACATGGAGACACCAGCTCTACACATTCGTATTTTCTAGGGAGAAAGCTAGAGGAACTGTGGCAAACAAACATGATATTTCTGTTTGTATAGATGACGTTTTATGCACTTGCCTAAGGAAAAGACTTTGCTTTTCTCCAAAACTATTTTTACTGTGATTTTTTGGTTCAATGCATACGGATTCCACACCAGTTTGTCCGGATATGACTGGATGAAACCAGAAATATCCGGTTGTGTTTTGGCTAAATCAATCCCAGATATTGCTACAGCTTCTGTGTTTCTGTTTTCTGGATATTATCGAAGGACTTATTGTTTTGAATTTTTCTTATCAGGGAACATTTAATTTTGTACCGTTGAAACACGCATTGGTTCATGATGGGAACACCAGCTCTACACATTCGTATTTTGTAGGGAGATTGCTAGAGGTACTGCGGCAAACAAAGATGATATTTTTGTTTGTATAGATGACATTTTATGCACTAGCCTAATGAAAAGACTTTGCTTCTCTCCAAAACCATTTTTAATGTGGTTTTCTCTGTCCATTGCATACGAATTCCACACCAGTTTGTCTGGATATGACTAGATGAAACCAGAAATATCTGTTTGTGTTTTGGTTAACTCAATCCTAGATATTGCTACAGCCTCTGAGTTTGTATATTCCTGATATTATCCACAGATTTTATTGATTTGAATGTTTTTTTTTATCAGGGAACATTTTCTTGGTGCTGCGAAACACTTATTGATTCATCATGGGAACACCAACTCTACACATTCGCATTTTCTAGGGAGAAAGTTAGAGGAACTGCGGCAAAGAAACATGATATTTCTGTTTGTATAGATGACATTGTATGCACTTGCCTAACGAAAAGATTTTGCTTCTCTCCAAAACCATTTTTACTGTGGTTTTCTCGGTCCATTGCATACGAATTCCACACCAGTTTGTGCGGATATGACTGGATGAAACCGAAAATATCCGGTTTTTTTTGTTTTTTTTTTGTTTTTTTGTTTTTTTTTTTTTTTTTTTTTTTTTTTTGCTAACTCAATCCGAAATATTGTGAAAGCTTCTGTGTTTGTGTTTTCTGGATACTATCGATGGACTTTATTGTTTGAATGTTTTTATCAGGGAACATTTATTTTTGTCCCGTTGAAACACTAGTTCATTCATCAAGGGGACACCGGCTCTACACATTCGTAATTTTCTAGGGAAATTCCTAGGGAACTGCGACAAACACAGATGATATTTCTGTTTGTATAGATGACAATTTATGCACTTGCCTCACGAAAAGACTTTGCTATTCTCCAACCCTTTTTGCTGTGATTTTCTCGGTCCATTGCATACGAATTCCACTCCAGTTGGTTCGGATATGAAAGATGAAACCGGAAATATCCGGTTTTGTTTTGGCTAACTCAATCCCAGATATTGCTACAGCCTCAGTGTTTGTGTATACCTTATATTATCCACGGACTTTATTTTTTGAATTTATTTTTTCAGGGAACATTTAATTTTGTGTTTGGAAACACTAAATGGTTCCACATGGAGACAGCAGCTCTACAGATTCGTATTTTCTAGGGAGAACTGTAGAGGAACTGTGGCAAACAAACATGATATTTCTGCTTATATAGATGACATTTTATGCACTTGCCTAAGGAAAAGACTTTGCTTTTCTCCAAAACCATTTTTACTGTGATTTTTTGGTCCATTGCATACGAATTCCACACCAATTTGTCCGGATATGACTGGATGAAACCGGAAAAATCCGGTTGTGTTTTGGCTAACTCAATCCGAAATATTGCTGCAGCATCTGTATTTGTGTATTTCTGATATTATCCACGGACTTTATTTTTTTGAATGTTTTTTTTTCAGGGACCATTTAATTTTGTACCCTAGAAACACTAATGTTTCCATATGGAGATACCAGCTCTACACATTCGTATTTTCTACGGAGAAACCTAAAGAAACTGTGGCAAACAAACATTATATTTCTGTTTGTATCGATGACCTTTTATGCACTTGCCTAATGAAAAGAATTTGCTTTTCTCCAAAACCATTTTTACTGTGATTTTCTCGGTCCATTGCATATGGATTCCACACCAGTTTGTCCGGATATGACTGGATGAAACCGGAAATATCCGGTTTTGTTTTGGCTAACTGAATCCGAAATATTGCTACAGCATGTGTACTTGTGTATTTCTGATATTATCCACGGACTTTATTGATTTGAATTTTTTTTGTATTGTAGAACACTAATGTTTCCACATGGAGACACCAGCTCTACACATTCGTATTTTCTACGGACAAAGGTAGAGGAAATGCAGCAAACAAACATGATATTTCTGTTTGTATAGATGACATTTTATGCACTTGCCTAAGGAAAAGACTTTGCTTTTCTCCAAAACCATTTTCACTGTGATTTTCTCAGTCCATTGCATACAAATTCCACACCAGTTTGTCCGGATATGACTGGATGAAACCAGAAATATCCGGTTGTGCTTTGGCTAACTCAATCCGAAATATTGTGAAAGCCTCTGTGTTTGTGTTTTCTGGATATTATCGATGGACTTTATTGTTTTGAATGCTTTTATCAGGGAACATTTAATTTTGTACCGTAGAAACAATAATTGGTTCATCATGGGGACACCAGTCTACACATTCGTATTTTCTAGGGAGAAAGCAAGTGGAACAGCGATAAACAAACATGATATTTCTCTTTGTATAGATGACATTTTATGCATTGCCTAAGAAAAAGACTTTGTTATTCTCCAAACCGTTTTTTTTGTGATTTTCTCGGTCCATTGCATACGAATTTCACACCAGTTTGTCCGGATATGGCTGAATGAAACCGGAAATATCCGGTTGAGTTTCGGCTAACTCAATCCCAGATATTGCTTCAGACTCTGTGTTTGTGTATTCCTGATATATTAGATGGACTTTATTGTTTTATTTTTTTTAATTGGGTAACATTTAATTTTATTCTTGGAAACAGTAATTGGTTCCACATGGAGACACCAGCTCTACATATTTGTATTTTCTTGGGAGGAAGCTAGAGGTACTGCGGCAAACAAACATGATATTTCTGTTTGTGTCGATGACATTTTATGCACTTGCCTAAAGAAAAGACTTTGCTTTTCTTTAAACCATTTTTATTGTGATTTTCTCGGTCCATTGCATACGAATTCCACACCAGTTTGTCCGGATATGACTGGATTAAACCAGAAATATCTGGTTGTGTTTTGGTTAACTCAATAATAGATATACCTGCAGCCTCTGTGTTTGTTTATTGTTGATATTATCCACAGGCTTTATTGATTTGAATGTTTTTTATCAGGGAACCTTTTACTTGGTGCTGTAAAACACTAACTGGTTCATCATGGGAAAACCAGCTCTACATATTCGCATTTTCTAGGGAGAAATCTAGAGGAAATGCGCTAAAAAACATGATATTTCTGTTTGTATCGATGACATTTTATGAACTTGCCTAACGATAAGACTTTGCTTTTCTCCAAAACCATTTTAACTGTGATTTTCTCGGTCAATTGCATACGAATTCCACACAAGATTGTTCAGAAATGACTGGATAAAAACGGAAATATCCGGTTGTGTTTTGGCTAACTCAATCCGAAATATAGTGAAAGCCTCTATTGGTGTTTTCTAGATATTATCAATGGACTTTATTGTTTTCAATGTTTTTTTATCAGGGAACATTTAATTTTGATCTTGGAAATACTAATTGTTTCCACAAGGAGACACCAGCTAAACATATTCGTATTTTCTAGGGAGAAAGCTAGAGGAACTGCGGCAAACAAACATGATATTTCTGTTTGTATAGATGACATTTTATGCACTTGCCTAACGAAAAGACTTTGCTATTCTCCAACCCTTTTTGCTGTGATTTTCTCGGTTCATTGCATACGAATTCCACACCACTTTGTCCGGATATGACTGGATGAAAACAGAAATATCTGGTTGTGTTTTGTCTAACTCAATCCGAAATATTGTGAATGCCTCTGTGTTTGAGTTTTCTGGATATTATCCACGGACTTTTTTGTTTTAAATGTTTTTATCAGGGAACATTCACATTTGTACTGTTGAAACACTAATTGGTTCCACATGGAGACACCAGCTCTACAGATTCGTATTTTCTAGGGAGACAGCTAGAGGAACTGCGGCAAACAAACATGATATTTCTGTTTGTATAGAAGACATTTTATGTACTAGCCTAACGAAAAGACTTTGCTTTTCTACAAACCCATTTATATGTGATTTTCTTGGTACACTTTATATGAATTCCACACCAGTTTTTCCGGATATTAATGGATGAAACCGGAAATATCAGGTTTTGTTTTGGCAAGTCAATCCCAGATATTGCTACAGCCTCTATGTTTGTGTATTCCTGATATTATCAATGGACTTATTGTTTTGAATGTTTTTTATTGGGGAACATTTTATTTTGATCTTGGAAACACTAATTGGTTCCAATGGAGACACCTGCTCTACGCATTCCTATTTTCTAGGGAGAAAGCTAGAGGAACTGCGGCAAACAAACATGATATTTCTGTTTGTATAGATGACATTTGATGCACTTGCCTAACGAAAAGACTTTGCTTTTCTCCAAAACCATTTTTACAGTGAATATCTCAGTCCATTGATAAGAATTCCACACCAGTTTACCGGATATGACTGGATGAAACCGGAAATATACGATTGTGTTCTGGCTAACTCAATTCCAGATATTGCTACAGCCTCTGTGTTTGTGTATTCCTGATATTAGCCACGGACTTCATTGTTTTGAATGTTTTTTATCAGGGAATATTTTATTTTGATCTTGGAAACACTAATTGGTTCCACATGGAGACACCAGCTCTACACATTCCTATTTTCTAGGGAGAAAGCTAGAGGAACTGCGGCAAACAAATATGATATTTCTGTATCTATAGATGACATTTTATGCACTTGCCTAACGAAAAGACTTTGCTTTTCTCCAAAACCATTTTTACTGTGATTTTCTCAGTCCATTGCATATGAATTCCACACCAGTTTGTCCGGATATGACTGGATGAAACCGGAAATATCCGGTATTGTTTTGGCTAACTCAATCCGAAATATTGTGAAAGCCTCTGTGTTTGTGTTTTCTGGATATTATCAGCGGACTTTATTGTTTTGAATGTTTTTTATCGGGGAACATTTTATTTTGAACTTGCATACAGTAATTCATTCCACATGGAGACACCAGCTGAACATATTCGTATTTTCTAGGGAGACAGCTAGAGGAACTGCGGCAAACAAATATGATATTTCTGTTTGTATAGATATTTTATGCACTTGCCTAACGAAAAGACTTTGCTTTTCTCCAAAACCATTTATATGTGATTTTCTTGGTACACTTTATATGAATTCCACACCAGTTTGTCCGGATATGACTGGAGGAAACCGGAAATATCAGGGTTTTTTTTGGCAAGTCAATCCCAGATATTGCTACAGCCTCTGTGTTTGTGTATTCCTGATATTATCAATGGACTTATTGTTTTGAATGTTTTTTATTGGGGAACATTTTATTTTGATCTTGGAAACACTAATTGGTACCAATGGAGACACAGGCTCTACACATTCCTATTTTCTAGGGAGAAAGCTAGAGGAACTGCGGCAAACAAACATGATATTTCTGTTTGTATAGATGACATTTGATGCACTTGCCTAACGAAAAGACTTTGCTTTTCTGCAAAACCATTTTTACTGTGATTTTCTCGGTCCATTGCATACGAATTCCATGCCAGTTTGTACGGATACGCCTGGATGAAAACAGAAATATCCGGTTTTGTATTGGCTAACTGAATCCAAAATATTGTGAAAGCCTCTATGTTTGTGTTTTCTGGATATTATCAACGGACTTTAGGTTTTTGAATGTTTTTTATTGGGGAACATTTTATTTTGAGCTTGGATACAGTAATTCGTTCCACATGGAGACACCAGCTGAATATATTCGTATTTTTAGGGAGAAAACTAGAGGAACCGTGGCAAACACACATGATATTTCTGTTTGTATAGATGAATTTTTATGCACTTGCCTAACGAAAAGAGTTTTCTTTTCTACAAAACTATTTTTACTGTGAATATCTCCGTCCATTGCATACGAATTCCACACCAGTTTACCAGATATGACTGGATGTAACTGGAAATATCCGGTTTTGTTTTGGCTAACTCAATCCCAGATATTGCTACAGCCTCTGTGTTTGTGTATTCCTGATATTATCCACGGACTTTATTGTTTTGAATGTTTTTTTATCAGGGAACATTTAATTTTGTCTTTGGAATCACTAATTGGTTCTACATGGAGACACCAGCTCAACACAATCATATTTTCTAGGGAGAAATCTAGAGGAACTGCGACAAATATGATATTTCTGTTTGTATAGATGACATTTTATGCACTTGCCTAACAAAAAGACTTTGCTTTTCTCCAAAACCATTTGTACTGTGATTTTCTCAGTCCATTGCATACGAATTCCACACCAGTTTGTCCGGATATGACTGGATGAAACCGGAAATATCCGGTATTTTTTTGGCAAACTCAATCCGAAATATTGTGAAAGCCTCTGTGTTTGTGTTTTCTGGATATTATCAGCGGACTTTATTGTTTTGAATGTGTTTTATCGGGGAACATTTTATTTTGAACTTGCATACAGTAATTCATTCCACATGGAGACACCAGCTGAACATATTCGTATTTTCTAGGGAGAAAGCTAGAGGAACTGCGGCAAACAAATATGATATTTCTGTTTGTATAGATATTTTATGCACTTGCCTAACGAAAAGACTTTGCTTTTCTCCAAAACCATTTTTACTGTGATTTTCTCGGTCCATTGCATACGAATTCCAAACCAGATTACCGGATATGACTGGATGTAACCGGAAATATCCGGTGGTGTTTTGGCTAACTCAATCCGAAATATTGTGAAAGCCTATGTGTTTGTGTATTCCTGATATTATCCACGGAATTTATTGTTTTGAATGCTTTTTATCAGTGAACAATTAATTTTGTGCTTGGAATCACTAATTGGTTCCACATGGAGACACCAGCTCTACACATTCCTATTTTCTAGGGAGAAAGCTAGAGGAACTGCGGCAAACAAACATGATATTTCTGTTTGTATAGATGACATTTGATGCACTTGCCTAACGAAAAGACTTTGCTTTTCTCCAAAACCATTTTTACTGTGAATTTTCTGGTTCATTGAATACGAATTCCACACCAGTTTGTCCGGATATGACTGGATGAAATCAGAAATATACGGTTGTGTTTTCGCTAACTCAATCCGAAATATTGTGAAAGCCTCTGTGTTTGTTTTCTGGATATTATCAACGGACTTTATTTTTTTTCCTTTTTTTTAACTTTTATTTAATGAATATAAATTTCTAGTGTACAGCTTATGGATTACAGTGGCTTCCCCCTCCCATAACTTCCCTCCCTCCGCAACCCTCCCCTCTCCCGCTCCCTCGCTCCTTTAATTTGCATCAAGATTCTATTTCAATTCTCTTTATATACAGAAGATCAATTTAGTATATATGCAGTAAAGATTTCAACAGTTTGCACCCACATGGAAACACAAAGGGAAACATACTGTTTGAGTCCTAGTTATAGCATTAAATCACAATGTACAGCACATTAAGGACAGAGATCCCACATGAGGAGCAAGTGCACAGTGGCTCCTGTTGTTGACCCAACAAATTGACACTCTAGTTTATGGCGCCAGTAACCATCCTAGGCTGTCATCATGAGTTGCCAAGGCTATGGAAGCCTTCCAAGTTTACCGACTCTGATCATATTTAGACAAGGTCATAAAAGACAGAGTGAGGATAGTAACCAATGATCCTAAGAGTGGCATTTACCAGCTTTGAACAATTGTACAGCATTAAGTGGGGAAGAGGACCATCAATACACACAGGTTGGGAGTAGAGCCATTGGTGGTAGAGTAGAGGTTATGATTACAAAGGAATGAGGCCCAAGTGCACTAGACAGGGCCTAGAACAAAGGACAGAGTCATTATTAGAGGAGCTAAGAAAGGTGCTGTCTAAGATACAAGTAATTTTTCTGATTGAGAGGCAAATGGAACCTGATAGAAGGGGCTTGATAATAATCTATTGGGCTTTAGGCCTTGTAAGTTAAGAGGCCCAGACCTATCTATCTCTTCACATGGGGTATATCCTAAGGGAGGTGTGAACCTCTTAGGGGAAGGCACTCTGTTGACTTTCATTACTTGGCTGGCCTGGGAGGAGAGCTGGGCAGGTAAATGCAGGGGGCATCTCTAACAAGAAATTTACAGTTCTGCCTGCAATGTTGCTGACCCTACTTGACCAAACCCTCAGCTGCAGTGGCCACTTTGGAAGTTGGGCTGAGTGAAGGGCTTTTCAGCTTAGAGCCAATAAGATCTGTGGCTCTGACCTGGGCATCCTTCGACTCCAGGGCAGGTCCATTTCCAGTGATCCAACTCTTGGCAGAGCTACCAGGGCTCTTCAAAAGCTGACTTCTGCTGAAGCCCAGGCTTGTAGTGGAATGAGAAGGCCATGCCAAGGTGGACACTGGCAAGCGAGTGTCAGTTAGTCAGGTATGGCTTTGAAACCCACCTGGCTTTGGAAACTGCCTAGCAACAGGCTGTGATTGGATGGCTCTGGAAACTGCCTGGTGACAGGCTGTGATTGGATGGATTTGAAACTGCCTGGCGACAGGCTGTGATTGGATGGCTCTGGAAACTGCCTGGCAACAGGCTGTGATTGGTTGAGGTATGGACCGCCCCTTGACCAGAATGGCTGGTCTCGGCTATATAAGCTGTTGTGCCAACTGTAATAAACGAGTCTGCAGGCTGCTCGCCACAAGCCTGCTCTCACCCGACTCCCGGGGTCTGTATGTTGACTCAGCGCCTCTTGCCCCCACGACGCTGCTCTTCTCAGAAACGAACCCGCTGCAACATTGTTGAAAAATCAACGGCAACATCTGGCGCGCCAACGTGACTGAGAAAGAGACAGTGTGTCGGACTCTGCGAGGTCCCCCCTGGATTTCGGCAAGTAGGCCCCTCGGTGTTTTGTGTGCTGTTCGGTTCTGTGAGGGTGAGCACAGAACCCCCTCCTACGCCCCTTTCCTTGTCCTTGTCCTTGGTCTAAGTGACCCCAGGTTAGTACACACCACCCTGAAGCGTACATCGCTTCTCGGCTCCTCCTTTTACTTTCGGTTCGCCCGGTGAATTCACATAAGGGACTGATCATCCCAGAATTCGGAACCAAGTCATCTTCCCTCACTCGAGAGAGGTGACACTCCGGAGACACCGTGTGGGCATACGGCCTTGACCTAACGAATCAAGGAAGTTCCCCACTAAGCACAGGACATAGGAACGATCTGATACACCACTATCTGTTTGTCTAGCATAGGGAAACCTCCTGCAAAATGCCATCCACAGCTGAGGTGCTAGGAATTTGCTTTGTTACAGCAGCAGTGCTGTACGTGTCTTTCCTCTGGCTAGAGTTGGCGTACCGTGCCACTCTTAAGTGCTCAGACATAGGAAAGATACCCCCCTCTCAGAATCCTGCGCAGATTATCAAACATAGTGAATCTGTGAGTGATAGGAGCCTGACACTCCAGGTCCCTGTCTCACAGACAATGGTTTATGACTTAGGGAGAGAGAGCTCGGACAGTGAAAAAAACAACGTAGCAAACAAGGTAGCAACGCCTAGTCAGCCACCCCCCACATACCCGTGGGATGAACTAAGAGGACCTCTACACAATAACTCATGCAATGTCATCCCATCCACACCCAGCGAGGATCCCCACATTTGTGGCAGTCCTCGGGCACCCCAAGCTCTCAGGACAGCCGGTAGATCCCATGCCATCAGCATGTTTGCTGCTAATGTTGAAGTGTATGCAAAATTCAGGCCCTGGATTCCAACGCCTATAAAAAGGCTTCTATTAACCAAGGGTCGAGGATATGCTTGTGTCTTTCCAGAGAATGCGGAACAGCCCATTTGGGTGGGTACCAGCCAGAAACATCAAGCCTGCAACTGACAGCCAACCAGAACCAGCTGAACAAGACCGAGACTCCGCCTTGTTAGCAGACACACCTGCCCTATCATCCTACCCTGAGAAACTGCCCAAAGCCATATCTGTTACTGTTGTATACCCCACTAGCTCTGGTCAGCCACTCAAATGGCCCACAGCCTGTGTGCGGTCATGCCATTCCTGATAACCGTTATTCTTCATTCCTACCCCTATCTGAGCAAGTAATCCTGTGGTCTCTTGATTTGAGCGCTGGTTAGTCAATGACGGGTAAGATCCCCTGGGGGACAACCTAAGTCAGGCACAGCTGCGTACGGAGACCACATGGGAACGGGGTCAACAATGGTATGGCCAAGAATCATGCCTCCCGTTGCTCAAAAAATAAACAAAAAGAGGGAAAATGTAGTGGAATGAGAAGGCCATGCCAAGGTGGCCACTGGCAAGCGAGTGTCAGTTAGTCAGGAATGGCTTTGAAACCCACCTGGCTTTGGAAACTGCCTAGCAACAGGCTGTGATTGGATGACTCTGGAAACTGCCTGGCGACAGGCTGTTATTAGATGGATTTGAAACTGCCTGGTGACAGGCTGTGATTAGATGGCTCTGGAAACTGCCTGGAAACAGGCTGTGATTGGATGGATTTGAAACTGCCTGGTGACAGGCTGTGATTAGATGGCTCTGGAAACTGGCTGGCAACAGGCTGTGATTGGATGGATTTGAAACTGCCTGGCGACAGGCTGTGATTGGATGGATTTGAAACTGCCTGGTGACAGGCTGTGATTAGATGGCTCTGGAAACTGCCTGGCAACAGGCTGTGATTGGATGGATTTGAAACTGCCTGGCGACAGGCTGTGATTGGATGGCTGTGGAAACTGCCTGGCAACAGGCTGTGATTGGTTGGGGTATGGACCCCCCCTTGACCAGATTGGCTGGTCTTGGCTATATAAGCTGTTGAGCCAACTGTAATAAACGAGTCTGCAGGCTGCTCGCCACAAGCCTGCTCTCACCCGACTCCCGGGGTCTGTGTGTTCACTCCGCGCCTCTTGCCCCCACCACGCTGCTCTTCTCAGAAACGAACCCACTGCAACATTGTTGAAAAATCAACGGCAACACAGACTTACCACATTGAAAGCCACTGCAGTGGACTGGCCTGTTGGGTCACCTTGAGGGCAGATCACTGTACAGATCAGCCATTAATAGGCCTGCCACCCATTGCTTCTGATGCCGAGCTTTCTTTTCCTCCTGGTTTGTGTTAAAGCAGACCAGAGGATGCAAGTCAAGGGAGTGCCCAAGTCCCATCTCTAAACTTCTGTGGCCTGAACTACAAGTCTATAGTCACAGGCATGTTCTGCAGTAGTTTTCCTAAGGTAGACAATGCCCATGAGGAAAATTATATTCTCACTTGAAAACTTTCTTTCCCTTTGGTCTGAAAGGGAGGTTTTTTCTACTTACTGTATACTTCGCTGATGGCAAAGTGAATCTACTATGAGATTACTATTTACGTTCTTATTTTGGCTATGCTATTACAGAAAAATGTTAGCCATCTCTTTTATAAGGTCTAAAGATTTAATTGTGCATCCTACAGATTCCTTAATAATAGAATTAGTTTCCTACCTTGAAGAGAATAGAGAAATGAAAGAACAAGTTGGGCTTAGAATAGAGAAATGAGGGAGCAAGTCCTAGATCGCTTACTGAGAATAGCAATATTACATGAATACTTAGCAAACCGTTTCAACCATTAGATAACAACTTAAGAAAACATTTACCAGAAGGTCCAATGCCTTCTATAAATTTTAAGAATCATGTATTTGAAAACACCTCTTAAATATCTAACATAGTGTAGTTTGTTTAGCCAGTAAACTTAAGCACAACCATCTAAAATGTTTTTAGTTTCTTTCTACCAACAAGTATAAAACATATGATACAGAGATCCAGGTCACACCAATTAAAATGTATCTTTGATTGATTTTAGCAGCTTAAATTTATGGACCATCTTATCTATAAGCCATTTAAAATAAAAGTCTTAATGAAATTCCCCCATGTGGACATACAATATGTACACACATATAACATAGCATAAGAGACCAATATAGCAATTTTAATAATAGCTTTTAAAATCTTTAACTCTTTTTCTAGATTGCCAATGGATTTGCATTGCTTTTTGTTTTTAGTAACCTCAGTTAACCATACTTTCTCTCAGTTGGTACTGTTAATACATTATTGGCTTCATCTGTTTACATAGCCATCCCAAAGTACTGAATACAATAAAAGTAGCTGGACAAAGTCCATAGGAACCTATAGGAGGACAGCTAAACACAGAACCAACAACGCTTTAGTTTTATGAGCAGCACATCACATATAACTATGGATGACAAAAGACTTTAAGTCGCCATGTTTAAAATGATAAACTCATCAACCAACAAGAGGCACTTGCTTACTTCACAGTATTTTTGAAAGCACCTGTAGGATTTTACAAGTATTTAACCCTTTAGGCCTCTTGGGCTTTCTCATTAAGATAACTATCATGTCTAGTAACACAAGATCATTAGATTTTTAATTCTCAAACATTTGTTTTAATGGCATTTTCCATTATAGAAACTTAAAGTCTGGTAGCACATCACATCCTGACAGTCCTTCTAATATAATTCAAATAGCCTGCTTAGTTGGTGTCTCTATAAGATGAGAGACATAGGTCCTTCGATTTTTTCAGTTGGGCCCAAACTGGAAAAACCAAAGTCCAGGATTTACTGGAAATTTTAGAGACCAGATTGTTTGAAACTTTGATTTTTTGAATGCCTGTCAAGAATGCCAAGAAGGCTCAAAATCCAAAATATCTGGTTGAAATAAGATTCCTTAAAATCATGACATAACATAGACTAAATTTGATCATTGTTACAAGGTGACTATTCAAATATTTGAAAAGAAGCACATATTTAAATAACCCATAGCTCTTAATAAAAATTCAGCTGTTTTTGAACAATTAGAATTTAACAGACATCAAGAGCACATAATAGATTACTTGAACACATTGCTTTAACAGAGCATCAGAGTTTAATTCTATGTCAAAGAGAAATTGAGCTTCCTGTGATCTTTTGCTGTGAGGTTTCCTTCCTTTACCTTCTTTCATATTGGTGACCGTGTTTCTGTGTTTCTGTGTGTAACACATCGTTAAGCATCTTTGGCAGGGCAGGATGAGTGGCAACAAATTCTTTCAGTTTCTGTTTGCTATGAAAAGTCTTAATTTCACCTTCATTCACAAATGAGAGCTTTGCAGGATATAGTATTCTGGGCTGGCAGTTTTTCTCTCTTAATACCTGGGCTATGTCTCGCCATTCCCTTCTAGCTTGTAGGGTTTCTGATGAGAAGTCTGCTGTGAGTCTAATTGGAGATCCTCTAAGAGTAATCTGACATTTCTCTCTTGCACCTTTTAGGATCTTTTCTTTATGTTTCACTGTGGTGAGTGTGATTACAACATGTCGTGGTGAGGATCTCTTTTGGTCATGTTTATTAGGGGTTGTATAAGCTTCCTGTACAAAGATGCTTCTGTCCTTCTCCAAACCTGGGAAATTTTCTGCTAGTATCTCCCTGAAAATGGCTTCTAATCCTTTCTCCCTTTCCTTGCCTTCAGGAACCTAGAACCCGAATGTTGAGTTTTTTATTAGTATCCTGAAGCTTCCTGACAATATTTTTTAGATTTTTGATTTCTTCTTTGGTTTGCCTGTTTCCTTTCCTGTTCTCCGTCTTCTAAGTCTGATATTCTCTCTTCTGCTTCGCCCATTCTGTTTTTAAGGCTCTCTAATGTGTTTTTCATTTGATCAATTGAATTCTTCATTTCATTATGATTTCTCGTCACTATCACAGTTTCTTGTTCCACTAGTTGTTTCATTTCATTTTGATTCCTCCTTAATATTTCATTTTCACGAGAGAGATTTTCTATCTTGTCCATTAAGGATTTCTGTAGTTCAAGAATTTGTTTTTGAGAACTTCTTAATGTTCTTATCAATGTTTTGAGATCCGCTTCTTGCATTTCTTCGATCTCATTGTCTTCATAATCTTGAATTGGGGTGTCTTTTTCATTTGGGGGCATCATAGTGTCTTCCTTGTTCTCATTAGCTTGGTTTTTGTTTTTGAAGTTTGGCATGTTGGAGATATTTGGTTTCTTCACTGTGGTGTTTTTTCTTGTTACACTATGGCTCTATATTAAGTGGACTGTCTGCTTTCAGTGGAGTCTTAGGGGCTTGAGATGAGTGTGGACTGAGAGCTGTGTTTGGTTCCTCAGGGTTGAGGGTGTGTCAAAGATGACACTCCCAGGTTAGGTGTGGTAAATGTCTCTTTCTTTTTTTGATTCAAAAGGGAAGTAATTCTGCACAGCTGAATGTAATTGGAGGTAGTTAGCAGGCAAATGATATACCCACAGGAGCCAGAGATCGGAAGCTCTTTCCCAAGGACCACACAGGGAATCTCTGCTGCCCTCAGTGTGGGCTCCAATTCTCCTGCAGTCTCCCACTGGGTTGCCAAGTTAGATCCTAACCTCCTGTTATTTCACCACTCCCCCCAGAGTCAGGTGTTTCTGCTAGGCTCAGGGCCGGTGCAGACCTGAGGTCGCCCTGCTTATGACGTATGTCCAAAATGGCACCTGCTCTGTCTTGCTCACCTTTGAGAGGTGAGCGGAGAGAGAAAAACTTGTGCCCATATCGGTCACTTTTTTTTATTTTTTTCCTCTCTCTCTTCTCGTTAGCCTGGTGAATTTTTCCCCACGGAGTTTCAAGCCTCGTTCCCTCTAGCCTCCTCTTTCCACTTGCCCGCTGGTGTCTCGGGCTATTGAGGTTCGGCTCACCTCACGTTCCAGCGCTGGTGTGTTGAGTCTGCCGCTGGTGTCCCGAACTTGAGCTCCCACGCTTTCCACGCAGGTACACTGTGAATCACTGGTTCCGGAACTATTTCCTCTGCTGTTTCATCCCCTACTCTTCCTTGACCCTGCAGTATCTCCACTTCTATTAAACTGTCTCTCCCACAGACTAATAGTGTGCTCGCTGCCTATTCCGCCATCTTGCCGCTCTCCTAATTTCCTATCCGGACTTTATTATTTAGAATGTTGTTTATCGGGGAACATTTTATTTTGGAGCTAGCATACAGTATTTGGTTCCACATGGAGACACCAGCTGAAAATATTCATATTTTCTAGGGAGAAAGCTAGAGGAACTGCGACAAACAAACATATTTCTGTTTGTCTAGATGACATTTTATGCACTTGCCTAACGAAAAGAATTTGCTATTCTCCAAAACTATTTTTACTGTGATTTTCTCGGTCCATTGCATACGTATTCCACCACTTTGTCCGGATATGACTGGATGAAAACAGAAATATCCGGTTATGTTTTAGCTAACTAAATTCGAAATATTGTGAAAGACTCTGTGTTTGTATTTTCTGGATATTATCGATGGACTATATTGCTTTGAATATTTTTATCAGGGAACATTTAATTTTGTACCGTTGAAACACTAATTGGTTCATCATGGGGACCCCAGCTCTACACATTAGTATTTTCTAGGGAGAAAGCTAGAGGAACAGCGGAAACAAACATGATATTTCTGTTTGTATCTATGAGATTTTATGCACTTCCCTAAGAAAAGACTTTGCTTTCTCCAAAACCATTTTTACGGTGATTTCCTCGGTCCATTGCATACGAATTCCACAACAGTTTGTCCGGATATGACTGGATGTAACCGGAAATATCTGTTTTTGTTTTGGCTAACTCGATGCCAAATATTGCTCAAGACACTGTGTTTGTTTTTTCTGGATATTATCATTGGATTTTATTGTTTGGAATGTTTTTTTATCGGGGAACATTTTATTTTGAGCTTGATACAGTAATTATTTGCACATGAATACACCAGCTGAACATATTCGTAGTTTCTAGGGAGAAAGCTAGAGGAACTGCGGCAAACAAACATGATATTTCTATTTGTATAGATGGCATTTTATGCACTTGTCTAACGAAAAGACTTTGCTTTTCTCCAAAACCATTTTTACTCTGAATTTCTAGGTCCATTGCATACGAATTCCACACCACTTTGTCCGGATATGACTGGATGAAAACAGAAATATCCAGTGGTGGTTTGGCTAGCTCAATCCGAAATATTGTGAAAGCCTCTGTATTTATGTTTTCTGGATATTATCGATGGACTTTATTGTTTTGAATATTTTTATCAGGGAAAATTTAATTTTCTATCATTGAAACACTAATTGGTTCATCATGGGGACACCAGCTCTACACATTCGTATTTTCTAGGGAGAAATATAGAGGAAATGCGGCAAACAAACATGATATTTCTTTTAGTCTAGATGACATCTTATGCATTGCCTAACGAAAAGACTTTGCTTTTCTCCAAAACCATTTTTACTGTGATTCTCTCGGTCCATTGCATACGAATTCCACACCAGTTTGTCCGATTATGACTAGATGAAACCGGAATATCCGGTATTGTTTTGGCTAACCCAATCCGAAATATTGTGAAAGACTCTATGTTTATGTTTTCTGGATATTATCAACGGACTTTAGGTTTTTGAATGTTTTTTATTGGGGAACATTTTATTTTGAGCTTGGATACAGTAATTCGTTCCACAAGGAGACACCAGCTGAACATATTCATATTTTCTAGGGAGAAAGCTATAGGAACTGCAGCAAACAAACATGATATTTCTGTTTGCATCGATGACATTGTATGAACTTGCCTAACGAAAAGACTTTGCTTTTCTCCAAAACTATTTTTACTGTGATTTTCTCGGTTCATTGCATACGAATTCCACACAACTTTGTCCGGATATGACTGGATGAAATGAGAAATATCTGGTTGTGTTTTGGCTAACTCAATTCGAAATATTGTGAAAGCCTCTGTGTTTGTGTTTTTTGGATATTATCGATGGACTTTATTGTTTTGAATGTTTTTATCAGGGAACATTTAATTTTGTACCGTAGAAACACTAATTGGTTCATCATGGGGACACCAGCTCTACACATTCATTTTTTCTACAGAGAAAGCTAGAGGAACTGTGGCATACAAACATGATATTTCTGTTTGTATAGATGACATTTTATGCACTTGCCTAACGAAAAGACTTTGCTATTCTCCAAAATTATTTTTACTGTGATTTTCTCGGTCCATAGCATACGAATTCCACACCAGTTTGTCCGGATATGACTGGATGAAACCGGATATATCCGGTATTGTTTTGGCTAACTCAATCCGAAATATTGTGAAAGCCTCTGTGTTTGTGTTTTCTGGATATTATCAACGGACTTTAGGTTTTTGAATGTTTTTTATTGGGGAACATTTATTGTGAGCTTGGATACAGTAATTCGTTCCACAAGGAGACACCAGCTCTACACATTCTTATTTTTTAGGGAGAAAGCTAGAAGGACTGTGGTAAACAAACATGATATTTCTGTTTGTATCGATGATATTTTATGCATTTGCCTAACGAAAAGACTATGGTATGCTCCAAAACTAATTTACTGTGATTTTCTCGGTCCATTGCATATGAATTCCACAACAGTTTGTCCGGATATGACTGGATGAAAACAGAAATATCCGGGTGTGTTTTGGCTAACTCAATCCCAAATATTGTGAAGGCGTCTGTGTTTGTGTTTTCTGGAGGTTATCGATGGGCTTTATGGTTTTGAATGTTTTTATCAGGGAACATTTAATTTTGTACCGTTGAAACACTAATTGGTTCATCATGGGTACACAAGCTCTACACATTCTTATTTTCTAGGGAGAAAGCTAGAGGCACTGTGGCAAACAAACATGATATTTCTGTTTGTCTAGTTGAGATTTTATGCACTTGCCTAACTTAAAGACTTTGCTTTTCTCCAAAATCATTTTTACTGTGATTTTTTCGGTCCATTGCATACGAATTCCACACCAGTTTGTCCGGATATGACTGGATAAAACCGGAAATATTCGGTTGTGTTTTGGGTAACTCAATGCAAAATATTGTGAAAGCCTCTGTGTTTGTGTTTTCTGGATATTATCGATGGACTTTATTGTTTTGAATGTTTTTTATAAGGGAACATTTAATTTTGTACCGTTGAAACACTAATTGGTTCATAATGGGGACACCAGCTCTACAAATTCATATTTTCTAGGGAGAAAGCTAGAGGAAATGTGGCAAACAAACTTGATATTTCTGTTTGTCTAGATGACATTTTATGCAATTGCCTAACGAAAAGACTTTGCTTTTCTCCAAAACCATTTTTACTATGATTCTCTCGGTCCAAGGCATACGAATTCCACACCAGTTTGTCCGGATATGACTGTATGAAACCGGAAATATATGGTTTTGTTTTGGCTAACTCAATCCCAAATATTGCTCCTTCCACTGTCATTGTTTTTTCTGGATATTATCAACGGACTTTATTTTTTTGAATGTTTTTTATCGGGGAACATTTTATTTTGAGCTTGGATACAGTAATTCATTTCACAAGGGCACACCAGCTGAACATATTCATATTTTATAGGGAGAAAGCTAGAGGAACTGTGGCAAACAAACATGATATTTCTGTTTGTATCGATGACATTTTATGCACTTGCCTAACTAAAAGACTTTGCTTTTCTCGAAAACTATTTTTACTGTGATTTTCTTGGTCCATTGCATACGAATTCCACACCACTTTGTCTGGATATGACTGGATGAAACCGGAAATTTCCCGTTTTGTTTTCGCTAACTCAATCCGAAATATTGTGAAAGCCTCTGTGTTTGTGTTTTCTGGATATTATCGATGGACTTTATTGTTTTGAATGTTTTTTATCAGGGAACATTTAATTTTGAACCGTTGAAACACTAATTAGTTCATAATGGGGACACCAGCTCTACACATTCGTATTTTCTAGGGAGAAAGCTAGAGGAACTGCGGAAAACAAAAATGATATTTCTCTTTGTGTCTATGAGATTTTATGCACTTGCCTAACGAAAAGACTTTGCTATTCTCCAAAACCATTTTTACTGTGATTTCCAGGTCCATTGCATACGAATTCCACACCAGTTTGTCCGGATATGACTGGAAGAAACCGGAAATATATGGTTTTTTTTGGCTTACTCCATCCGAAATATTGTGAAAGCCTCTGTGTTTGTATTTTCTGGATATTATCAACGGACTTTATTGTTTGGAATGTTTTTTTTTATCGGATAACATTTTATTTTGAGCTTGGATACAGTAATTAGTTGCACATGGAGACACCAGCTGAACATATTCGTATTTTCTAGCGAGAAAGCTAGAGGAACTGCGGAAAACAAACATGATATTTCTGCTTGTATAGATGAAATATTATGCACTTTCCTAAGAAAAGACTTTGCTTTTCCCCAAAACCATTTTTACTGTGATTTTCTCGATCCATTGCATACGAATTTCACACCAGTTTGTCTGGATATGACTGGATGAAAACAGAAATTTCCAGTGGTGTTTTGGCTAACTCAATCCCAAATATTTTGAAAGCCTCTGTGTTTGTGTTTTCTGGATATTATCGATGGACTTATTGTTTTGAATGTTTTTATCAGGGAACATTTAATTTTGTACCGTTGAAACACTAATTGGTTCATCATGGAGACACCAGCTCTACACATTCGTATTTTCTAGGGAGAAAGCTAGAGGCACTGTGGCAAACAAACATGATATTTCTGTTTGTATAGTTGAGATTTTATGCACTTGCCTAACTTAAAGACTTTGCTTTTCTCCAAAATCATTTTTACTGTGAATATCTCAGTCCATTGCTTACGAATTCCACACCTGTTTGTCCGGATATGACTGGATGGAACCGGAAATATCCGGTTGTGTTTTGGCTAACTCAATCCGAAATATTGTGAAAGCCTCTGTGTTGGTGTTTTCTGGATATTATCAATGGACTTTAGGTTTTTTCATTGTTTTTTATTGGGGGACATTTTATTTAGAGCTTGGATACACTAATTGTTTCCACATGGAGAAACCAGCTGAACATATTCTTATTTTCCAGGGAGAAAGCTAGAGGAACTCAGGCAAACAAACATGATATTTCTGTTTGTATAGCTGACATTTTATGCACTTGCCTAACGAAAAGACTTTGCATTTCTCCAAAACCATTTTTACTGTGATTTTCTCGGTCCACTGCACACGAATTCCACACAAGTTTGTCCGGATATGACTGGAAGAACCCGGAAATATCCAGTTATTTTTTGGCTAACTAAATTTGAAATATTGTGAAAGCCTCTGTGTTTGTATTTTCTGGATATTATCCATGTAGTTTATTGTTTTGAATATTTTTATAAGGGAACATTTAATTTTGTACCGTTGAAACACTAATTGGTTCAACATGGAGACACCAGCTCTACACATTCGTATTTTCTAGGGAGAAAGCTAGAGGAACTGCGGCAAACAAACATGATATTTCTGTTTGTATAGATGATATTTTATGCACTTGCCTAAGAAAAGACTTTGCTATTCTCCAAAACCATTTTTACTGTTATTTCCTCGGTCCATTGCATACGAATTCCACACCACTTTGTCCAGATATGACTGGAAGAACCTGGAAATACATGGTTTATTTTGGCTAACTCAATCCCAAATATTGTGAAAACCTCTGTGTTTGTTTTTTCTGGATATTATCATCGGACTTTATTGTTTGGAATGTTTTTTTTTTAATCGGGGAACATTTTATTTTGAGCTTGGATACAGTAATTAGTTGCACATGGAGACACCAACTGAACATATTTGTATTTTCTAATGAGAAAGCTAGAAGAACTGCGGCAAACAAACATGATATTTCTGTTTGTATAGATGACATTTTATGCACTTGCCTAACGAAAAGACTTTGCTATTCTCCAAAACTATTTTTACTGTGATTTGCATGGTCCATTGCATATGACCTCCACACCAATTTGTCTGGATATGACTGGATGAAACCGGAAATATCCGGTATTTTTTTGGCTAACTCAATCCGAAATATTGTGAAAGCCTCTATGTTTGTGTTTTCTGGATATTATTGATGGACTCTATTGTTTTGAATGTTTTTATCAGGGTACATTTAATTTTGTACCATTGATACACTAATTGCTTCATCATTGGGACACCAGCTCTACACATTCTTATTTTCTAGGGAGAAAACTAGAGGCAATGCGACAAACAAACATGATATTTCTGTTTGTATAGATGACATTTTATGCACTTGCTTAACGAAAAGACTTTGCTTTTCTCCAAAGCCATTTTTACTGTGAATTTCTCGGTCCATTGCATACGAATTCCACAACAGTTTGTCCGGATATGACTGGATGAAAACAGTAATATCCGGTGGTGGTTTGGCTAACTCAATACGAAATATTTTGAAAGCCTATGTGTTGGTGTTTTCTGGATATTATCAACGGACTTTAGGTTTTTGAATGTTTTTTATTGGGGAACATTTTATTTTGAGCTTGGATACAGTAATTCTTTCCACAAGGAGACACCATCTGAACATATTCGTATTTTCTAGGGAGAAACATAGAGGAACTGCGACAAAGAAACATGATATTTCTGTTTGTATAGATGACATTTTATGCACTTGCATTACGAAAAGACTTTGCCGTTCTCCAAAACTATTTTTACTGTGATTTTCTCGGTCTATTGCATACGAATTCCACACCAGTTTGTCCGGATATTCCTGGATGATACCGGAAATATCCGGTGTTGTTTTGGCTAACTAAATCCCAAATATTGCTTCATCCACTGTGTTTGTTTTTTCTGCATATTATCAACGGACTTCATTGTTTTGAATGTTTTTTTATCGGGGAACATTTTATTTTGAGCTTGGATACAGTAATTCGTTATACAAGGAGACACCAGCTGAACATATTCGTATTTTCTAGGGAGAAAGCTAGAGGAACTGTGGAAAATAAACATGATATTTCTGTTTCTATTGATGACATTTTATGCACTTGCCTTATGAAAAGACTTTGCTGTTCTCCAAAACTATTTTTGCTGTGATTTTCTCGGTCCATTGCATACGAATTCCACAACAGTTTGTCCGGATATGACTGGATGAAACCGGAAATATCCGGTGTTGTTTTGGCTAACTCAATCCGAAATATTTTGAAAGCCTCTGTGTTGGTGTTTTCTGGATGTTATCAACGGACTTTAGGTTTTTGAATGTTTTTTATTGGGGAACATTTTATTTTGAGCTTGGATACAGTAATTCGTTCCACAAGGAGACACCAGGTGAACATATTCGTATTTTCTAGGGAGAAAGCTAGAGCAACTGCGGCAAACAAACATGATATTTCTGTTTCTTTGATGACATTTTATGCACTTGCCTTACGAAAAGACTTTGCTTTTCTCCAAAGCCATTTTTACTGTGAATTTCTCGGTCCATTGCATACGAATTCCACAACAGTTTGTCCGGATATGACTGGATGAAAACAGTAATATCCGGTGGTGGTTTGGCTAACTCAATCCGAAATATTGTGAAAGCCTCTGTGTTTGTGTTTTCTGGATATTATCGATGGACTTTATTGTTTTGAATATTTTCATCAGGGAAAATTTAATTTTGACCGTTGAAACACTAATTGGTTCATCATGGGGACACCAGCTCTACACATTCGTATTTTCTAGGGAGAAAGCTACAGGAACTGCGGCAAACAAACATGATATTTCTGTTGGTATAGATGACATTTTATGCACTTGCCTTACGAAAAGACTTTGCTGTTCTCCAAAACTATTTTTGCTGTGATTTTCTCGGTCCATTGCATATGAATTCCACAACAGTTTGTCCGGATATGACTGGATGAAACCGGAAATATCTGGTGTTGTTTTGGCTAACTCAATCCGAAATATTGTGAAAGCCTCTGTGTTGGTGTTTTCTGGATGTTATCAACGGACTTTAGGTTTTTGAATGTTTTTTATTGGGGAACATTTTATTGTGAGCTTGGATACAGTAATTCGTTCCACAAGGAGACACCAGCTGAACATATTCGTATTTTCTAGGGAGAAAGCTAGAGGAACTGCGGCAAACATGATATTTCTGTTTCTTTGATGACATTTTATGCACTTGCCTAACGAAAAGACTTTGCTATTCTCCAAAACTATTTTTACTGTGATTTGCATGGTCCATTGCATATGACCTCCACACCAATTTGTCTGGATATGACTGGATGAAACCGGAAATATCCGGTATTTTTTTGGCTAACTCAATCCGAAATATTGTGAAAGCCTCTATGTTTGTGTTTTCTGGATATTATTGATGGACTCTATTGTTTTGAATGTTTTTATCAGGGCACATTTAATTTTGTACCATTGAAACACTAATTGCTTCATCATTGGGACACCAGCTCTACACATTCTTATTTTCTAGGGAGAAAACTAGAGGCACTGCGACAAACAAACATGATATTTCTGTTTGTATAGATGACATTTTATGCACTTGCCTAATGAAAAGACTTTGCTATTCCCCAAAACTATTTTTAGTGTGATTTTCACGGTCCATTGCATATGAACTCCACACCAGTTTGTCCAGATATGACTGGATGAAACCGGAAATATCCTGTATTGTTTAGGCTAACACAATCCGAAACATTGTGAAAGCCTCTGTGTTGGTGTTTTCTGGATATTATCAACGGACTTTAGGTTTTTGAATGTTTTTTATTGGGGAACATTTTATTTTGAACTTGGATATAGTAATTCGTTCCACAAGCAGACACCAGCTGAACATATTCGTATTTTCTAGGGAGAAAGCGAGAGGAACTGCGGCAAAGAAACATGATATTTCTGTTTGTATAGATGACATTTTATGCACTTGCCAAACGAAAAGACTTTGCTTTTCTCCAAAGCCATTTTTACTGTGAATTTCTCGGTCCATTGCATACGAATTCCACAAGAGTTTGTCCGGATATGACTGGATGAAAACAGTAATATCCGGTGGTGGTTTGGCTAACTCAATCCGAAATATTGTGAACGCCTCTGTGTTTGTGTTTTCTGGATATTATCGATGGACTTTATTGTTTTGAATATTTTAATCAGGGAACATTTAATTTTGTACTGTTGAAACACTAATTGGTTCATCATGGGGACACCAGCTCTACACATTCGTATTTTCTAGGGAGAAAGCTAGAGGAACTGTGGAAAATAAACATGATATTTCTTTTTCTATTGATGACATTTTATGGACTTGCCTTATGAAAAGACTTTGCTGTTCTCCAAAACTATTTTTGCTGTGATTTTCTCGGTCCATTGCATACGAATTCCACAACAGTTTGTCCGGATATGACTGGATGAAACCGGAAATATCCGGTGTTGTTTTGGCTAACTCAATCCGAAATATTTTGAAAGCCTCTGTGTTGGTGTTTTCTGGATGTTATCAACGGACTTTAGGTTTTTGAATGTTTTTTATTGGGGAACATTTTATTTTGAGCTTGGATACAGTAATTCGTTCCACAAGGAGACACCAGGTGAACATATTCGTATTTTCTAGGGAGAAAGCTAGAGGAACTGCGGCAAACAAACATGATATTTCTGTTTCTTTGATGACATTTTATGCACTTGCCTTATGAAAAGACTTTGCTGTTCTCCAAAACCATTTTTACTGTGAATTTCTCGGTCCACTGCATACGAATTCCACACCAGTTTGTCCGGATATGACTGGATGTAAACAGAAATATCCGGTGGTGGTTTGGCTAACTCAATCCGAAATATTGTGAAAGCCTCTGTGTTTGTGTTTTCTGGATATTATCGATGGACTTTATTGTTTTGAATATTTTCATCAGGGAACATTTAATTTTGACCGTTGAAACACTAATTGGTTCATCATGGGGACACCAGCTCTACACATTCGTATTTTCTAGGGAGAAAGCTACAGGAACTGCGGCAAACAAACATGATATTTCTGTTTGTCTAGATGACATTTTATGCACTTGCCTTACGAAAAGACTTTGCTGTTCTCCAAAACTATTTTTGCTGTGATTTTCTCGGTCCAATGCATATGAATTCCAACAGTTTGTCCGGATATGACTGGATGAAACCGGAAATATCCGGTGTTGTTTTGGCTAACTCAATCCGAAATATTGTGAAAGCCTCTGTGTTGGTGTTTTCTGGATGTTATCAACGGACTTTAGGTTTTTGAATGTTTTTTATTGGGGAACATTTTATTTTGAGCTTGGATACGGTAATTCGTTCCACAAGGAGACACCAGCTGAACATATTCGTATTTTCTAGGGAGAAAGCTAGAGGAACTGCGGCAAACATGATATTTCTGTTTCTTTGATGACATTTTATGCACTTGCCTAACGAAATACTTTGCTATTCTCCAAAACTATTTTTACTGTGATTTGCATGGTCCATTGCATATGACCTCCACACCAATTTGTCTGGATATGACTGGATGAAACCGGAAATATCCGGTATTTTTTTGGCTATCTCAATCCGAAATATTGTGAAAGCCTCTATGTTTGTGTTTTCTGGATATTATTGATGGACTCTATTGTTTTGAATGTTTTTATCAGGGCACATTTAATTTTGTACCATTGAAACACTAATTGCTTCATCATTGGGACACCAGCTCTACACATTCTTATTTTCTAGGGAGAAAACTAGAGGCACTGCGACAAACAAACATGATATTTCTGTTTGTATAGATGACATTTTATGCACTTGCCTAATGAAAAGACTTTGCTATTCCCCAAAACTATTTTTAGTGTGATTTTCACGGTCCATTGCATATGAACTCCACACCAGTTTGTCCAGATATGACTGGATGAAACCGGAAATATCCTGTATTGTTTAGGCTAACACAATCCGAAATATTGTGAAAGCCTCTGTGTTGGTGTTTTCTGGATATTATCAACGGACTTTAGGTTTTTGAATGTTTTTTATTGGGGAACATTTTATTTTGAACTTGGATATAGTAATTCGTTCCACAAGCAGACACCAGCTGAACATATTCGTATTTTCTAGGGAGAAAGCGAGAGGAACTGCGGCAAAGAAACATGATATTTCTGTTTGTATAGATGACATTTTATGCACTTGCCAAACGAAAAGACTTTGCTTTTCTCCAAAGCCATTTTTACTGTGAATTTCTCGGTCCATTGCATACGAATTCCACAAGAGTTTGTCCGGATATGACTGGATGAAAACAGTAATATCCGGTGGTGGTTTGGCTAACTCAATCCGAAATATTGTGAAAGCCTCTGTGTTTGTGTTTTCTGGATATTATCGATGGACTTTATTGTTTTGAATATTTTCATCAGGGAACATTTAATTTTGTACCGTTGAAATACTAATTGGTTCATCATGGGGACACCAGCTCTACACATTTGCATTGTCTAGGGAGAAAGCTACAGGAACTGCGGCAAACAAACATGATATTTCTGTTTGTCTAGATGACATTTTATGCACTTGCCTTACGAAAAGACTTTTCTGTTCTCCAAAACTATTTTTGCTGTGATTTTCTCGGTCCATTGCATACGATTTCCACAAGAGTTTGTCCGGATATGACTGGATGAAACCGGAAATATCCGGTATTGTTTTGGCTAATTCAATCCGAAATATTGTGAAAGCCTCTGTGTTGGTGTTTTCTGGATGTTACCAACGGACTTTAGGTTTTTGAATGTTTTTTATTGGGGAACATTTTATTTTGAGCTTGGATACACTAATTGTTTCCACATGGAGAAACCAGCTGAACATATTCGTATTTTCTAGGGAGAAAGATAGAGGAACTGTGGCAAACAAACATGATAT
Organism: Lepus europaeus; assembly: GCF_033115175.1. Classification (NCBI taxonomy): domain Eukaryota; kingdom Metazoa; phylum Chordata; class Mammalia; order Lagomorpha; family Leporidae; genus Lepus; species Lepus europaeus. The sequence goes on along the minus strand of NW_026909428.1, from coordinate 1,133,587 downwards.
TTCTGTTTGTATAGATGACATTTTATGCACTTGCCTAACGAAAAGGTTTTGCTTTTCTACAAAAGCATTTTTACCCAGAATTTCTCGGCCCATTGCATATGAATTCCACACCAGTTTTTCTGGATATGACTGGATGAAAACAGAAATATCCGGTTATATTTTGGCTAACTAAATTCGAAATATTGTGAAAGCCTTTGTGTTTGTATTTTCTGGATATTATCGATGGACTATATTGTTTTGAATATTTTTATCAAGGAACATTTAATTTTGTACCGTTGAAACACTAATTGGTTCATCATGGGGACACCAGCTCTACACATTCGTATTTTCTAGGGAGAAAAGTAGAGGAACTGCGGCAAACAAACATGATATTTCTGTTTGTCTAGATGACATTTTATGCACTTGCCTTACGAAAAGACTTTGCTGTTCTCCAAAACTATTATTACTGTGAATTTCTCTGTACATTGCATACGAATTCCACAAGAGTTTGTCCGGATATGACTGGATGAAACCGGAAATATCCGGTGTTGTTTTGGCTAACTCAATCCGAAATATTTTGAAAGCCTCTGTGTTGGGGTTTTCTGGATGTTATCAACTGACTTTAGGTTTTTGAATGTTTTTTATTGGGGAACATTTTATTTTGAGCTTGGATACAGTAATTCGTTCCACAAAGAGACACCAGCTGAACATATTCATATTTTCTAGGGAGAAAGCTAGAGGAACTGTGGCAAACAAACATGATATTTCTGTTTGTCTAGATGACATTTTATGCACTTGCCTAACGAAAAGACTTTGCTGTTCTCCAAAACCATTTTTACTGTGAATTTCTCTGTCCATTGCATACGAATTCCACACCACTTTGTCCGGATATGACTGGATGAAAACAGAAATATCCGGTGGTTTGGCTAACTCAATCCGAAGTATTGTGAAAGCCTCTGTGTTTGTGTTTTCTGGATATTATCGATGGACTTTATTGTTTTGTATATTTTCATCAGGGAACATTTAATTTTCTACCGTTGATATACTAATTGGTTCATCATGGGGACACCAGCTCTACACATTTGCATTGTCTAGGGAGAAAGCTACAGGAACTGCGGCAAACAAACATGATATTTCTGTTTGTCTTGATGACATTTTATGCACTTGCCTTACGAAAAGACTTTGCTGTTCTCCAAAACTATTTTTACTGTGAATTTCTCTGTCCATTGCATACGAATTCCACACCAGTTTGTCCGGATTTGACTGGATGAAACCGGAAATATCCGGTATTCTTTTGGCTAACGGAATCCGAAATATTGTGAAAGCCTCTGTGTTGGTGTTTTCTGGATGTTATCAACGGACCTTAGGTTTTTGAATGTTTTTTATTGGGGAACATTTTCTTTTGAGCTTGGATACAGTAATTCGTTCCACAAGGAGACACCAGCTGAACATATTCGTATTTTCTAGGGAGAAAGCTAGAGGAACTGCGGCAAGCAAACATGATATTTCTGTTTGTCTAGATGACATTTTATGCACTTGCCAAACGAAAAGACTTTGCTTTTTTCCAAAACCATATTTACTGTGAATTTCTTGGTCCATTGCATACGAATTGCACACCAGTTTGTCCGGGTATGACTAGATGAAAACAGAAATATCCGGTGGTGGTTTGGCTAACTCAATCCGAAATATCGTGAAAGCCTCTGTGTTGTTTTCTGGATGTTATCAACGGACTTTAGGTTTTTGAATGTTTTTTATTGGGGAACATTTTATTTTGAGCTTGGATACAGTAATTCGTTCCACAAGGAGACACCAGCTGAACATATTCGTATTTTCTAGGGAGAAAGCTAGAGGAACTGCGGCAAACAAACATGATATTTCTGTTTGTCTAGATGACATTTTATGCACTTGCCTTACGAAAAGACTTTGCTGTTCTCCAAAACCATTTTTACTGTGAATTTCTCTGTCCATTGCATACGAATTCCACACCACTTTGTCCGGATATGACTGGATGAAAACAGAAATATCCGGTGGTTTGGCTAACTCAATCCGAAATATTGTGAAAGCCTCTGTGTTTGTATTTTCTGGGTATTATCGATGGACTTTTTTGTTTTGAATATTTTCATCAGGGAACATTTAATTTTGTACCGTTGAAACACTAATTGGTTCATCATGGGGACACCAGCTCTACACATTCGTATTTTCTAGGGAGAAAGCTAGAGGAACTGCGGCAAACAAACATGATATTTCTGTTTGTCTAGATGACATTTTATGCACTTGCCTTACGAAAAGACTTTGCTGTTCTCCAAAACTATTTTTACTGTGATTTTTTCGGTCCATTGCATACGAATTCCACAACAGTTTGTCTGGATATGACCGGATGAAACCTTAAATATCCGGTGTTGTTTTGGCTAACTCAATCCGAAATATTTTGAAAGCCTCTGTGTTGGTGTTTTCTGGATATTATCAACGGACTTTAGGTTTTTGAATCTTTTTTATTGGGGAACATTTTATTTTGAGCTTGGATACAGTAATTCGTTCACCAAGGAGACACCAGCTGAACATATTCGTATTTTCTAGGGAAAAAGCTAGAGGAACTGTGGCAAACTAACATGATATTTCTGTTTGTCTAGATGACATTTTAAGCACTTGCCTAACGAAAAGACTTTGCTTTTCTCCAAAACTATTTTTACTGTGATTTTCTCGGTCCATTGCATATGAATTCCACAACAGTTTGTCCGGATATGACTGGATGAAAACAGAAATATCCGGTGGTGGTTTCGCTAACACAATCCGAAATATTGTGAATGCCTCTGTGTTATTTTGTCTTCTGGATATTATCGATGGACTTTATTGTTTTGAATATTTTCATCAGGGAACATTTAATTTTGTACCGTTGAAACACTAATTGGTTCATCATGGGGACACCAGCTCTACACATTCGCATTGTCTAGGGAGAAAGCTACAGGAACTGCGGCAAACAAACATGATATTTCTGTTTGTCTAGATGACATTTTATGCACTTGCCTTACGAAAAGACTTTGCTGTTCTCCACAACTATTTTTACTGTGATTTTCTCGGTCCATTGCATACGAATTCCACAACAGTTTCTCCGGATATGACTGGATGAAACCGGAAATATCCGGTATTGTTTTGGCTAACGTAATCTGAAATATTGTGAAAGCCTCTGTATTGGTGTTTTCTGGATGTTATCAACGGACTTTAGGTTTTTGAATGTTTTTTATTGGGGAACATTTTATTTTGAGCTTGGATACAGTAACTTGTTCCACAAGGAGACACCAGCTGAACATATTCGTATTTTCTAGGGAGAAAGCTAGAGGAACTGCGGCAAACAAACATGATATTTCTGTTTGTTGTAAGACCCCCGACAGGTGTCTCACACTTTTACCGACCCCAGAAACACGAATTCCAGTCCAATCGCTGCAAGTTCATGAGGAAGTTTATTACATCTGCGCAGATGGGCTCTCTCAAAACACAACAACACCCTCTAGTGTCGTGTGAGAAGAGAGGCCCCGATCATCAACCTCCCAGAGTATTTAAGGATTAAAACCACAACATTAGCATATCTCCATAGCATTACCAAGGATCACAAGATAAACCTAAGCATGACGAATTATCACAAGATAATGGGTTTTTCCAGGGTGAGGGGACAAAATCCTTGAGCAAGCATAAACACGGGGTCATCATGACATAGGTTGGGTACATTTCCAATCAACTTCTGTTTTTGTGGTTTTTTAAAACTTAAAACAATTATCACATGTTCAATTATCTCATAAAGGCATTAGCACAATCATCACATGTTACAAGGTCAGCTAAAGTCTAGTTATCTTAAAAAAAGCATTTCGCAAGCCAAAGCATTATGCACAGAAGCAAAATATGCAGTTAGCCAAGCAACTCCATTTTAACCCCATCCTGCCTTCTCTCTCATTGTATAGATGACATTTTATGCACTTGCCAAACGAAAAGACTTTGCTTTTCTCCAAAACCATATTTACTGTGAATTTCTCGGTCCTTTGCATACGAATTGCACACCAGTTTGTCCCAGTATGACTGGATGAAAACAGAAATATCCGGTGGTGGTTTGGCTAACTCAATCCGAAATATCGTGAAAGCCTCTGTGTTGCTTTCTGGATGTTATCAACGGACTTTAGGTTTTTGAATGTTTTTTATTGGGGAACATTTTCTTTTGAGCTTGGATACAGTAATTCGTTCCACAAGGAGACACCAGCTGAACATATTCGTATTTTCTAGGGAGAAAACTAGAGGAACTGCGGCAAAAAAACATGATATTTCTGTTTGTCTAGATGACATTTTATGCACTTGCCTTACGAAAAGACTTTGCTGTTCTCCAAAACCATTTTTACTGTGAATTTCTCTGTCCATTGCATACGAATTCCACACCACTTTGTCCGGATATGACTGGATGAAAACAGAAATATCCGGTGGTTTGGCTAACTCAATCCGAAATATTGTGAAAGCCTCTGTGTTTGTATTTTCTGGGTATTATCGATGGACTTTTTTGTTTTGAATATTTTGATCAGGGAACATTTAATTTTGTACCGTTGAAACACTAATTGGTTCATCATGGGGACACAAGCTCTACACATTCGCATTGTCTAGGGAGAAAGCTAGAGGAACTGCGGCAAACAAAATGATATTTCTGTTTGTCTAGATGACATTTTATGCACTTGCCTAAGAAAAGACTTTGCTATTCTGCAAAACTATTTTTACTGTGATTTTCTCAGGCCATTGCATATGAATTCCACAAGAGTTTGTCAGGATATGACTGGATGAAACCGGAAATATCCGGTGTTGTTTTGGCTAACTCAATCCGAAATATTTTGAAAGCCTCTGTGTTGGTGTTTTCTGGATATTATCAACGGACTTTAGGTTTTTGAATCTTTTTTATTGGGGAACATTTTATTTTGAGCTTGGATACAGTAATTCGTTCCACAAGGAGACACCAGCTGAACATATTCGTATTTTCTAGGGAGAAAGCTAGAGGAACTGTGGCAAACAAACATGATATTTCTGTTTGTCTAGATGACATTTTATGCACTTGCCTAACGAAAAGACTTTGCTTTTCTCCAAAACTTTTTTTTCACTGTGATTTTCTCGGTCCATTGAATACGAATTCCACACCACTTTGTCCGCATATGACTGGATGAAAACAGAAATATCCGGTGGTGGTTTGGCTAACTCAATCCGAAATATTGTGAAAGCCTCTGTGATTGTATTTTCTGGATATTATCGATGGACTTTTTTGTTTTGAATATTTTGATCAGGGAACATTTAATTTTGTACCGTTGAAACACTAATTGGTTCATCATGGGGACACCAGCTCTACACATTCGTATTTTCTATGGAGAAAGCTAGAGGAACTGCGGCAAACAAACATGATATTTCTGTTTGTCTAGATGACATTTTATGCACTTGCCTTACGAAAAGACTTTGCTGTTCTCGAAAACTATTTTTACTGTGAATTTCTCTGTCCATTGCATACGAATTCCACAACAGTTTGTCCGGATATGACTGGATGAAACCGGAAATATCCGGTATTGTTTTGGCTAACTCAATCCGAAATATTGTGAAAGCCTCTGTGTTGGTGTTTTCTGGATGTTATCAACGGACTTTAGGTTTTTGAATGTTTTTTATTGGGGAACAATTTACTTTGAGCTTGGATACAGTAATTCGTTCCACAAGGAGACACCAGCGGAACATATTCGTATTTTCTAGGGAGAAAGCTAGAGGAACTGCGGCAAACAAACATGATATTTCTGTTTGTCTAGATGACATTTTATGTACTTGCCTTATGAAAAGACTTTGCTTTTCTCCAAAACCATATTTACTGTGAATTTCTCGTTCCATTGCATATGAATTGCACACCAGTTTGTCTGGGTATGACTGGATGAAAACAGAAATATCCGGTGGTGGTTTGGCTAACTCAATCCGAAATATCGTGAAAGCCTCTGTGTTGTTTTCTGGATGTTATCAACGTACTTTAGGTTTTTGAATGTTTTTTATTGGGGAACATTTTATTTTGAGCTTGGATACAGTAATTCGTTCCACAAGGAGACACCAGCTGAACATATTCGTATTTTCTAGGGAGAAAGCTAGAGGAACTGCGGCAAACAAACATGATATTTCTGTTTGTCTAGATGACATTTTATGCACTTGCCTTACGAAAAGAATTTGCTGTTCTCCAAAACCATTTTTACTGTGAATTTCTCTGTCCATTGCATACGAATTCCACACCACTTTGTCTGGATATGACTGGATGAAAACAGAAATATCCGGTGGTTTGGCTAACTCAATCCGAAATATTGTGAAAGCCTCTGTGTTTGTATTTTCTGTATATTATCGATGGACTTTTTTGTTTTGAATATTTTCATCAGGGAACATTTAATTTTGTACCGTTGAAACACTAATTGGTTCATCATGGGGACACCAGCTCTACACATTCGTATTTTCTAGGGAGAAAGCTAGAGGAACTGCGGCAAACAAACATGATATTTCTGTTTGTATAGATGACATTTGATGCACTTGCCTTACGAAAAGACTTTGCTGTTCTCCAAAACTATTTTTACTGTGATTTTCTCGGTCCATTGCATACGAATTCCACAACAGTTTGTCCGGATATGACTGGATGAAACCGGAAATATCCGGTATTGTTTTGGCTAACGAAATCCGAAATATTGTGATAGCCTCTGTGTTTGTGTTTTCTGGATGTTATCAACGGACTTATGTTTTTGAATGTTTTTTATTGGGGAACATTTTATTTTGAGCTTGGATACAGTAATTCGTTCCACAAGGAGACACCAGCTGAACATATTCGTATTTTCTAGGGAGAAAGCTAGAGGAACTGTGGCAAACAAACATGATATTTCTCTTTGTCTAGATGACATTTTATGCACTTGCCTTACGAAAAGACTTTGCTGTTCTCCAAAACCATTTTTACTGTGAATTTCTCTGTCCATTGCATACGAATTCCACACCAGTTTCTCCGCATATGACTGGATGAAAACAGAAATATCCGGTGGTGGTTTGGCTAACACAATCCGAAATATTGTGAATGCCTCTGTGTTATTTTGTCTTCTGGATATTATCGATGGACTTTATTGTTTTGAATATTTTCATCAGGGAACATTTAATTTTGTACCGTTGAAACACTAATTGGTTCATCATGGGGACACCAGCTCTACACATTCGTATTTTCTAGGGAGAAAGCTAGAGGAACTGCAGCAAACAAACATGATATTTCTGTTTGTCTAGATGACATTTTATGCACTTGCCTTACGAAAAGACTTTGCTGTTCTCCACAACTATTTTTACTGTGATTTTCTCGGTCCATTGCATACGAATTCCACAACAGTTTCTCCGGATATGACTGGATGAAACCGGAAATATCCGGTATTGTTTTGGCTAACGTAATCTGAAATATTGTGAAAGCCTCTGTATTGGTGTTTTCTGGATGTTATCAACGGACTTTAGGTTTTTGAATGTTTTTTATTGGGGAACATTTTATTTTGAGCTTGGATACACTAATTCGTTCCACAAGGAGACACCAGCTGAACATATTCGTATTTTCTAGGGAGAAAGCTAGAGGAACTGTGGCAAACAAACATGATATTTCTGTTTGTTGTAAGACCCCCGACAGGTGTCTCACACTTTTACCGACCCCAGAAACACGAATTCCAGTCCAATCGCTGCAAGTTCATGAGGAAGTTTATTACATCTGCGCAGATGGGCTCTCTCAAAACACAACAACACCCTCTAGTGTCGTGTGAGAAGAGAGGCCCCGATCATCAACCTCCCAGAGTATTTAAGGATTAAAACCACAACATTAGCATATCTCCATAGCATTACCAAGGATCACAAGATAAACCTAAGCATGACGAATTATCACAAGATAATGGGTTTTTCCAGGGTGAGGGGACAAAATCCTTGAGCAAGCATAAACACGGGGTCATCATGACATAGGTTGGGTACATTTCCAATCAACTTCTGTTTTTGTGGTTTTTTAAAACTTAAAACAATTATCACATGTTCAATTATCTCATAAAGGCATTAGCACAATCATCACATGTTACAAGGTCAGCTAAAGTCTAGTTATCTTAAAAAAAGCATTTCGCAAGCCAAAGCATTATGCACAGAAGCAAAATATGCAGTTAGCCAAGCAACTCCATTTTAACCCCATCCTGCCTTCTCTCTCATTGTATAGATGACATTTTATGCACTTGCCAAACGAAAAGACTTTGCTTTTCTCCAAAACCATATTTACTGTGAATTTCTCGGTCCTTTGCATACGAATTGCACACCAGTTTGTCCCAGTATGACTGGATGAAAACAGAAATATCCGGTGGTGGTTTGGCTAACTCAATCCGAAATATCGTGAAAGCCTCTGTGTTGCTTTCTGGATGTTATCAATGGACTTTAGGTTTTTGAATGTTTTTTATTGGGGAACATTTTCTTTTGAGCTTGGATACAGTAATTCGTTCCACAAGGAGACACCAGCTGAACATATTCGTATTTTCTAGGGAGAAAACTAGAGGAACTGCGGCAAAAAAACATGATATTTCTGTTTGTCTAGATGACATTTTATGCACTTGCCTTACGAAAAGACTTTGCTGTTCTCCAAAACCATTTTTACTGTGAATTTCTCTGTCCATTGCATACGAATTCCACACCACTTTGTCCGGATATGACTGGATGAAAACAGAAATATCCGGTGGTTTGGCTAACTCAATCCGAAATATTGTGAAAGCCTCTGTGTTTGTATTTTCTGGGTATTATCGATGGACTTTTTTGTTTTGAATATTTTGATCAGGGAACATTTAATTTTGTACCGTTGAAACACTAATTGGTTCATCATGGGGACACAAGCTCTACACATTCGCATTGGCTAGGGAGAAAGCTAGAGGAACTGCGGCAAACAAAATGATATTTCTGTTTGTCTAGATGACATTTTATGCACTTGCCTAAGAAAAGACTTTGCTATTCTGCAAAACTATTTTTACTGTGATTTTCTCAGGCCATTGCATACGAATTCCACAAGAGTTTGTCAGGATATGACTGGATGAAACCGGAAATATCCGGTGTTGTTTTGGCTAACTCAATCCGAAATATTTTGAAAGCCTCTGTGTTGGTGTTTTCTGGATATTATCAACGGACTTTAGGTTTTGAATCTTTTTTATTGGGGAACATTTTATTTTGAGCTTGGATACAGTAATTCTTCCACAAGGAGACACCAGCTGAACATATTCGTATTTTCTAGGGAGAAAGCTAGAGGAACTGTGGCAAACAAACATGATATTTCTGTTTGTCTAGATGACATTTTATGCACTTGCCTAACGAAAAGACTTTGCTTTTCTCCAAAACTTTTTTTTCACTGTGATTTTCTCGGTCCATTGATTACGAATTCCACACCACTTTGTCCGCATATGACTGGATGAAAACAGAAATATCCGGTGGTGGTTTGGCTAACTCAATCCGAAATATTGTGAAAGCCTCTGTGATTGTATTTTCTGGATATTATCGATGGACTTTTTTGTTTTGAATATTTTGATCAGGGAACATTTAATTTTGTACCGTTGAAACACTAATTGGTTCATCATGGGGACACCAGCTCTACACATTTGCATTGTCTAGGGAGAAAGCTACAGGAACTGCGGCAAACAAACATGATATTTCTGTTTGTCTAGATGACATTTTATGCACTTGCCTTACGAAAAGACTTTGCTGTTCTCGAAAACTATTTTTACTGTGAATTTCTCTGTCCATTGCATACGAATTCCACAACAGTTTGTCCGGATATGACTGGATGAAACCGGAAATATCCGGTATTGTTTTGGCTAACTCAATCCGAAATATTGTGAAAGCCTCTGTGTTGGTGTTTTCTGGATGTTATCAACGGACTTTAGGTTTTTGAATGTTTTTTTATTGGGGAACATTTTATTTTGAGCTTGGATACAGTAATTCGTTCCACAAGGAGACACCAGCGGAACATATTCGTATTTTCTAGGGAGAAAGCTAGAGGAACTGCGGCAAACAAACATGATATTTCTGTTTGTCTAGATGACATTTTATGTACTTGCCTTACGAAAAGACTTTGCTTTTCTCCAAAACCATATTTACTGTGAATTTCTCGTTCCATTGCATACGAATTGCACACCAGTTTGTCTGGGTATGACTGGATGAAAACAGAAATATACGGTGGTGGTTTGGCTAACTCAATCCGAAATATCGTGAAAGCCTCTGTGTTGTTTTCTGGATGTTATCAACGTACTTTAGGTTTTTGAATGTTTTTTTTGGGGAACATTTTATTTTGAGCTTGGATACAGTAATTCGTTCCACAAGGAGACACCAGCTGAACATATTCGTATTTTCTAGGGAGAAAGCTAGAGGAACTGCGGCAAACAAACATGATATTTCTGTTTGTCTAGATGACATTTTATGCACTTGCCTTACGAAAAGAATTTGCTGTTCTCCAAAACCATTTTTACTGTGAATTTCTCTGTCCATTGCATACGAATTCCACACCACTTTGTCTGGATATGACTGGATGAAAACAGAAATATCCGGTGGTTTGGCTAACTCAATCCGAAATATTGTGAAAGCCTCTTTGTTTGTATTTTCTGTATATTATCGATGGACTTTTTTGTTTTGAATATTTTCATCAGGGAACATTTAATTTTGTACCGTTGAAACACTAATTGGTTCATCATGGGGACACCAGCTCTACACATTCGTATTTTCTAGGGAGAAAGCTAGAGGAACTGCGGCAAACAAACATGATATTTCTGTTTGTATAGATGACATTTGATGCACTTGCCTTACGAAAAGACTTTGCTGTTCTCCAAAACTATTTTACTGTGATTTTCTCGGTCCATTGCATACGAATTCCACAACAGTTTGTCCGGATATGACTGGATGAAACCGGAAATATCCGGTATTGTTTTGGCTAACGCAATCCGAAATATTGTGATAGCCTCTGTGTTTGTGTTTTCTGGATGTTATCAACGGACTTATGTTTTTGAATGTTTTTTATTGGGGAACATTTTATTTTGAGCTTGGATACAGTAATTCGTTCCACAAGGAGACACCAGCTGAACATATTCGTATTTTCTAGGGAGAAAGCTAGAGGAACTGTGGCAAACAAACATGATATTTCTCTTTGTCTAGATGACATTTTATGCACTTGCCTTACGAAAAGACTTTGCTGTTCTCCAAAACCATTTTTACTGTGAATTTCTCTATCCATTGCATACGAACTCCCCACCACTTTGTCCGGATATGACTGGATGAAAACAGAAATATCCGGTGGTGGTTTGGCTAACACAATCCGAAATATTGTGAATGCCTCTGTGTTATTTTGTCTTCTGGATATTATCGATGGACTTTATTGTTTTGAATATTTTCATCAGGGAACATTTAATTTTGTACCGTTGAAACATTAATTGGTTCATCATGGGGACACCAGCTCTACACATTTGTATTTTCTAGGGAGAAAGCTAGAGGAACTGCAGCAAACAAACATGATATTTCTGTTTGTCTAGATGACATTTTATGCACTTGCCTTACGAAAAGACTTTGCTGTTCTCCAAAACTATTTTTACTGTGATTTTCTCGTCCATTGCATACGAATTCCACAAAAGTTTGTCCGGATATGACTGGATGAAACCGGAAATATACGGTATTGTTTTGGCTAACATAATCCGAAATATTGTGAAAGCCTCTGTGTTGGTGTTTTCTGGATGTTATCAACGGACTTTAGGTTTTTGAATGTTTTTTATTGGGGAACAATTTATTTTGAGCTTGGATACAGTAATTCGTTCCACAAGGAGACACCAGCTGAACATATTCGTATTTTCTAGGGAGAAAGCTAGAGGAACTGTGGCAAACAATCATGATATTTCTGTTTGTATAGATGACATTTTATGCACTTGCCAAATTAAAAGATTTTGCTTTTCTCTAAAACCATATTTACTGTGAATTTCTCGGTCCTTTGCATATGAATTGCACACCAGTTTGTCCCAGTATGACTGGATGAAAACAGAAATATCCGGTGGTGGTTTGGCTAACTCAATCCGAAATATCGTGAAAGCCTCTGTGTTGGTGTTTTCTGGATGTTATCAACGGACTTTAGGTTTTTGAATGTTTTTTATTGGGGAACATTTTATTTTGAGCTTGGATACAGTAACTTGTTCCACAAGGAGACACCAGCTGAACATATTCGTATTTTCTAGGGAGAAAGCTAGAGGAACTGCGGCAAACAAACATGATATTTCTGTTTGTCTAGATGACATTTTATGCACTTGCCTTACGAAAAGACTTTGCTGTTCTCCAAAACCATTTTTACTGTGAATTTCTCTGTCCATTGCATACGAACACCCCACCACTTTGTCCGGATATGACTGGATGAAAACAGAAATATCCGGTGGTGTGGCTAACTCAATCCGAAATATTGTGAAAGCCTCTGTGTTTGTATTTTCTGGGTATTATTGATGGACTTTTTTGTTTTGAATATTTTGATCAGGGAACATTTAATTTTGTACCATTGAAACACTAATTGGTTCATCATGGGGACACCAGCTCTACACATTCGCATTTTCTGGGGAGAAAGCTACAGGAACTGCGGCAAACAAACATGATATTTCTCTTTGTCTAGATGACATTTTATGCACTTGCGTTACGAAAAGATTTGCTGTTCTCTAAAACTATTTTTACTGTGATTTTTTCGGTCCATTGCATACGAATTCCACAACAGTTTGTCTGGATATGACTGGATGAAACCGGAAATATCCAGTGTTGTTTTGGCTAACTCAATCCGAAATATTTTGAAAGCCTCTGTGTTGGTGTTTTCTGGATATTATCAACGGACCTTAGGTTTTTGAATGTTTTTTATTGGGGAACATTTTATTTTGAGCTTGGATACAGTAATTCGTTCCACAAGGAGACACCAGCTGAACATATTCGTATTTTCTAGGGAGAAAGCTAGAGGAACTGCGGCAAACAAACATGATATTTCTGTTTGTCTAGATGACATTTTATGCACTTGCCTTATGAAAAGACTTTGCTGTTCTCCAAAACCATTTTTACTGTGAATTTCTCTGTCCATTGCATACGAATTCCACACCAGTTTCTCCAGATATGACTGGATGAAAACAGAAATATCTGGTGGTGCTTTGGCTAACACAATCCGAAATATTGTGAATGCCTCTGTGTTATTTTTTTCTTCTGGATATTATCGATGGACTTTATTTTTTTGAATATTTTCATCAGGGAACATTTAATTTTGTACCGTTGAAACACTAATTGGTTCATCATGGGGACACCAGCTCTACACATTCGTATTTTCTAGGGAGAAAGCTAGAGGAACTGCGGCAAACAAACACGATATTTCTGTTTGTCTAGATGACATTTTATGCACTTGCCTTACGAAAAGACTTTGCTGTTCTCCAAAACTATTTTTACTGTGATTTTCTCGGTCCATTGCATTCGAATTCCACAAGAGTTTGTCCGGATATGACTGGATGAAACCGGAAATATCCGGTATTGTTTTGGCTAACGCAATCCGAAATATTGTGATAGCCTCTGTGTTGGTGTTTTCTGGATGTTATCAACGGACTTTAGGTTTTTGAATGTTTTTTATTGGGGAACATTTTATTTTGAGCTTGGATACAGTAATTCGTTCCACAAGGAGACACCAGCTGAACATATTCGTATTTTCTAGGGAGAAAGCTAGAGGAACTGTGGCAAACAAACATGATATTTCTGTTTGTATAGATGACATTTTATGCACTTGCCAAACGAAAAGACTTTGCTTTTCTCCAAAACCATATTTACTGTGAATTTCTCGGTCCATTGCATACGAATTGCACACCAGTTTGTCCCGGTATGACTGGATGAAAACAGAAATATCCGGTGGTGGTTTGGCTAACACAATCTGAAATATTGTGAATGCCTCTGTGTTATTTTGTCTTCTGGATATTATCGATGGACTTTATTGTTTTGAAGATTTTCATCAGGGAACATTTAATTTTGTACCGTTGAAACACTACTTGGTTCATCATGGGGACACCAGCTCTACACATTCGTATTTTCTAGGGAGAAAGCTAGAGGAACTGCGGCAAACAAACATGATATTTCTGTTTGTCTAGATGACATTTTATGCACTTGCCTTACGAAAAGACTTTGCTGTTCTCCAAAACTATTTTTACTGTGATTTTCTCGGTCCATTGCATACGAATTCCACAACAGTTTGTCCGGATATGACTGGATGAAACCGGAAATATCCGGTATTGTTTTGGCTAAGGCAATCCGAAATATTGTGATAGCCTCTGTGTTGGTGTTTTCTGGATGTTATCAACGGACTTTAGGTTTTTGAATGCTTTTTATTGGGGAACATTTTATTTTGAGCTTGGATACAGTAATTCGTTCCACAAGGAGACACCAGCTGAACATATTCGTATTTTCTAGGGAGAAAGCTAGAGGAACTGTGGCAAACAAACATGATACTTCTGTTTGTATAGATGACATTTTATGCACTTGCCAAACGAAAAGACTTTGCTTTTCTCCAAAACCATATTTACTGTGAATTTCTCGGTCCATTGCATACGAATTGCACAACAGTTTGTCCCGGTATGACTAGATGAAAACAGAAATATCCGGTGGTGGTTTGGCTAACTCAATCCGAAATATCGTGAAAGCCTCTGTGTTGGTGTTTTCTGGATGTTATCAACGGACTTTATTGTTTTGAATATTTTCATCAGGGAACATTTAATTTTGTACCGTTGAAACACTAATTGGTTCATCATGGGGACACCAGCTCTACACATTTGCATTGTCTAGAAGAAAGCTAAAGGAACTGCGGCAAACAAACATGATATTTCTGTTTGTCTAGATGACATTTTATGCACTTGCCTTACGAAAAGACTTTGCTGTTCTCCAAAACTATTTTTACTGTGATTTTCTCGGTCCATTGCATACAAATTCCACAACAGTTTGTCCGGATATGAATGGATGAAAACAGAAATATCCGGTATTGTTTTGGCTAACTCAATCTGAAATATTTTGAAAGCCTCTGTGTTGGTGTTTTCTGGATGTTATCAACGGACTTTAGGTTTTTGAATGTTTTTTATTGGGGAACATTTTATTTTGAGCTTGGATACACTAATTCATTCCACAAGGAGACACGAGCTCAATATATTCGTATTTTCTAGGGAGAAAGCTAGAGGAACTGTGGCAAACAAACATGATATTTCTCTTTGTCTAGATGACATTTTATGCACTTGCCTTACGAAAAGACTTTGCTGTTCTCCAAAACCATTTTTACTATGAATTTCTCGGTCCATTGCATACGAATTCCACACCACTTTGTCCGGATATGACTGGATGAAAACAGAAATATCCGGTGGTTTGGCTAACTCAATCCGAAATATTGTGAAAGCCTCTGTGTTTGTATTTTCTGGGTATTATCGATGGACTTTTTTGTTTTGAATATTTTCATCAGGGAACATTTAATTTCGTACCGTTGAAACACTAATTGGTTCATCATGGGGACACCAGCTCTACACATTTGCATTGTCTAGGGAGAAAGCTAGAGGAACTGCGGCAAAAAAACATGATATTTCTGTTTGTCTAGATGACATTTCATGCACTTGCCTTACGAAAAGACTTTGCTGTTCTCCAAAACTATTTTTATTGTGATTTTCTCAGTCCATTGCATACGAATTCCACAACAGTTTGTGCGGATATGACTGGATGAAACCGGAAATATCCGGTATTCTTTTGGCTAACGCAATCCGAAATATTGTGAAAGCCTCTGTGTTGGTGTTTTCTGGATGTTATCAACGGACTTTAGGTTTTTGAATGTTTTTTATTGGGGAGCATTTTATTTTGAGCTTGGATACACTAATTCGTTCCACAAAGAGACACCAGCTGAACATATTCGTATTTTCTAGGGAGAAAGCTAGAGGAACTGTGGCAAACAAACATGATATTTCTGTTTGTATAGATGACATTTTATGCACTTGCCTTACGAAAAGACTTTGCTGTTCTCCAAAACAACATTTACTGTGAATTTCTCGGTCCATTGCATACGAATTGCACACCATTTTGTCCGGGTATGACTGGATGAAAACAGAAATATCCGGTGGTGGTTTGGCTAACTCAATCCGAAATATTGTGAAAGCCTCTGTGTTTGTGTTTTCTGGATATTATCGATGGACTTTATTGTTTTGAATATTTTCATCAGGGAACATTTAATTTTGTACCGTTGAAACACTAATTGGTTCATCATGGGGACACCAGCTCTACACATTCGTATTTTCTAGGGAGAAAGCTAGAGGAACTGCAGCAAACAAACATGATATTTCTGTTTGTCTAGATGACATTTTATGCACTTGCCTTACGAAAAGACTTTGGTATTCTCCAAAACTATTTTTACTGTGATTTTCTCGGTCCATTGCATACGAATTCCACAACAGTTTGTCCGGATATGACTGGATGAAACCGGAAATATCCGGTATTGTTTTGGCTAACGCAATCCGAAATATTGTGATAGCCTCTGTGTTGGTGTTTTCTGGATGTTATCAACCGACTTTAGGTTTTTGAATGCTTTTTATTGGGGAACATTTTATTTTGAGCTTGGATACACTAATTCGTTCCACAAGGAGACACCAGCTGAACATATTCGTATTTTCTAGGGAGAAAGCTAGAGGAACTGTGGCAAACAAACATGATACTTCTGTTTGTATAGATGACATTTTATGCACTTGCCAAACGAAAAGACTTTGCTTTTCTCCAAAACCATATTTACTGTGAATTTCTCAGTCCATTGCATACGAATTGCACAACAGTTTGTCCCGGTATGACTAGATGAAAACAGAAATATCCGGTGGTGGTTTGGCTAACTCAATCCGAAATATCGTGAAAGCCTCTGTGTTGGTGTTTTCTGGATGTTATCAACGGACTTTATTGGTTTGAATATTTTCATCAGGGAACATTTAATTTTGTACCGTTGAAACACTAATTGGTTCATCATGGGGACACCAGCTCTACACATTTGCATTGTCTAGGGAGAAAGCTAGAGGAACTGCGGCAAACAAACATGATATTTCTGTTTGTCTAGATGACATTTCATGCACTTGCCTTACGAAAAGACTTTGCTGTTCTCCAAAACTATTTTTACTGTGATTTTCTCGGTCCATTGCATACGAATTCCACAAGAGATTGTCCGGATATGACTGGATGAAACCGGAAATATCTGGTATTCTTTTGGCTAATTCAATCCAAAATATTGTGAAATCCTCTGTGTTGGTGTTTTCTGGATGTTATCAACGGACTTTAGGTTTTTGAATGTTTTTTATTGGGGAACATTTTATTTTGAGCTTGGATACAGTAATTCGTTCCACAAGGAGACACCAGCTGAACATATTCGTATTGTCTAGGGAGAAAGCTAGAGGAACTGTGGCAAACAAACATGATATTTCTGTTTCTATCGATGACATTTTATGCACTTGCCTTACGAAAAGACTTTGCTATTCTCCAAAACCGTTTTTACTGTGATTTTCTCGGTCCATTGCATACGAATTCCACAGCAGTTTGTCCGGATATGACTGTAGCAAACCAGAAATATCCGTTTGTGTTTTGGCTAACTCAATCCGAAATATTGTGAAAGCCTCTGTGTTTGTGTTTTCTGGGTATTATCGATGGACTTTATTGTTTTGAATGTTTTTTATCAGGGAACATTTAATTTTGTACCGTTGAAACACTAATTGTTTCATCATGGGGACCCCAGCTCTACACATTCGTATTTTCTAGGGAGAAATTTAGAGGAACAGCGGCAAACAAACATGATATTTCTGTTTGTCTAGATGACATTTTATGCACTTGCCTTACGAAAAGACTTTGCTGTTCTCCAAAACTATTTTTACTGTGATTTTCTCGGTCCATTGCATACAAATTCCACAACAGTTTGTCCGGATATGAGTGGATGAAAATAGAAATATCCGGTATTGTTTTGGCTAACTCAATCCGAAATATTGTGAAAGCCTCTGTGTTGGTGTTTTCTGGATATTATCAACCATCTTTAGTTTTTTCAATGTTTTTTATCATGGAACATTTTATTTTGAGCTTGGATACACTAATTGGTTCCACATGGAGACACCAGCTGAACATATTCGTATTTTCTAGGGAGAAAGCTAGAGGAACTGTGGCAAACAAACATGATATTTCTGTTTCTTTGATGACATTTTTTGCACTTGCCTTACGAAAAGTCTTTGCTGTTCTTCAAAACCATTTTTACTGTGAATTTCTCTGTCCACTGCATACGAATTCCACACCAGTTTGTCCGGATATGACTGGATGAAAACAGAAATATCCGGTGGTGGTTTGGCTAACTCAATCCGAAATATTGTGAAAGCCTCTGTGTTTGTGTTTTCTGGATATTATCGATGAACTTTATTGTTTTGAATATTTTTATCAGGGAACATTTAATTTTGTACCGTTGAAACACTAATTGGTTCATCATGGGGACACAAGCTCTACACATTCTTATTTCTAGGGAGAAAGCTACAGGAACTGCGGCAAACAAACATGATATTTCTGTTTGTCTAGATGACATTTTATGCACTTGCCTTACGAAAAGACTTTGCTGTTCTCCAAAACCATTTTTACTGTGAATTTCTTGGTCCATTGCATACGAATTCCACACCAGTTTGTCCGGATATGACTGGATGAAAACAGAAATATCCGGTATTGTTTTGGCTAACTCAATCCGAAATATTGTGAAAGCCTCTGTGTTGGTGTTTTCTGGATGTTATCAACGGACTTTAGGTTTTTGAATGTTTTTTATCAGGGAACATTTTATTTTGAGCTTGGATACACTAATTGGTTCCACATGGAGACACCAGCTGAACATATTCGTATTTTCTAGGGAGAAAGATAGAGGAACTGTGGCAAACAAACATGATATTTCTGTTTGTATAGATGACATTTGATGCACTTGCCTAACGAAAAGGTTTTGCTTTTCTCCAAAACCATTTTTACACAGAATTTCTCAGTCCATTGCATATGAATTCCACACCAGTTTTTCTGGATATGACTGGATGAAAACAGAAATATCCGGTTATATTTTGGCTAACTAAATTCGAAATATTGTGAAAGCCTTTGTGTTTGTATTTTCTGGATATTATCGATGGACTATATTGTTTTGAATATTTTTATCAGGGAACATTTAATTTTGTACTGTTGAAACACTAATTGGTTTTTCATGGGTACACCAGCTCTACACATTCGTATTTTCTAGGGAGAAAAGTAGAGGAACTGCGGCAAACAAACATGATATTTCTGTTTGTCTAGATGACATTTTATGCACTTGCCTTACGAAAAGACTTTGCTGTTCTCCAAAACTATTTTTACTGTGATTTTCTCGATCCATTGCATACGAATTCCACACCAGTTTGTCCGGATATGACTGGATGTAAACAGAAATATCCGGTGGTGGTTTGGCTAACTCAATCCGAAATATTGTGAAAGCCTCTGTGTTTGTGTTTTCTGGATATTTTCGATGGACTATATTGTTTTGAATATTTTTATCAGGGAACATTTAATTTTGTACCGTTGAAACACTAATTGGTTCATCATGGGTATACCAGCTCTACACATTTGTATTTTCTAGGGAGAAAGCTAGAGGAACTGTAGCAAACAAACATGATATTTCTGTTTGTCTAGATGACATTTTATGCACTTGACTTACGAAAAGACTTTGCTGTTCTCCAAAACTATTTTTACTGTGATTTTCTCTGTCCATTGCATACGAATTCCACAACAGTTTGTCCGGATATGAATGGATGAAAACAGAAATATGCGGTATTGTTTTGACTAACTCAATCCGAAATATTTTGAAAGCCTCTGTGTTGGTGTTTTCTGGATATTATCAACGGACTTTAGGTTTTTGAAAGTTTTTTATTGGGGAACATTTTATTTTGAGCTTGGATGCAGTAATTCGTTCCACAAGGAGACACCAGCTGAATATATTCGTATTTTCTAGGGAGAAAGCTGGAGGAACTGTGGCAAGCAAACATGGTATTTCTGTTTGTCTAGATGACATTTTATGCACTTGCCTTACGAAAAGACTTTGCTATTCTCCAAAACCATTTTTACTGTGATTTTCTCTGTGCATTGCATACGAATTCCACACCAGTTTGTCCGGATATGACTGGATGAAACCGGAAATATCCGGTTGTGTTTTGGCTAACTCAATCCGAAATATTGTGAAAGCCTCTCTGTTTGTGTTTTCTGGGTATTAGTGATGGACTTTACTGTTTTGAATGTCTTTATCAGGGAACATTTAATTTTGTACCATTGAAACACTAATTAGTTCATAATGGGGACACCAGCTCTTACATTCGTATTTTCCAGGGAGAAAGCTAGAGGAACTGCAGCAAACAAACATGATATTTCTGTTTGTATGGATGACATTTTATGCACTTGCCTAACGAAAAGTCTTTGCTATTCTCTAAAACCATTTTTACTGTGATTATTTCGGTCCTTTGCATACGAATTCCACACCAGTTTGTCCGGATATGACTGGATGAAACCGGAAATATCCGGTTGTCTTTTGGCTAACTCAATCCGAAATATTGTGAAAGCCTCTCTGTTTGTGTTTTCTGGGTATTATTGATGGACATTACTGTTTTGAATGTCTTTATCAGGGAACATTTAATTTTGTACTGTTGAAACACTAATTAGTTCATAATGGGGACACCAGCTTTTACATTCGTATTTTCCAGGGAGAAAGCTAGAGGAACTGCAGCAAACAAACATGATATTTCTGTTTGTATGGATGACATTTTATGCACTTGCCTAACGAAAAGTCTTTGCTATTCTCTAAAACCATTTTTACTGTGATTATTTCGGTCCATTGCATACGAATTCCACACCAGTTTGTCCGGATATGACTGGATGAAACCGGAAATATCCGGTATTGTTTTGGCTAACTCAATCCGAAATATTGTGAAAGCCTCTGTGTTGGTGTTTTCTGGATGTTATCAACGGACTTTAGGTTTTTGAATGTTTTTTATCAGGGAACATTTTATTTTGAGCTTGGATACACTAATTGGTTCCACATGGAGACACCAGCTGAACATATTCGTATTTTCTAGGGAGAAAGATAGAGGAACTGTGGCAAACAAACATGATATTTCTGTTTGTATAGATGACATTTTATGCACTTGCCTAACGAAAAGGTTTTGCTTTTCTCCAAAACCATTTTTACACAGAATTTCTCGGTCCATTGCATATGAATTCCACACCAGTTTTTCTGGATATGACTGGATGAAAACAGAAATATCCGGTTATATTTTGGCTAACTAAATTCGAAATATTGTGAAAGCCTTTGTGTTTGTATTTTCTGGATATTATCGATGGACTATATTGTTTTGAATATTTTTATCAGGGAACATTTAATTTTGTACTGTTGAAACACTAATTGGTTTTTCATGGGTACACCAGCTCTACACATTCGTATTTTCTAGGGAGAAAAGTAGAGGAACTGCGGCAAACAAACATGATATTTCTGTTTGTCTAGATGACATTTTATGCACTTGCCTTACGAAAAGACTTTGCTGTTCTCCAAAACTATTTTTACTGTGATTTTCTCGATCCATTGCATACGAATTCCACACCACTTTGTCCGAATATGACTGGATGTAAACAGAAATATCCGGTGGTGGTTTGGCTAACTCAATCCGAAATATTGTGAAAGCCTCTGTGTTTGTGTTTTCTGGATATTTTCGATGGACTATATTGTTTTGAATATTTTTATAAGGGAACATTTAATTTTGTACCGTTGAAACACTAATTGGTTCATCATGGGGATACCAGCTCTACACATTTGTATTTTCTAGGGAGAAAGCTAGAGGAACTGTAGCAAACAAACATGATATTTCTGTTTGTCTAGATGACATTTTATGCACTTGACTTACGAAAAGACTTTGCTGTTCTCCAAAACTATTTTTACTGTGATTTTCTCTGTCCATTGCATACGAATTCCACAACAGTTTGTCCGGATATGAATGGATGAAAACAGAAATATGCGGTATTGTTTTGACTAACTCAATCCGAAATATTTTGAAAGCCTCTGTGTTGGTGTTTTCTGGATATTATCAACGGACTTTAGGTTTTTGAAAGTTTTTTATTGGGGAACATTTTATTTTGAGCTTGGATGCAGTAATTCGTTCCACAAGGAGACACCAGCTGAATATATTCGTATTTTCTAGGGAGAAAGCTGGAGGAACTGTGGCAAGCAAACATGATATTTCTGTTTGTCTAGATGACATTTTATGCACTTGCCTTACGAAAAGACTTTGCTATTCTCCAAAACCATTTTTACTGTGATTTTCTCTGTGCATTGCATACGAATTCCACACCAGTTTGTCCGGATATGACTGGATGAAACCGGAAATATCCGGTTGTGTTTTGGCTAACTCAATCCGAAATATTGTGAAAGCCTCTCTGTTTGTGTTTTCTGGGTATTATTGATGGACTTTACTGTTTTGAATGTCTTTATCAGGGAACATTTAATTTTGTACCGTTGAAACACTAATTAGTTCATCATGGGGACACCAGCTCTACACATTCTTATTTCTAGGGAGAAAGCTACAGGAACTGCGGCAAACAAACATGATATTTCTGTTTGTCTAGATGACATTTTATGCACTTGCCTTACGAAAAGACTTTGCTGTTCTCCAAAACTATTTTTACTGTGATTTTCTCCGTCCATTGCATACGAATTCCACAACAGTTTGTCTGGATATGACTGGATGAAACCGGAAATATCCAGTGTTCTTTTGGCTAACTCAATCCGAAATATTTTGAAAGCCTCTGTGTTAGTGTTTTCTGGATATTAACAACGGACTTTAGGTTTTTGAATGTTTTTTATCAGGGAATATTTTATTGTGAGCTTGGATACAGTAATTCGTTCCACAAGGAGACACCAGCTGAACATATTCGTATTTTCTAGGGAGAAAGCTAGAGGAACTGTGGCAAACAAACATGATATTTCTGTTAGTGTCGATGACATTTTATGCACTTGCCTTAAAAAAAGACTTTGCTGTTCTCCAAAACCATTTTTACTGTGAATTTCTCTGTCCATTGCATACGAATTCCACACCAGTTTGTCCGGATATGACTGGATGAAAACAGAAATATCGGTGGTTTGGCTAACTCAATCCGAAATATTGTGAAAGCCTCTGTCTTTGTGTTTTCTGGATATTATCGATGGACTTTATTGTTTTGAACATTTTCATCCGGGAACATTTAATTTTGTACCGTTGAAACACTAATTGGTTCATCATGGGGACACCAGCTCTACACATTGGCATTGTCTAGGGAGAAAGCTAGAGGAACTGCGGCAAACAAACATGATATTTCTGTTTGTCTAGATGACATTATATGCACTTGCCTTACGAAAAGACTTTGCAGTTCTCCAAAACTATTTTTACTGTGATTTTCTCGGTCCATTGCATACGAATTCCACAAGAGTTTGTCCGGATATGACTGGATGAAACCGGAAATATCCGGTGTTGTTTTGGCTAAATCAATCCGAAATATTTTGAAAGCCTCTGTGTTGGTGTTTTGTGGATATTATCTACGGACTTTAGGTTTTTGAATGATTTTTATTGGGGAAAATTTTATTTTGAGCTTGGATACAGTAATTCATTCCACAAGGAGACACCAGCTGAACATATTCGTATTTTTAGGGAGAAAGCAAGGGGAACTGTGGCAAACAAACATGATATTTCTGTTTCTATAGATGACATTTTATGCACTTGCCTAACGAAAAGACTTTGCTTTTCTCCAAAACCATATTTACTGTGAATTTCTCGGTCCATTGCATACGAATTCCACACCAGTTTGTCCGGGTATGACTGGATGAAAACAGAAATATCCAGGGGTGGTTTGGCTAACTCAAACCGAAATATTGTGAAAGCCTCTGTGTTTGTGTTTTCTGGATATTATCAATGGACTTTATTGTTTTGAATATTTTCATCAGGGAACATTTTATTTGTACCGTTGAAACACTAATTGGTTCATCATGGGGACACCAGCTCTACACATTCATATTTTCTAGGGAGAAAGCTACAGGAACTGCGGCAAACAAACATGATATTTCTGTTTGTCTAGATGACATTTTATGCACTTGCCTTACGAAAAGACTTTGCTGTTCTCCAAAACTATTTTTACTGTGATTTTCTCGGTCCATTGCATACGAATTCCACAAGAGTTTGTCCGGATATGAATGGATGAAAACAGAAATATGCGGTTTTGTTTTGACTAACTCAATCCGAAATATTTTGAAAGCCTCTGTGTTGGTGTTTTCTGGATATTATCAACGGACTTTAGGTTTTTGAAAGTTGTTTATTGGGGAACATTTTATTGTGAGCTTGGATGCAGTAATTCGTTCCACAAGGAGACACCAGCTGAATATATTCGTATATTCTAGGGAGAAAGCTGGAGGAACTGTGGCAAGCAAACATGATATTTCTGTTTGTATCGATGACATTTTATGCACTTGCCTTACGAAAAGACTTTGCTATTCTCCAAAACCATTTTTACTGTGATTTTCTCTGTGCATTGCATACGAATTCCACACCAGTTTGTCCGGATATGACTGGATGAAACCGGAAATATCCGGTTGTGTTTTGGCTAACTCAATCCGAAATATTGTGAAAGCCTCTCTGTTTGTGTTTTCTGGGTATTATTGATGGACTTTACTGTTTTGAATGTCTTTATCAGGGAACATTTAATTTTGTACCGTTGAAACACTAATTAGCTCATAAAGGGGACACCAGCTCTTACATTCGTATTTTCCAGGGAGAAAGCCAGAGGAACTGCAGCAAACAAACATGATATTTCTGTTTGTCTAGATGACATTTTATGCACTTGCCTAACGAAAAGTCTTTGCTATTCTCTAAAACCATTTTTACTGTGATTATTTCGGTCCATTGCATACGAATTCCACACCAGTTTGTCCGGATATGACTGGATGAAACTGGAAATATCCGGTTGTGTTTTGGCTAACTCAATCCGAAATATTGTGAAAGCCTCTCTGTTTGTGTTTTCTGGGTATTATTGATGGACTTTACTGTTTTGAATGTCTTTATCAGGGAACATTTAATTTTGTACCGTTGAAACACTAATTAGTTCATAATGGGGACACCAGCTCTTACATTCGTATTTTCCAGGGAGAAAGCTAGAGGAACTGCGGCAAACAAACATGATATTTCTGTTTGTCTAGATGACATTTTATGCACTTGCCTAACGAAAAGTCTTTGCTATTCTCTAAAACCATTTTTACTGTGATTATTTCGGTCCATTGCATACGAATTCCACACCAGTTTGTCCGGATATGACTGGATGAAACCGGAAATATCCGGTATTGTTTTGGCTAACTCAATCCGAAATATTGTGAAAGCCTCTGTGTTTGTGTTTTCTGGATATTATCGATGAACTTTATTGTTTTGAATATTTTCTTCAGGGAACATTTAATTTTGTACCATTGAAACACTAATTGGTTCATCATGGGGACACCAGCTCTACATATTCTTATTTCTAGGGAGAAAGCTACAGGAACTGCGGCAAACAAACATGATATTTCTGTTTGTCTAGATGACATTTTATGCACTTGCCTTACGAAAAGACTTTGCTGTTCTCCAAAACTATTTGTACTGTGATTTTCTCGGTCCATTGCATACGAATTCCACAACACTTTGTCCGGGTATGACTGGATGAAAACAGAAATATCCAGTGGTGGTTTGGCTAACTCAATCCGAAATATTGTGAAAGCCTCTGTGTTTGTGTTTTCTGGATATTATCGATGGACTTTATTGTTTTGAATATTTTCATCAGGGAACATTTAAAATTGTACCGTTGAAACACTAATTGGTTCATCATGGGGACACCAGCTCTACACATTCGCATTGTCTATGGAGAAAGCTACAGGAACTTCGGCAAACAAACATGATATTTCTGTTTGTCTAGATGACATTTTATGCACTTGCCTTACGAAAAGACTTTGGTATTCTCCAAAACTATTTTTACTGTGATTTTCTCCATCCATTGCATACGAATTCCACAACAGTTTGTCTGGATATGACTGGATGAAACCGGAAATATCCGGTGTTGTTTTGGCTAACTCAATCCGAAATATTGTGAAAGCCTCTGTGTTAGTGTTTTCTGGATATTAACAACGGACTTAGGTTTTTGAATGTTTTTTATTGGGGAACATTTTATTGTGAGCTTGGATACAGTAATTCGTTCCACAAGGAGACACCAGCTGAACATATTCGTATTTTCTAGGGAGAAAGCTGGAGGAACTGTGGCAAACAAACATGATATTTCTGTTTGTCTAGATGACATTTTATGCACTTGCCTTACGAAAAGACTTTGGTATTCTCCAAAACTATTTTTACTGTGATTTTCTCCATCCATTGCATACGAATTCCACAACAGTTTGTCTGGATATGACTGGATGAAACCGGAAATATCCGGTGTTGTTTTGGCTAACTCAATCCGAAATATTTTGAAAGCCTCTGTGTTAGTGTTTTCTGGATATTAACAACGGACTTTAGGTTTTTGAATGTTTTTTATTGGGGAACATTTTATTGTGAGCTTGGATACAGTAATTCGTTCCACAAGGAGACACCAGCTGAACATATTCGTATTTTCTAGGGAGAAAGCTAGAGGAACTGTGGCAAACAAACATGATATTTCTGTTTGTCTAGATGACATTTTATGCACTTGCCTTACGAAAAGACTTTGCTATTCTCCAAAACCATTTTTACTGTGATTTTCTCTGTGCATTGCATACGAATTCCACACCAGTTTGTCCGGATATGACTGGATGAAACCGGAAATATCCGGTTGTGTTTTGGCTAACTCAAACCGAAATATTGTGAAAGCCTCTCTGTTTGTGTTTTCTGGGTATTATTGATGGACTTTACTCTTTTGAATGTCTTTATCAGGGAACATTTAATTTTGTACCGTTGAAACACTAATTAGTTCATAATGGGGACACCAGCTCTTACATTCGTATTTTCCAGGGAGAAAGCTAGAGGAACTGCAGCAAACAAACATGATATTTCTGTTTGTATGGATGACATTTTATGCACTTGCCTAACGAAAAGTCTTTGCTATTCTCTAAAACCATTTTTACTGTTATTTTCTCGGTCCATTGCATACGAATTCCACACCAGTTTGTCCAGATATGACTGGATGAAACCGGAAATATCCGGTATTGTTTTAGCTAACTCAATCCGAAATATTGTGAAAGCCTCTGTGTTTGTGTTTTCTTGATATTTTCGATGGACTTTATTGTTTTGAATATTTTCATCAGGGAACATTTAATTTTGTACCGTTGAAACACTAACTGGTTCATCATGGACACACCAGCTCTACACATTCGTATTTTCTAGGGAGAAAGATAGAGGAACTGTGGCAAACAAACATGATATTTCTGTTTGTCTAGATGACATTTTATGCACTTGCCTTACGAAAAGACTTTGCTGTTCTCCAAAACTATTTTTACTGTGATTTTCTCGGTCCATTGCATACAAATTCCACAACAGTTTGTCCAGATATGAATGGATGAAAACAGAAATATCCGGTTGTGTTTTGTCTAACTCAATCCGAAATATAGTGAAAGCCTCTGTGTTGGTGTTTTCTGGATATTATTAATGGACTTTAGGTTTTTGAATGTTTTTTATTGGGGAACATTTTATTGTGATCTTGGATACAGTAATTCGTTCCACAAGGAGACACCAGCTGAACATATTCGTATTTTCTAGGGAGAAAGCTAGAGGAACTGTGGCAAACAAACATGATATTTCTGTTTCTTTGATGACATTTTATGCACTTGCCTTACAAAAAGACTTTGCTGTTCTCCAAAACCATTTTTACTGTGAATTTCTCTGTCCACTGCATACGAATTCCACACCAGTTTGTCCGGATATGACTGGATGAAAACAGAAATATCCGGTGGTTGTTTGGCTAACTTAATCCGAAATATTGTGAAAGCCTCTGTGTTTGTGTTTTCTGGATATTATCTATGAACTTTATTGTTTTGAATATTTTCTTCAGGGAACATTTAATTTTGTACCGTTGAAACACTGATTGGTTCATCATGGGGACACCAGCTCTACACATTCTTATTTCTAGGGAGAAAGCTACAGGAACTGTGGCAAACAAACATGATATTTCTGTTTGTCTAGATGACATTTTATGCACTTGCCTTACGAAAAGACTTTGCTGTTCTCCAAAACTATTTTTACTGTGATTTTCTTGGTCCATTGCATACGAATTCCACAACAGTTTATCCGGATATGACTAGATGGAAACAGAAATATCCGGTGGTGGTTTGGCTAACTCAATCCGAAATATTGTGAAAGCCTCTGTGTTTGTGTTTTCTGGATATTATCGATGGACTTTATTGTTTTGAATATTTTTATTAGGGAACATTAATTTTGTACAGTTGAAACACTTATTGGTTCATCATGGGGACACCAGCTCTACACATTCGTATTTTCTAGGGAGAAAGCTACAGGAACTGCGGCAAACAAACATGATATTTCTGTTTGTCTAGATGACATTTTATGCACTTGCCTTACGAAAAGACTTTGCTGTTCTCCAAAACCATTTTTACTGTGAATTTCTCTGTCCATTGCATACGAAATCCACACCAGTTTGTCCGGATATGACTGGATGAAAACAGAAATATCGGTGGTTTGGCTAACTCATTCCGAAATATTGTGAAAGCCTCTGTGTTTGTGTTTTCTGGATATTATCAATGGACTTTATTGTTTTGAATATTTTCATCAGGGAACATTTAATTTTGTACCATTGAAACACTAATTGGTTCATCATGGGGACACCAGCTCTACACATTGGCATTGTCTAGGGAAGAAGCTACAGGAACTGCGGCAAACAAACATGATATTTCTGTTTGTCTAGATGACATTTTATGCACTTGCCTTACGAAAAGACTTTGCTGTTCTCCAAAACTATTTTTATTGTGATTTTCTCGGTCCATTGCATACGAATTCCACAAGAGTTTGTCCAGATATGACTGGATGAAACCGGAAATATCCGGTATTGTTTTGGCTAACTCAATCCGAAATATTGTGAAAGCCTCTGTGTTGGTGTTTTCTGGATGTTATCAACGGACTTTAGGTTTTTGAATGTTTTTTATTGGGGAACATTTTATTTTGAGCTTGGATACACTAATTGGTTCCACATGGAGACACCAGCTGAACATATTCGTATTTTCTAGGGAGAAAGCTAGAGGAACTGTTGCAAACAAACATGATATTTCTGTTAGTGTCGATGACATTTTATGCACTTGCCTAACGAAAAGACTTTGCTTTTCTCCAAAACCATATTTACTGTGAATTTCTCTGTCCATTGCATAAGAATTCCACACCAGTTTGTCCGGATATGACTGGATGAAAACAGAAATATCCGGTGGTGGTTTGGCTAACTCAATCCGAAATATTGTGAAAGCCTCTGTGTTTGTGTTTTCTGGATATTATCGATGGACTTTATTGTTTTGAATATTTTCATCAGGGAACATTTAATTTTGTACCGTTGAAACTCTATTTGGTTCATCATGGGGACACCAGTTCTACACATTCGTATTTTCTAGGGAGAAAGCCAGAGGAACTTCGAAAAACAAACATGATATTTCTGTTAGTATAGATGACATTTGATGCACTTGCCTAACGAAAAGACTTTGCTTTTCTCCAAAACTATTTTTACTGTGAATATCTCAGTGCATTGCTTACGAATTACACACCAGTTTACTGGATATGCCTGGAAGAAACCAGAAATGTCCGGTTTTCTTTTGGCTAACTCAATCCCAGATATTGCTATAGCCTCTGTGTTTGTGTATTCCTGATATTATCCACGGACTTTATTGTTTTGAATGTTTTTATCAGGGAACATTTAATTTTGTGCTTGGAATCTTAATTGGTTCTACATGGGGAATCCAACGCTACACATTCACATTTTCTAGGGAGACAGCTAGAGGAACTGCGGCAAACAAACATGATATTTCTGTTTGTATAGATGACATTTTATGCACTTGTCTAATGGAAAGACTTTGCTTTTCTCCAAAACCATTTTTACTCAGATTTTCTCGGTCCAATGCATTAGATTCTACACCAGATTGTCCGGATATGACTGGATGAAAACAGAAATATCTGGTTGTGTTTTGGCTAACTCAGTCCGAAATATTGAAAAGCCTCTGTGTTTGTGTTTTCTGGATATTATCAACTGACTTTAGTTTTTTGAATGTTTTTTATCGGGGTACATTTTATTTTGAGCTTGTATACAGTAATTAGTTGCATATGGAGACACCAGCTGAACATATTCGTATTTTCTAGGGAGAAAGCTAGAGGAACTGCGGCAAACAAACATGATATTTCTGTTTGTCTAGATGACATTTTATGCACTTGCCTTACGAAAAGACTTTGCTGTTCTCCAAAACTATTTTTACTGTGATTTCCCGGTCCATTGCATACGAATTACACACCAGTTTGTCCGGATATGACTGGATGAAACCGGAAATATCCGGTATTGTTTAAGCTAACTCAATCTGAAATATTGTGAAACCCTCTGTGTTGGTGATTTCTGGATATCATCAACGGACTTTAGGTTTTTGAATGTTTTTTATTGGGGAACATTTTATTGTGAGCTTGGATACAGTAATTCGTTCCACAAGGAGACACCAGCTGAACATATTCGTATTTTCTAGGGAGAAAGCTAGAGGAACTGTGGTAAGCAAACATGATATTTCTGTTTGTCTAGATGACATTTTATGCACTTGCCTTACGAAAAGACTTTGCTGTTCTCCAAAACTATTTTTACTGTGATTTTCTCGGTCCATTACATACGAATTCCACACAATTTTGTCCGGATATGATTGGATGAAAACAGAAAAATCCGGTGGTGGTTTGGCTAACTCAATCCGAAATATTGTGAAAGCCTCTGTGTTTGTGTTTTCTGGATATTATTGATGGACTTTATTGTTTTGAATGTTTTTATCAGGGAACATTTAATTTTGTACCTTTGAAACACTAATTGGTTCATCATGGGGACACCAGCTCTACACATTCGTATTTTCCAGGGAGAAAGCTAGAGGAACTGCGGCAAACAAACATGATATTTCTGTTGGTATAGATGACATTTTATGCAGTTGCCTAAAGAAAAGACTTTGCTATTCTCCAAAAAATTTTTACTGTGATATTACGGTCCATTGCATACGAATTCTACACCAGTTTGTCCGGATATGACTGGATGAAACCGGAAATATCCGGTATTGCTTTGGCTAACTCAATCCGAAATAATGTGAAAGCCTCTGTGTTTGTGTTTTCTGGATATTATCGATGGACTTTATTGTTTTGAATATTTTTATCAGGGAACATTTAATTTTGTACTGATAAACACTAATTGGTTCATCATGGGGACACCATCTCTACACATTCGTATTTTCTAGGGAGAAAGCTAGAGGAACTGTAGCAAACACACATGATAATTCTGTATGTATCGATGACATTTGATGCACTTGCCTAACGAAAATACTTTGCTATTCTCCAAAACTATTTTTAATGTGATTTTCTCGGTCCATTGCATACGAATTCCACACCAGTTTGTCCGGATATGACTGGATGAAACCAGAAATATCCGGTATTGTTTTGGCTAACTCAATCAGAAATATAGTGAAAGCCTCTGTGTTTGTGTTTTCTGGGTATTATCGATGGACTTTATTGTTTTGAATGTCTTTATCAGAGAACATTTAATTTTTTACCGTTGAAACACTAACTAGTTCATAATGGGGGCACCAGCTCTACACATTCGTATTTTCTAGGGAGAAAGCTAGCGGAACTGTGGCAAACAAACATGATATTTCTGTTTGTCTAGATGACATTTTATGCACTTGCCTTACGAAAAGCCTTTGCTTTTCTACAAAAAATTTTTACTGTGATTTTCTTGGTCCATTGCATACGAATTCTACAACAGTTTGTCCGCATATGACTTGATGGAAACAGAAATATCCGGTATTGTTTTGGCTAACTGAATCCGAAATATTTTGAAAGCCTCTGTGTTTGTGTTTTCTGGATATTATCAACGGACTTTATTGTTTTGAATATTTTTATCAGGGAACATTTAATTTTGTACCGTTGAAATGCTAATTGGTTCATCATGTGGACACCAGCTCTACACATTCGTATTTTCTAGGGAGAAAGCTAGAGGAAATGCAGCAAACAAACATGATATTTTGTTTGTATCAATGAGAATTTATGAACTTGCCTAATGTAAAGACTTTGCTATCATCCAAAACAAATTTTACTGTGAATTTCTCGGTTCATTGCATTCGAATTCCACACCAGTTTGTCCGGATATGACTGGATGAAACCGGAAATATATGGTTGTATTTCTCCTAACTCAATCCCAAATGTTGCTCCAGCCACTGTGTTTGTTTTTTCTGGATATTATCAATGGAATTTATTGTTTCGAATGTTTTTTAATTGGGGAACATTTTATTTTGAGCCTCGATACAATAATTAGTTGCACATGGAGACACCAGCTGAACATATTCGTATTTTCTAGGGAGAAAGCTAGAGGAACTGCGGCAAACAAACATGATATTTCTGTTTCTTTGATGACATTTTATGCACTTGCCTAACGAAAAGACTTTGTTTTTCTCCAAAACTATTTTTACTGTGATTCATTTGGTTCATTGCATACGAATTCGAAACGAATTTTTCCAGATATGACTGGATGAAACCGGAAATATCCGGTTTTGTTTTGGCTAACTCAATGTGAAATATTGTGAAAGCCTCTGTGTTTGTATTTTCTGGATATTATCAACGAACTTTAGGTTTTTGAATGTTTTTTATTGGGGAACATTTTATTTTGAGCTTGGATACAGTAATTCGTTCTACAAGCAGACACCAGCTGAACATATTCGTATTTTCTACGGAGAAAGCTAGAGGAACTGCGGCAAACAAACATGATATTTCTGTTTGTATAGATGACATTTTATGCAATTGCCTAACGAAAAGACTTTGCTTTTCTCCAAAACCATTTTTACTGAGATTTTCTGGTGCAATGCATACGAATACAAGAACAGTTTGTCCGGATATGACTGGATGAAACCGAAAATATCCGGTTGATTTTTGGCTAACACAATCCCAAATATTTACCGCCTCTGTGTTTGTGTATGCCTGATATTATCCAGGGACTTTATTGCTTTGAATGCTTTTAATCAGGGAACATTTAATTTTCTGCTTGGAAACACTAGTTCTTTCCACATGGAGACACCGGCTCCACACATTTGTATTTTCTAGGGAGAAAGCTAGTGGAACTGCGGCAAACAAACATGATATTTACGTTTGTGTAGATGACATTTGATGCATTTGCCTGACGAAAACACTCGGCTTTTCTCCAAAACCATTTCTACTGTGATTTTCTCCGTACATTGCGTACGAATTTCACACCAGTTTCTCCGGATATGACAGGATGAAACCGGAAATATCTGGTTTTGTTTTGGCTAACTCAATCCCAGATATTGCTACAGCCTCTGTTTGTTTATTCTGGATATTATCCACAGACTTTATTGTTTAGAATGTTCTTTATCGGGGAACATTTTATTTTTAGCTTGGATATAGTAATAGGTTCCACGTGAAGTCACCATCTCTACATATTCATATTTTCTAGGGAGAAAGCTAGAGGAACTGCGACAAACAAACATGATATTTCTGTTTGTATAGATGACATTTTATGCAGTTACCTAATGAAAATACATTGCTTTTCTCCAAAACCATTTGTACTGTGATTTTCTCGGTCCATTGCATACGAATTCCACACCAGTTTGTCCGGATATGACTGGTTGAAACCGGAAATATCTGGTTTTATTTTTGGCTAACTCAATCCCAGGTATTGGCACCGCAACTGTGTTTGTGTATTCCAGATATTATGCACAGACTTTATTGTTTTGAATGTTTTTTATCAGGGAACATTTAATTTTCTGCTTGGAAACACTAATTGGTTCCACATGGAGACACCAGCTCTACACATTCGTATTTTCTAGGGAGAAAGCTAGAGGAACTGCGGCAAACAAACATGATATTTCTGTTTGTATAGATGACATTTGATGCACTTGCCTAACGAAAAGACTTGGGTTTCTCCGAAACCATTTGTACTGTGATTTTCTGGGCCATAGAATCCGGATATGACTGGATGAAACCGGAAATATCCGGTTGATTTTTGGCCAACACAATCCCAAGTATTGTTACCGCCTTTGTGTTTGTGTATTCCTAATATTATCCACGGACTTTATTGTTTTGAATGTTTTTTATCAGGGAACATTTAATTTTCTGCTTGGAAACACTAATTGGTTCCACATGGACACACCAGCTCTACACATTCATATTTTCTAGGGAGAATGCTAGAGGAACTGCGGCAAACAAACATGATATTTACGTTTGTGTAGATGACATTTGATGCACTTGCCTAACGAAAAGACTTTGCTTGTCTCCAAAACCGTTTTTATTGTCATTTTCTCGGTCCATTGCATCCGAATTCCAAACGACTTATTCCGGATATGACTGGATGAAACCAGAAATATCCGGTTGTGTTTTGGCTAACTCAATCCGAAATATTGTGAATGCCTCTGTGTTTGTGTATTCCTGATATTTTTTACGGACTTTATTGTTTTGAATGTTTTTTATCAGGGAACATTTATTTATTTATTTTTTTGACAGGCAGAGTGGACAGTGAGAGAGAGACAGAGAGAAAGGTCTTCCTTTTGCCATTGGTTCACCTTCCAATGGCCGCCGCGATAGCACGAGGCGGCCGGCGCACCGCGCTCTTCCGATGGCAGGAACCAGGTGCTTATCCTGGTCTCCCCTGGTATGCAGAGCCCAAACACTTGGGCCATCCTCCACTGCACTCCCGGGCCACAGCAGATAGCTGGCCTGGAAGAGGGGCAACTGGGACAGAATCGGTGGGAACATTTAATTTTGTGTTGGAATCACTAATTGGTTCCGCATGGAGACACCAGTTCTACACATTCGTATTTTCTAAGGAGAAAGCTAGAGGAACTGCGGCAAACTAACATGATATTTCTGTTTATATAGATGACATTTTATGCACTTCCCTAACGAAAAGACTTTGCTTTTCTCCAAAACCATTTTTACTGTTATTTTCTCAGTACACTTCATACGAATTCCACACCGTTTGTCCCGATATGACTGGATGAAAACAGAAATATCCGGTGGTGTTTTGGTTAACTCAATCCGAATCATTGTGAAAGCCTCTGTGTCTGTGTTTTCTGGATATTATCAATGGACTTTATTTTTTTGAATATTTTATCAGGGAACATTTAATTTTGTACTGTGGAAACACTAATTGGTTCATTATGGGGACACCAGCTCTACATATTAATATTTTCCAGGGAGACTGCTAGAGGAACTGCGGCAAACAAACATGATATTTCTGTTTGTATAGATGACATTTTATTCACTTGCCTAATGAAAAGACTATGCTTTTCTCCAAAACCATTTTTCTGTGATTTTCTCGGTACACTTCATATGAATTGCACACAAGTTTGTCTGGATATGACTGGATAAAACTGGAAATATTCCGTTTGGATTTGGCTAACTCAATCCCAGATATTGCTACAGCCTCTTTGTTTGTGTATTCCTGTTATTATCCACGGACTTTATTGTTTTGAATGCTTTTTATCAGGGAACATTTAATTTTGTACCGTTGAAAAGCTAATTGGTTCAACATGGGGACACCAGCTCTACACATTCGTATTTTCTAGGGAGAAAGATAGAGGAACTGCGGCAAACAAAAATGATATTTCTGTTTGTATCTATGAGATTTTATGCACTTGCCTAACGAAAAGACTTTGCTATTCTCAAAACCCATTTTTACTGTGATTTTCTCGGTCCATTGCATACGAATTCCACACCAGTTTTCCCGGATATGACTGGGAGAAACCGGAAATATCTGGTTTTGTTAGGGCTAAATCAATCCCAAATATTGCCCCATCCACTTTGGCTATCTCAATCCAAAAAAATTGTGAAAGTTTCTTTTTTTGTGTGTTTTCTGGACATTATCGATGCACTTTATTGTTTTGAATATTTTTATCAGGGAACATTTAATTTTGTACCGTAGAAACACTAATTGGTTCATTATGGGGACACCAGCTCTACATATTAATATTTTCCAGGGAGACTGCTAGAGGAACTGCGGCAAACAAACATGATATTTCTGTTTGTATAGATGACATTTGATGCACTTGCCTAACGAAAAGACTTTGCTTTTCTCCAAAACCATTTTTACTGTTATTTTCTCGGTCCATTGCATATGAATTCCACACCAATTTGTCCGGATGTGACTGGATGAAAACGGAAATATGTGGTTTTGTTTTGGCTAACTCAATCCCAGAAATTGCTACATCCTCTGTCTTTGTGCATTCCTGATATTATCTACGGACTTAATTCTTTAGAATGTTTTTTATCAGGGAATATTTAATTTTCTGCTTGGAAACACTAATTGGTTCCACATGGAGACACCAGCTCTAGACATTCGTATATTCTAGGGAGAAAGCTAGAGGAACTATGGCAAACAAACATGATCTTTCTGTTTGTATAGATGACATTTGATGCACTTGCCTAACGAAAAGACTTTGCTTTTGTCCAAAACCATTTGTACTGTTATTTTCTCGGGCCATTTCATACGAATTCCACACCAGTTTCTCCGGATATGACTGGATGAAACCGGAAATATCTGGTTTTGTTTTGGCTAACTCAATCCCAGATATTGTTAGCGTCTCTGTGTTTGTGTATTCCAGATATTATCCACAGACTATATTGTTTTGAATGTTTTTTATCATGCAACATTTAATTTTCTGCTTGGAAACACTAATTGGTTCCACATAGAGACACCAGCTCTAGACATTCGTATTTTCTATTGAGAAAGCTAGAGCAAATGCGGCAAACAAACATGATCTTTCTGTTTGTATAGATGACATTTGATGCACTTGCCTAACGAAAAGACTTTGCTTTTCTCCAAAACCATTTGTACTGTTATTTTCTCGGTCCATTGCATACGAATTCCACGCCAGTTTC
The DNA here is from genome assembly GCF_033115175.1 of Lepus europaeus. Taxonomy (NCBI): domain Eukaryota; kingdom Metazoa; phylum Chordata; class Mammalia; order Lagomorpha; family Leporidae; genus Lepus; species Lepus europaeus. Next base: position 1,096,388 of record NW_026909428.1, on the reverse strand, counting down.
TCCGGATATGACTGGATGAAGCCGGAAATATCCGGTTGATTTTTACCTAACTCAATCCCAGATATTGTTACCGCCTCTGTGTATGTGTATTCCTGATATTATCCACGGACTTCATTGTTTTGAATGTTTTTTTTCAGTAAACATTTAATTTTCTGCTTGGAAACAGTAATTGTTTCCACATGGACACACCAGCTCTACACATTCGTATTTTCTAGGAAGAAAGCTAGAGGAAGTGCGGCAAACAAACATGATATTTCTGTTTGTATAGATGACATTTGATGCACTTGCCTAACAAAAAGAATTTGCTTTTCTCCAAAACCATTTGTACTGTGATTTTCTCGGTCCATTGCATACAAATTCCACACCAGGTTGTCCGGATATAACTGGATGAACCCGGAAATATCTGGTTTTGTTTTGGCTAACTTAATCCCAGATATTGTTACCGCCTTGTGTTTGTGTATTCCAGATATTATCCACAGACTATATTGTTTTGAATGTTTTTTATCATGGAACATTTAATTTTCTGCTTGGAAACACTAATTGGTTCCAGATGCAGACACCAGCTCTAGACATTCGTATTTTCTAGGAAGAAAGCTAGAGGAACTGCGGCAAACAAACATGATATTTCTGTTTGTATAGATGACATTTGATGCACTTGCCTAACGAAAAGACTTTGCTTTTCTCCAAAACCATTTGTACTGTGATTTTCTCGGTCCATTGCATACGAATTCCACACCAGTTTGTCCGGATATGACTGGATGAAACCGGATATATCTGTTTATGTTTTGGCTAACTCAATCCCAGATATTGTTACCGCCTCTGTGTTTGTGTATTCCAGATATTATCCACAGACTTTATTGTTTTGAATGTTTTTTATCAGGGAACATTTAATTGTCTGCTTGGAAACACTATTTGCTTCCACATGGAGACACCAGCTCTACACATTCGTATTTTCTTGGAGAAAGCTAGAGCAACTGCGGCAAACAAACATGATCTTTCTGTTTGTATAGATGACATTTGATGCACTTGCCTAACGAAAAGACTTTGCTTTTCTCCAAAACCATTTGTACTGTGATTTTCTCGGTCCATTGCATATGAATTCCACACCAGTTTGTCCGGATGTGACTGGATGAAACCGGAAATATGTGGTTTTTTTTTTTGGCTACCTCAATCCCAGAAATTGCTACATCCTCTGTGTTTGTGCATTCCTGATATTATCTACGGACTTAATTCTTTTGAATGTTTTTTATCAGGGAACATTTAATTTTCTGCTTGGAAACACTAATTGGTTCCACATGGAGACACCAGCTCCAGACATTCATATTTTCTATGGAGAAAGCTAGAGCAAATGCGGCAAACACACATAATATTTCTGTTTGTATAGATGACATTTGATGCACTTGCCTAACGAAAAGACTTTGCTTTTCTCCAAAACCATTTTTACTGAGATTTTCTCGGTCCATTGCATACGAATTCCACGCCAGTTTCTCCGGATATGACTGGATGAAACCGGAAATATCCGGTTGATTTTTACCTAACTCAATCCCAGATATTGTTACCGCCTCTGTGTATGTGTATTCCTGATATTATCCACGGACTTTATTGTTTTGAATGTTTTTTTTCAGTAAACATTTAATTTTCTGCTTGGAAACAGTAATTGTTTCCACATGGACACACCAGCTCTACACATTCGTATTTTCTAGGAAGAAAGCTAGAGGAACTGCGGCAAACAAACTTGATCTTTCTGTTTGTATAGATGACATTTGATGCACTTGCCTAACGAAAAGACTTTGCTTTTCTCCAAAACCATTTGTACTGTGATTTTCTCGGTCCATTGCATACGAATTCCACACAAGTTTGCCCGTATATGACTGGATGAAACCGGAAATATCTGGTTTTGTTTTGGCTAACTCAATCCTAGATATTGTTAACGCCTCTGTGTTTGTGTATTCCAGATATTATCCACAGACTTTATTGTTTTGAATGTTTTTTATCAGGGAACATTTAATTGTCTGCTTGGAAACACTAATTGCTTCCACATGGACACACCAGCTCTACACATTCGTATTTTCTAGGGAGAAAGCTAGAGGAACTGTGGCAAACAAACATGATCTTTCTGTTTGTATAGATGACGTTTGATGCACTTGCCTAACGAAAAGACTTTGCTTTTCTCCAAAACCATTTGTACTGTGATTTTCTCGGTACATTGCATACAAATTCCACACCAGTTTGTCCGGATATGACTGGATGAAACCGGAAATATCCGGTTGATTTTTACCACTCAATCCCAGATATTGTTACTGCCTCTGTGTTTGTGTATTCCTGATTTTATCCACAGACTTTATTGTTTTGAATGTTTTTTTTTCAGGAAACATTTAATTTTCTGCTTGGAAACACTAATTGGTTCCACATGGAGACACCAGCTCTACACATTCGTATTTTCTAGGGAGAAAGCTAGAGGAACTGCGGCAAACAAACATGATCTTTCTGTTTGTATAGATGACATTTGATGCACTTGCCTAACGAAAAGACTTTGCTTTTCTCCAAAACCATTTGTACTGTGATTTTCTCGGTCCATTGCATATGAATTCCACACCAGTTTGTCCGGATGTGACTGGATGAAACCGGAAATATGTGGTTTTGTTTTGGCTAACTCAATCCCAGAAATTGCTACATCCTCTGTGTTTGTGCATTCCTGATATTATCTACGGACTTAATTCTTTTGAATGTTTTTTATCAGGGAACATTTAATTTTCTGTTTGGAAACACTAATTGGTTCCACATGGAGACACCAGCTCTACACATTCGTATTTTCTAGGAAGAAAGCTAGAAGAACTGCGGCAAACACACATGATCTTTCTGTTTGTATAGATGACATTTGATGCACTTGCCTAACAAAAAGACTTTGCTTTTCTCCAAAACCATTTGTACTGTGATTTTCTGGTCCATTGCAAACGCATTCCACACCCGTTTCTCCAGATATGACTGGATGAAACCGGAAATATCCGGTTGATTTTTGCCTAACTCAATCCCAGATATTGTTACCGCCTCTGTGTTTGTGTATTCCTGATATTATCTACGGACTTTATTGTTTTGAATGTTTTTTTTCAGGAAACACTTAATTTTCTGCTTGGAAACACTAATTGTTTCCACATGGAGACACCAGCTCCAGACATTCATATTTTCTATGGAGAATGCTAGAGCAAATGCGGCAAACACACATAATATTTCTGTTTGTATAGATGACATTTGATGCACTTGCCTAACGAAAAGACTTTGCTTTTCTCCAAAACCATTTTTACTGAGATTTTCTCGGTCCATTGCATACGAATTCCACGCCAGTATCTCCGGATATGACTGGATGAAACCGGAAATATCCGGTTGATTTTTACCTAACTCAATCCCAGATATTGTTACCGCCTCTGTGTATGTGTATTCCTGATATTATCCACGGACTTTATTGTTTTGAATGTTTTTTTTCAGTAAACACTTAATTTTCTGCTTGGAATCAGTAATTGTTTCCACATGGACACACCAGCTCTACACATTCGTATTTTCTAGGAAGAAAGCTAGAGGAACTGCGGCAAACAAACTTGATCTTTCTGTTTGTATAGATGACATTTGATGCACTTGCCTAACGAAAAGACTTTGCTTTTCTCCAAAACCATTTGTACTGTGATTTTCTCGGTCCATTGCATACGAATTCCACACCAGTTTGCCCGTATATGACTGGATGAAACCGGAAATATCTGGTTTTGTTTTGGCTAACTCAATCCCAGATATTGTTAACGCCTCTGTGTTTGTGTATTCCAGATATTATCCACAGACTTTATTGTTTTGAATGTTTTTTATCAGGGAACATTTAATTGTCTGCTTGGAAACACTAATTGCTTCCACATGGACACACCAGCTCTACACATTCGTATTTTCTAGGGAGAAAGCTAGAGGAACTGTGGCAAACAAACATGATCTTTCTGTTTGTATAGATGACATTTGATGCACTTGCCTAACGAAAAGACTTTGCTTTTCTCCAAAACCATTTGTACTGTGATTTTCTCGGTACATTGCATACAAATTCCACACCAGTTTGTCCGGATATGACTGGATGAAACCGGAAATATCCGGTTGATTTTTACCACTCAATCCCAGATATTGTTGCTGCCTCTGTGTTTGTGTATTCCTGATTTTATCCACAGACTTTATTGTTTTGAATGTTTTTTTTCAGGAAACATTTAATTTTCTGCTTGGAAACACTAATTGGTTCCACATGGAGACACCAGCTCTACACATTCGTATTTTCTAGGGAGAAAGCTAGAGGAACTGCGGCAAACAAACATGATCTTTCTGTTTGTATAGATGACATTTGATGCACTTGCCTAACGAAAAGACTTTGCTTTTCTCCAAAACCATTTGTACTGTGATTTTCTCGGTCCATTGCATACGAATTCCACACCACTTTGTCCGGATATGACTGGAGGAACCGGAAATATCTGGTTTTGTTTTGGCTAACTGAATCCCAGCTATTGTTACCGCCTCTGTGTTTGTGTATTCCAGATATTATTCACAGACTTTACTGTTTTGAATGTTTTTTATCAGGGAACATTTAATTGTCTGCTTGGAAACACTAATTGGTTCCACATGGACACACCAGCTCTACACATTCCTATTTTCTAGGAAGAAAGCTAGAGGAACTGCGGCAAACAAACATGATATTTCTGTTTGTATAGATGACATTTGATGCACTTGCCTAACGAAAAGATTTTGCTTTTCTCCAAAACCATTTCTACTGTGATTTTCTCGGTCCATTGCATACGAATTCCACACCAGTTTGTCCGGATATGACTGGATGAAACTGGAAATATCTGGTTTTGTTTTGGCTAACTCAATCCCAGATATTATTACCGCCTCTGTGTTTGTGTATTCCAGATATTATCCACAGAATTTATTATTTTGAATGTTTTTATCAGGGAACATTTAATTTTGTGCTTGGAAATACTAATTGGTTCCACATGGAGACTCCAGCTCTACACATTCGTATTTTCTATGGATAAAGCTAGAGGAACTGCGGCAAACAAACATGATATTTCTGTTTGTATAGATGACATTTGATGCACTTGCCTAATGAAAAGACTTTGCTTTTCTCCAAAACCATTTGTACTGTTATTTACTGGTCCATTGCATACGAATTCCACACAAGGTTCTCCAGACATGACTGGATGAAACCGGAAATATCCGGTTGATTTTTGCCTAACTCGATCCCAGATATTGTTACCGCATCTGTGTATGTGTATTCCTGATATTATCCACGGACTTTATTGATTTGAATGTTTTTTATCAGGGAACATTTAATTTTCTGCTTGGAAAGAGTAACTGGTACCACATGGAGACACCAGCTCTACACATTCGTATTTTCTATGAAGAAAGCGAGAGGAAATGTGGCAAACAAACTTGATCTTTCTGTTTGTATAGATGACATTTGATGCACTTGCCTAACGAAAATACTTTGCTTTTCTCCAAAACCATTTTTACTGTGATTTTCTCGGTCCATTGCATACGAATTCCACACCAGTTTGTCCGGATATGACTGGATGAAACCGGGTATATCTGGTTTTGTTTTGGCTAACTCAATCCCAGATAATGTTACCACCTCAGTGTTTCTGTATTCCAGATATTATGCACAGACTTTATTGTTTTCAATTTTTTTAACAGGGAACATTTAATTTTCCGCTTGGAAACACTAATTGGTTCCACATGGAGACACCAGCTCTACACATTCGTATTTTCTAGGGAGAAAGCTGGAGGAACTGTGGCAAACAAACATGATATTTCTGTTTGTATTGATGACATTTGAAGCAACTTGCCTAACAAAAAGGCTTTGCTTTTCTCCAAAACCATTTGTACTGTGATTTTCTCGTCCATTGCAAACGCATTCCACACCAGTTTGTCCGGATATGACTGGATGAAACCGGAAATATCCGGTTGATTTTTGCCTAACTCAATCCCAGATATTGTTACCGCCTCTGTGTTTGTGTATTCCTGATATTATCTACGGACATTATTGTTTGAATGTTTTTTTTTTTCAGGAAACATTTAATTTTCTGCTTGGAAACACTAATTGCTTCCACATGGAGACACCAGCTCTAGACATTCGTATTTTCTATGGAGAAATCTAGAGCAAATGCGGCAAACAAACATAATATTTCTGTTTGTATAGATGACATTTGATGCACTTGCCTAACGAAAAGACTTTGCTTTTCTCCAAAACCATTTGTACTGTGATTTTCTCGGGCCATTTCATACGAATTCCACACCAGTTTCTCCGGATATGACTGGATGAAACCGGAAATATCTGGTTTTGTTTTGGCTAACTCAATCCCAGATATTGTTACCCCCTCTGTGTTTGTGTATTCCAGATATTATCCACAGACTATATTGTTTTGAATGTTTTTTATCATGGAACATTTAATTTTCTGCTTGGAAACACTATTTGGTTCCACATGGAGACACCAGCTCTACACATTCGTATTTTCTAGGGAGAAAGCTAGAGGAACTGCGGCAAACAAACATGATCTTTCTGTTTGTATAGATGACATTTGATGCACTTGCCTAACGAAAAGACTTTGCTTTTCTCCAAAACCATTTGTACTGTGATTTTCTCGGTCCATTGCATACAAATTCCACACGAGTTTGTCCGGATATGACTGGATGAAACCGGAAATATCCGGTTGATTTTTACCACTCAATCCCAGATATTGTTACTGCCTCTGTGTTTGTGTATTCCTGATTTTATCCACAGACTTTATTGTTTTGAATGTTTTTTTTCAGGAAACATTTAATTTTCTGCTTGGAAACACTAATTGGTTCCACATGGAGACACCAGCTCTACACATTCGTATTTTCTAGGGAGAAAGCTAGAGGAACTGCGGCAAACAAACATGATCTTTCTGTTTGTATAGATGACATTTGATGCACTTGCCTAACGAAAAGACTTTGCTTTTCTCCAAAACCATTTGTACTGTGATTTTCTCGGTCCATTGCATACGAATTCCACACCACTTTGTCCGGATATGACTGGAGGAACCGGAAATATCTGGTTTTGTTTTGGCTAACTGAATCCCAGCTATTGTTACCGCCTCTGTGTTTGTGTATTCCAGATATTATTCACAGACTTTACTGTTTTGAATGTTTTTTATCAGGGAACATTTAATTGTCTGCTTGGAAACACTAATTGGTTCCACATGGACACACCAGCTCTACACATTCCTATTTTCTAGGAAGAAAGCTAGAGGAACTGCGGCAAACAAACATGATATTTCTGTTTGTATAGATGACATTTGATGCACTTGCCTAACGAAAAGATTTTGCTTTTCTCCAAAACCATTTCTACTGTGATTTTCTCGGTCCATTGCATACGAATTCCACACCAGTTTGTCCGGATATGACTGGATGAAACTGGAAATATCTGGTTTTGTTTTGGCTAACTCAATCCCAGATATTATTACCGCCTCTGTGTTTGTGTATTCCAGATATTATCCACAGAATTTATTATTTTGAATGTTTTTATCAGGGAACATTTAATTTTGTGCTTGGAAATACTAATTGGTTCCACATGGAGACTCCAGCTCTACACATTCGTATTTTCTATGGATAAAGCTAGAGGAACTGCGAAAAAAAAACATGATATTTCTGTTTGTATAGATGACATTTGATGCACTTGCCTAATGAAAAGACTTTGCTTTTCTCCAAAACCATTTGTACTGTTATTTACTGGTCCATTGCATACGAATTCCACACAAGGTTCTCCAGACATGACTGGATGAAACCGGAAATATCCGGTTGATTTTTGCCTAACTCGATCCCAGATATTGTTACCGCATCTGTGTATGTGTATTCCTGATATTATCCACGGACTTTATTGATTTGAATGTTTTTTATCAGGGAACATTTAATTTTCTGCTTGGAAAGAGTAACTGGTACCACATGGAGACACCAGCTCTACACATTCGTATTTTCTATGAAGAAAGCTAGAGGAAATGTGGCAAACAAACTTGATCTTTCTGTTTGTATAGATGACATTTGATGCACTTGCCTAACGAAAATACTTTGCTTTTCTCCAAAACCATTTTTACTGTGATTTTCTCGGTCCATTGCATACGAATTCCACACCAGTTTGTCCGGATATGACTGGATGAAACCGGGTATATCTGGTTTTGTTTTGGCTAACTCAATCCCAGATAATGTTACCACCTCAGTGTTTCTGTATTCCAGATATTATGCACAGACTTTATTGTTTTCAATTTTTTTAACAGGGAACATTTAATTTTCCGCTTGGAAACACTAATTGGTTCCACATGGAGACACCAGCTCTACACATTCGTATTTTCTAGGGAGAAAGCTAGAGGAACTGTGGCAAACAAACATGATATTTCTGTTTGTATAGATGACATTTGATGCACTTGCCTAACAAAAAGGCTTTGCTTTTCTCCAAAACCATTTGTACTGTGATTTTCTCGTCCATTGCAAACGCATTCCACACCAGTTTGTCCGGATATGACTGGATGAAACCGGAAATATCCGGTTGATTTTTGCCTAACTCAATCCCAGATATTGTTACCACCTCTGTGTTTGTGTATTCCTGATATTATCTACGGACATTATTGTTTGAATGTTTTTTTTTTTCAGGAAACATTTAATTTTCTGCTTGGAAACACTAATTGCTTCCACATGGAGACACCAGCTCTAGACATTCGTATTTTCTATGGAGAAATCTAGAGCAAATGCGGCAAACAAACATAATATTTCTGTTTGTATAGATGACATTTGATGCACTTGCCTAACGAAAAGACTTTGCTTTTCTCCAAAAACATTTGTACTGTTATTTTCTCGGGCCATTTCATACGAATTCCACACCAGTTTGTCCGGATATGACTGGATGAAACCGGAAATATCTGGTTTTGTTTTGGCTAACTCAATCCCAGATATTGTTACCCCCTCTGTGTTTGTGTATTCCAGATATTATCCACAGACTATATTGTTTTGAATGTTTTTTATCATGGAACATTTAATTTTCTGCTTGGAAACACTATTTGGTTCCACATGGAGACACCAGCTCTACACATTCGTATTTTCTAGGGAGAAAGCTAGAGGAACTGCGGCAAACAAACATGATCTTTCTGTTTGTATAGATGACATTTGATGCACTTGCCTAACGAAAAGACTTTGCTTTTCTCCAAAACCATTTGTACTGTGATTTTTTCGGTCCATTGCATACGAATTCCATACCAGTTTGTCCTGATGTGACTGGATGAAACCGGAAATATCTGGTTTTGTTTTGGCGAAGTCAATCCCAGAAATTGCTACATCCTCTGTGTATGTGCATTCCTGATATTATCTCCGGACTTTATTCTTTTGAATGTTTTTTATCAGGGAACATTTAATTGTCTGCTTGGAAACACTAATTGGTTCCACATGGAGACACCAGCTCTACACATTCGTATTTTCTAGGGAGAAAGCTAGAGGAACTGCGGCAAACAAACATGATCTTTCTGTTTGTATAGATGACATTTGATGCACTTGGCTAATGAAAAGACTTTGCTTTTCTCCAAAACCATTTGTACTGTTATTTTCTCGGTCCATTGCATACAAATTCCACACCAGTTTGTCCCTATATGACTGGATGAAACGGGAAATATCCGGTGGATTTTTACCTAACGCAATCCCAGATATTTTTACCGCCTCTGTGTTTGTGTATTCCTGATATTATCCACGGTCTTTATTGTTTTGAATGTTTTTTTTTCAGTAAACATTTAATTTTCTGCTTGGAAACAGTAATTGTTTCCACATGGACACACCAGCTCTACACATTTGTATATTCTAGGAAGAAAGCTAGAGGAAGTGCGGCAAACAAACATGATATTTCTGTTTGTATAGATGACATTTGATGCACTTGGCTAATGAAAAGACTTTGCTTTTCTCCAAAACCATTTGTACTGTGATTTTCTCGGTCCATTGCATACGAATTCCACACTAGTTTGTCCGGATATGACTGGATGAAACCGGATATATCTGGTTATGTTTTGGCTAACTCAATCCCAGATATTGTTAGCGCCTCTGTGTTTGTGTATTCTAGATATTATCAACAGACTATATTGTTTTGAATGTTTTTTATCATGGAACATTTAATTTTCTGCTTGGAAACACTAATTGGTTCCACATGGAGACACCAGCTCTACACATTCGTATTTTCTAGGGAGAAAGCTAGAGGAACTGCGGCAAACAAACATGATCTTTCTGTTTGTATAGATGACATTTGATGCACTTGCCTAACGAAAAGACTTTGCTTTTCTCCAAAACAATTTTTAATGTTATTTTCTCGGGCCATTGCATACGAATTCCACGCCAGTTTCCCCGGATATGACTGGATGAAACCGGAAATATCTGGTTGATTTTTACCTAACTCAATCCCAGATATTGTTACCGCCTCTTTGTATGTGTATTCCTGATATTATCCACGGACTTTATTGTTTTGAATGTTTTTTTTTCAGTAAACATTTAATTTTCTGCTTGGAAACAGTAATTGTTTCCACATGGACACACCAGCTCTACACATTCGTATTTTCTAGGAAGAAAGCTAGAGGAACTGCGGCAAACAAACATGATATTTCTGTTTGTATAGATGACATTTGATGCACTTGGCTAACGAAAAGACTTTGCTTTTCTCCAAAACCATTTGAACTGTGATTTTCTCGGTCCATTGCATACGAATTCCACACCAGTTTGCCCGGATATGACTGGATGAAACCGGAAATATCTGGTTTTGCTTTGGCTAACTCAATCCCAGATATTGTTACCGCCTCTGTGTTTGTGTATTCCAGATATTATCCACAGACTTTATTGTTTTGAATGTTTTTTATCAGGGAACATTTAACTTTCTGCTTGGAAACACTAATTGGTTCCACATGGAGACACCAGCTCTACACATTCGTATTTTCTAGGGAGAAAGTTAGAGGAACTACGGCAAAAAAACATGATATTTCTGTTTTTATAGATGACATTTGATGCACTTGCCTAACGAAAAGACTTTGCTTTTCTCCAAAACCATTTGTACTGTTATTTTCTCGGTCCATTGCATACAAATTCCAGACCAGTTTGTCCCTATATGAGTGGATGAAACGGGAAATATCCGGTGGATTTTTACCTAACGCAATCCCAGATATTTTTACCGCCTCTGTGTTTGTGTATTCCTGATATTATCCACGGACTTTATTGTTTTGAATGTTTTTTATCAGGGAACATTTAATTTTGTGCTTGGAAACACTAATTGGTTCCACATGGAGACACCAGCTCTACACATTCGTATTTTCTAGGGAGAAAGCTAGAGGAACTGCGGCAAACAAACATGATCTTTCTGTTTGTATAGATGACATTTGATGCACTTGCCTAACAAAAAGAATTTGCTTTTCTCCAAAACCATTTGCACTGTGATTTTTTCGGTCCATTGCATACGAATTCCATACCAGTTTGTCCGGATATGACTGGATGAAACCGGAAATATCTGGTTTTGTTTTGGCTAACTCAGTCCCAGATATTGCTACAGCCTTTCTGTTTGTGTATTCCTGATATTATCCACGGACTTTAGTGTTTTGAATGTTTTTTTTCAGGAAACATTTAATTTTGTGCTTGGAAACACTAAGTGGTTCCACATGGACACACCAGCTCTACACATTCGTATTTTCTAGGGAGAAAGCTAGAGGAACTGCGGCAAACAAACATGATCTTTCTGTTTGTATAGATGACATTTGATGCACTTGCCTAACGTAAAGACTTTGCTTTTCTCCAAAACCATTTTCACTGTGATTTTCTTAGTTCATTGCATACGAATTCCACACCAGTTTGTCCGGATATGACTGGATTAAAGCGGAAATATCTGGTTTTGTTTTGGCTAACTCAATCCCAGAAATTGCTACATCCTCTGTGTTTGTGTATTCCAGATATTATCCACAGACTATATTGTTTTGAATGTTTTTTATCAGGGAACATTTAATTTTCTGCTTGGAAACACTAATTGGTTCCACATGGAGACACCAGCTCTACACATTCGTATTTTCTAGGGAGAAAGCTAGAGGACCTGCGGCAAACAAACATGATCTTTCTGTTTGTATAGATGACATTTGATGCACTTGCCTAACGAAAAGACTTTGCTTTTCTCCAAAACAATTTTTACTGTTATTTTCTCGGTCCATTGCATACGAATTCCACGCCAGTTTCTCCGGATATGACTGGATGAATCCGGAAATATCCGGTAGATTTTTACCTAACTCAATCCCAGATATTGTTACCGCCTCTGTGTATGTGTATTCCTGATATTATCCACGGACTTTATTGTTTTGAATGTTTTTTTTTCAGGAAACATTTAATTTTCTGCTTGGAAACACTAATTGGTTCCACATGGAGACACCAGCTCTACACATTCGTATTTTCTAGGGAGAAAGCTAGAGGAACTGCGGCAAACAAACATGATCTTTCTGTTTGTATAGATGACATTTGATGCACTTGCCTAACGAAAAGACTTTGCTTTTCTCCAAAAACATTTGTACTGTTATTTTCTCGGGCCATTTCATACGAATTCCACACCAGTTTGTCCGGATATGACTGGATGAAACCGGAAATATCTGGTTTTGTTTTGGCTAACTCAATCCCAGATATTGTTACCCCCTCTGTGTTTGTGTATTCCAGATATTATCCACAGACTATATTGTTTTGAATGTTTTTTATCATGGAACATTTAATTTTCTGCTTGGAAACACTATTTGGTTCCACATGGAGACACCAGCTCTACACATTCGTATTTTCTAGGGAGAAAGCTAGAGGAACTGCGGCAAACAAACATGATCTTTCTGTTTGTATAGATGACATTTGATGCACTTGCCTAACGAAAAGACTTTGCTTTTCTCCAAAACCATTTGTACTGTGATTTTTTCGGTCCATTGCATACGAATTCCATACCAGTTTGTCCTGATGTGACTGGATGAAACCGGAAATATCTGGTTTTGTTTTGGCGAAGTCAATCCCAGAAATTGCTACATCCTCTGTGTATGTGCATTCCTGATATTATCTCCGGACTTTATTCTTTTGAATGTTTTTTATCAGGGAACATTTAATTGTCTGCTTGGAAACACTAATTGGTTCCACATGGAGACACCAGCTCTACACATTCGTATTTTCTAGGGAGAAAGCTAGAGGAACTGCGGCAAACAAACATGATCTTTCTGTTTGTATAGATGACATTTGATGCACTTGGCTAATGAAAAGACTTTGCTTTTCTCCAAAACCATTTGTACTGTTATTTTCTCGGTCCATTGCATACAAATTCCACACCAGTTTGTCCCTATATGACTGGATGAAACGGGAAATATCCGGTGGATTTTTACCTAACGCAATCCCAGATATTTTTACCGCCTCTGTGTTTGTGTATTCCTGATATTATCCACGGTCTTTATTGTTTTGAATGTTTTTTTTTCAGTAAACATTTAATTTTCTGCTTGGAAACAGTAATTGTTTCCACATGGACACACCAGCTCTACACATTTGTATATTCTAGGAAGAAAGCTAGAGGAAGTGCGGCAAACAAACATGATATTTCTGTTTGTATAGATGACATTTGATGCACTTGGCTAATGAAAAGACTTTGCTTTTCTCCAAAACCATTTGTACTGTGATTTTCTCGGTCCATTGCATACGAATTCCACACTAGTTTGTCCGGATATGACTGGATGAAACCGGATATATCTGGTTATGTTTTGGCTAACTCAATCCCAGATATTGTTAGCGCCTCTGTGTTTGTGTATTCTAGATATTATCAACAGACTATATTGTTTTGAATGTTTTTTATCATGGAACATTTAATTTTCTGCTTGGAAACACTAATTGGTTCCACATGGAGACACCAGCTCTACACATTCGTATTTTCTAGGGAGAAAGCTAGAGGAACTGCGGCAAACAAACATGATCTTTCTGTTTGTATAGATGACATTTGATGCACTTGCCTAACGAAAAGACTTTGCTTTTCTCCAAAACAATTTTTAATGTTATTTTCTCGGGCCATTGCATACGAATTCCACGCCAGTTTCCCCGGATATGACTGGATGAAACCGGAAATATCTGGTTGATTTTTACCTAACTCAATCCCAGATATTGTTACCGCCTCTTTGTATGTGTATTCCTGATATTATCCACGGACTTTATTGTTTTGAATGTTTTTTTTTCAGTAAACATTTAATTTTCTGCTTGGAAACAGTAATTGTTTCCACATGGACACACCAGCTCTACACATTCGTATTTTCTAGGAAGAAAGCTAGAGGAACTGCGGCAAACAAACATGATATTTCTGTTTGTATAGATGACATTTGATGCACTTGGCTAACGAAAAGACTTTGCTTTTCTCCAAAACCATTTGAACTGTGATTTTCTCGGTCCATTGCATACGAATTCCACACCAGTTTGCCCGGATATGACTGGATGAAACCGGAAATATCTGGTTTTGCTTTGGCTAACTCAATCCCAGATATTGTTACCGCCTCTGTGTTTGTGTATTCCAGATATTATCCACAGACTTTATTGTTTTGAATGTTTTTTATCAGGGAACATTTAACTTTCTGCTTGGAAACACTAATTGGTTCCACATGGAGACACCAGCTCTACACATTCGTATTTTCTAGGGAGAAAGTTAGAGGAACTACGGCAAAAAAAACATGATATTTCTGTTTTTATAGATGACATTTGATGCACTTGCCTAACGAAAAGACTTTGCTTTTCTCCAAAACCATTTGTACTGTTATTTTCTCGGTCCATTGCATACAAATTCCAGACCAGTTTGTCCCTATATGAGTGGATGAAACGGGAAATATCCGGTGGATTTTTACCTAACGCAATCCCAGATATTTTTACCGCCTCTGTGTTTGTGTATTCCTGATATTATCCACGGACTTTATTGTTTTGAATGTTTTTTATCAGGGAACATTTAATTTTGTGCTTGGAAACACTAATTGGTTCCACATGGAGACACCAGCTCTACACATTCGTATTTTCTAGGGAGAAAGCTAGAGGAACTGCGGCAAACAAACATGATCTTTCTGTTTGTATAGATGACATTTGATGCACTTGCCTAACAAAAAGAATTTGCTTTTCTCCAAAACCATTTGCACTGTGATTTTTTCGGTCCATTGCATACGAATTCCATACCAGTTTGTCCGGATATGACTGGATGAAACCGGAAATATCTGGTTTTGTTTTGGCTAACTCAGTCCCAGATATTGCTACAGCCTTTCTGTTTGTGTATTCCTGATATTATCCACGGACTTTAGTGTTTTGAATGTTTTTTTTCAGGAAACATTTAATTTTGTGCTTGGAAACACTAAGTGGTTCCACATGGACACACCAGCTCTACACATTCGTATTTTCTAGGGAGAAAGCTAGAGGAACTGCGGCAAACAAACATGATCTTTCTGTTTGTATAGATGACATTTGATGCACTTGCCTAACGTAAAGACTTTGCTTTTCTCCAAAACCATTTTCACTGTGATTTTCTTAGTTCATTGCATACGAATTCCACACCAGTTTGTCCGGATATGACTGGATTAAAGCGGAAATATCTGGTTTTGTTTTGGCTAACTCAATCCCAGAAATTGCTACATCCTCTGTGTTTGTGTATTCCAGATATTATCCACAGACTATATTGTTTTGAATGTTTTTTATCAGGGAACATTTAATTTTCTGCTTGGAAACACTAATTGGTTCCACATGGAGACACCAGCTCTACACATTCGTATTTTCTAGGGAGAAAGCTAGAGGACCTGCGGCAAACAAACATGATCTTTCTGTTTGTATAGATGACATTTGATGCACTTGCCTAACGAAAAGACTTTGCTTTTCTCCAAAACAATTTTTACTGTTATTTTCTCGGTCCATTGCATACGAATTCCACGCCAGTTTCTCCGGATATGACTGGATGAATCCGGAAATATCCGGTAGATTTTTACCTAACTCAATCCCAGATATTGTTACCGCCTCTGTGTATGTGTATTCCTGATATTATCCACGGACTTTATTGTTTTGAATGTTTTTTTTTCAGGAAACATTTAATTTTCTGCTTGGAAACACTAATTGGTTCCACATGGAGACACCAGCTCTACACATTCGTATTTTCTAGGGAGAAAGCTAGAGGAACTGCGGCAAACAAACATGATCTTTCTGTTTGTATAGATGACATTTGATGCACTTGGCTAACGAAAAGACTTTGCTTTTCTTGAAAACCATTTGTACTGTGATTTTCTCGGTCCATTGCATACGAATTCCACACATGTTTCTCCAGATATGACTGGATGAAACCGGAAAAATCTGGTTTTGTTTTGGCTAACTCAATCCCAGATATTGTTACTGCCTCTGTGTATGTGTATTCCAGATATTATCCACAGACTTTATTGTTTTGAATGTTTTTTATCATGGAACATTTAATTTTCTGCTTGGAAACACTAATTGGTTCCACATGGAGACACCAGCTCTAGACATTCGTATTTTCTAGGGAGAAAGCTAGAGGACCTGCGGCAAACAAACATGATCTTTCTGTTTGTATAGATGACATTTGATGCACTTGCCTAACGAAAAGACTTTGCTTTTCTCCAAAACAATATTTACTGTTATTTTCTCGGTCCATTGCATACGAATTCCACGCCAGTTTCTCCGGATATGACTGGATGAAGCCGGAAATATCCAGTTGATTTTAACCTAACTCAATCCCAGATATTGTTACCGCCTCTGTGTATGTGTATTCCTGATATTATCCACGGTGTTTATTGTTTTGAAATTTTTTTTTCAGTAAACATTTAATTTTCTGCTTGGAAACAGTAATTGTTTCCACATGGACACACCAGCTCTACACATTCGTATTTTCTAGGAAGAAAGCTAGAGGAACTGCGGCAAACAAACATGATATTTCTGTTTGTATAGGTGACATTTGATGCACTTGCCTAACGAAAAGACTTTGCTTTTCTCCAAAACCATTTGAACTGTGATTTTCTCGGTCCATTGCATACGAATTCCACACCAGTTTGCCCGGATATGACTGGATGAAACCGGAAATATCTGGTTTTGTTTTGGCTAACTCAATCCCAGATATTGTTTCCGCCTCTGTGTTTGTGTATTCCAGATATTATCCACAGACTTTATTGTTTTGAATGTTTTTTATCAGGGAACATTTAATTTTCTGCTTGGAAACACTAATTGGTTCCACATGGAGACACCAGCTCTACACATTCGTATTTTCTAGGGAGAAAGTTAGAGGAACTACGGCAAAAAAACATGATATTTCTGTTTTTATAGATGACATTTGATGCACTTGCCTAACGAAAAGACTTTGCTTTTCTCCAAAACCATTTGTACTGTTATTTTCTCGGTCCATTGCATACAAATTCCACACCAGTTTGTCTGGATATGACTGGATTAAACCGGAAATATCCGGTGGATTTTTACCTAACGCAATCCCAGATATTTTTACCGCCTCTGTGTTTGTGTATTCCTGATATTATCCACGGACTTTATTGTTTTGAATGTTTTTTATCAGGGAACATTTAATTTTGTGCTTGGAAACACTAATTGGTTCCACATGGAGACACCAGCTCTACACATTCGTATTTTCTAGGGAGAAAGCTAGAGGAACTGCGGCAAACAAACATGATCTTTCTGTTTGTATAGATGACATTTGATGCACTTGCCTAACAAAAAGAATTTGCTTTTCTCCAAAACCATTTGTACTGTGATTTTTTCGGTCCATTGCATACGAATTCCATACCAGTTTGTCCGGATATGACTGGATGAAACCGGAAATATCTGGTTTTGTTTTGGCTAACTCAGTCCCAGATATTGCTACAGCCTTTCTGTTTGTGTATTCCTGATATTATCCACGGACTTTAGTGTTTTGAATTTTTTTTTCAGGAAACATTTAATTTTGTGCTTGGAAACACTAAGTGGTTCCACATGGACACACCAGCTCTACACATTCGTATTTTCTAGGGAGAAAGCTAGAGGAACTGCGGCAAACAAACATGATCTTTCTGTTTGTATAGATGACATTTGATGCACTTGCCTAACGTAAAGACTTTGCTTTTCTCCAAAACCATTTTCACTGTGATTTTCTTAGTTCATTGCATACGAATTCCACACCAGTTTGTCCGGATATGACTGGATTAAACCGGAAATATCTGGTTTTGTTTTGGCTAACTCAATCCCAGAAATTGCTACATCCTCTGTGTTTGTGTATTCCAGATATTATCCACAGACTATATTGTTTTGAATGTTTTTTATCAGGGAACATTTAATTTTCTGCTTGGAAACACTAATTGGTTCCACATGGAGACACCAGCTCTACACATTCGTATTTTCTAGGGAGAAAGCTAGAGGAACTGCGGCAAACAAACATGATCTTTCTGTTTGTATAGATGACATTTGATGCACTTGCCTAACGAAAAGACTTTGCTTTTCTCCAAAACCATTTGTACTGTTATTTTCTCGGTCCATTGCATACGAATTCCACGCCAGTTTCTCCGGATATGACTGGATGAATCCGGAAATATCCGGTTGATTTTTACCTAACTCAATCCCAGATATTGTTACCGCCTCTGTGTATGTGTATTCCTGATATTATCCACAGACTATATTGTTTTGAATGTTTTTTATCAGGGAACATTTAATTTTCTGCTTGGAAACACTAATTGGTTCCACATGGAGACACCAGCTCTACACATTCGTATTTTCTAGGGAGAAAGCTAGAGGAACTGCGGCAAACAAACATGATCTTTCTGTTTGTATAGATGACATTTGATGCACTTGCCTAACGAAAAGACTTTGCTTTTCTCCAAAACAATATTTACTGTTATTTTCTCGGTCCATTGCATACGAATTCCACGCCAGTTTCTCCGGATATGACTGGATGAAGCTGGAAATATCCAGTTGATTTTTACCTAACTCAATCCCAGATATTGTTACCGCCTCTGTGTATGTGTATTCCTGATATTATCCACGGTCTTTATTGTTTTGAAAGTTTTTTTTCAGTAAACATTTAATTTTCTGCTTGGAAACAGTAATTGTTTCCACATGGACACACCAGCTCTACACATTCGTATTTTCTAGGAAGAAAGCTAGAGGAAGTGCGGCAAACAAACATGATATTTCTGTTTGTATAGATGACATTTGATGCACTTGGCTAACGAAAAGACTTTGCTTTTCTCCAAAACCATTTCTACTGTGATTTTCTCGGTCCATTGCATACGAATTCCACACAAGTTTCTCCAGATATGACTGGATGAAACCGGAAAAATCTGGTTTTGTTTTGGCTAACTCAATCCCAGATATTGTTACCGCTTCTGTGTATGTGTATTCCAGATATTATCCACAGACTTTATTGTTTTGAATGTTTTTTATCATGGAACATCTAATTTTCTGCTTGGAAACACTAATTGGTTCCACATGGAGACACCAGCTCTACACATTTGTATTTTCTAGGGAGAAAGCTAGAGCAAATGCGGCAAACAAACATGATCTTTCTGTTTGTATAGATGACATTTGATGCACTTGGCTAACGAAAAGACTTTGCTTTTCTCCAAAACAATATTTACTGTTATTTTCTCGGGCCATTGCATACGAATTCCACGCCAGTTTCTCCGGATATGACTGGATGAAGCCGGAAATATCCAGTTGATTTTTACCTAACTCAATCCCAGATATTGTTACCGCCTCTGTGTATGTGTATGCCTGATATTATCCACGGTCTTTATTGTTTTGAAAGTTTTTTTTCAGTAAACATTTAAGTTTCTGCTTGGAAACAGTAATTGTTTCCACATGGACACACCAGCTCTACACATTCGTATTTTCTAGGAAGAAAGCTAGAGGAAGTGCGGCAAACAAACATGATATTTCTGTTTGTATAGATGACATTTGATGCACTTGGCTAACGAAAAGACTTTGCTTTTCTCCAAAACCATTTCTACTCTGATTTTCTCGGTCCATTGCATACGAATTCCGCACCAGTTTGCCCGGATATGACTGGATGAAACCGGAAATATCTGGTTTTGTTTTGGCTAACTCAATCCCAGATATTGTTACCGCCTCTGTGTTTGTGTATTCCAGATATTATCCACAGACTTTATTGTTTTGAATGTTTTTTTATCAGGGAACATTTAATTTTCTGCTTGGAAACACTAATTGGTTCCACATGGAGACACCAGCTCTACACATTCGTATTTTCTAGGGAGAAAGTTAGAGGAACTACGGCATAAAAACATGATATTTCTGTTTTTATAGATGACATTTGATGCACTTGCCTAACGAAAAGACTTTGCTTTTCTCCAAAACCATTTGTACTGTTATTTTCTCGGTCCATTGCATACAAATTCCACACCAGTTTGTCCGGATATGACTGGATGAAACGGGAAATATCTGGTTTTGTTTTGGCTAACTCAATCCCAGATATTGCTACAGCCTTTCTGTTTGTGTATTCCTGATATTATACACGGACTTTAGTGTTTTGAATGTTTTTTTTTTCAGGAAACATTAAATTTTGTGCTTGGAAACACTAAGTGGTTCCACATGGACACACCAGCTCTACACATTCGTATTTTCTAGGGAGAAAGCTAGAGGAACTGCGGCAAACAAACATGATCTTTCTGTTTGTATAGATGACATTTGATGCACTTGCCTAACGTAAAGACTTTGCTTTTCTCCAAAACCATTTTCACTGTGATTTTCTTAGTTCATTGCATACGAATTCCACACCAGTTTGTCCGGATATGACTGGATTAAACCGGAAATATCTGGTTTTGTTTTGGCTAACTCAATCCCAGAAATTGCTACATCCTCTGTGTTTGTGTATTCCAGATATTATCCACAGACTATATTGTTTTGAATGATTTTTATCAGGGAACATTTAATTTTCTGCTTGGAAACACTAATTGGTTCCACATGGAGACACCAGCTCTACACATTCGTATTTTCTAGGGAGAAAGCTAGAGGAACTGCGGCAAACAAACATGATCTTTCTGTTTGTATAGATGACATTTGATGCACTTGCCTAACGAAAAGACTTTGCTTTTCTCCAAAACCATTTGTACTGTTATTTTCTCGGTCCATTGCATATGAATTCCACGCCAGTTTCTCCGGATATGACTGGATGAATCCGGAAATATCCGGTTGATTTTTACCTAACTCAATCCCAGATATTGTTACCGCCTCTGTGTATGTGTATTCCTGATATTATCCACGGACTTTATTGTTTTGAATGTTTTTTTTCAGGAAACATTTAATTTTCTGCTTGGAAACACTAATTGTTTCCACATGGACACACCAGCTCTACACATTCGTATTTTCTAGGAAGAAAGCTAGAGGAACTGCGGCAAACAAACATGATCTTTCTGTTTGTATAGATGACATTTGATGCACTTGGCTAACGAAAAGACTTTGCTTTTCTCCAAAACCATTTGTACTGTGATTTTCTCGGTCCATTGCATACGAATTCCACACCAGTTTCTCCAGATATGACTGGATGAAACCGGAAATATCTGGTTTTGTTTTGGCTAACTCAATCCCAGATATTGCTACAGCCTTTCTGTTTGTGTATTGCTGATATTATCCACGGACTTTAATGTTTTGAATGGTTTTTTTCAGGAAACATTTAATTTTCTGCTTGGAAACACTAATTGGTTCCACATGGAGACACCAGCTCTACACATTCGTATTTTCTAGGGAGAAAGCTAGAGGAACTGCGGCAAAAAAACATGATCTTTCTGTTTGTATAGATGACATTTGATGCACTTGGCAAACGAAAAGACTTTGCTTTTCTTGAAAACCAATTGTACTGTGATTTTCTCGGTCCATTGCATACGAATTCCACACCAGTTTCTCCAGATATGACTGGATGAAACCGGAAATATCTGGTTTTGTTTTGGCTAACTCAAACCCAGATATTGTTACCGCCTCTGTGTATGTGTATTCCAGATATTATCCACAGACTTTATTGTTTTGAATGTTTTTTATCATGGAACATTTAATTTTCTGCTTGGAAACACTAATTGGTTCCACATGGAGACACCAGCTCTAGACATTCGTATTTTCTATGGAGAAAGCTAGAGCAAATGCGGCAAACAAACATGATCTTTCTGTTTGTATAGATGACATTTGATGCACTTGCCTAACGAAAAGACTTTGCTTTTCTCCAAAACCATTTGTACTGTTATTTTCTCGGTCCATTGCATACGAATTCCACGCCAGTTTCTCCGGATATGACTGGATGAAGCCGGAAATATCCGGTTGATTTTTACCTAACTCAATCCCAGATATTGTTACCGCCTCTGTGTATGTGTATTCCAGATATTATCCACGGTCTTTATTGTTTTGAATGTTTTTTTTTCAGGAAACATTTAATTTTCTGCTTGGAAACACTAATTGTTTCCACATGGACACACCAGCTCTACACATTCGTATTTTCTAGGAAGAAAGCTAGAGGAACTGCGGCCAACAAACATGATCTTTCTGTTTGTATAGATGACATTTGATGCACTTGGCTAACGAAAAGACTTTGCTTTTCTCCAAAACCATTTGTACTGTGATTTTCTCGGTCCATTGCATACGAATTGCACACCAGTATGTCCGGATATGACTGGATGAAACCGGATATATCTGGTTATGTTTTGGCTAACTCAATCCCAGATATTGTTAGCGCCTCTGTGTTTGTGTATTCCAGATATTATCCACAGACTATATTGTTTTGAATGTTTTTTATCATGGAACATTTAATTTTCTGCTTGGAAACACTAATTGGTTCCACATGGAGACACCAGCTCTACACGTTCGTATTTTCTAGGGAGAAAGCTAGAGGAACTGCGGCAAACAAACATGATCTTTCTGTTTGTATAGATGACATTTGATGCACTTGCCTAACGAAAAGCCTTGGTTTTCTCCAAAACAATTTTTAATGTTATTTTCTCGGGCCATTGCATACGAATTCCATGCCAGTTTCTCCGGATATGACTGGATGAAACCGGAAATATCCGGTTGATTTTTACCTAACTCATTCCCAGATATTGTTACCGCCTCTGTGTATGTGTATTCCTGATATTATCCACGGACTTTATTGTTTTGAATGTTTTTTTTTCAGTAAACATTTAATTTTCTGCTTGGAAACAGTAATTGTTTCCACATGGAGACACCAGCTCTACACATTCGTATTATCTAGGAAGAAAGCTAGAGGAACTGCGGCAAACAAACATGATATTTCTGTTTGTATAGATGACATTTGATGCACTTGGCTAACGAAAATACTTTGCTTTTCTCCAAAACCATTTGAACTGTGATTTTCTCGGTCCATTGCATACGAATTCCACACCAGTTTGCCCGTATATGACTGGATGAAACCGGAAATATCCGGTACATTTTTACCTAACTAAATCCCAGATATTTTTACCGCCTCTGTGTTTGTGTATTCCTGATATTATCCACAGACTTTATTGTTTTGAATGTTTTTTTATCAGGGAACATTTAATTTTCTGCTTGGAAACACTAATTGGTTCCACATGGAGACACCAGCTCTAGACATTCGTATTTTCTATGGAGAAAGCTAGAGGAATTGCGGCAAACAAACATGATATTTCTGTTTGTATAGATGACATTTGATGCACTTGCCTAACAAAAAGACTTTGCTTTTCTCCAAAAACATTTGTACTGTTATTTTCTCGGGCCATTTCATACGAATTCCACACCAGTTTGTCCGGATATGACTGGATGAAACCGGAAATATCTGGTTTTGTTTTGGCTAACTCAATCCCAGATATTGTTAGCGTCTCTGTGTTTGTGTATTCCAGATATTATCCACAGACTATATTGTTTTGAATGTTTTTAATCATGGAACATTTAATTTTCTGCTTGGAAACGCTAATTGGTTCCACATGGACACACCAGCTCTAGACATTCGTATTTTCTATGGAGAAAGCTAGAGCAAATGCGGCAAACAAACATGATCTTTCTGTTTGTATAGATGACATTTGATGCACTTGCCTAACGAAAAGACTTTCTTTTCTCCAAAACAATTTTTACTGTTAATTTCTCGGTCCATTGCATACGAATTCCACGCCAGTTTCTCCGGATATGACTGGATGAAGCCGGAAATATCCGGTTGATTTTTACCTAGCTCAGTCCCAGATATTGTTACCGCCTCTGTGTATGTGTATTGCTGATATTATCCACGGACTTCATGGTTTTGAATGTTTTTTTTTCAGTAAACATTTAATTTTCTGCTTGGAAACAGTAATTGTTTCCACATGTACACACCAGCTCTACACATTCGTATTTTCTAGGAAGAAAGCTGGAGGAACTGCGGCAAACAAACATGATATTTCTGTTTGTATAGATGACATTTGATGCACTTGCCTAACAAAAAGAATTTGCTTTTCTCCAAAACCATTTGTACTGTGATTTTCTCGGTCCATTGCATACAAATTCCACACCAGGTTGTCCGGATATAACTGGATGATACCGGAAATATCTGGTTTTGTTTTGGCTAACTCAATCTCAGATATTGTTACCGCCTCTGTGTTTGTGTATTCCAGATACTATCCACAGACTTTATTGTTTTGAATGTTTTTTATCAGGGAACATTAAATTTTCTGCTTGGAAACACTAATTGGTTCCACATGGAGACACCAGCTCTACACATTCGTATTTTCTAGGGAGAAAGCTAGAGGAACTGAGGCAAACACACATGATCTTTCTGTTTGTATAGATGACATTTGATGCCCTTGCCTAACGAAAAGACTTTGCTTTTCTCCAAAACCATTTGTACTCTGATTTTCTCGGTCCATTGCTAACAATTTCCACACCAGTTTGTCCGGATATGACTGGATGAAACCGGAAATATCCGGTTGATTTTTACCTAACTCAATCCCAGATATTTTTACCGCCTCTGTGTTTGTGTATTCCTGATATTATCCACAGACTTTATTGTTTTGAATGTTTTTTATCAGGGAACATTTAATTTTGTGCTTGGAAACACTAATTGGTTCCAAATGGTGACACCAGCTCTACATATTCATATTTTCTAGAGAGAAAGCTAGAGGTCCTGCGGCAAACAAACATGATATTTCTGTTTGTATAGATGACATTTTATGCACTTGCCTAACGTAAAAACTTTGCTTTTCTCCAAAACCATTTTCACTGTGATTTTTTTAGTTCATTGCATATGAATTCCACACCAGGTTGTCCGGATATGACTGGATGAAACCGGAAATATCTGGGTTTGTTTTGGCTAACTTAATGCCAGATATTGTTACCGCCTCTGTGTTTGTGTATTCCAGATATTATCCACAGACTTTATTGTTTTGAATGTTTTTTATAAGGGAACATTTAATTTTTTGCTTGGAAACACTAATTGGTTCCACATGGAGACACCATCTCTACACATTCTTATTTTCTAGGGAGAAAGCTAGAGGAACTGCGGCAAACAAACATGATCTTTCTGTTTGTATAGATGACATTTGATGCACTTGCCTAACGAAAAGACTTTGCTTTTCTCCAAAACCATTTCTACTGAGATTTTCTCGGTCCATTGCATACGAATTCCACACCTGTTTGCCCGGATATGACTGGATGAAACCGGAAATATCTGGTTTTGTTTTGGCTAACTCAACACCAGATATTGTTACCGCCTCTGTGTTTGTGTATTCCAGATATTATCCACAGACTTTATTGTTTTGAATGTTTTTTATCAGGGAACATTTAATTTTCTGCTTGGAAACACTAATTGGTTCCACATGGAGACACCATCTCTACACATTCTTATTTTCTAGGGAGAAAGCTAGAGGAACTGCGGCAAAAAAACATGATCTTTCTGTTTGTATAGATGACATTTGATGCACTTGCCTAACAAAAAGACTTTGCTTTTCTCCAAAACCATTTGTACTGTGATTTTCTGGTCCATTGCAAACGCATTCCACACCAGTTTGTCCGGATATGACTGGATGAAACCGGAAATATCCGGTTGATTTTTGCCTAACTCAATCCCAGATATTGTTACCGCCTCTGTGTTTGTGTATTCCTGATATTTTCTACGGACATTATTGTTTAGAATGTTTTTTTTTCAGGAAACATTTAAATTTCTGCTTGGAAACACTAATTGGTTCCACATGGAGACACCAGCTCTAGACATTCGTATTTTCTATGGAGAAATCTAGAGCAAATGCGGCAAACAAACATGATCTTTCTGTTTGTATAGATGACATTTGATGCACTTGCCTAACGAAAAGACTTTGCTTTTCTCCAAAAACATTTGTACTGTTATTTTCTCGGGCCATTTCATACGAATTCCACACCAGTTTCTCCGGATATGACTGGATGAAACCGGAAATATCTGGTTTTGTTTTGGCTAACTCAATCCCAGATATTGTTACCGCCTCTGTGTTTGTGTATTCCAGATATTATCCACAGACTTTATTGTTTTGAATGTTTTTATCATGGAACATTTAATTTTCTGCTTGGAAACACTAATTGGTTCCACATGGAGATACCAGCTCTACACATTCGTATTTTCTAGGGAGAAAGCTAGAGGAACTGTGGCAAACAAACATGATCTTTCTGTTTGTATAGATGACATTTGATGCACTTGCCTAACGAAAAGACTTTGCTTTTCTCCAAAACCATTTGTACTGTGATTTTTTCGGTCCATTGCATATGAATTCCACGCCAGTTTCTCCGGATATGACTGGATGAAACCGGAAATATCTGGTTTTGTTTTGGCTAACTCAATCCCAGAAATTGCTACATCCTCTGTGTTTGTGCATTCCTGATATTATCTCAGAACTTTATTGTTTTGAATGTTTTTTATCAGGGAACATTTAATTTTCTGCTTGGAAACACTAATTGTTTCCACATCGACACACCAGCTCTACACATTCGTATTTTCTAGGGAGAAAGCTAGAGGAACTGCGGAAAACACATGATCTTTCTGTTTGTATAGATGACATTTGATGCACTTGCCTAACGTAAAGACTTTTCTTTTCTCTAAAACCATTTTCACTGTGATTTTCTTAGTTCATTGCATACGAATTCCACACCAGTTTGTCCGGATATGACTGGATTAAACGGGAAATATCTGGTTTTGTTTTGGCTAACTCAATCCCAGAAATTGCGACATCCTCTGTGTTTGTGTATTCCAGATATTATCCACAGACTATATTGTTTTGAATGTTTTTTATCATGGAACATTTAATTTTCTGCTTGGAAACGCTAATTGGTTCCACATGGACACACCAGCTCTAGACATTCGTATTTTCTATGGAGAAAGCTAGAGCAAATGCGGCAAAAAAACATGATCTTTCTGTTTGTATAGATGACATTTGATGCACTTGCCTAACGAAAAGACTTTCTTTTCTCCAAAACAATTTTTACTGTTATTTTCTCGGTCCATTGCATACGAATTCCACGCCAGTTTCTCCGGATATGACTGGATGAAGCCGGAAATATCCGGTTGATTTTTACCTAGCTCAATCCCAGATATTGTTACCGCCTCTGTGTATGTGTATTGCTGATATTATCCACGGACTTCATGGTTTTGAATGCTTTTTTTTAAGTAAACATTTAATTTTCTGCTTGGAAACAGTAATTGTTTCCACATGTACACACCAGCTCTACACATTCGTATTTTCTAGGAAGAAAGCTGGAGGAACTGCGGCAAACAAACATGATATTTCTGTTTGTATAGATGACATTTGATGCACTTGCCTAACAAAAAGAATTTGCTTTTCTCCAAAACCATTTGTACTGTGATTTTCTCGGTCCATTGCATACAAATTCCACACCAGGTTGTCCGGATATAACTGGATGATACCGGAAATATCTGGTTTTGTTTTGGCTAACTCAATCTCAGATATTGTTACCGCCTCTGTGTTTGTGTATTCCAGATACTATCCACAGACTTTATTGTTTTGAATGTTTTTTATCAGGGAACATTAAATTTTCTGCTTGGAAACACTAATTGGTCCCACATGGAGACACCAGCTCTACACATTCGTATTTTCTAGGGAGAAAGCTAGAGGAACTGCGGCAAACAAACATGATCTTTCTGTTTGTATAGATGACATTTGATGCCCTTGCCTAACGAAAAGACTTTGCTTTTCTCCAAAACCATTTCTACTGTGATTTTCTCGGTCCATTGCTAACAATTTCCACACCAGTTTGTCCGGATATGACTGGATGAAACCGGAAATATCCGGTTGATTTTTACCTAACTCAATCCCAGATATTGTTACCGCCTCTGTGTATGTGTATTCCTGATATTATCCACGGTCTTTATTGTTTTGAATGTTTTTTTTCAGGAAACATTTAATTTTCTGCTTGGAAACACTAATTGTTTCCACATGGACACACCAGCTCTACACATTTGTATTTTCTAGGAAGAAAGCTAGAGGAACTGCGGCAAACAAACATGATATTTCTGTTTGTATAGATGACATTTGATGCACTTGGCTAACGAAAAGACTTTGCTTTTCTCCAAAACCATTTCTACTGTGATTTTCTCGGTCCATTGCGTACGAATTGCACACCAGTATGTCCGGATATGACTGGATGAAACCGGATATATCTGGTTATGTTTTGGCTTACTCAATCCCAGATATTGTTAGCGCCTCTGTGTTTGTGTATTCCAGATATTATCCACAGACTATATTGTTTTGAATCTTTTTTATCATGGAACATTTAATTTTCTGCTTGGAAACACTAATTGGTTCCACATGGAGACACCAGCTCTACACATTCGTATTTTCTAGGGAGAAAGCTAGAGGAACTGCAGCAAACAAACATGATCTTTCTGTTTGTATAGATGACATTTGATGCACTTGCCTAACGAAAAGACTTTGGTTTTCTCCAAAACAATTTTTAATGTTATTTTCTCGGGCCATTGCATACGAATTCCACGCCAGTTTCTCCGGATATGACTGGATGAAACCGGAAATATCCGGTTGATTTTTACCTAACTCAATCCCAGATATTGTTACCGCCTCTGTGTATGTGTATTCCTGATATTATCCACGGACTTTATTGTTTTGAATGTTTTTTTTCAGTAAACATTTAATTTTCTGCTTGGAAACAGTAATTGTTTCCACATGGACACACCAGCTCTACACATTCGTATTTTCTAGGGAGAAAGCTGGAGGAACTGCGGCAAACAAACATGATATTTCTGTTTGTATAGATGACATTTGATGCACTTGGCTAACGAAAATACTTTGCTTTTCTCCAAAACCATTTGTACTGTGATTTTCTCGGTCCATTGCATACGAATTCCACACCAGTTTGCCCGGATATGACTGGATGAAACCGGAAATATCCGGTACATTTTTACCTAACTAAATCCCAGATATTTTTACCGCCTCTGTGTTTGTGTATTCCTGATATTATCCACAGACTTTATTGTTTTGAATGTTTTTTATCAGGGAACATTTAATTTTCTGCTTGGAAACACTAATTGGTTCCACATGGAGACACCAGCTCTAGACATTCGTATTTTCTATGGAGAAAGCTAGAGGAATTGCGGCAAACAAACATGATCTTTCTGTTTGTATAGATGACATTTGATGCACTTGCCTAACGAAAAGACTTTCTTTTCTCCAAAACAATTTTTACTGTTATTTTCTCGGTCCATTGCATACGAATTCCACGCCAGTTTCTCCGGATATGACTGGATGAAACGGGAAATATCCGGTTGATTTTTACCTAGCTCAATCCCAGATATTGTTACCGCCTCTGTGTATGTGTATTGCTGATATTATCCACGGACTTCATGGTTTTGAATGTTTTTTTTTCAGTAAACATTTAATTTTCTGCTTGGAAACAGTAATTGTTTCCACATGTACACACCAGCTCTACACATTCGTATTTTCTAGGAAGAAAGCTGGAGGAACTGCGGCAAACAAACATGATATTTCTGTTTTTATAGATGACATTTGATGCACTTACCTAACAAAAAGAATTTGCTTTTCTCCAAAACCATTTGTACTGTGATTTTCTCGGTCCATTCCATACAAATTCCACACCAGGTTGTCCGGATATAACTGGATGATACCGGAAATATCTGGTTTTGTTTTGGCTAACTCAATCTCAGATATTGTTACCGCATCTGTGTTTGTGTATTCCAGATACTATCCACAGACTTTATTGTTTTGAATGTTTTTTATCAGGGAACATTTAATTTTCTGCTTGGAAACACTAATTGGTTCCACATGGAGTCACCAGCTCTACACATTCGTATTTTCTAGGGAGAAAGCTAGAGGAACTGAGGCAAACAAACATGATCTTTCTGTTTGTATAGATGACATTTGATGCCCTTGCCTAACGAAAAGACTTTGCTTTTCTCCAAAACCATTTGTACTGTGATTTTCTCGGTCCATTGCTAACAATTTCCACACCAGTTTGTCCGGATATGACTGGATGAAACCGGAAATATCCGGTTGAATTTTACCTAACTCAATCCCAGATATTTTTACCGCCTCTGTGTTTGTGTATTCCTGATATTATCCACAGACTTTATTGTTTTGAATGTTTTTTATTAGGGAACATTTAATTTTGTGCTTGGAAACACTAATTGGTTCCAAATGGTGACACCAGCTCTACACATTCATATTTTCTAGAGAGAAAGCTAGAGGACCTGCGGCAAACAAACATGATATTTCTGTTTGTATAGATGACATTTTATGCACTTGCCTAACGTAAAGACTTTGCTTTTCTCCAAAACCATTTTCACTGTGATTTTTTTAGTTCATTGCATATGAATTCCACACCAGGTTGTCCGGATATGACTGGATGAAACCGGAAATATCTGGGTTTGTTTTGGCTAACTTAATCCCAGATATTGTTACCGCCTCTGTGTTTGTGTATTCCAGATATTATCCACAGACTTTATTGTTTTGAATGTTTTTTATAAGGGAACATTTAATTTTCTGCTTGGAAACACTAATTGGTTCCACATGGAGACAGCATCTCTACACATTCTTATTTTCTTGGGAGAAAGCTAGAGGAACTGCGGCAAACAAACATGATCTTCCTGTTTGTATAGATGACATTTGATGCACTTGCCTAACGAAAAGACTTTGCTTTTCTCCCAAACCATTTCTACTGAGATTTTCTCGGTCCATTGCATACGAATTCCACACCTGTTTGCCCGGATATGACTGGATGAACCGGAAATATCTGGTTTTGTTTTGGCTAACTCAACACCAGATATTGTTACCGCCTCTGTGTTTGTGCATTCCAGATATTATCCACAGACTTTATTGTTTTGAATGTTTTTTATCAGGGAACATTTAATTTTCTGCTTGGAAACACTAATTGGTTCCACATGGAGACACCATCTCTACACATTCTTATTTTCTAGGGAGAAAGCTAGAGGAACTGCGGCAAACAAACATGATCTTTCTGTTTGTATAGATGACATTTTATGCACTTGCCTAACGTAAAGACTTTGCTTTACTCCAAAACCATTTGTACTGTGATTTTCTCGGTCCATTGCATAGAATTCCACACCAGTTTGTCCGGATATGACTGGATGAAACCGGAAATATCTGGTGTTGTTTGGCTAACTCAATCCCAGATATTGTTACCGCCTCTGTGTTTGTGTATTCCAGATATTATCCACAGACTTTATTGTTTTGAATGTTTTTTATCAGGGAACATTTAATTTTCTGCTTGGAAGCACTAATTGGTTCCACATGGAGACACCAGCTCTACACATTCGTATTTTCTA
Organism: Lepus europaeus; assembly: GCF_033115175.1. Classification (NCBI taxonomy): domain Eukaryota; kingdom Metazoa; phylum Chordata; class Mammalia; order Lagomorpha; family Leporidae; genus Lepus; species Lepus europaeus. The sequence continues at coordinate 1,064,560 of NW_026909428.1, read as the reverse complement.
GGGAGAAAGCTAGAGGAACTGCGACAAACAAACATGATCTTTCTGTTTGTATAGATGACATTTGATGCACTTGCCTAACGAAAAGACTTTGCTTTTCTCCAAATCCATTTGTACTGTGATTTTCTCGGTCCATTGCATACGAATTCCACACCAGTTTGTCCTGATGTGACTGGATGAAACCGGAAATATCTGGTTTTGTTTTGGCTAACTCAAAACAGAAATTGCTACATCCTCTGTGTATGTGCATTCCTGATATTATCTATGGACTTTATTGATTTGAATGTTTTTTATCAGGGAACATTTAATTTTGTACCATTGAAACACTAATTGTTTCCACATGGAGACACCAGCTCTACACATTCGTATTTTCTAGGAAGAAAGCTAGAGGAACTGCGGAAAACACACATGATCTTTCTGTTTGTATAGATGACATTTGATGCACTTGCCTAACAAAAAGACTTTGCTTTTCTCCAAAACCATTTGTACTGTGATTTTCTGGTCCATTGCATACGCATTCCACACCAGTTTGTCCGGATATGACTGGATGAAACCGGAAATATCCGGTTGATTTTTGCCTAACTCAATCCCAGATATTGTTACCGCCTCTGTGTTTGTGTATTCCTGATATTTTCTACGGACATTATTGTTTTGAATGTTTTTTTTTTCAGGAAATATTTAAATTTCTGCTTGGAAACACTAATTGTTTCCACATGGAGACACCAGCTCTAGACATTCGTATTTTCTATGGAGAAAGCTAGAGGAATTGCGGCAAACAAACATGATCTTTCTGTTTGTATAGATGACATTTGATGCACTTGCCTAACGAAAAGACTTTGCTTTTGTCCAAAACCATTTGTACTGTTATTTTCTCGGGCCATTTCATACGAATTCCACACCAGTTTGCCCGGATATGACTGGATGAAACTGGAAATATCTGGTTTTGTTTTGGCTAACTCAATCCCAGATATTGTTAGCGTCTCTGTGTTTGTGTATTCCAGATATTATCCACAGACTATATTGTTTTGAATGTTTTTTATCATGGAACATTTAATTTTCTGCTTGGAAACGCTAATTGGTTCCACATGGACACACCAGCTCTAGACATTCGTATTTTCTATGGAGAAAGCTAGCAAATGAGGCAAACAAACATGATCTTTCTGTTTGTATAGATGACATTTGATGCACTTGCCTAACGAAAAGACTTTCTTTTCTCCAAAACAATTTTTACTCTTATTTTCTCGGTCCATTGCATACGAATTCCACGCCAGTTTCTCCGGATATGACTGGATGAAGCCGGAAATATCCGGTTGATTTTTACCTAGCTCAATCCCAGATATTGTTACCGCCTCTGTGTATGTGTATTGCTGATATTATCCACGGACTTCATGGTTTTGAATTTTTTTTTTCAGTAAACATTTAATTTTCTGCTTGGAAACAGTAATTGTTTCCACATGTACACACCAGCTCTACACATTCGTATTTTCAAGGAAGAAAGCTGGAGGAACTGCGGCAAACAAACATGATATTTCTGTTTGTATAGATGACATTTGATGCACTTGCCTAACGAAAAGACTTTGCTTTTCTCCAAAACCATTTGTACTGTGATTTTTTCGGTCCATTGCATACGAATTCCATACCAGTTTGTCCGGATATGACTGGATGAAACCGGAAATATCTGGTTTTGTTTTGGCTAACTCAATCCCAGAAATTGCTACATCCTCTGTGTTTGTGCATTCCTGATATTATCTACGGACTTTATTGTTTTGAATGTTTTTTATCAGGGAACATTTAATTTTCTGCTTGGAAACACTAATTGTTTCCACATGGACACACCAGCTCTACACATTCGTATTTTCTAGGAAGAAAGCTAGAGGAACTGCGGAAAACACATGATCTTTCTGTTTGTATAGATGACATTTGGTGCACTTGCCTAACGTAAAGACTTTTCTTTTCTCCAAAACCATTTTCACTGTGATTTTCTTAGTTCATTGCATACGAATTCCACACCAGTTTGTCCGGATATGACTGGATTAAACGGGAAATATCTGGTTCTGTTTTGGCTAACTCAATCCCAGAAATTGCTACATCCTCTGTGTTTGTGTATTCCAGATATTATCCACAGACTATATTGTTTTGAATGTTTTTTATCAGGGAACATTTAATTTTCTGCTTGGAAACACTAATTGGTTCCACATGGAGACACCAGCTCTACACATTCGTATTTTCTAGGGATAAAGCTAGAGGAACTGCGGCAAACAAACATGATCTTTCTGTTTGTATAGATGACATTTGATGCACTTGCCTAATGAAAAGACTTTGCTTTTCTCCAAAAAAATTTTTACTGTTATTTTCTCGATCCATTGCATACGAATTCCACGCCAGTTTCTCCGGATATGACTGGATGAAACCGGAAATATCCGGTTGATTTTTACCTAACTCAATCCCAGATATTGTTACCGCCTCTGTGTATGTGTATTCCTGATATTATCCACGGACTTTATTGTTTTGAATGTTTTTTTTTCAGGAAACATTTAATTTTCTGCTTGGAAACAGTAATTGTTTCCACATGGACACACCAGCTCTACACATTTGTATTTTCTATGAAGAAAGCTAGAGGAACTGCTGCAAACAAACATGATATTTCTGTTTGTATAGATGACTTTTGATGCACTTGGCTAACGAAAAGACTTTGCTTTTCTCCAAAACCATTTGTACTGTGATTTTCTCGGTCCATTGCATACGAATTCCACACCAGTTTCTCCAGATATGACTGGATGAAACCGGAAATATCTGGTTTTGTTTTGGCTAACTCAATCCCAGATATTGTTACTGCCTCTGTGTATGTGCATTCCAGATATTATCCACAGACTTTATTGTTTTGAATGTTTTTTATAAGGGAATTTTTAATTTTCCACTTAGAAACACTAATTGGTTCCACATGGAGACACCAGCTCTACACATTCTTATTTTCTAGGGAGAAAGCTAGAGGAACTGCGGCAAACAAACATGATCTTTCTGTTTGTATAGATGACATTTGATGCACTTGCCTAATGAAAAGACTTTGCTTTTCTCCAAAACCATTTGTACTGTGATTTTCTCGGTCCATTGCATACGAATTCCACACCAGTTTGTCCGGATATGACTGGATGAACCGGAAATATCTGGTTTTGTTGTGGCTAACTCAATCCCAGCTATTGTTACCGCCTCTGTGTATGTGTATTCCTGATATTATCCACAGACTTTATTGATTTGAATGTTTTTTATCAGGGAACATTTAATTTTCTGCTTGGAAATACTAATTGGTTCCACATGGAGACTCCAGCTCTACACATTCGTATTTTCTATGGATAAAGCTAGAGGAACTGCGGCAAACAAACATGATATTTCTGTTTGTATAGATGACATTTGATGCACTTGCCTAACGAAAAGACTTTGCTTTTCTCCAAATCCATTTGTACTGTGATTTTCTCGGTCCATTGCATACGAATTCCACACCAGTTTGTCCTGATGTGACTGGATGAAACCGGAAATATCTGGTTTTGTTTTGGCTAACTCAATCCCAGAAATTGCTACATCCTCTGTGTATGTGCATTCCTGATATTATCTATGGACTTTATTATTTTGAATGTTTTTTATCAGGGAACATTTAATTTTGTACCATTGAAACACTAATTGTTTCCACATGGAGACACCAGCTCTACACATTCGTATTTTCTAGGAAGAAAGCTAGAGGAACTGCGGAAAACACACATGATCTTTCTGTTTGTATAGATGACATTTGATGCACTTGCCTAACAAAAAGACTTTGCTTTTCTCCAAAACCATTTGTACTGTGATTTTCTGGTCCATTGCAAACGCATTCCACACCAGTTTGTCCGGATATGACTGGATGAAACCGGAAATATCCGGTTGATTTTTGCCTAACTCAATCCCAGATATTGTTACCGCCTCTGTGTTTGTGTATTCCTGATATTTTCTACGGACATTATTGTTTTGAATGTTTTTTTTTTCAGGAAACATTTAAATTTCTGCTTGGAAACACTAATTGGTTCCACATGGAGACACCAGCTCTAGACATTCGTATTTTATATGGAGAAATCTAGAGCAAATGCGGCAAACAAACATGATCTTTCTGTTTGTATAGATGACATTTGATGCACTTGCCTAACGAAAAGACTTTGCTTTTCTCCAAAAACATTTGTACTGTTATTTTCTCAGGCCATTTCATACGAATTCCACACCAGTTTCTCCGGATATGACTGGATGAAACCGGAAATATCTGGTTTTGTTTTGGCTAACTCAATCCCAGATATTGTTACCCCCTCTGTGTATGTGTATTCCAGATATTATCCACAGACTATATTGTTTTGAATGTTTTTTATCATGGAACATTTAATTTTCTGCTTGGAAACACTAATTGGTTCCACATGGAGACACCAGCTCTACACATTCGTATTTTCTAGGGAGAAAGCTAGAGGAACTGTGGCAAACAAACATGATCTTTCTGTTTGTATAGATGACATTTGATGCACTTGCCTAACGAAAAGACTTTGCTTTTCTCCAAAACCATTTGTACTGTGATTTTTTCGGTCCATTGCATACGAATTCCATACCAGTTTGTCCGGATATGACTGGATGAAACCGGAAATATCTGGTTTTGTTTTGGCTAACTCAATCCCAGAAATTGCTACATCCTCTGTGTTTGTGCATTCCTGATATTATCTCAGAACTTTATTCTTTTGAATGTTTTTTATCAGGGAACATTTAATTTTCTACTTGGAAACACTAATTGTTTCCACATGGACACACCAGCTCTACACATTCGTATTTTCTAGGAAGAAAGCTAGAGGAACTGCGGAAAACACATGATCTTTCTGTTTGTATAGATGACATTTGATGCAATTGCCTAACGTAAAGACTTTTCTTTTCTCCAAAACCATTTTCACTGTGATTTTCTTAGTTCATTGCATACGAATTCCACACCAGTTTGTCCGGATATGACTGGATGAAACCGGAAATATCTGGTTTTGTTTTGGCTAACTCAATCCCAGAAATTGCTACATCCTCTGTGTTTGTGTATTCCAGATATTATCCACAGACTATATTGTTTTGAATGTTTTTTATCAGGGAACATTTAATTTTCTGCTTGGAAACACTAATTGGTTCCACATGGAGACACCAGCTCTACACATTCGTATTTTCTAGGGATAAAGCTAGAGGAACTGCGGAAAACAAACATGATCTTTCTGTTTGTATAGATGACATTTGATGCACTTGCCTAATGAAAAGACTTTGCTTTTCTCCAAAACAATTTTTACTGTGATTTTCTCGATCCATTGCATACGAATTCCACGCCAGTTTCTCCGGATATGACTGGATGAAGCCGGAAATATCCGGTTGATTTTTACCTAACTCAATCCCAGATATTGTTACCGCCTCTGTGTATGTGTATTCCTGATATTATCCACGGACTTTATTGTTTTGAATGTTTTTTTTTCAGGAAACATTTAATTTTCTGCTTGGAAACACTAATTGGTTCCACATGGACACACCAGCTCTACACATTCGTATTTTCTATGAAGAAAGCTAGAGGAACTGCGGCAAACAAACATGATATTTCTGTTTGTATAGATGACTTTTGATGCACTTGGCTAACGAAAAGACTTTGCTTTTCTCCAAAACCATTTGTACTGTGATTTTCTCGGTCCATTGCATACGAATTCCACACCAGTTTCTCCAGATATGACTGGATGAAACCGGAAATATCTGGTTTTGTTTTGGCTAACTCAATCCCAGATATTGTTACTGCCTCTGTGTATGTGTATTCCAGATATTATCCACAGACTTTATTGTTTTGAATGTTTTTTATCAGGGAATTTTTAATTTTCTGCTTGGAAACACTAATTGGTTCCACATGGAGACACCAGCTCTACACATTCGTATTTTCTAGGGAGAAAGCTAGAGGAACTGCGGCAAACAAACATGATCTTTCTGTTTGTATAGATGGCATTTGATGCACTTGCCTAATGAAAAGACTTTGCTTTTCTCCAAAACCATTTGTACTGTGATTTTCTCGGTCCATTGCATACGAATTCCACACCAGTTTGTCCGGATATGACTGGATGAACCGGAAATATCTGGTTTTGTTGTGGCTAACTCAATCCCAGCTATTGTTACCGCCTCTGTGTATGTGTATTCCTGATATTATCCACAGACTTTATTGATTTGAATGTTTTTTATCAGGGAACATTTAATTTTCTGCTTGGAAATACTAATTGGTTCCACATGGAGACTCCAGCTCTACACATTCGTATTTTCTATGGATAAAGCTAGAGGAACTGCGGCAAACAAACATGATATTTCTGTTTGTATAGATGACATTTGATGCACTTGCCTAACAAAAAGACTTTGCTTTTCTCCAAATCCATTTGTACTGTGATTTTCTCGGTCCATTGCATACGAATTCCACACCAGTTTGTCCTGATGTGACTGGATGAAACCGGAAATATCTGGTTTTGTTTTGGCGAAGTCAATCCCAGAAATTGCTACATCCTCTGTGTATGTGCATTCCTGATATTATCTATGGACTTTATTATTTTGAATGTTTTTTATCAGGGAACATTTAATTTTGTACCATTGAAACACTAATTGTTTCCACATGGAGACACCAGCTCTACACATTCGTATTTTCTAGGAAGAAAGCTAGAGGAACTGCAGAAAACACACATGATCTTTCTGTTTGTATAGATGACATTTGATGCACTTGCCTAACAAAAAGACTTTGCTTTTCTCCAAAACCATTTGTACTGTGATTTTCTGGTCCATTGCAAACGCATTCCACACCAGTTTGTCCGGATATGACTGGATGAAACCGGAAATATCCGGTTGATTTTTGCCTAACTCAATCCCAGATATTGTTACCGCCTCTGTGTTTGTGTATTCCTGATATTTTCTACGGACATTATTGTTTTGAATGTTTTTTTTTTCAGGAAACATTTAAATTTCTGCTTGGAAACACTAATTGGTTCCACATGGAGACACCAGCTCTAGACATTCGTATTTTCTATGGAGAAATCTAGAGCAAATGCGGCAAACAAACATGATCTTTCTGTTTGTATAGATGACATTTGATGCACTTGCCTAACGAAAAGACTTTGCTTTTCTCCAAAAACATTTGTACTGTTATTTTCTCGGGCCATTTCATACGAATTCCACACCAGTTTCTCCGGATATGACTGGATGAAACCGGAAATATCTGGTTTTGTTTTGGCTAACTCAATCCCAGAAATTGCTACATCCTCTGTGTTTGTGCATTCCTGATATTATCTACGGACTTTATTGTTTTGAATGTTTTTTATCAGGGAACATTTAATTTTCTGCTTGGAAACACTAATTGTTTCCACATGGACACACCAGCTCTACACATTCGTATTTTCTAGGAAGAAAGCTAGAGGAACTGCGGAAAACACATGATCTTTCTGTTTGTATAGATGACATTTGATGCACTTGCCTAACGTAAAGACTTTTCTTTTCTCCAAAACCATTTTCACTGTGATTTTCTTAGTTCATTGCATACGAATTCCACACCAGTTTGTCCGGATATGACTGGATTAAACGGGAAATATCTGGTTCTGTTTTGGCTAACTCAATCCCAGAAATTGCTACATCCTCTGTGTTTGTGTATTCCAGATATTATCCACAGACTATATTGTTTTGAATGTTTTTTATCAGGGAACATTTAATTTTCTGCTTGGAAACACTAATTGGTTCCACATGGAGACACCAGCTCTACACATTCGTATTTTCTAGGGATAAAGCTAGAGGAACTGCGGCAAACAAACATGATCTTTCTGTTTGTATAGATGACATTTGATGCACTTGCCTAATGAAAAGACTTTGCTTTTCTCCAAAAAAATTTTTACTGTTATTTTCTCGATCCATTGCATACGAATTCCACGCCAGTTTCTCCGGATATGACTGGATGAAGCCGGAAATATCCGGTTGATTTTTACCTAACTCAATCCCAGATATTGTTACCGCCTCTGTGTATGTGTATTCCTGATATTATCCACGGACTTTATTGTTTTGAATGTTTTTTTTTCAGGAAACATTTAATTTTCTGCTTGGAAACAGTAATTGTTTCCACATGGACACACCAGCTCTACACATTTGTATTTTCTATGAAGAAAGCTAGAGGAACTGCGGCAAACAAACATGATATTTCTGTTTGTATAGATGACTTTTGATGCACTTGGCTAACGAAAAGACTTTGCTTTTCTCCAAAACTATTTGTACTGTGATTTTCTCGGTCCATTGCATACGAATTCCACACCAGTTTCTCCAGATATGACTGGATGAAACCGGAAATATCTGGTTTTGTTTTGGCTAACTCAATCCCAGATATTGTTACTGCCTCTGTGTATGTGTATTCCAGATATTATCCACAGACTTTATTGTTTTGAATGTTTTTTATAAGGGAATTTTTAATTTTCCACTTAGAAACACTAATTGGTTCCACATGGAGACACCAGCTCTACACATTCTTATTTTCTAGGGAGAAAGCTAGAGGAACTGCGGCAAACAAACATGATCTTTCTGTTTGTATAGATGACATTTGATGCACTTGCCTAATGAAAAGACTTTGCTTTTCTCCAAAACCATTTGTACTGTGATTTTCTCGGTCCATTGCATACGAATTCCACACCAGTTTGTCCGGATATGACTGGATGAACCGGAAATATCTGGTTTTGTTGTGGCTAACTCAATCCCAGCTATTGTTACCGCCTCTGTGTATGTGTATTCCTGATATTATCCACAGACTTTATTGATTTGAATGTTTTTTATCAGGGAACATTTAATTTTCTGCTTGGAAATACTAATTGGTTCCACATGGAGACTCCAGCTCTAGACATTCGTATTTTCTATGGATAAAGCTAGAGGAACTGCGGCAAACAAACATGATATTTCTGTTTGTATAGATGACATTTGATGCACTTGCCTAACGAAAAGACTTTGCTTTTCTCCAAATCCATTTGTACTGTGATTTTCTCGGTCCATTGCATACGAATTCCACACCAGTTTGTCCTGATGTGACTGGATGAAACCGGAAATATCTGGTTTTGTTTTGGCTAACTCAATCCCAGAAATTGCTACATCCTCTGTGTATGTGCATTCCTGATATTATCTATGGACTTTATTATTTTGAATGTTTTTTATCAGGGAACATTTAATTTTGTACCATTGAAACACTAATTGTTTCCACATGGAGACACCAGCTCTACACATTCGTATTTTCTAGGAAGAAAGCTAGAGGAACTGCGGAAAACACACATGATCTTTCTGTTTGTATAGATGACATTTGATGCACTTGCCTAACAAAAAGACTTTGCTTTTCTCCAAAACCATTTGTACTGTGATTTTCTGGTCCATTGCAAACGCATTCCACACCAGTTTGTCCGGATATGACTGGATGAAACCGGAAATATCCGGTTGATTTTTGCCTAACTCAATCCCAGATATTGTTACCGCCTCTGTGTTTGTGTATTCCTGATATTTTCTACGGACATTATTGTTTTGAATGTTTTTTTTTTCAGGAAACATTTAAATTTCTGCTTGGAAACACTAATTGGTTCCACATGGAGACACCAGCTCTAGACATTCGTATTTTCTATGGAGAAATCTAGAGCAAATGCGGCAAACAAACATGATCTTTCTGTTTGTATAGATGACATTTGATGCACTTGCCTAACGAAAAGACTTTGCTTTTCTCCAAAACCATTTGTACTGTTATTTTCTCGGGCCATTTCATACGAATTCCACACCAGTTTCTCCGGATATGACTGGATGAAACCGGAAATATCTGGTTTTGTTTTGGCTAACTCAATCCCAGATATTGTTACCCCCTCTGTGTTTGTGTATTGCAGATATTATCCACAGACTATATTGTTTTGAATGTTTTTTATCATGGAACATTTAATTTTCTGCTTGGAAACACTAATTGGTTCCACATGGAGACACCAGCTCTACACATTCGTATTTTCTAGGGAGAAAGCTAGAGGAACTGTGGCAAACAAACATGATCTTTCTGTTTGTATAGATGACATTTGATGCACTTGCCTAACGAAAAGACTTTGCTTTTCTCCAAAACCATTTGTACTGTGATTTTTTCGGTCCATTGCATACGAATTCCATACCAGTTTGTCCGGATATGACTGGATGAAACCGGAAATATCTGGTTTTGTTTTGGCTAACTCAATCCCAGAAATTGCTACATCCTCTGTGTTTGTGCATTCCTGATATTATCTACGGACTTTATTGTTTTGAATGTTTTTTATCAGGGAACATTTAATTTTCTACTTGGAAACACTAATTGTTTCCACATGGACACACCAGCTCTACACATTCGTATTTTCTAGGAAGAAAGCTAGAGGAACTGCGGAAAACACATGATCTTTCTGTTTGTATAGATGACATTTGATGCACTTGCCTAACGTAAAGACTTTTCTTTTCTCCAAAACCATTTTCACTGTGATTTTCTTAGTTCATTGCATACGAATTCCACACCAGTTTGTCCGGATATGACTGGATGAAACCGGAAATATCTGGTTTTGTTTTGGCTAACTCAATCCCAGAAATTGCTACATCCTCTGTGTTTGTGTATTCCAGATATTATCCACAGACTATATTGTTTTGAATGTTTTTTATCAGGGAACATTTAATTTTCTGCTTGGAAACACTAATTGGTTCCACATGGAGACACCAGCTCTACACATTCGTATTTTCTAGGGATAAAGCTAGAGGAACTGCGGCAAACAAACATGATCTTTCTGTTTGTATAGATGACATTTGATGCACTTGCCTAATGAAAAGACTTTGCTTTTCTCCAAAACAATTTTTACTGTGATTTTCTCGATCCATTGCATACGAATTCCACGCCAGTTTCTCCGGATATGACTGGATGAAGCCGGAAATATCCGGTTGATTTTTACCTAACTCAATCCCAGATATTGTTACCGCCTCTGTGTATGTGTATTCCTGATATTATCCACGGACTTTATTGTTTTGAATGTTTTTTTTTCAGGAAACATTTAATTTTCTGCTTGGAAACAGTAATTGTTTCCACATGGACACACCAGCTCTACACATTTGTATTTTCTATGAAGAAAGCTAGAGGAACTGCGGCAAACAAACATGATATTTCTGTTTGTATAGATGACTTTTGATGCACTTGGCTAACGAAAAGACTTTGCTTTTCTCCAAAACTATTTGTACTGTGATTTTCTCGGTCCATTGCATACGAATTCCACACCAGTTTCTCCAGATATGACTGGATGAAACCGGAAATATCTGGTTTTGTTTTGGCTAACTCAATCCCAGATATTGTTACTGCCTCTGTGTATGTGTATTCCAGATATTATCCACAGACTTTATTGTTTTGAATGTTTTTTATAAGGGAATTTTTAATTTTCCACTTAGAAACACTAATTGGTTCCACATGGAGACACCAGCTCTACACATTCTTATTTTCTAGGGAGAAAGCTAGAGGAACTGCGGCAAACAAACATGATCTTTCTGTTTGTATAGATGACATTTGATGCACTTGCCTAATGAAAAGACTTTGCTTTTCTCCAAAACCATTTGTACTGTGATTTTCTCGGTCCATTGCATACGAATTCCACACCAGTTTGTCCGGATATGACTGGATGAACCGGAAATATCTGGTTTTGTTGTGGCTAACTCAATCCCAGCTATTGTTACCGCCTCTGTGTATGTGTATTCCTGATATTATCCACAGACTTTATTGATTTGAATGTTTTTTATCAGGGAACATTTAATTTTCTGCTTGGAAATACTAATTGGTTCCACATGGAGACTCCAGCTCTAGACATTCGTATTTTCTATGGATAAAGCTAGAGGAACTGCGGCAAACAAACATGATATTTCTGTTTGTATAGATGACATTTGATGCACTTGCCTAACGAAAAGACTTTGCTTTTCTCCAAATCCATTTGTACTGTGATTTTCTCGGTCCATTGCATACGAATTCCACACCAGTTTGTCCTGATGTGACTGGATGAAACCGGAAATATCTGGTTTTGTTTTGGCTAACTCAATCCCAGAAATTGCTACATCCTCTGTGTATGTGCATTCCTGATATTATCTATGGACTTTATTATTTTGAATGTTTTTTATCAGGGAACATTTAATTTTGTACCATTGAAACACTAATTGTTTCCACATGGAGACACCAGCTCTACACATTCGTATTTTCTAGGAAGAAAGCTAGAGGAACTGCGGAAAACACACATGATCTTTCTGTTTGTATAGATGACATTTGATGCACTTGCCTAACAAAAAGACTTTGCTTTTCTCCAAAACCATTTGTACTGTGATTTTCTGGTCCATTGCAAACGCATTCCACACCAGTTTGTCCGGATATGACTGGATGAAACCGGAAATATCCGGTTGATTTTTGCCTAACTCAATCCCAGATATTGTTACCGCCTCTGTGTTTGTGTATTCCTGATATTTTCTACGGACATTATTGTTTTGAATGTTTTTTTTTTCAGGAAACATTTAAATTTCTGCTTGGAAACACTAATTGGTTCCACATGGAGACACCAGCTCTAGACATTCGTATTTTCTATGGAGAAATCTAGAGCAAATGCGGCAAACAAACATGATCTTTCTGTTTGTATAGATGACATTTGATGCACTTGCCTAACGAAAAGACTTTGCTTTTCTCCAAAACCATTTGTACTGTTATTTTCTCGGGCCATTTCATACGAATTCCACACCAGTTTCTCCGGATATGACTGGATGAAACCGGAAATATCTGGTTTTGTTTTGGCTAACTCAATCCCAGATATTGTTACCCCCTCTGTGTTTGTGTATTGCAGATATTATCCACAGACTATATTGTTTTGAATGTTTTTTATCATGGAACATTTAATTTTCTGCTTGGAAACACTAATTGGTTCCACATGGAGACACCAGCTCTACACATTCGTATTTTCTAGGGAGAAAGCTAGAGGAACTGTGGCAAACAAACATGATCTTTCTGTTTGTATAGATGACATTTGATGCACTTGCCTAACGAAAAGACTTTGCTTTTCTCCAAAACCATTTGTACTGTGATTTTTTCGGTCCATTGCATACGAATTCCATACCAGTTTGTCCGGATATGACTGGATGAAACCGGAAATATCTGGTTTTGTTTTGGCTAACTCAATCCCAGAAATTGCTACATCCTCTGTGTTTGTGCATTCCTGATATTATCTACGGACTTTATTGTTTTGAATGTTTTTTATCAGGGAACATTTAATTTTCTACTTGGAAACACTAATTGTTTCCACATGGACACACCAGCTCTACACATTCGTATTTTCTAGGAAGAAAGCTAGAGGAACTGCGGAAAACACATGATCTTTCTGTTTGTATAGATGACATTTGATGCACTTGCCTAACGTAAAGACTTTTCTTTTCTCCAAAACCATTTTCACTGTGATTTTCTTAGTTCATTGCATACGAATTCCACACCAGTTTGTCCGGATATGACTGGATGAAACCGGAAATATCTGGTTTTGTTTTGGCTAACTCAATCCCAGAAATTGCTACATCCTCTGTGTTTGTGTATTCCAGATATTATCCACAGACTATATTGTTTTGAATGTTTTTTATCATGGAACATTTAATTTTCTGCTTGGAAACACTAATTGGTTCCACATGGAGACACCAGCTCTACACATTCGTATTTTCTAGGGATAAAGCTAGAGGAACTGCGGAAAACAAACATGATCTTTCTGTTTGTATAGATGACATTTGATGCACTTGCCTAATGAAAAGACTTTGCTTTTCTCCAAAACAATTTTTACTGTGATTTTCTCGATCCATTGCATACGAATTCCACGCCAGTTTCTCCGGATATGACTGGATGAAGCCGGAAATATCCGGTTGATTTTTACCTAACTCAATCCCAGATATTGTTACCGCCTCTGTGTATGTGTATTCCTGATATTATCCACGGACTTTATTGTTTTGAATGTTTTTTTTTCAGGAAACATTTAATTTTCTGCTTGGAAACAGTAATTGTTTCCACATGGACACACCAGCTCTACACATTTGTATTTTCTATGAAGAAAGCTAGAGGAACTGCGGCAAACAAACATGATATTTCTGTTTGTATAGATGACTTTTGATGCACTTGGCTAACGAAAAGACTTTGCTTTTCTCCAAAACTATTTGTACTGTGATTTTCTCGGTCCATTGCATACGAATTCCACACCAGTTTCTCCAGATATGACTGGATGAAACCGGAAATATCTGGTTTTGTTTTGGCTAACTCAATCCCAGATATTGTTACTGCCTCTGTGTATGTGTATTCCAGATATTATCCACAGACTTTATTGTTTTGAATGTTTTTTATAAGGGAATTTTTAATTTTCCACTTAGAAACACTAATTGGTTCCACATGGAGACACCAGCTCTACACATTCTTATTTTCTAGGGAGAAAGCTAGAGGAACTGCGGCAAACAAACATGATCTTTCTGTTTGTATAGATGACATTTGATGCACTTGCCTAATGAAAAGACTTTGCTTTTCTCCAAAACCATTTGTACTGTGATTTTCTCGGTCCATTGCATACGAATTCCACACCAGTTTGTCCGGATATGACTGGATGAACCGGAAATATCTGGTTTTGTTGTGGCTAACTCAATCCCAGCTATTGTTACCGCCTCTGTGTATGTGTATTCCTGATATTATCCACAGACTTTATTGATTTGAATGTTTTTTATCAGGGAACATTTAATTTTCTGCTTGGAAATACTAATTGGTTCCACATGGAGACTCCAGCTCTAGACATTCGTATTTTCTATGGATAAAGCTAGAGGAACTGCGGCAAACAAACATGATATTTCTGTTTGTATAGATGACATTTGATGCACTTGCCTAACGAAAAGACTTTGCTTTTCTCCAAATCCATTTGTACTGTGATTTTCTCGGTCCATTGCATACGAATTCCACACCAGTTTGTCCTGATGTGACTGGATGAAACCGGAAATATCTGGTTTTGTTTTGGCTAACTCAATCCCAGAAATTGCTACATCCTCTGTGTATGTGCATTCCTGATATTATCTATGGACTTTATTATTTTGAATGTTTTTTATCAGGGAACATTTAATTTTGTACCATTGAAACACTAATTGTTTCCACATGGAGACACCAGCTCTACACATTCGTATTTTCTAGGAAGAAAGCTAGAGGAACTGCGGAAAACACACATGATCTTTCTGTTTGTATAGATGACATTTGATGCACTTGCCTAACAAAAAGACTTTGCTTTTCTCCAAAACCATTTGTACTGTGATTTTCTGGTCCATTGCAAACGCATTCCACACCAGTTTGTCCGGATATGACTGGATGAAACCGGAAATATCCGGTTGATTTTTGCCTAACTCAATCCCAGATATTGTTACCGCCTCTGTGTTTGTGTATTCCTGATATTTTCTACGGACATTATTGTTTTGAATGTTTTTTTTTCAGGAAACATTTAAATTTCTGCTTGGAAACACTAATTGGTTCCACATGGAGACACCAGCTCTAGACATTCGTATTTTCTATGGAGAAATCTAGAGCAAATGCGGCAAACAAACATGATCTTTCTGTTTGTATAGATGACATTTGATGCACTTGCCTAACGAAAAGACTTTGCTTTTCTCCAAAAACATTTGTACTGTTATTTTCTCAGGCCATTTCATACGAATTCCACACCAGTTTCTCCGGATATGACTGGATGAAACCGGAAATATCTGGTTTTGTTTTGGCTAACTCAATCCCAGATATTGTTACCGCCTCTGTGTATGTGTATTCCAGATATTATCCACAGACTATATTGTTTTGAATGTTTTTTATCATGGAACATTTAATTTTCTGCTTGGAAACACTAATTGGTTCCACATGGAGACACCAGCTCTACACATTCGTATTTTCTAGGGAGAAAGCTAGAGGAACTGTGGCAAACAAACATGATCTTTCTGTTTGTATAGATGACATTTGATGCACTTGGCTAACGAAAAGACTTTGCTTTTCTCCAAAACCATTTGTACTGTGATTTTTTCGGTACATTGCATACGAATTCCATACCAGTTTGTCCGGATATGACTGGATGAAACCGGAAATATCTGGTTTTGTTTTGGCTAACTCAATCCCAGAAATTGGTACATCCTCTGTGTTTGTGCATTCCTGATATTATCTCAGAACTTTATTCTTTTGAATGTTTTTTATCAGGGAACATTTAATTTTCTACTTGGAAACACTAATTGTTTCCACATGGACACACCAGCACTACACATTCGTATTTTCTAGGAAGAAAGCTAGAGGAACTGCGGAAAACACATGATCTTTTTTTTGTATAGATGACATTTGATGCACTTGCCTAACGTAAAGACTTTTCTTTTCTCCAAAACCATTTTCACTGTGATTTTCTTAGATCATTGCATACGAATTCCACACCAGTTTGTCCGGATATGACTGGATGAAACCGGAAATATCTGGTTTTGTTTTGGCTAACTCAATCCCAGATATTGTTACTGCCTCTGTGTATGTGTATTCCAGATATTATCCACAGACTTTATTGTTTTGAATGTTTTTTATCAGGGAATTTTTAATTTTCTGCTTGGAAACACTAATTGGTTCCACATGGAGACACCAGCTCTACACATTCGTATTTTCTAGGGAGAAAGCTAGAGGAACTGCGGCAAACAAACATGATCTTTCTGTTTGTATAGATGGCATTTGATGCACTTGCCTAATGAAAAGACTTTGCTTTTCTCCAAAACCATTTGTACTGTGATTTTCTCGGTCCATTGCATACGAATTCCACACCAGTTTGTCCGGATATGACTGGATGAACCGGAAATATCTGGTTTTGTTGTGGCTAACTCAATCCCAGCTATTGTTACCGCCTCTGTGTATGTGTATTCCTGATATTATCCACAGACTTTATTGATTTGAATGTTTTTTATCAGGGAACATTTAATTTTCTGCTTGGAAATACTAATTGGTTCCACATGGAGACTCCAGCTCTACACATTCGTATTTTCTATGGATAAAGCTAGAGGAACTGTGGCAAACAAACATGATATTTCTGTTTGTATAGATGACATTTGATGCACTTGCCTAACAAAAAGACTTTGCTTTTCTCCAAATCCATTTGTACTGTGATTTTCTCGGTCCATTGCATACGAATTCCACACCAGTTTGTCCTGATGTGACTGGATGAAACCGGAAATATCTGGTTTTGTTTTGGCGAAGTCAATCCCAGAAATTGCTACATCCTCTGTGTATGTGCATTCCTGATATCATCTATGGACTTTATTATTTTGAATGTTTTTTATCAGGGAACATTTAATTTTGTACCATTGAAACACTAATTGTTTCCACATGGAGACACCAGCTCTACACATTCGTATTTTCTAGGAAGAAAGCTAGAGGAACTGCGGAAAACACACATGATCTTTCTGTTTGTATAGATGACATTTGATGCACTTGCCTAACAAAAAGACTTTGCTTTTCTCCAAAACCATTTGTACTGTGATTTTCTGGTCCATTGCAAACGCATTCCACACCAGTTTGTCCGGATATGACTGGATGAAACCGGAAATATCCGGTTGATTTTTGCCTAACTCAATCCCAGATATTGTTACCGCCTCTGTGTTTGTGTATTCCTGATATTTCCTACGGACATTATTGTTTTGAATGTTTTTTTTTTTCAGGAAACATTTAAATTTCTGCTTGGAAACACTAATTGGTTCCACATGGAGACACCAGCTCTAGACATTCGTATTTTCTATGGAGAAATCTAGAGCAAATGCGGCAAACAAACATGATCTTTCTGTTTGTATAGATGACATTTGATGCACTTGCCTAACGAAAAGACTTTGCTTTTCTCCAAAAACATTTGTACTGTTATTTTCTCAGGCCATTTCATACGAATTCCACACCAGTTTCTCCGGATATGACTGGATGAAACCGGAAATATCTGGTTTTGTTTTGGCTAACTCAATCCCAGATATTGTTACCGCATCTGTGTATGTGTATTCCAGATATTATCCACAGACTATATTGTTTTGAATGTTTTTTATCATGGAACATTTAATTTTCTGCTTGGAAACACTAATTGGTTCCACATGGAGACACCAGCTCTACACATTCGTATTTTCTAGGGAGAAAGCTAGAGGAACTGTGGCAAACAAACATGATCTTTCTGTTTGTATAGATGACATTTGATGCACTTGCCTAACGAAAAGACTTTGCTTTTCTCCAAAACCATTTGTACTGTGATTTTTTCGGTACATTGCATACGAATTCCATGCCAGTTTGTCCGGATATGACTGGATGAAACCGGAAATATCTGGTTTTGTTTTGGCTAACTCAATCCCAGAAATTGCTACATCCTCTGTGTTTGTGCATTCCTGATATTATCTCAGAACTTTATTCTTTTGAATGTTTTTTATCAGGGAACATTTAATTTTCTACTTGGAAACACTAATTGTTTCCACATGGAGACACCAGCTCTACACATTCGTATTTTCTAGGAAGAAAGCTAGAGGAACTGCGGAAAACACATGATCTTTCTGTTTGTATAGATGACATTTGATGCACTTGCCTAACGTAAAGACTTTTCTTTTCTCCAAAACCATTTTCACTGTGACTTTCTTAGTTCATTGCATACGAATTCCACACCAGTTTGTCCGGATATGACTGGATGAAACCGGAAATATCTGGTTTTGTTTTGGCTAACTCAATCCCAGAAATTACTACATCCTCTGTGTTTGTGTATTCCAGATATTATCCACAGACTATATTGTTTTGAATGTTTTTTATCAGGGAACATTTAATTTTCTGCTTGGAAACACTAATTGGTTCCACATGGAGACACCAGCTCTACACATTCGTATTTTCTATGGATAAAGCTAGAGGAACTGCTGCAAACAAACATGATCTTTCTGTTTGTATAGATGACATTTGATGCACTTGCCTAATGAAAAGACTTTGCTTTTCTCCAAAACAATTTTACTGTGATTTTCTCGATCCATTGCATACGAATTCCACGCCAGTTTCTCCGGATATGACTGGATGAAGCCGGAAATATCCGGTTGATTTTTACCTAACTCAATCCCAGATATTGTTACCGCCTCTGTGTATGTGTATTCCTGATATTATCCACGGACTTTATTGTTTTGAATGTTTTTTTTTCAGGAAACATTTAATTTTCTGCTTGGAAACACTAATTGGTTCCACATGGACACACCAGCTCTACACATTCGTATTTTCTAGGAAGAAAGCTAGAGGAACTGCGGCAAACAAACATGATATTTCTTTTTGTATAGATGACATTTGATGCACTTGGCTAACGAAAAGACTTTGCTTTTCTCCAAAACCATTTGTACTGTGATTTTCTCGGTCCATTGCATACGAATTCCACACCAGTTTCTCCAGATATGACTGGATGAAACCGGAAATATCTGGTTTTGTTTTGGCTAACTCAATCCCAGATATTGTTACTGCCTCTGTGTATGTGTATTCCAGATATTATCCACATACTTTATTGTTTTGAATGTTTTTTATCAGGGAATTTTTAATTTTCCACTTGGAAACACTAATTGGTTCCACATGGAGACACCAGCTCTACACATTCGTATTTTCTAGGGAGAAAGCTAGAGGAACTGCGGCAAACAAACATGATCTTTCTGTTTGTATAGATGACATTTGATGCACTTGCCTAATGAAAAGACTTTGCTTTTCTCAAAAACCATTTGTACTGTGATTTTCTCGGTCCATTGCATACGAATTCCATACCAGTTTGTCCGGATATGACTGGATGAACCGGAAATATCTGGTTTTGTTGTGGCTAACTCAATCCCAGCTATTGTTACCGCCTCTGTGTATGTGTATTCCTGATATTATCCACAGACTTTATTGATTTGAATGTTTTTTATCAGGGAACATTTAATTTTCTGCTTGGAAATACTAATTGCTTAAACATGGAGACTCCAGCTCTACACATTCGTATTTTCTATGGATAAAGCTAGAGGAACTGCGGCAAACAAACATGATATTTCTGTTTGTATAGATGACATTTGATGCACTTGCCTAACGAAAAGACTTTGCTTTTCTCCAAAACCATTTGTACTGTTATTTACTGGTCCATTGCATACGAATTCCACACCAGTTTCTCCAGACATGACTGGATGAAACTGGAAATATCCGGTTGATTTTTGCCTAACTCGATCCCAATATTGTTACCGCCTCTTTGTATGTGTATTCCTGATATTATCCACAGACTTTATTGATTTGAATGTTTTTTATCAGGGAACATTTAATTTTCTGCTTGGAAAGAGTAACTGGTACCACATGGAGACACCAGCTCTACACATTCGTATTTTCTATGAAGAAAGCTAGAGGAACTGTGGGAAACAAACTTGATCTTTCTGTTTGTATAGATGACATTTGATGCACTTGCCTAACGAAAAGACTTTGCTTTTCTCGAAAACCATTTCTACTGTGATTTTCTCGGTCCATTGCATACGAATTCCACACCAGTTTGTCCGGATATGACTGTATGAAACCGGAAATATCTGGTTTTGTTTTGGCTAACTCAATCCCACATATTGTTACCGCTTCTGTGTATGTGTATTCCTGATATTATCCACAGACTTTATTGTTTTGAATGTTTTTTATCAGGGAACATTTAATTTTCTGCTTGGAAACACTAATTGGTTCCACATGGAGACACCAGCTCTACACATTTGTATTTTCTAGGGAGAAAGCTAGAGGAACTGTGGCAAACAAACATGATCTTTCTGTTTGTATAGATGACATTTGATGCACTTGCCTAACGAAAAGACTTTCTTTTCTCCAAAACAATTTTTACTGTTATTTTCTCGGTCCATTGCATACGAATTCCACACCAGTTTGCCCGGATATGACTGGATGAAACCGGAAATATCCGGTACATTTTTACCTAACTAAATCCCAGATATTTTTACCGCCTCTGTGTTTGTGTATTCCTGATATTATCCACAGACTTTATTGTTTTGAATGTTTTTTATCAGGGAACATTTAATTTTCTGCTTGGAAACACTAATTGGTTCCACATGGAGACACCAGCTCTAGACATTCGTATTTTCTATGGAGAAAGCTAGAGGAATTGCGGCAAACAAACATGATCTTTCTGTTTGTATAGATGACATTTGATGCACTTGCCTAACGAAAAGACTTTGCTTTTGTCCAAAACCATTTGTACTGTTATTTTCTCGGGCCATTTCATACGAATTCCACACCAGTTTGCCCGGATATGACTGGATGAAACCGGAAATATCTGGTTTTGTTTTGGCTAACTCAATCCCAGATTTTGTTAGCGTCTCTGTGTTTGTGTATTCCAGATATTATCCACAGACTATATTGTTTTGAATGTTTTTTATCATGGAACATTTAATTTTCTGCTTGGAAACGCTAATTGGTTCCACATGGACACACCAGCTCTAGACATTCGTATTTTCTATGGAGAAAGCTAGAGCAAATGCGGCAAACAAACATGATCATTCTGTTTGTATAGATGACATTTGATGCACTTGCCTAACGAAAAGACTTTCTTTTCTCCAAAACAATTTTTACTGTTATTTTCTCGGTCCATTGCATACGAATTCCACGCCAGTTTCTCCGGATATGACTGGATGAAGCCGGAAATATCCGGTTGATTTTTACCAAGGTCAATCCCAGATATTGTTACCGCCTCTGTGTATGTGTATTGCTGATATTATCCACGGACTTCATGGTTTTGAATGTTTTTTTTTCAGTAAACATTTAATTTTCTGCTTGGAAACAGTAATTGTTTCCACATGTACACACCAGCTCTACACATTCGTATTTTCTAGGAAGAAAGCTGGAGGAACTGCGGCAAACAAACATGATATTTCTGTTTGTATAGATGACATTTGATGCACTTGCCTAACAAAAAGAATTTGCTTTTCTCCAAAACCATTTGTACTGTGATTTTCTCGGTCCATTGCATACAAATTCCACACCAGGTTGTCCGGATATAACTGAATGATACCGGAAATATCTGGTTTTGTTTTGGCTAACTCAATCTCAGATATTGTTACCGCCTCTGTGTTTGTGTATTCCAGATACTATCCACAGACTTTATTGTTTTGAATGTTTTTTATCAGGGAACATTAAATTTTCTGCTTGGAAACACTAATTGGTTCCACATGGAGACACCAGCTCTACACATTCGTATTTTCTAGGGAGAAAGCTAGAGGAACTGAGGCAAACAAACATGATCTTTCTGTTTGTATAGATGACATTTGATGCCCTTGCCTAACGAAAAGACTTTGCTTTTCTCCAAAACCATTTGTACTCTGATTTTCTCGGTCCATTGCTAACAATTTCCACACCAGTTTGTCCGGATATGACTGGATGAAACCGGAAATATCCGGTTGATTTTTACCTAACTCAATCCCAGATATTTTTACCGCCTCTGTGTTTGTGTATTCCTGATATTATCCACAGACTTTATTGTTTTGAATGTTTTTTATTAGGGAACATTTAATTTTGTGCTTGGAAACACTAATTGGTTCCAAATGGTGACACCAGCTCTACACATTCATATTTTCTAGAGAGAAAGCTAGAGGACCTGCGGCAAACAAACATGATATTTCTGTTTGTATAGATGACATTTTATGCACTTGCCTCACGTAAAGACTTTGCTTTTCTCCAAAACCATTTTCACTGTGATTTTTTTAGTTCATTGCATATGAATTCCACACCAGGTTGTCCGGATATGACTGGATGAAACCGGAAATATCTGGGTTTGTTTTGGCTAACTTAATCCCAGATATTGTTACCGCCTCTGTGTTTGTGTATTCCAGATATTATCCACAGACTTTATTGCTTTGAACGTTTTTTTATCAGGGAACATTTATTTTTCTGCTTGGAAACACTAATTGGTTCCACATGGAGACACCATCTCTACACATTCTTATTTTCTAGGGAGAAAGCTAGAGGAACTGCGGCAAACAAACATGATCTTTCTGTTTGTATAGATGACATTTGATGCACTTGCCTAACGTAAAGACTTTTCTTTTCTCCAAAACCATTTTCACTGTGATTTTCTCGGTCCATTGCATAGAATTCCACACCAGTTTGTCCGGATATGACTGGATGAAACCGGAAATATCTGGTGTTGTTTTGGCTAACTCAATCCCAGATATTGTTACCGCCTCTGTGTTTGTGTATTCCAGATATTATCCACAGACTTTATTGTTTTGAATGTTTTTTATCAGGGAACATTTAATTTTCTGCTTGGAAGCACTAATTGGTTCCACATGGAGACACCAGCTCTACACATTCGTATATTCTAGGGAGAAAGCTAGAGGAACTGCGACAAACAAACATGATCTTTCTGTTTGTATAGATGACATTTGATGCACTTGCCTAACGTAAAGACTTTGCTTTTCTCCAAAACCATTTTCACTGTGATTTTCTCGGTCCATTGCATACGAATTCCACACCAGTTTGTCCTGATGTGACTGGATGAAACCGGAAATATCTGTTTTTGTTTTGGCTAACTCAATCCCAGATATTGTTACTGCCTCTGTGTATGTGTATTCCAG
Source organism: Lepus europaeus (assembly GCF_033115175.1). Lineage (NCBI taxonomy): Eukaryota > Metazoa > Chordata > Mammalia > Lagomorpha > Leporidae > Lepus > Lepus europaeus. Next base: position 1,040,881 of record NW_026909428.1, on the reverse strand, counting down.
ATATTATCCACAGACTTTATTGTTTTGAATGTTTTTTATTAGGGAACATTTAATTTTGTGCTTGGAAACACTAATTGGTTCCAAATGGTGACACCAGCTCTACACATTCATATTTTCTAGAGAGAAAGCTAGAGGACCTGCGGCAAACAAACATGATATTTCTGTTTGTATAGATGACATTTTATGCACTTGCCTCACGTAAAGACTTTGCTTTTCTCCAAAACCATTTTCACTGTGATTTTTTTAGTTCATTGCATATGAATTCCACACCAGGTTGTCCGGATATGACTGGATGAAACCGGAAATATCTGGGTTTGTTTTGGCTAACTTAATCCCAGATATTGTTACCGCCTCTGTGTTTGTGTATTCCAGATATTATCCACAGACTTTATTGCTTTGAACGTTTTTTTATCAGGGAACATTTATTTTTCTGCTTGGAAACACTAATTGGTTCCACATGGAGACACCATCTCTACACATTCTTATTTTCTAGGGAGAAAGCTAGAGGAACTGCGGCAAACAAACATGATCTTTCTGTTTGTATAGATGACATTTGATGCACTTGCCTAACGTAAAGACTTTTCTTTTCTCCAAAACCATTTTCACTGTGATTTTCTCGGTCCATTGCATAGAATTCCACACCAGTTTGTCCGGATATGACTGGATGAAACCGGAAATATCTGGTGTTGTTTTGGCTAACTCAATCCCAGATATTGTTACTGCCTCTGTGTATGTGTATTCCAGATATTATCCACAGACTTTATTGTTTTGAATGTTTTTTATCAGGGAATTTTTAATTTTCTGCTTGGAAACACTAATTGGTTCCACATGGAGACACCAGCTCTACACATTTGTATTTTCTAGGGAGAAAGCTAGAGGAACTGCGGCAAACAAACATGATCTTTCTGTTTGTATAGATGACATTTGATGCACTTGCCTAATGAAAAGACTTTGCTTTTCTCCAAAACCATTTGTACTGTGATTTTCTCGGTCCATTGCATACGAATTCCACACCAGTTTGTCCGGATATGACTGGATGAACCGGAAATATCTGGTTTTGTTGTGGCTAACTCAATCCCAGATATTGTTACCGCCTCTGTGTATGTGTATTCCTGATATTATCCACGGTCTTTATTGTTTTGAATGTTTTTTATCAGGGAACATTTAATTTTCTACTTGGAAACACTAATTGGTTCCACATGGAGACACCAGCTCTACACATTCGTATTTTCTATGAAGAAAGCTAGAGGAACTGTGGCAAACAAACATGATCTTTCTGTTTGTATAGATGACATTTGATGCACTTGCCTAACGAAAAGACTTTGCTTTTCTCCAAAACCATTTGTACTGTTATTTACTGGTCCATTGCATACGAATTCCACACCAGTTTCTCCAGACATGACTGGATGAAACCGGAAATATCCGGTTGATTTTTGCCTAACTCGATCCCAGATATTGTTACCACCTCTGTGTATGTGTATTCCTGATATTATCCACAGACTTTATTGATTTGAATGTTTTTTATCAGGGAACATTTAATTTTCTGCTTGGAAAGAGTAACTGGTACCACATGGAGACACCAGCTCTACACATTCGTATTTTCTATGAAGAAAGCTAGAGGAACTGTGGGAAACAAACTTGATCTTTCTGTTTGTATAGATGACATTTGATGCACTTGCCTAACGAAAAGACTTTCCTTTTCTCGAAAACCATTTCTACTGTGATTTTCTCGGTCCATTGCATACGAATTCCACACCAGTTTGTCCGGATATGACTGGATGAAACCGGAAATATCTGGTTTTGTTTTGGCTAACTCGATCCCAGATATTGTTACCACCTCTGTGTTTGTGTATTCCAGATATTATCCACAGACTTTATTGTTTTGAATGTTTTTTTTCAGGGAACATTTAATTTTCTGCTTGGAAACACTAATTGGTTCCACATGGAGACACCAGCTCTACACATTCATATTTTCTAGTTAGAAAGCTAGAGGAACTGCGGCAAACAAACATGATCTTTCTGTTTGTATAGATGACATTTGATGCACTTGCCTAACGTAAAGACTTTTCTTTTCTCCAAAACCATTTTCACTGTGATTTTCTCGGTCCATTGCATAGAATTCCACACCAGTTTGTCCGGATATGACTGGATGAAACCGGAAATATCTGGTGTTGTTTTGGCTAACTCAATCCCAGATATTGTTACCGCCTCTGTGTTTGTGTATTCCAGATATTATCCACAGACTTTATTGTTTTGAATGTTTTTTATCAGGGAACATTTAATTTTCTGCTTGGAAGCACTAATTGGTTCCACATGGAGACACCAGCTCTACACATTCGTATTTTCTAGGGAGAAAGCTAGAGGAACTGCGACAAACAAACATGATCTTTCTGTTTGTATAGATGACATTTGATGCACTTGCCGAACGTAAAGACTTTGCTTTTCTCCAAAACCATTTTCACTGTGATTTTCTCGGTCCATTGCATACGAATTCCACACCAGTTTGTCCTGATGTGACTGGATGAAACCGGAAATATCTGGTTTTGTTTTGGCGAAGTCAATCCCAGAAATTGCTACATCCTCTGTGTATGTGCATTCCTGATATTATCTATGGACTTTATTATTTTGAATGTTTTTATCAGGGAACATTTAATTTTGTACCATTGAAACACTAATTGTTTCCACATGGAGACACCAGCTCTACACATTCGTATTTTCTAGGAAGAAAGCTAGAGGAACTGCGGAAAACACACATGATCTTTCTGTTTGTATAGATGACATTTGATGCACTTGCCTAACAAAAAGACTTTGCTTTTCTCCAAAACCATTTGTACTGTGATTTTCTGGTCCATTGCAAACGCATTCCACACCAGTTTGTCCGGATATGACTGGATGAAACCGGAAATATCCGGTTGATTTTTGCCTAACTCAATCCCAGATATTGTTACCGCCTCTGTGTTTGTGTATTCCTGATATTTTCTACGGACATTATTGTTTTGAATGTTTTTTTTTCAGGAAACATTTAAATTTCTGCTTGGAAACACTAATTGGTTCCACATGGAGACACCAGCTCTAGACATTCGTATTTTATATGGAGAAATCTAGAGCAAATGCGGCAAACAAACATGATCTTTCTGTTTGTATAGATGACATTTGATGCACTTGCCTAACGAAAAGAATTTGCTTTTCTCCAAAAACATTTGTACTGTTATTTTCTCGGGCCATTTCATACGAATTCCACACCAGTTTCTCCGGATATGACTGGATGAAACCGGAAATATCTGGTTTTGTTTTGGCTAACTCAATCCCAGATATTGTTACCCCCTCTGTGTTTGTGTATTCCAGATATTATCCACAGACTATATTGTTTTGAATGTTTTTTATCATGGAACATTTAATTTTCTGCTTGGAAACACTAATTGGTTCCACGTGGAGACACCAGCTCTACACATTCGTATTTTCTAGGGAGAAAGCTAGAGGAACTGTGGCAAACAAACATGATCTTTCTGTTTGTATAGATGACATTTGATGCACTTGCCTAACGAAAAGACTTTGCTTTTCTCCAAAACCATTTGTACTGTGATTTTTTCGGTCCATTGCATACGAATTCCATACCAGTTTGTCCGGATATGACTGGATGAAACCGGAAATATCTGGTTTTGTTTTGGCTAACTCAATCCCAGAAATTGCTACATCCTCTGTGTTTGTGCATTCCTGATATTATCTCAGAACTTTATTCTTTTGAATGTTTTTTATCAGGGAACATTTAATTTTCTGCTTGGAAACACTAATTGTTTCCACATGGACACACCAGCTCTACACATTCGTATTTTCTAGGAAGAAAGCTAGAGGAACTGCGGAAAACACATGATCTTTCTGTTTGTATAGATGACATTTGATGCACTTGCCTAACGTAAAGACTTTTCTTTTCTCCAAAACCATTTTCACTGTGATTTTCTTAGTTCATTTCATACGAATTCCACACCAGTTTGTCCGGATATGACTGGATTAAACCGGAAATATCTGGTTTTGTTTTGGCTAACTCAACCCAGAAATTGCTACATCCTCTGTGTTTGTGTATTCCAGATATTATCCACAGACTATATTGTTTTGAATGTTTTTTATCAGGGAACATTTAATTTTCTGCTTGGAAACACTAATTGGTTCCACATGGAGACACCAGCTCTACACATTCGTATTTTGTGGGATAAAGCTAGAGGAACTGCGGCAAACAAACATGATCTTTCTGTTTGTATAGATGACATTTGATGCACTTGCCTAATGAAAAGACTTTTCTTTTCTCCAAAACAATTTTTACTGTTATTTTCTCGATCCATTGCATACGAATTCCACGCCAGTTTCTCCGGATATGACTGGATGAAGCCGGAAATATCCGGTTGATTTTTACCTAACTCAATCCCAGATATTGTTACCGCCTCTGTGTATGTGTATTGCTGATATTATCCACGGACTTTATTGTTTTGAATGTTTTTTTTTTCAGGAAACATTTAATTTTCTGCTTGGAAACACTAATTGGTTCCACATGGACACACCAGCTCTACACATTCGTATTTTCTAGGAAGAAAGCTAGAGGAACTGCGGCAAACAAACATGATATTTCTGTTTGTATAGATGACATTTGATGCACTTGGCTAACGAAAAGACTTTGCTTTTCTCCAAAACCATTTGTACTGTGATTTTCTCGGTCCATTGCATACGAATTCCACACCAGTTTCTCCAGATATGACTGGATGAAACCGGAAATATCTGTTTTTGTTTTGGCTAACTCAATCCCAGATATTGTTACTGCCTCTGTGTATGTGTATTCCAGATATTATCCACAGACTTTATTGTTTTGAATGTTTTTTATCAGGGAATTTTTAATTTTCTGCTTGGAAACACTAATTGGTTCAACATGGAGACACCAGCTCTACACATTTGTATTTTCTAGGGAGAAAGCTAGAGGAACTGCGGCAAACAAACATGATCTTTCTGTTTGTATAGATGACATTTGATGCACTTGCCTAATGAAAAGACTTTGCTTTTCTCCAAAACCATTTGTACTGTGATTTTCTCGGTCCATTGCATACGAATTCCACACCAGTTTGTCCGGATATGACTGGATGAACCGGAAATATCTGGTTTTGTTGTGGCTAACTCAATCCCAGATATTGTTACCGCCTCTGTGTATGTGTATTCCTGATATTATCCACGGTCTTTATTGTTTTGAATGTTTTTTATCAGGGAACATTTAATTTTCTACTTGGAAACACTAATTGGTTCCACATGGAGACACCAGCTCTACACATTCGTATTTTCTATGAAGAAAGCTAGAGGAACTGTGGCAAACAAACATGATCTTTCTGTTTGTATAGATGACATTTGATGCACTTGCCTAACGAAAAGACTTTGCTTTTCTCCAAAACCATTTGTACTGTTATTTACTGGTCCATTGCATACGAATTCCACACCAGTTTCTCCAGACATGACTGGATGAAACCGGAAATATCCGGTTGATTTTTGCCTAACTCGATCCCAGATATTGTTACCACCTCTGTGTATGTGTATTCCTGATATTATCCACAGACTTTATTGATTTGAATGTTTTTTATCAGGGAACATTTAATTTTCTGCTTGGAAAGAGTAACTGGTACCACATGGAGACACCAGCTCTACACATTCGTATTTTCTATGAAGAAAGCTAGAGGAACTGTGGGAAACAAACTTGATCTTTCTGTTTGTATAGATGACATTTGATGCACTTGCCTAACGAAAAGACTTTCCTTTTCTCGAAAACCATTTCTACTGTGATTTTCTCGGTCCATTGCATACGAATTCCACACCAGTTTGTCCGGATATGACTGGATGAAACCGGAAATATCTGGTTTTGTTTTGGCTAACTCGATCCCAGATATTGTTACCACCTCTGTGTTTGTGTATTCCAGATATTATCCACAGACTTTATTGTTTTGAATGTTTTTTTTCAGGGAACATTTAATTTTCTGCTTGGAAACACTAATTGGTTCCACATGGAGACACCAGCTCTACACATTCATATTTTCTAGTTAGAAAGCTAGAGGAACTGCGGCAAACAAACATGATCTTTCTGTTTGTATAGATGACATTTGATGCACTTGCCTAAAGAAATGATTTTGCTTTTCTCCAAAACCATTTGTACTGTGATTTTCTCGGTCCATTGCATACGAATTCCACACCAGTTTGTCCAGATATTACTGGATGAAACGGGAAATATCTGGTTTTGTTTTGGCTAACTCAATCCCAGAAATTGCTACTTCCTCTGTGTTTCTGCATTCCCGATATTATCTACAAAATTTATTGCTTTCAATGTTTTTTATCAGGGAACATTTAATTTTCCGCTTGGAAACACTAATTGGTTCCACATGGAGACACCAGCTCTACACATTCGTATTTTCTAGGGAGAAAGCTAGAGGAACTGTGGCAAACAAACATGATATTTCTGTTAGTATAAATGACATTTGATGCAATTGACTAAAGAAAAGACTTTGCTTTTCTCCAAAACTATTTGTACTGTTATTTACGGGTCCATTGCATACGAATTCCACACAAGTTTCTCCAGACATAACTGGATGAAACCGGAAATATCCGGTTGATTTTTGCCTAACTCAATCCCAGATATTGTTGCCGCCTCTGTGTATTTGTATTCCTGATATTATCCACAGACTTTATTGTTTTGAATGTTTTTTATCAGGGAACATTTAATTTTCTACTTGGAAACACTAATTGGTTCCACATGGAGACACCAGCTCTACACATTCGTATTTTCTATGAAGAAAGCTAGAGGAACTGCGGCAATCAAACATGATATTTCTGTTTGTATAGATGACATTTGATGCACTTGGCTAACGAAAAGACTTTGCTTTTCTCCAAAACCATTTGTACTGTGATTTTCTCGGTCCATTGCATACGAATTCCACACCAGTTTCTCCAGATATGACTGGATGAAACCGGAAATATCTGTTTTTGTTTTGGCTAACTCAATCCCAGATATTGTTACTGCCTCTGTGTATGTGTATTCCAGATATTATCCACAGACTTTATTGTTTTGAATGTTTTTTATCAGGGAATTTTTAATTTTCTGCTTGGAAACACTAATTGGTTCAACATGGAGACACCAGCTCTACACATTTGTATTTTCTAGGGAGAAAGCTAGAGGAACTGCGGCAAACAAACATGATCTTTCTGTTTGTATAGATGACATTTGATGCACTTGCCTAATGAAAAGACTTTGCTTTTCTCCAAAACCATTTGTACTGTGATTTTCTCGGTCCATTGCATACGAATTCCACACCAGTTTGTCCGGATATGACTGGATGAACCGGAAATATCTGGTTTTGTTGTGGCTAACTCAATCCCAGATATTGTTACCGCCTCTGTGTATGTGTATTCCTGATATTATCCACGGTCTTTATTGTTTTGAATGTTTTTTATCAGGGAACATTTAATTTTCTACTTGGAAACACTAATTGGTTCCACATGGAGACACCAGCTCTACACATTCGTATTTTCTATGAAGAAAGCTAGAGGAACTGTGGCAAACAAACATGATCTTTCTGTTTGTATAGATGACATTTGATGCACTTGCCTAACGAAAAGACTTTGCTTTTCTCCAAAACCATTTGTACTGTTATTTACTGGTCCATTGCATACGAATTCCACACCAGTTTCTCCAGACATGACTGGATGAAACCGGAAATATCCGGTTGATTTTTGCCTAACTCGATCCCAGATATTGTTACCACCTCTGTGTATGTGTATTCCTGATATTATCCACAGACTTTATTGATTTGAATGTTTTTTATCAGGGAACATTTAATTTTCTGCTTGGAAAGAGTAACTGGTACCACATGGAGACACCAGCTCTACACATTCGTATTTTCTATGAAGAAAGCTAGAGGAACTGTGGGAAACAAACTTGATCTTTCTGTTTGTATAGATGACATTTGATGCACTTGCCTAACGAAAAGACTTTCCTTTTCTCGAAAACCATTTCTACTGTGATTTTCTCGGTCCATTGCATACGAATTCCACACCAGTTTGTCCGGATATGACTGGATGAAACCGGAAATATCTGGTTTTGTTTTGGCTAACTCGATCCCAGATATTGTTACCACCTCTGTGTTTGTGTATTCCAGATATTATCCACAGACTTTATTGTTTTGAATGTTTTTTTTCAGGGAACATTTAATTTTCTGCTTGGAAACACTAATTGGTTCCACATGGAGACACCAGCTCTACACATTCATATTTTCTAGTTAGAAAGCTAGAGGAACTGCGGCAAACAAACATGATCTTTCTGTTTGTATAGATGACATTTGATGCACTTGCCTAAAGAAATGATTTTGCTTTTCTCCAAAACCATTTGTACTGTGATTTTCTCGGTCCATTGCATACGAATTCCACACCAGTTTGTCCAGATATTACTGGATGAAACGGGAAATATCTGGTTTTGTTTTGGCTAACTCAATCCCAGAAATTGCTACTTCCTCTGTGTTTCTGCATTCCCGATATTATCTACAAAATTTATTGCTTTCAATGTTTTTTATCAGGGAACATTTAATTTTCCGCTTGGAAACACTAATTGGTTCCACATGGAGACACCAGCTCTACACATTCGTATTTTCTAGGGAGAAAGCTAGAGGAACTGTGGCAAACAAACATGATATTTCTGTTAGTATAAATGACATTTGATGCAATTGACTAAAGAAAAGACTTTGCTTTTCTCCAAAACTATTTGTACTGTTATTTACGGGTCCATTGCATACGAATTCCACACAAGTTTCTCCAGACATAACTGGATGAAACCGGAAATATCCGGTTGATTTTTGCCTAACTCAATCCCAGATATTGTTGCCGCCTCTGTGTATTTGTATTCCTGATATTATCCACAGACTTTATTGTTTTGAATGTTTTTTATCAGGGAACATTTAATTTTCTACTTGGAAACACTAATTGGTTCCACATGGAGACACCAGCTCTACACATTCGTATTTTCTATGAAGAAAGCTAGAGGAACTGTGGCAAACAAACATGATCTTTCTGTTTGTATAGATGACATTTGATGCACTTGCCTAACGAAAAGACTTTGCTTTTCTCCAAAACCATTTCTACTGTGATTTTCTGGTCCATTGCATACGAATTCCACACCAGTTTGTCCGGATATGACTGGATGAACCCGGAAATATCTGGTTTTGTTTTGGCTAACTCAACCCAGATATTGTTACCGCCTCTGTGTTTGTGTATTCCAGATATTATCCACAGGCTTTATTGTTTTGAATGTTTTTTTTTATCAGGGAACATTTAATTTTCTGCTTGGAAACACTAATTGGTTACACATGGAAACACCAGCTCTACACATTCGTATTTTCTAGGGAGAAAGCTTGAGGAACTTCAGAAAACAAACATGATATTTCTGTTTGTATAGATGACATTTGATGCACTTGCCTAACGAAAAGAGTTTGCTTTTCTCCAAAACCATTTCTACTGTGATTTGACTGGATGAAACCGGAAATATCCGGTTGATTTTTGCTTAGCTCAATCCCAGATAATGTTACCGCATCTGTGTTTGTGTATTCCAGATATTATCCAGGAATTTATTGTTTTCAGTGTTTTTTTTTTCAGGAAACATTTAATTTTCTGCTTGGAAACACTAATTCTTTCCACATGGAGACACCAGCTCTACAAATTCGTATTTTTTAGGGAGAAAGCTTGAGGAACTGCGGCAAACAAACATGATATTTCTGTTTGTATAGATGACATTTTATGCACTTGCCTAGGAAAAGACTTTGCTTTTCTCCAAAACCATTTGTACTGTGATTTTCTGGTCCATTGTATATGAATTCAAGAACAGTTTGTCCGGATATGACTGGATGAAACCAAAAATATCCGGTTGATTTTTGGCTAACAAAATCCCAAATATTGTTACCGCCTCTGTGTTTGTTTATGCCTGATATTATCCACGGACTTTATTGTTTTTAAGGTTTTTTATCAGGGAACATTTAATTTTCTGCTTGGAAACACTAGTTCTTTCCACATGGAGACACCGGCTCCACACATTTGTATTTTCTACGGAGAAACCTAGCGGAACTGCGGCAAACAAACATGATATTTACGTTTGTGTAGATGATATTTGATGCATTTGCCTGAAGAAAACACTCTGCTTTTCTCCAAAACCATTTCTACTGTGATTTTCTCGGTCCATTGCATACGAATTCCACACCACTTTGTATGTATATGCCTGGATGAAACCGGAAATATCTGGTTTTTTTTGGCTAACTCAATCCCAGATATTGCTACAGCCTCTGTTTGTTTCTTCTGGATATTATCCATAGGCTTTATTGTTTAGAATGTTTTTTATTGGGGAACATTTTATTTTTAGCTTGGGTATAGTAATTGGTTTCACATGAAGACACCATCTCTACATATTCATTTTTTCTAGGGAGAAAGCTAGAAGAACTGCGGGAAACGAACACGATATTTCTGTTTGTATAGATGACATTTTATGCAATTGCCTAATGAAAAGACATTGCTTTTCACCAAAACGATTTTTACTGTTATTTTCTCGGTCCATTGCATACGAATTCCACCCCAGTTTCTTCGGATATGACTGGATGAAACCGGAAATATCCGGTTTTGTTTTGGCTAACTCAATCCCAGATATTGTTACCGCCTCTGTGTTTGTGTATTCCAGATATTATCCACAGACTTTATTGTTTTGAATGTTTTTTATCAGGGAATATATAATTTTCTGCTTGGAAACACTAATTGGTTCCACATGGAGACACCAGCTCTACACATTCGTATTTCCTAGGGAGAAACTTGATGAACTGCGGCAAACAAACATGATATTTCTGTTTGTATAGAAGACATTTGATGCACTTGCCTAACGAAAACACTTTGCTTTTCTCCAAAACCATTTGTACTGTGATTTTCTGGTCCATTGCATCCGGATATGACTGGATGAAACCGGAAATATCCGGTTGATTTTTGGCTAACACAATCCCAAATATTGTTACCGCTTCTGTGTTTGTTTATTCCTAATATTATCCACGGACTTTATTGTTTTGAATGTTTTTTTATCAGGGAACATTTAATTTTCTGCTTGGAAACACTAATTGGTTCCACATGGAGACACCAGCTCTACACATTCGTATTTTCTAGGGAGAAAGCTAGAGGAACTGCGGCAAACAAACATGATATTTCTGTTTGTGTAGATGACATTTGATGCACTTGCCTAACAAAAAGACTTTGCTTTTCTCCAAAACCATTTGTACTGTGATTTTCTCGGTCCATTGCATACGAATTCCACAGCAGTTTGTCCGGATATGACTGTAGCAAACCAGAAATATCCGGTTGTGTTTTGGGTAACTCAATCCGAAATATTGCTACAGACTCTGTGTTTGTGTTTTCTGGATATTATCGATGGACTGCTTGTTTTGAATGTTTTAATCAGGTAACATTTAATTTTCTGCTTGGAAACACTAATTGTTTCCACATGGACACACCAGCTCTACACATTCGTATATTCTAGGAAAAAAGCTTGAGGAACTGCGGCAAACAAACATGATATTTCTGTTTGTATAGATGACATTTGATGCACCTGGCTAACGAAAAGACTTTGCTTTTCTCCAAAACCATTTCTACTGTTATTTTCTCGGTCCATTGCATACAAATTCCACACCAGTTTCTCCGGATATGACTGGATGAACCGGAAATATCTGGTTTTGTTTTGGCTAACTGAATCCCAGATATTGTTACCGCCTCTGTGTTTGTGTAATCCAGATTATCCACAGACTTTATTGTTTTGAATGTTTTTTATCAGGGAACATTTAATTTTCTGCTTGGAAACACTAATTGGTTCCACATGGAGACACCAGCTCTACACATTCGTATTTCCCAGGGAGAAAGCTAGAGGAACTGCGGCAAACACACATGATATTTCTGTTTGTATAGATGACATTTGATGCACTTGCCTAACGAAAAGACTTTGCTTTTCTCCAAAACCATTTTTACTGTGATTTTCTGGTCCATTGCATACGAATTCAAGAACAGTTTGTCCGGATATGACAGGATGAAACCGAAAATATCCGGTTGATTTTTGGCTAACACAATCCCAAATTTTGTTACCACCTCTGTGTTTGTGTATGCCTGATATTATCCACGGACTTTATTGTTTTGAATGTTTTTATCAGGGAACATTTGATTTTCTGCTTGGAATCACTAATTCTTTCCACATGGATACACCAGCTCCATACATTTGTATTTTCTAGGGAGAAAGCTAGCGGAACTGTGGCAAACAAACATGATATTTCTGTTTGTGTTGATGACATTTGATGCATTTGCCTGACGAAAACACTTTGCTTTTCTCCAAAACCATTTCTACTGTGATTTTCTCGGTCCATTGCATACGAATTCCACACCACTTTGTCCATATATGCCTGGATGAAACCGGAAATATCTGGTTTTGTTTTGTCTAACTCAATCCCAGATATTTCTACAGCCTCTGTTTGTTTTTTCTGGATATTATCCATAGGCTTTATTGTTTAGAATGTTTTTTATCAGGGAACATTTAATTTTTAGCTTGGATATAGTAATTGGTTCCACATGAAGACACCATCTCTACATATTCATATTTTCTAGGGAGAAAGCTAGAGGAACTGCGACAAACAAACATGATCTTTCTGTTTGTATAGATGACATTTTATGCAATTACGTAATGAAAAGACATTGCTTTTCTCCAAAACCATTTGTACTGTGATTTTTTCGGTCCACTGCATACGAATTCCACACCAGTTTCTCCGGATATGTCTTGATGAAACCGCAAATATCTGGTTTTGTTTTGGCTAACTCAATCCCAGATATTGTTACCGCCTCTGTGTTTGTGTATTCCTGATATTATCCACCTACTTTATTGTTTGAATGTTTTTTTTCAGGAAACATTTAATTTTCTGCTTGGAAACACTAATGTTTCAACATGGACACACCAGCTCTACACATTCGTATTTTCTAGGAAGTAAGCTAGCGGAACTGCGGCAAACAAACATGATATTTCTGTTTGTATAGATGACTTTTGATGCACTTGCCTAAGGTAAAGACTTTGCTTTTCTCCAAAACCATTTTACTGTTATTTTCTCGGTCCATTGCATACAAATTGCACACCAGTTTGTCCGGATATGCCTGGCTGAAACAGGAAATATCTGGTTTTGTTTTGGCTAACTCAATCCCACATATTGTTACCACCTCTGTGTTTGTGTATTCCAGATATTATCACAGACTTTATTGTTTTGAATGTTTTTTTTCAGGGAACATTTAATTTTCTGCTTGGAAACACTAACTGGTTCCACATGGAGACACCAGCTCTACACATTCGTATTTTCTAGGGAGAAAGCTAGAGGAACTGCGGCAAACAAACATGATCTTTCTGTTTGTATAGATGACATTTGATGCACTTGCCTAAAGAAAAGATTTTGCTTTTCTCCAAAACTATTTGTACTGTGATTTTCTCGGTCCATTGCATACGAATTCCACACCAGTTTGTCCAGATATTACTGGATGAAACGGGAAATATCTGGTTTTGTTTTGGCTAACTCAATCCCAGAAATTGCTACTTCCTCTGTGTTTCTGCATTCCCGATATTATCTACAAAATTTATTGCTTTCAATGTTTTTTATCAGGGAACGTTTAATTTTCCGCTTGTAAACACTAATTGGTTCCACATGGAGACACCAGCTCTACACATTCGTATTTTCTAGGGAGAAAGCTAGAGGAACTGTGGCAAACAAACATGATATTTCTGTTAGTATAGATGACATTTGATGCAATTGCCTAAAGAAAAGACTTTGCTTTTCTCCAAAACTATTTGTACTGTTATTTACGGGTCCATTGCATACGAATTCCACACAAGTTTCTCCAGACATAACTGGATGAAACTGGAAATATCCGGTTGATTTTTGCCTAACTCAATCCCAGATATTGTTGCCGCCTCTGTGTATGTGTATTCCTGATATTATCCACAGACTTTATTGTTTTGAATGTTTTTTATCAGGGAACATTTAAAATTCTACTTGGAAACACTAATTGCTTCCACATGGAGACACCAGCTCTACACATTCGTATTTTCTATGAAGAAAGCTAGAGGAACTGTGGCAAACAAATATGATCTTTCTGTTTGTATAGATGACATTTGATGCACTTGCCTAACGAAAAGACTTTGCTTTTCTCCAAAACCATTTCTACTGTGATTTTCTGGTCCATTGCATACGAATTCCACACCAGTTTGTCCGGATATGACTGGATGAACCCGGAAATATCTGGTTTTGTTTTGGCTAACTCAACCCAGATATTGTTACCGCCTCTGTGTTTGTGTATTCCAGATATTATCCACAGGCTTTATTGTTTTGAATGTTTTTTTTTTTATCAGGGAACATTTAATTTTCTGCTTGGAAACACTAATTGGTTACACATGGAAACACCAGCTCTACACATTCGTATTTTCTAGGGAGAAAGCTTGAGGAGCTGCGGAAAACAAACATGATATTTCTGTTTGTATAGATGACATTTGATGGACTTGCCTAACGAAAAGAGTTTGCTTTTCTCCAAAACCATTTCTACTGTGATTTGACTGGATGAAACCGGAAATATCCGGTTGATTTTTGCTTAGCTCAATCCCAGATAATGTTACCGCATCTGTGTTTGTGTATTCCAGATATTATCCAGGAATTTATTGTTTTCAGTGTTTTTTTTTTCAGGAAACATTTAATTTTCTGCTTGGAAACACTAATTCTTTCCACATGGAGACACCAGCTCTACACATTCGTATTTTCTAGGGAGAAAGCTTGAGGAACTGCGGCAAACAAACATGATATTTCTGTTTGTATAGATGACATTTTATGCACTTGCCTACGAAAAGACTTTGCTTTTCTCCAAAACCATTTTTACTGTGATTTTCTGGTCCATTGTATATGAATTCAAGAACAGTTTGTCCGGATATGACTGGATGAAACCAAAAATATCCAGTTGATTTTTGGCTAACACAATCCCAAATATTGTTACCGCCTCTGTGTTTGTTTATGCCTGATATTATCCACGGACTTTATTGTTTTTAAGTTTTTTTATCAGGGAACATTTAATTTTCTGCTTGGAAACACTAGTTCTTTCCACATGGAGACACCGGCTCCACACATTTGTATTTTCTACGGAGAAACCTAGAGGAACTGCGGCAAACAAACATGATATTTACGTTTGTGTAGATGATATTTGATGCATTTGCCTGAAGAAAACACTCTGCTTTTCTCCAAAACCATTTCTACTGTGATTTTCTCGGTCCATTGCATACGAATTCCACACCACTTTGTATGTATATGCCTGGATGAAACCGGAAATATCTGGTTTTTTTTGGCTAACTCAATCCCAGATATTGCTACAGCCTCTGTGTTTGTGTATTCCTGATATTATCCACCTACTTTATTGTTTGAATGTTTTTTTTTTCAGGAAACATTTAATTTTCTGCTTGGAAACACTAATGTTTCAACATGGACACACCAGCTCTACACATTCGTATTTTCTAGGAAGTAAGCTAGCGGAACTGCGGCAAACAAACATGATATTTCTGTTTGTATAGATGACTTTTGATGCACTTGCCTAACGTAAAGACTTTGCTTTTCTCCAAAACCATTTTACTGTTATTTTCTCGGTCCATTGCATACAAATTGCACACCAGTTTGTCCGGATATGCCTGGCTGAAACAGGAAATATCTGGTTTTGTTTTGGCTAACTCAATCCCACATATTGTTAGCACCTCTGTGTTTGTGTATTCCAGATATTATCCACAGACTTTATTGTTTTGAATGTTTTTTTTCAGGGAACATTTAATTTTCTGCTTGGAAACACTAATTGGTTCCACATGGAGACACCAGCTCTACACATTCGTATTTTCTAGGGAGAAAGCTAGAGGAACTGCGGCAAACAAACATGATCTTTCTGTTTGTATAGATGACATTTGATGCACTTGCCTAAAGAAAAGATTTTGCTTTTCTCCAAAACTATTTGTACTGTGATTTTCTCGGTCCATTGCATACGAATTCCACACCAGTTTGTCCAGATATGACTGGATGAAACCGGAAATATCTGGTTTTGTTTTGGCTAACTCAATCCCAGAAATTGCTACTTCCTCTGTGTTTGTGCATTCCTGATATTATCTACGGACTTTATTGCTTTCAATGTTTTTTATCAGGGAACGTTTAATTTTCCGCTTGTAAACACTAATTGGTTCCACATGGAGACACCAGCTCTACACATTCGTATTTTCTAGGGAGAAAGCTAGAGGAACTGTGGCAAACAAACATGATATTTCTGTTAGTATAGATGACATTTGATGCAATTGCCTAAAGAAAAGACTTTGCTTTTCTCCAAAACTATTTGTACTGTTATTTACGGGTCCATTGCATACGAATTCCACACAAGTTTCTCCAGACATAACTGGATGAAACCGGAAATATCCGGTTGATTTTTGCCTAACTCAATCCCAGATATTGTTGCCGCCTCTGTGTATGTGTATTCCTGATATTATCCACAGACTTTATTGTTTTGAATGTTTTTTATCAGGGAACATTTAAAATTCTACTTGGAAACACTAATTGCTTCCACATGGAGACACTAGCTCTACACATTCGTATTTTCTATGAAGAATGCTAGAGGAACTGTGGCAAACAAACATGATCTTTCTGTTTGTATAGATGACATTTGATGCACTTGCCTAACGAAAAGACTTTGCTTTTCTCCAAAACCATTTCTACTGTGATTTTCTGGTCCATTGCATACTAATTCCACACCAGTTTGTCCGGATATGACTGGATGAACCCGGAAATATCTGGTTTTGTTTTGGCTAACTCAACCCAGATATTGTTACCGCCTCTGTGTTTGTGTATTCCAGATATTATCCACAGGCTTTATTGTTTTGAATGTTTTTTTTTTATCAGGGAACATTTAATTTTCTGCTTGGAAACACTAATTGGTTACACATGGAAACACCAGCTCTACACATTCGTATTTTCTAGGGAGAAAGCTTGAGGAGCTGCGGAAAACAAACATGATATTTCTGTTTGTATAGATGACATTTGATGGACTTGCCTAACGAAAAGAGTTTGCTTTTCTCCAAAACCATTTCTACTGTGATTTGACTGGATGAAACCGGAAATATCCGGTTGATTTTTGCTTAGCTCAATCCCAGATAATGTTACCGCATCTGTGTTTGTGTATTCCAGATATTATCCAGGAATTTATTGTTTTCAGTGTTTTTTTTTTCAGGAAACATTTAATTTTCTGCTTGGAAACACTAATTCTTTCCACATGGAGACACCAGCTCTACACATTCGTATTTTCTAGGGAGAAAGCTTGAGGAACTGCGGCAAACAAACATGATATTTCTGTTTGTATAGATGACATTTTATGCACTTGCCTACGAAAAGACTTTGCTTTTCTCCAAAACCATTTTTACTGTGATTTTCTGGTCCATTGTATATGAATTCAAGAACAGTTTGTCCGGATATGACTGGATGAAACCAAAAATATCCAGTTGATTTTTGGCTAACACAATCCCAAATATTGTTACCGCCTCTGTGTTTGTTTATGCCTGATATTATCCACGGACTTTATTGTTTTTAAGGTTTTTTATCAGGGAACATTTAATTTTCTGCTTGGAAACACTAGTTCTTTCCACATGGAGACACCGGCTCCACACATTTGTATTTTCTACGGAGAAACCTAGCGGAACTGCGGCAAACAAACATGATCTTTCTGTTTGTATAGATGACATTTTATGCACTTGCCTACGAAAAGACTTTGCTTTTCTCCAAAACCATTTTTACTGTGATTTTCTGGTCCATTGTATATGAATTCAAGAACAGTTTGTCCGGATATGACTGGATGAAACCAAAAATATCCAGTTGATTTTTGGCTAACACAATCCCAAATATTGTTACCGCCTCTGTGTTTGTTTATGCCTGATATTATCCACGGACTTTATTGTTTTTAAGGTTTTTTATCAGGGAACATTTAATTTTCTGCTTGGAAACACTAGTTCTTTCCACATGGAGACACCGGCTCCACACATTTGTATTTTCTACGGAGAAACCTAGAGGAACTGCGGCAAACAAACATGATATTTACGTTTGTGTAGATGATATTTGATGCATTTGCCTGAAGAAAACACTCTGCTTTTCTCCAAAACCATTTCTACTGTGATTTTCTCGGTCCATTGCATACGAATTCCACACCACTTTGTATGTATATGCCTGGATGAAACCGGAAATATCTGGTTTTGTTTTGGCTAACTCAATCCCAGATATTGCTACAGCCTCTGTTTGTTTCTTTTGGATAGTATCCACAGACTTTATTGTTTAGAATGTTTTTTATTGGGGAACATTTTATTTTTAGCTTGGATATAGTAATTGGTTTCACATGAAGACACCAACTCTACATATTCCTATTTTCTAGGGAGAAAGCTAGAAGAACTGCGGGAAACAAACACGATATTTCTGTTTGTATAGATGACATTTTATGCAATTGCCTAATGAATAGACATTGCTTTTCACCAAAACGATTTTTACTGTTATTTTCTCGGTCCATTGCATACGAATTCCACACCAGTTTCTTCGGATATGACTGGATGAAACCGGAAATATCCGGTTTTGTTTTGGCTAACTCAATCCCAGATATTGTTACCGCCTCTGTGTTTGTGTATTCCAGATATTATCCACAGACTTTATTGTTTTGAATGTTTTTTATCAGGGATTATATAATTTTCTGCTTGGAAACACTAATTGGTTCCACATGGAGACACCAGCTCTACACATTCGTATTTTCTAGGGAGAAACTTGATGAACTGCGGCAAACAAACATGATATTTCTGTTTGTATAGAAGACATTTGATGCACTTGCCGAACGAAAAGACTTTGCTTTTCTCCAAAACCATTTGTACTGTGATTTTCTGGTCCATTGCATACGGATATGACTGGATGAAACCGGAAATATCCGGTTGATTTTTGGCAAACACAATCCCAAATATTGTTACCGCCTCTGTGTTTGTGTATTCCTAATATTATTCACGGACTTTATTGTTTTGAATGTTTTTTTATCAGGGAACATTTAATTTTCTGCTTGGCAACACTAATTGGTTCCACATGGAGACACCAGCTCTACACATTCGTATTTTCTAGGGAGAAAGCTAGAGGAACTGCGGCAAACAAACATGATATTTCTGTTTGTGTAGATGACATTTGATGCACTTGCCTAACAAAAAGACTTTGCTTTTCTCCAAAACCATTTGTACTGTGATTTTCTTGGTCCATTGCATACGAATTCCACAGCAGTTTGTCCGGATATGACTGTAGCAAACCAGAAATATCCGTTTGTGTTTTGGGTAACTCAATCCGAAATATTGCTACAGACTCTGTGTTTGTGTTTTCTGGATATTATCGATGGACTGCTTGTTTTGAATGTTTTAATCAGGTAACATTTAATTTTCTGCTTGGAAACACTAATTGTTTCCACATGGACACACCAGCTCTACACATTCGTATATTCTAGGAAAAAAGCTTGAGGAACTGCGGCAAACAAACATGATATTTCTGTTTGTATAGATGACATTTGATGCACCTGGCTAACGAAAAGACTTTGCTTTTCTCCAAAACCATTTCTACTGTTATTTTCTCGGTCCATTGCATACAAATTCCACACCAGTTTCTCCGGATATGACTGGATGAACCGGAAATATCTGGTTTTGTTTTGGCTAACTGAATCCCAGATATTGTTACCGCCTCTGTGTTTGTGTAATCCAGATATTATCCACAGACTTTATTGTTTTGAATGTTTTTTATCAGGGAACATTTAATTTTCTGCTTGGAAACACTAATTGGTTCCACATGGACACACCAGCTCTACAGATTCGTATTTCCCAGGGAGAAAGCTAGAGGAACTGCGGCAAACACACATGATATTTCTGTTTGTATAGATGACATTTGATGCACTTGCCTACGAAAAGACTTTGCTTTTCTCCAAAACCATTTTTACTGTGATTTTCTGGTCCATTGCATACGAATTCAAGAACAGTTTGTTCGGATATGACAGGATGAAACCGAAAATATCCGGTTGATTTTTGGCTAACACAATCCCAAATTTTGTTAACACCTCTGTGTTGTGTATGCCTGATATTATCCATGGACTTTATTGTTTTGAATGTTTTTATAAGGGAACATTTCATTTTCTGCTTGGAATCACTAATTCTTTCCACATGGAGACACCAGCTCCATACATTTGTATTTTCTAGGGAGAAAGCTAGCGGAACTGTGGCAAACAAACATGATATTTCTGTTTGTGTTGATGACATTTGATGCATTTGCCTGACGAAAACACTCTGCTTTTCTCCAAAACCATTTCTACTGTGATTTTCTCGGTCCATTGCATACGAATTCCACACCACTTTGTCCATATATGCCTGGATGAAACCGGAAATATCTGGTTTTGTTTTGGCTAACTCAATCCCAGATATTGCTACAGCCTCTGTTTGTTTTTTCTGGATATTATCCATAGGCTTTATTGTTTAGAATGTTTTTTATCAGGGAACATTTAATTTTTAGCTTGGATATAGTAATTGGTTCCACATGAAGACACCATCTCTACATATTCATATTTTCTAGGGAGAAAGCTAGAGGAACTGCGACAAACAAACATGATATTTCTGTTTGTATAGATGACATTTTATGCAATTACGTAATGAAAAGACATTGCTTTTCTCCAAAACCATTTTTACTGTGATTTTTTCGGTCCATTGCATACGAATTCCACACCAGTTTCTCCGGATATGTCTTGATGAAACCGCAAATATCTGGTTTTGTTTTGGCTAACTCAATCCCAGATATTGTTACCGCCTCTGTGTTTGTGTATTCCTGATATTATCCACCTACTTTATTGTTTGAATGTTTTTTTTCAGGAAACATTTAATTTTCTGCTTGGAAACACTAATGTTTCAACATGGACACACCAGCTCTACACATTCGTATTTTCTAGGAAGTAAGCTAGCGGAACTGCGGCAAACAAACATGATATTTCTGTTTGTATAGATGACTTTTGATGCACTTGCCTAACGTAAAGACTTTGCTTTTCTCCAAAACCATTTTACTGTTATTTTCTCGGTCCATTGCATACAAATTGCACACCAGTTTGTCCGGATATGCCTGGATGAAACAGGAAATATCTGGTTTTGTTTTGGCTAACTCAATCCCACATATTGCTACCACCTCTGTGTTTGTGTATTCCAGATATTATCCACAGACTTTATTGTTTTGAATGTTTTTTTTCAGGGAACATTTAATTTTCTGCTTGGAAACACTAATTGGTTCCACATGGAGACACCAGCTCTACACATTCGTATTTTCTAGGGAGAAAGCTAGAGGAACTGCGGCAAACAAACATGATCTTTCTGTTTGTATAGATGACATTTGATGCACTTGCCTAAAGAAAAGATTTTGCTTTTCTCCAAAACCATTTGTACTGTGATTTTCTCGGTCCATTGCATACGAATTCCACACCAGTTTGTCCGGATATTACTTGATGAAACCGGAAATATCTGGTTTTGTTTTGGCTAACTCAATCCCAGAAATTGCTACTTCCTCTGTGTTTGTGCATTCCTGATATTATCTACGGACTTTATTACTTTCAATGTTTTTTATCAGGGAACATTTAATTTTCTGCTTGGAAACACTAATTGGTTCCACATGGAGACACCAGCTCTACACATTCGTATTTTCTAGGGAGAAAGCTAGAGGAACTGTGGCAAACAAACATGATATTTCTGTTAGTATAGATGACATTTGATGCAATTGCCTAAAGAAAAGACTTTGCTTTTCTCCAAAACTATTTGTACTGTTATTTACGGGTCCATTGCATACGAATTCCACACAAGTTTCTCCAGACATAACTGGATGAAACCGGAAATATCCGGTTGATTTTTGCCTAACTCAATCCCAGATATTGTTGCCGCCTCTGTGTATGTGTATTCCTGATATTATCCACAGACTTTATTGTTTTGAATGTTTTTTATCAGGGAACATTTAAAATTCTACTTGGAAACACTAATTGCTTCCACATGGAGACACCAGCTCCATACATTTGTATTTTCTATGAAGAAAGCTAGCGGAACTGTGGCAAACAAACATGATATTTCTGTTTGTGTAGATGACATTTGATGCATTTGCCTGACGAAAACACTCTGCTTTTCTCCAAAACCATTTCTACTGTGATTTTCTCGGTCCATTGCATACGAATTCCACACCACTTTGTATGTATATGCCTGGATGAAACCGGAAATATCTGGTTTTGTTTTGGCTAACTCAACCCAGATATTGTTACTGCCTCTGTGTTTGTGTATTCCAGATAAAATCCACAGGCATTATTGTTTTGAATGTTTTTTTTTTTATCAGGGAACATTTAATTTTCTGCTTGGAAACACTAATTGGTTACACATGGAAACACCAGCTCTACACATTCGTATTTTCTAGGGAGAAAGCTTGAGGAACTGCGGAAAACAAACATGATATTTCTGTTTGTATAGATGACATTTGATGCACTTGCCTAACGAAAAGAGTGTGCTTTTCCCCAAAACCATTTCTACTGTGATTTGACTGGATGAAACCGGAAATATCCGGTTGATTTTTGCTTAGCTCAATCCCAGATAATGTTACCGCATCTGTGTTTGTGTATTCCAGATATTATCCAGGAATTTATTGTTTTCAGTGTTTTTTTTTTTTCAGGAAACATTTAATTTTCTGCTTGGAAACACTAATTCTTTCCACATGGAGACACCAGCTCTACACATTCGTATTTTCTAGGGAGAAAGCTTGAGGAACTGCGGCAAACAAACATGATATTTCTGTTTGTATAGATGACATTTTATGCACTTGCCTAGGAAAAGACTTTGCTTTTCTCCAAAACCATTTTTACTGTGATTTTCTGGTCCATTGTATATGAATTCAAGAACAGTTTGTCCGGATATGACTGGATGAAACCAAAAATATCCGGTTGATTTTTGGCTAACACAATCCCAAATATTGTTACCGCCTCTGTGTTTGTTTATGCCTGATATTATCCACGGACTTTATTGTTTTTAAGGTTTTTTATCAGGGAACATTTAATTTTCTGCTTGGAAACACTAGTTCTTTCCACATGGAGACACCGGCTCCACACATTTGTATTTTCTACGGAGAAACCTAGCGGAACTGCGGCAAACAAACATGATATTTACGTTTGTGTAGATGATATTTGATGCATTTGCCTGAAGAAAACACTCTGCTTTTCTCCAAAACCATTTCTACTGTGATTTTCTCGGTCCATTGCATACGAATTCCACACCACTTTGTATGTATATGCCTGGATGAAACCGGAAATATCTGTTTTTTTTTTGGCTAACTCAATCCCAGATATTGCTACAGCCTCTGTTTGCTTCTTCTGGATAGTATCCACAGACTTTATTGTTTAGAATGTTTTTTATTGGGGAACATTTTATTTTTAGCTTGGATATAGTAATTGGTTTCACATGAAGACACCATCTCTACATATTCATATTTTCTAGGGAGAAAGCTAGAAGAACTGCGGGAAACAAACACGATATTTCTGTTTGTATAGATGACATTTTATGCAATTGCCTAATGAAAAGACATTGCTTTTCACCAAAACGATTTTTACTGTTATTTTCTCGGTCCATTGCATACGAATTCCACACCAGTTTCTTCGGATATGACTGGATGAAACCGGAAATATCCGGTTTTGTTTTGGCTAACTCAATCCCAGATATTGTTACCGCCTCTGTGTTTGTGTATTCCAGATATTATCCACAGACTTTATTGTTTTGAATGTTTTTTATCAGGGAATATATAATTTTCTGCTTGGAAACACTAATTGGTTCCACATGGAGACACCAGCTCTACACATTCGTATTTTCTAGGGAGAAACTTGATGAACTGCGGCAAACAAACATGATATTTCTGTTTGTATAGATGACATTTGATGCACCTGGCTAACGAAAAGACTTTGCTTTTCTCCAAAACCATTTCTACTGTGATTTTCTCGGTCCATTGCATACAAATTCCACACCAGTTTCTCCGGATATGACTGGATGAACCGGAAATATCTGGTTTTGTTTTGGCTAACTGAATCCCAGATATTGTTACCGCCTCTGTGTTTGTGTATTCCAGATATTATCCACAGACTTTATTGTTTTGAATGTTTTTTATCAGGGAACATTTAATTTTCTGCTTGGAAACACTAATTGGTTCCACATGGAGACACCAGCTCTACACATTCGTATTTCCCAGGGAGAAAGCTAGAGGAACTGCGGCAAACACACATGATATTTCTGTTTGTATAGATGACATTTGATGCACTTGCCTAACGAAAAGACTTTGCTTTTCTCCAAAACCATTTTTAGGGTGATTTTCTGGTCCATTGCATACGAATTCAAGAACAGTTTGTCCGGATATGACAGGATGAAACCGAAAATATCCGGATGATTTTTGGCTAACACAATCCCAAATTTTGTTACCACCTCTGTGTTTGTGTATGCCTGATATTATACACGGACTTTATTGTTTTGAATGTTTTTATCAGGGAACATTTGATTTTCTGCTTGGAATCACTAATTCTTTCCACATGGAGACACCAGCTCCATACATTTGTATTTTCTAATGAGAAAGCTAGCGGAACTGTGGCAAACAAACATGATATTTCTGTTTGTGTAGATGACATTTGATGCATTTGCCTGACGAAAACACTCTGCTTTTCTCCAAAACCATTTCTACTGTGATTTTCTCGGTCCATTGCATACGAATTCCACACCACTTTGTCCATATATGCCTGGATGAAACCGGAAATATCTGGTTTTGTTTTGGCTAACTCAATCCCAGATATTGCTACAGCCTCTGTTTGTTTTTTCTGGATATTATCCATAGGCTTTATTGTTTAGAATGTTTTTTATCAGGGAACATTTAATTTTTAGCTTGGATATAGTAATTGGTTCCACATGAAGACACCATCTCTACATATTCATATTTTCTAGGGAGAAAGCTAGAGGAACTGCGACAAACAAACATGATCTTTCTGTTTGTATAGAAGACATTTTATGCAATTACGTAATGAAAAGACGTTGCTTTTCTCCAAAACCATTTGTACTGTGATTTTTTCGGTCCATTGCATACGAATTCCACACCAGTTTCTCCGGATATGTCTTGATGAAACCGCAAATATCTGGTTTTGTTTTGGCTAACTCAATCCCAGATATTGTTACCGCCTCTGTGTTTGTGTATTCCTGATATTATCCACCTACTTTATTGTTTGAATGTTTTTTTTCAGGAAACATTTAATTTTCTGCTTGGAAACACTAATGTTTCAACATGGACACACCAGCTCTACACATTCGTATTTTCTAGGAAGAAAGCTAGCGGAACTGCGGCAAACAAACATGATATTTCTGTTTGTATAGATGACTTTTGATGCACTTGCCTAACGTAAAGAATTTGCTTTTCTCCAAAACCATTTTACTGTTATTTTCTCGGTCCATTGCATACAAATTGCACACCAGTTTGTCCGGATATGCCTGGCTGAAACAGGAAACATCTGGTTTTGTTTTGGCTAACTCAATCCCACATATTGTTACCACCTCTGTGTTTGTGTATTCCAGATATTATCCACAGACTTTATTGTTTTGAATGTTTTTTTTTCAGGGAACATTTAATTTTCTGCTTGGAAACACTAATTGGTTCCACATGGAGACACCAGCTCTACACATTCGTATTTTCTAGGGAGAAAGCTAGAGGAACTGCGGCAAACAAACATGATATTTCTGTTTGTATAGATGACATTTGATGCACTTGCCTAAAGAAAAGATTTTGCTTTTCTCCAAAACCATTTGTACTGTGATTTTCTCGGTCCATTGCATACGAATTCCACACCAGTTTGTCCGGATATTACTGGATGAAACCGGAAATATCTGGTTTTGTTTTGGCTAACTCAATCCCAGAAATTGCTACTTCCTCTGTGTTTGTGCATTCCTGATATTATCTACGGACTTTATTACTTTCAATGTTTTTTATCAGGGAACATTTAATTTTCCGCTTGGAAACACTAATTGGTTCCACATGGAGACACCAGCTCTACACATTCGTATTTTCTAGGGAGAAAGCTAGAGGAACTGTGGCAAATAAACATGATATTTCTGTTAGTATAGATGACATTTGATGCAATTGCCTAAAGAAAAGACTTTGCTTTTCTCCAAAACTATTTGTACTGTTATTTACGGGTCCATTGCATACGAATTCCACACAAGTTTCTCCAGACATAACTGGATGAAACCGGAAATATCCGGTTGATTTTTGCCTAACTCAATCCCAGATATTGTTGCCGCCTCTGTGTATGTGTATTCCTGATATTATCCACAGACTTTATTGTTTTGAATGTTTTTTATCAGGGAACATTTAATTTTCTACTTGGAAACACTAATTGGTTCCACATGGAGACACCAGCTCTACACATTCGTATTTTCTATGAAGAAAGCTAGAGGAACTGTGGCAAACAAACATGATCTTTCTGTTTGTATAGATGACATTTGATGCACTTGCCTAACGAAAAGACTTTGCTTTTCTCCAAAACCATTTCTACTGTGATTTTCTGGTCCATTGCATATGAATTCCACACCAGTTTGTCCGGATATGACTGGATGAAACCGGAAATATCTGGTTTTGTTTTGGCTAACTCAACCCAGATATTGTTACCGCCTCTGTGTTTGTGTATTCCAGATATTATCCACAGGCTTTATTGTTTTGAATGTTTTTTTTTTTTATCAGGGAACATTTAATTTTCTGCTTGGAAACACTAATTGGTTACACATGGAAACACCAGCTCTACACATTCGTATTTTCTAGGGAGAAAGCTTGAGGAACTGCAGAAAACAAACATGATATTTCTGTTTGTATAGATGACATTTGATGCACTTGCCTAACGAAAAGAGTTTGCTTTTCTCCAAAACCATTTCTACTGTGATTTGACTGGATGAAACCGGAAATATCCGGTTGATTTTTGCTTAGCTCAATCCCAGATAATGTTACCGCATCTGTGTTTGTGTATTCCAGATATTATCCAGGAATTTATTGTTTTCAGTGTTTTTTTTTTCAGGAAACATTTAATTTTCTGCTTGGAAACACTAATTCTTTCCACATGGAGACACCAGCTCTACACATTCGTATTTTCTAGGGAGAAAGCTTGAGGAACTGCGGCAAACAAACATGATATTTCTGTTTGTATAGATGACATTTTATGCACTTGCCTACGAAAAGACTTTGCTTTTCTCCAAAACCATTTGTACTGTGATTTTCTGGTCCATTGTATATGAATTCAAGAACAGTTTGTCCGGATATGACTGGATGAAACCAAAAATATCCGGTTGATTTTTGGCTAACACAATCCCAAATATTGTTACCGCCTCTGTGTTTGTTTATGCCTGATATTATCCACGGACTTTATTGTTTTTAAGGTTTTTTATCAGGGAACATTTAATTTTCTGCTTGGAAACACTAGTTCTTTCCACATGGAGACACCGGCTCCACACATTTGTATTTTCTACGGAGAAACCTAGCGGAACTGCGGCAAACAAACATGATATTTACGTTTGTGTAGATGATATTTGATGCATTTGCCTGAAGAAAACACTCTGCTTTTCTCCAAAACCATTTCTACTGTGATTTTCTCGGTCCATTGCATACGAATTCCACACCACTTTGTCCATATATGCCTGGATGAAACCGGAAATATCTGTTTTTTTTTGGCTAACTCAATCCCAGATATTGCTACAGCCTCTGTTTGTTTCTTCTGGATAGTATCCACAGACTTTATTGTTTAGAATGTTTTTTATTGGGGAACATTTTATTTTTAGCTTGGATATAGTAATTGGTTTCACATGAAGACACCATCTCTACATATTCATATTTTCTAGGGAGAAAGCTAGAAGAACTGCGGGAAACAAACACGATATTTCTGTTTGTATAGATGACATTTTATGCAATTGCCTAATGAAAAGACATTGCTTTTCACCAAAACGATTTTTACTGTTATTTTCTCGGTCCATTGCATACGAATTCCACACCAGTTTCTTCGGATATGACTGGATGAAACCGGAAATATCCGGTTTTGTTTTGGCTAACTCAATCCCAGATATTGTTACCGCCTCTGTGTTTGTGTATTCCAGATATTATCCACAGACTTTATTGTTTTGAATGTTTTTTATCAGGGAATATATAATTTTCTGCTTGGAAACACTAATTGGTTCCACATGGAGACACCAGCTCTACACATTCGTATTTTCTAGGGAGAAACTTGATGAACTGCGGCAAACAAACATGATATTTCTGTTTGTATAGAAGACATTTGATGCACTTGCCTAACGAAAAGACTTTGCTTTTCTCCAAAACCATTTGTACTGTGATTTTCTGGTCCATTGCATCCGGATATGACTGGATGAAACCGGAAATATCCGGTTGATTTTTGCCTAACACAATCCCAAATATTGTTACCGCCTCTGTGTTTGTTTATTCCTAATATTATCCACGGACTTTATTGTTTTGAATGTTTTTTATCAGGGAACATTTAATTTTCTGCTTGGAAACACTAATTGGTTCCACATGGAGACACCAGCTCTACACATTCGTATTTTCTATGAAGAAAGCTAGAGGAACTGTGGCAAACAAACATGATCTTTCTGTTTGTATAGATGACATTTGATGCACTTGCCTAACGAAAAGACTTTGCTTTTCTCCAAAACCATTTCTACTGTGATTTTCTGGTCCATTGCATATGAATTCCACACCAGTTTGTCCGGATATGACTGGATGAAACCGGAAATATCTGGTTTTGTTTTGGCTAACTCAACCCAGATATTGTTACCGCCTCTGTGTTTGTGTATTCCAGATATTATCCACAGGCTTTATTGTTTTGAATGTTTTTTTTTTTTATCAGGGAACATTTAATTTTCTGCTTGGAAACACTAATTGGTTACACATGGAAACACCAGCTCTACACATTCGTATTTTCTAGGGAGAAAGCTTGAGGAACTGCAGAAAACAAACATGATATTTCTGTTTGTATAGATGACATTTGATGCACTTGCCTAACGAAAAGAGTTTGCTTTTCTCCAAAACCATTTCTACTGTGATTTGACTGGATGAAACCGGAAATATCCGGTTGATTTTTGCTTAGCTCAATCCCAGATAATGTTACCGCATCTGTGTTTGTGTATTCCAGATATTATCCAGGAATTTATTGTTTTCAGTGTTTTTTTTTTCAGGAAACATTTAATTTTCTGCTTGGAAACACTAATTCTTTCCACATGGAGACACCAGCTCTACACATTCGTATTTTCTAGGGAGAAAGCTTGAGGAACTGCGGCAAACAAACATGATCTTTCTGTTTGTATAGATGACATTTTATGCACTTGCCTACGAAAAGACTTTGCTTTTCTCCAAAACCATTTGTACTGTGATTTTCTGGTCCATTGTATATGAATTCAAGAACAGTTTGTCCGGATATGACTGGATGAAACCAAAAATATCCGGTTGATTTTTGGCTAACACAATCCCAAATATTGTTACCGCCTCTGTGTTTGTTTATGCCTGATATTATCCACGGACTTTATTGTTTTTAAGGTTTTTTATCAGGGAACATTTAATTTTCTGCTTGGAAACACTAGTTCTTTCCACATGGAGACACCGGCTCCACACATTTGTATTTTCTACGGAGAAACCTAGCGGAACTGCGGCAAACAAACATGATATTTACGTTTGTGTAGATGATATTTGATGCATTTGCCTGAAGAAAACACTCTGCTTTTCTCCAAAACCATTTCTACTGTGATTTTCTCGGTCCATTGCATACGAATTCCACACCACTTTGTCCATATATGCCTGGATGAAACCGGAAATATCTGTTTTTTTTTGGCTAACTCAATCCCAGATATTGCTACAGCCTCTGTTTGTTTCTTCTGGATAGTATCCACAGACTTTATTGTTTAGAATGTTTTTTATTGGGGAACATTTTATTTTTAGCTTGGATATAGTAATTGGTTTCACATGAAGACACCATCTCTACATATTCATATTTTCTAGGGAGAAAGCTAGAAGAACTGCGGGAAACAAACACGATATTTCTGTTTGTATAGATGACATTTTATGCAATTGCCTAATGAAAAGACATTGCTTTTCACCAAAACGATTTTTACTGTTATTTTCTCGGTCCATTGCATACGAATTCCACACCAGTTTCTTCGGATATGACTGGATGAAACCGGAAATATCCGGTTTTGTTTTGGCTAACTCAATCCCAGATATTGTTACCGCCTCTGTGTTTGTGTATTCCAGATATTATCCACAGACTTTATTGTTTTGAATGTTTTTTATCAGGGAATATATAATTTTCTGCTTGGAAACACTAATTGGTTCCACATGGAGACACCAGCTCTACACATTCGTATTTTCTAGGGAGAAACTTGATGAACTGCGGCAAACAAACATGATATTTCTGTTTGTATAGAAGACATTTGATGCACTTGCCTAACGAAAAGACTTTGCTTTTCTCCAAAACCATTTGTACTGTGATTTTCTGGTCCATTGCATCCGGATATGACTGGATGAAACCGGAAATATCCGGTTGATTTTTGCCTAACACAATCCCAAATATTGTTACCGCCTCTGTGTTTGTTTATTCCTAATATTATCCACGGACTTTATTGTTTTGAATGTTTTTTATCAGGGAACATTTAATTTTCTGCTTGGAAACACTAATTGGTTCCACATGGAGACACCAGCTCTACACATTCGTATTTTCTAGGGAGAAAGCTAGAGGAACTGCGGCAAACAAACATGATATTTCTGTTTGTGTAGATGACATTTGATGCACTTGCCTAACGAAAAGACTTTGCTTTTCTCCAAAACCATTTCTACTGTGATTTTCTCGGTCCATTGCATACGAATTCCACACCAGTTTGTCCGGATATGACTGGATGAAACCGGAAATATCCGGTTTTGTTTTGGCTAACTCAATCCCAGATATTGTTACCGCCTCTGTGTTTGTGTATTCCTGATATTATCCACAGACTTTATTGTTTTGAATGTTTTTTATCAGGGAACATTTAATTTTCTACTTGGAAACACTAATTGTTTCCACATGGACACACCAGCTCTACACATTCGTATTTTCTATGAAGAAAGCTAGAGGAACTGTGGCAAACAAACATGATCTTTCTGTTTGTATAGATGACATTTGATGCACTTGCCTAACGAAAAGACTTTGCTTTTCTCCAAAACCATTTCTACTGTGATTTTCTGGTCCATTGCATACGAATTCCACACCAGTTTGTCCGGATATGACTGGATGAACCCGGAAATATCTGGTTTTGTTTTGGCTAACTCAACCCAGATATTGTTACCGCCTCTGTGTTTGTGTATTCCAGATATTATCCACAGGCTTTATTGTTTTGAATGTTTTTTTTTTTTATCAGGGAACATTCAATTTTCTGCTTGGAAACACTAATTGGTTACACATGGAAACACCAGCTCTACACATTCGTATTTTCTAGGGAGAAAGCTTGAGGAACTGCAGAAAACAAACATGATATTTCTGTTTGTATAGATGGCATTTGATGGACTTGCCTAACGAAAAGAGTTTGCTTTTCTCCAAAACCATTTCTACTGTGATTTGACAGGATGAAACCGGAAATATCCGGTTGATTTTTGCTTAGCTCAATCCCAGATAATGTTACCGCATCTGTGTTTGTGTATTCCAGATATTATCCAGGAATTTATTGTTTTCAGTGTTTTTTTTTTTCAGGAAACATTTAATTTTCTGCTTGGAAACACTAATTCTTTCCACATGGAGACACCAGCTCTACACATTCGTATTTTCTAGGGAGAAAGCTTGAGGAACTGCGGCAAACAAACATGATCTTTCTGTTTGTATAGATGACATTTTATGCACTTGCCTACGAAAAGACTTTGCTTTTCTCCAAAACCATTTTTACTGTGATTTTCTGGTCCATTGTATATGAATTCAAGAACAGTTTGTCCGGATATGACTGGATGAAACCAAAAATATCCAGTTGATTTTTGGCTAACACAATCCCAAATATTGTTACCGCCTCTGTGTTTGTTTATGCCTGATATTATCCACGGACTTTATTGTTTTTAAGGTTTTTTATCAGGGAACATTTAATTTTCTGCTTGGAAACACTAGTTCTTTCCACATGGAGACACCGGCTCCACACATTTGTATTTTCTACGGAGAAACCTAGAGGAACTGCGGCAAACAAACATGATATTTACGTTTGTGTAGATGATATTTGATGCATTTGCCTGAAGAAAACACTCTGCTTTTCTCCAAAACCATTTCTACTGTGATTTTCTCGGTCCATTGCATACGAATTCCACACCACTTTGTATGTATATGCCTGGATGAAACCGGAAATATCTGGTTTTTTTTGGCTAACTCAATCCCAGATATTGCTACAGCCTCTGTTTGTTTCTTCTGGATAGTATCCACAGACTTTATTGTTTAGAATGTTTTTTATTGGGGAACATTTTATTTTTAGCTTGGATATAGTAATTGGTTTCACATGAAGACACCATCTCTACATATTCATATTTTCTAGGGAGAAAGCTAGAAGAACTGCGGGAAACAAACACGATATTTCTGTTTGTATAGATGACATTTTATGCAATTGCCTAATGAAAAGACATTGCTTTTCACCAAAACGATTTTTACTGTTATTTTCTCGGTCCATTGCATACGAATTCCACACCAGTTTCTTCGGATATGACTGGATGAAACCGGAAATATCCGGTTTTGTTTTGGCTAACTCAATCCCAGATATTGTTACCGCCTCTGTGTTTGTGTATTCCAGATATTATCCACAGACTTTATTGTTTTGAATGTTTTTTATCAGGGAATATATAATTTTCTGCTTGGAAACACTAATTGGTTCCACATGGAGACACCAGCTCTACACATTCGTATTTTCTAGGGAGAAACTTGATGAACTGCGGCAAACAAACATGATATTTCTGTTTGTATAGAAGACATTTGATGCACTTGCCTAACGAAAAGACTTTGCTTTTCTCCAAAACCATTTGTGCTGTGATTTTCTGGTCCATTGCATCCGGATATGACTGGATGAAACCGGAAATATCCGGTTGATTTTTGCCTAACACAATCCCAAATATTGTTACCGCCTCTGTGTTTGTTTATTCCTAATATTATCCACGGACTTTATTGTTTTGAATGTTTTTTATCAGGGAACATTTAATTTTCTGCTTGGAAACACTAATTGGTTCCACATGGAGACACCAGCTCTACACATTCGTATTTTCTAGGGAGAAAGCTACAGGAACTGCAGCAAACAAACATGATATTTCTGTTTGTGTAGATGACATTTGATGCACTTGCCTAACAAAAAGACTTTGCTTTTCTCCAAAACCATTTCTACTGTGATTTTCTCGGTCCATTGCATACGAATTCCACACCAGTTTGTCCGGATATGACTGGATGAAACCGGAAATATCCGGTTTTGTTTTGGCTAACTCAATCCCAGATATTGTTACCGCCTCTGTGTTTGTGTATTCCTGATATTATCCACAGACTTTATTGTTTTGAATGTTTTTTATCAGGGAACATTTAATTTTCTACTTGGAAACACTAATTGTTTCCACATGGACACACCAGCTCTACACATTCGTATTTTCTATGAAGAAAGCTAGAGGAACTGTGGCAAACAAACATGATCTTTCTGTTTGTATAGATGACATTTGATGCACTTGCCTAACGAAAAGACTTTGCTTTTCTCCAAAACCATTTCTACTGTGATTTTCTGGTCCATTGCATACGAATTCCACACCAGTTTGTCCGGATATGACTGGATGAACCCGGAAATATCTGGTTTTGTTTTGGCTAACTCAACCCAGATATTGTTACCGCCTCTGTGTTTGTGTATTCCAGATATTATCCACAGGCTTTATTGTTTTGAATGTTTTTTTTTTTTATCAGGGAACATTCAATTTTCTGCTTGGAAACACTAATTGGTTACACATGGAAACACCAGCTCTACACATTCGTATTTTCTAGGGAGAAAGCTTGAGGAACTGCAGAAAACAAACATGATATTTCTGTTTGTATAGATGGCATTTGATGGACTTGCCTAACGAAAAGAGTTTGCTTTTCTCCAAAACCATTTCTACTGTGATTTGACAGGATGAAACCGGAAATATCCGGTTGATTTTTGCTTAGCTCAATCCCAGATAATGTTACCGCATCTGTGTTTGTGTATTCCAGATATTATCCAGGAATTTATTGTTTTAAGTGTTTTATTTTTTCAGGAAACATTTAATTTTCTGCTTGGAAACACTAATTCTTTCCACATGGAGACACCTGCTCTACACATTCGTATTTTCTAGGGAGAAAGCTAGAGGAACTGTGGCAAACAAACATGATCTTTCTGTTTGTATAGATGACATTTGATGCACTTGCCTAACGAAAAGACTTTGCTTTTCTCCAAAACCATTTTTACTGTTATTTTCTCGGTCCATTGCATACGAATTCCACACCAGTTTGTCCAGATATGACTGGATGAAACAGGAAATATCCGGTTGATCTTTGCTTAACTCAATCCCAGATATGGTTACCGCCTCTGTTTTAGTTTATTCCTGATATTATCCACAGACTTTATTGTTTTGAATGTTTTTTTCAGGAAACATTTAATTTTCTGCTTGGAAACACTAATTGCTTCCACATGGACACACCAGCTGTACACATTCGTATTTTCTAGGGAGAAAGCTATAGGAACTGTGGCAAACAAACATGATATTTCTGTTTGTGTAGATGACATTTGATGCATTTGCCTGACGAAAACACTCTGCTTTTCTCCAAAACCATTTCTACTGTGATTTTCTCGGTACATTGCATATGAATTCCACACCACTTTGTCCATATATGCCTGGATGAAACCGGAAATATCTGGTTTTGTTTTGGCTAACTCAATCCCAGATATTGCTACAGCCTCTGTTTGTTTTTTCTGGATATTATCCATAGGCTTTATTGTTTAGAATGTTTTTTATCAGGGAACATTAAATTTTTAGCTTGGATATAGTAATTGGTTCCACATGAAGACACCATCTCTACATATTCATATTTTCTAGGGAGAAAGCTAGAGGAACTGCGACAAACAAACATGATCTTTCTGTTTGTATAGATGACATTTTATGCAATTGCTTAATGAAAAGACGTGGCTTTTCTCCAAAACCATTTATACTGTGATTTTCTCGGTCCATTGCATACGAATTCCACACCAGTTTCTCCGGATATGACTGGATGAAACCGGAAATATCTGGTTTTGTTTTG
The DNA here is from genome assembly GCF_033115175.1 of Lepus europaeus. Taxonomy (NCBI): domain Eukaryota; kingdom Metazoa; phylum Chordata; class Mammalia; order Lagomorpha; family Leporidae; genus Lepus; species Lepus europaeus. The sequence goes on along the minus strand of NW_026909428.1, from coordinate 1,005,367 downwards.
GCTAACTCAATCCCAGATATTGTTACCGCCTCTGTGTTTGTGTGTTCCTGATATTATCCACAGACTTTATTGTTTTGAATGTTTTTTATCAGGGAACATTTAATTTTCTGCTTGGAAACACTAATTGGTTCCACATGGAGACACCAGCTCTACAGATTCGTATCTTCTAGGAAGAAAGCTAGAGGAAATGTGGCAAACAAACATGATATTTCTGTTTGTATAGATGACATTTGATGCACTTGCCTAACGAAAAGACTTTGCTTTTCTCCAAAACCGTTTTTACTGTGATTTTCTGGTCCATTGCATACGAATTCAAGAACAGTTTGTCCGGATATGATTGGATGAAAACGGAAATATCCGGTTGATTTTTACCTAACTCAATCCCAGATATTGTTACCGCCTCTGTGTTTGTGTGTTCCAGATATTATCCACAGACTTTATTTTTTTGAATGTTTTTTTTTCAGGAAACATTTAATTTTCTGCTTGGAAACACTAATTCTTTCCACATGGACTCACCAGCTCTACACATTCATATTTTCTAGGAAGAAAGCTAGAGGAACTGCGGCAAACAAACATGATCTTTCTGTTTGTATAGATGACATTTGATGCACTTGCCTAACGAAAAGACTTTGCTTTTCTCCAAAACCATTTCTACTGTGATTTTCTGGTCCATTGCATATGAATTCAAGAACAGTTTGTCCGGATATGAATGGATGACACCGGAAATATCCGGTTTTGTTTTGGATAACTCAATCCCAGATATTGTTACCGCCTCTCTGTTTGTGTATTCCAGATATTATCTACAGACTTTATTGTTTTGAATGTTTTTATCAGGAAACATTTAATTTTCTGCTTGGAAACACTAATTGGTTCCACATGGAGACACCAGCTCTACACATTCGTATTTTCTAGGGAGAAAGCTAGAGGAACTGCGGCAAACAAACATGATCTTTCTGTTTGTATAGATGACATTTGATGCACTTGGCTAACGAAAAGACTTTGCTTTTCTCCAAAACCATTTTTACTGTTATTTTCTCGGTCCATTGCATACGAATTCCACACCAGTTTGTCCATATATGACTGGATGAAACAGGAAATATCTGGTTGATTTTTGCTTAACTCAATCCCAGATATGGTTACCGCCTCTGTGTTTGTTTATTCCTGATATTATCCACAGACTTTATTGTTTTGAATGTTTTTTTTCAGGAAGCATTTAATTTTCTGCTTAGAAACAGTAATTGCTTCCACATGGAAACACCAGCTCTACACATTCGTATTTTCTAGGGAGAAAGCTAGAGGAACTGCGGAAAAAATACATGGTATTTCTGTTTGTTTAGATGACATTTGATGCACTTTCCTAACGAAAAGACTTTGCTTTTCTCCAAAACCATTTCTATTGTGATTTGCTCGGTCCATTACATACAAATTCCACACCAGTTTCTCCGGATATGACTGGATGAACCGGAAATATCTGGTTTTGTTTTGGCTAACTCAATCCCAGGTATTGTTACCGCCTCTGTGTTTGTGTATTCCAGATATTATCCACAGACTTTATTGTTTTTAATGTTTTTTATCAGGGAACATTTAATTTTCTGCTTGGAAACACTAATTGGTTCCACATGGAGACACCAGCTCTACAGATTCGAATTTTCCAGGGAGAAAGCTAGAGGAACGGCGGCAAACAAACATGATATTTCTGTTTGTATAGATGACATTTGATGCACTTGCCTAACGAAAAGACTTTGCTTTTCTCCAAAACCATTTTTACTGTGATTTTCTGGTCCATTTCATACGAATTCCACACCAGTTTCTCCGGATATGACTGGATGAAACCGGAAATATACAGTTAATTTTTGGCTAACACAATCCCAAATATTGTTACCACCTCTGTGTTTGTGTATGCCTGATATTATCCACAGACTTTATTGTTTTGAATGTTTTTATCAGGGAACATTAAATTTTCTGCTTGGAAACACTAATTCTTTCCACATGGAGACAACAGCTCCACACATTTGTATTTTCTAGGGAGAAAGCTAGCGGAACTGTGGCAAACAAACATGATATTTCTGTTTGTGTAGATGACATTTGATGCATTTGCCTGACGAAAACACTCTGCTTTTCTCCAAAACCATTTCTACTGTGATTTTCTGGGTCCATTGCATACGAATTCCATACCAGTTTGTCCGGATATGACGGGATGAAAACGGAAATATCTGGTTTTGTTTTGGCTAAATCAATCCCAGAAATTGCTACTTCCTCTGTGTTTGTGCATTCCTGATATTATCTACGGACTTTATTTTTTTCAATGTTTTTTATCAGGGAACATTTAATGTTCCGCTTGGAAACACTAATTGGTTCCACATGGAGACACCAGCTCTACACATTCGTATTTTCTAGGGAGAAAGCTAGAGGAACTGCGGCAAACAAACATGATATATCTGTTTGTATAGATGGCATTTGATGCACTTGCCTAACGAAAAGATTTTGCTTTTCTCCAAAACCATTTGTACTGTGATTTTCTCGGTCCATTGCATACGAATTCCACACCAGTTTGTCCGGATATGACTGGATGAAACCGGAAATATCTGGTTTTGTTTTGGCGAAGTCAATCCCAGAAATTGCTACTTCCTCTGTGTTTGTGCATTCCTGATATTATCTACGGACTTTATTTTTTTCAATGTTTTTTATCAGGGAACATTTAATTTTCCGCTTGGAAACACTAATTGGTTCCACATGGAGACACTGGCTCTACACATTCGTATTTTCTAGGGAGAAAGCTAGTGGAACTGTGGCAAACAAACATGATATTTCTGTTTGTATAGATGACATTTGATGCACTTGCCTAACGAAAAGACTTTGCTTTTCTCCAAAACCATTTGTACTGTTATTTACTGGTCCATTGCATACGAATTCCACACCAGTTTCTCCAGACATGACTTGATGAAACCGGAAATATCCGGTTGATTTTTGCCTAACTCAATCCAAGATATTGTTACTGCATCTGTGTATGTGTATTCCAGATATTATCCACAGACTTTATTGTTTTGAATGTTTTTTATCAGGGAACATTTAATTTTCTGCTTGGAAACACTAATTGGTTCCACATGGAGACACCAGCTCTACAAATTCGTATTTTCTACGGAGAAAGCTTGAGGAACTGCGGCAAACAAACATGATCTTTCTGTTTGTATAGATGACATTTGATGCACTTGCCTAACGAAAAGACTTTGCTTTTCTCCAAAACAATTTTTACTGTGATTTTTTCGGTCCATTGCATACGAATTCCACACCAGTTTGTCCGGATATGACTGGATGAAACCGGAAATATCTGGTTTTGTTTTCGCTAACTCAATCCCAGAAATTGCTACTTCCTCTGTGTTTGTGCATTCCTGATATTATCTCACGACTTTATTTTTTTCAATGTTTTTTTATCAGGGAACATTTAATGTTCCGCTTGGAAACACTAATTGTTTCCACATGGAGACACCAGCTCTACACATTCGTATTTTCTAGGGAGAAAGCTAGAGGAACTGCGGCAAACAAACATGATATTTCTGTTTGTATAGATGGCATTTGATGCACTTGCCTAACGAAAAGATTTTGCTTTTCTCCAAAACCATTTGTACTGTGATTTTCTCTGTCAATTGCATACGAATTCCATACCAGTGTCCGGATATGACTGGATGAAACCGGAAATATCTGGTTTTGTTTTGGCTAAATCAATCCCAGAAATTGCTACTTCCCCTGTGTTTGTGCATTCCTGATATTATCTACGGACTTTATTGTTTTCAAAGTTTTTTATCAGGGAACATTTAATTTTCCGCTTGGAAACACTAATTGGTTCCACATGGAGACACCGGCTCTACACATTCGTATTTTCTAGGGAGAAAGCTAGTGGAACTGTGGCAAACAAACATGATATTTCTGTTTGTATAAATGACATTTGATGCACTTGCCTAACGAAAAGACTTTGCTATTCTCCAAAACCATTTGTACTGTTATTTACTGGTCCATTGCATACGAATTCCACACCAGTTTCTCCAGACATGACTTGATGCAACCGGAAATATCCGGTTGATTTTTGCCTAACTCAATCCCAGATATTGTTACCGCCTCTGTGTATGTGTATTCCTGATATTGTCCACAGACTTTATTGTTTTGAGGGTTTTTTATCAGGGAACATTTAATTTTCTGCTTGGAAACACTAATTGGTTCAACATGGAGACACCAGCTCTACACATTCGTATTTTCTACGGAGAAAGCTTGAGGAACTGAGGCAAACAAACATGATCTTTCTGTTTGTATAGATGACATTTGATGCACTTGCCTAATGTAATGACTTTGCATTTCTCCAAAACCATTTCTACTGTGATTTTCTCGGTCCATTGCATACGAATTGCACACCAGTTTGTCCGGATATGACTGATTGAAACCGGAAATATTTGGTTTTGTTTTGGCTAACTCAATCCCAGATATTGTTACCGCTTCTGTGTATGTGTATTCCAGATATTATCCAAAGACTTTATTGTTTTGAATGTTTTTTATCATGGAACATTTAATTTTCCGCTTGGAAACACTAATTGGTTCCACATGGAGACACCAGCTCTACACATTCGTATTTTCTAGGGAGAAAGCTAGAGGAACTGCGGCAAACAAACATGATCTTTCTGTTAGTATAGATGACATTTGATGCAATTGCCTAAAGAAAAGACTTTGCTTTTCTCCAAAACTATTTGTACTGTTATTTACGGGTCCATTGCATACGAATTCCACACAAGTTTCTCCAGACATAACTGGATGAAACCGGAAATATCCGGTTTATTTTTGCCTAACTCAATCCCAGATATTGTTGCCGCCTCTGTGTATGTGTATTCCTGATATTATCCACAGACTTTATTGTTTTGAATGTTTTTTATCAGGGAACATTTAATTTTCTACTTGGAAACACTAATTGCTTCCACATGGAGACACCAGCTCTACACATTCGTATTTTCTATGAAGAAAGCTAGAGGAACTGTGGCAATCAAACATGATCTTTCTGTTTGTATAGATGACATTTGATGCACTTGCCTAACGAAAAGACTTTGCTTTTCTCCAAAGCCATTTCTACTGTGGTTTTCTCGGTCCATTGCATACAAATTCCACACCAGTTTCTCCGGATATGACTGGATGAACCGGAAATATCTGGTTTTGTTTTGGCTAACTCAATCCCAGATATTGTTACCGACTCTGTGTTTGTGTAATCCAGATATTATCCGCAGACTTTATTGTTTTGAATGTTTTTTTATCAGGGAACATTTAATTTTCTGCTTGGAAACACTAATTGGTTCCACATGGAGACACCAGCTCTACAGATTCGTATTTCCCAGGGAGAAAGCTAGAGGAACTGCGGCAAACACACATGATATTTCTATTTGTATAGATGACATTTGATGCACTTGCCTAACGAAAAGACTTTGCTTTTCTCGAAAACCATTTTTACTGTGATTTTCTGGTCCATTGCATACGAATTCAATAACAGTTTGTCCGGATATGACAGGATGAAACCGAAAATATCCGGTTGATTTTTGGCTAACACAATCCCAAATTTTGTTACCACCTCTGTGTTTGTGTATGCCTGATATTATCCACGGACTTTATTGTTTTGAATGTTTTTATCAGGGAAAATTTGATTTTCTGCTTGGAATCACTAATTCTTTCCACATGGAGACACCAGCTCCATACATTTGTATTTTCTAGGGAGAAAGCTAGCGGAACTGCGGCAAACAAACATGATATTTCTGTTTGTGTAGATGACATTTGATGCATTTGCCTGACGAAAACACTCTGCTTTTCTCCAAAACCATTTCTACTGTGATTTTCTCGGTCCATTGCATACGAATTCCACACCACTTTGTCCATATATGCCTGGATGAAACCGGAAATATCTGGTTTTGTTTTGGCTAACTCAATCCCAGATACTGCTACAGCCTCTGTTTGTTTTTTCTGGATATTATCCATAGGCTTTATTGTTTAGAATGTTTTTTATCAGGGAACATTTAATTTTTAGCTTGGATATAGTAATTGGTTCCACATGAAGACACCATCTCTACATATTCATATTCTCTAGGGAGAAAGCTAGAGGAACTGCGACAAACAAACATGATCTTTCTGTTTGTATAGATGACATTTTATGCAATTACGTAATGAAAAGACGTTGCTTTTCTCCAAAACCATTTGTACTGTGATTTTTTCGGTCCATTGCATACGAATTCCACACCAGTTTCTCCGGATATGTCTTGATGAAACCGCAAATATCTGGTTTTGTTTTGGCTAAATCAATCCCAGATATTGTTACCGCCTCTGTGTTTGTGTATTCCTGATATTATCCACCTACTTTATTGTTTGAATGTCTTTTTTCAGGAAACATTTGATTTTCTGCTTGGAAACACTAATGTTTCAACATGGACACACCTGTTCTACACATTCGTATTTTCTAGGAAGAAAGCTAGCAGAACTGCGGCAAACAAACATGATATTTCTGTTTGTATAGATGACTTTTGATGCACTTGCCTAACGTAAAGACTTTGCTTTTCTCCAAAACCATTTTACTGTTATTTTCTCGGTCCATTGCATACAAATTGCACACCAGTTTGTCCGGATATGCCTGGATGAAACAGGAAATATCTGGTTTTGTTTTGGCTAACTCAATCCCAGATATTGTTACCGCTTCTGTGTTTGTGTATTCCAGATATTATCCACAGACGTTATTGTTTTGAATGTTTTTTATCAGGGAACATTTAATTTTCTGCTTGGAAACACTAATTGGTTCCAGATGAGGACACCTGCTCTACACATTCGTATTTTCTAGGGAGAAAGCTAGAGGAACTGTGGCAAACAAACATGATCTTTCTGTTTGTATAGATGACATTTGATGCACTTGCCTAACGAAAAGACTTTGCTTTTCTCCAAAACCATTTTTACTGTTATTTTCTCGGTCCATTGCATACGAATTCCACACCAGTTTGTCCAGATATGACTGGATGAAACAGGAAATATCTGGTTGATCTTTGCTTAACTCAATCCCAGATATGGTTACCGCCTCTGTTTTAGTTTATTCCTGATATTATCCACAGACTTTATTGTTTTGAATGTTTTTTTCAGGAAACATTTAATTTTCTGCTTGGAAACACTAATTGCTTCCACATGGACACACCAGCTGTACACATTCATATTTTCTAGGGAGAAAACTATAGGAACTGTGGCAAACAAACATGATATTTCTGTTTGTGTAGATGACATTTGATGCATTTGCCTGACGAAAACACTCTGCTTTTCTCCAAAACCATTTCTACTGTGATTTTCTCGGTACATTGCATATGAATTCCACACCACTTTGTCCGTATATGCCTGGATGAAACCGGAAATATCTGGTTTTGTTTTGGCTAACTCAATCCCAGATATTGCTACAGCCTCTGTTTGTATTTTCTGGATATTATCCATAGGCTTTATTGTTTAGAATGTTTTTTATCAGGGAACATTAAATTTTTAGCTTGGATATAGTAATTGGTTCCACATGAAGACACCATCTCTACATATTCATATTTTCTAGGGAGAAAGCTAGAGGAACTGCGACAAACAAACATGATCTTTCTGTTTGTATAGATGACATTTTATGCAATTGCGTAATGAAAAGACGTGGCTTTTCTCCAAAACCATTTATACTGTGATTTTCTCGGTCCATTGCATACGAATTCCACACCAGTTTCTCCGGATATGACTGGATGAAACCGGAAATATCTGGTTTTGTTTTGGCTAACTCAATCCCAGATATTGTTACCGCTTCTGTGTTTGTGTATTCCAGATATTATCCACAGACATTATTGTTTTGAATGTTTTTTATCAGGGAACATTTAATTTTCTGCTTGGAAACACTAATTGTTTCCACATGGATACACCAGCTTTACACATTCGTTTTTTCTAGGGAGAAAGCTAGAGGAACTGCGGGAAAAATACATGGTATTTCTGTTTGTTTAGATGACATTTGATGCACTTTCCTAACGAAAAGACTTTGCTTTTCTCCAAAACCATTTCTACTGTGATTTGCTCGGTCCATTGCATACAAATTCCACACCAGATTCTCCGGATATGACTGGATGAACCGGAAATATCTGGTTGTGTTTTGGCTAACTCAATCCCAGATATTGTTACCGCCTCTGTGTTTGTATATTCCAGATATTATCCACAGACTTTATTGTTTTGAATGTTTTTTATCAGGGAACATTTAATTTTCTGCTTGGAAACACTAATTGGTTCCACATGGAGACACCAGCTCTACAGATTCGTATTTTCCAGGGAGAAAGCTAGAGGAACTGTGGCAAACAAACATGATATTTCTGTTTGTATAGATGACATTTGATGCACTTGCCTAACGAAAAGACTTTGCTTTTCTCCAAAACCATTTTTACAGTGATTTTCTGGTCCATTGCATACGAATTCCACACCAGTTTGTGCGGATATGACTGGATGAAACCGGAAATATACAGTTAATTTTTGGCTAACAGAATCCCAAATATTGTTACCACCTCTGTGTTTGTGTATGCCTGATATTATCCACAGACTTTATTGTTTTGAATGTTTTTATCAGGGAACATTTAATTTTCTGCTTGGAATCACTAATTCTTTCCACATGGAGACACCAGCTCTACACATTCGTATTTTCTAGGGAGAAAGCTAGCGGAACTGTGGCAAACAAACATGATATTTCTGTTTGTGTAGATGACATTTGATGCATTTGCCTGACGAAAACACTCTGCTTTTCTCCAAAACCATTTCTACTGTGATTTTCTCGGTCCATTGCATACGAATTCCACACCACTTTGTCCGTATATGCCTGGATGAAACCGGAAATATCTGGTTTTGTTTTGGCTAAATCAATCCCAGATATTGCTGCAGCCTCTGTTTGTTTTTTCTGGATATTATCCAAAGGCTTTATTGTTTAGAATGTTTTTTATCAGGGAACATTTAATTTTTAGCTTGGATATAGTAATTGGTTCCACATGAAGACACCATCTCCACATATTCATATTTTCTAGGGAGAAAGCTAGCGGAACTGCGACAAACAAACATGATCTTTCTGTTTGTATAGATGACATTTTATGCAATTGCATAATGAAAAGACGTTGCTTTTCTCCAAAACCATTTGTACTGTGATTTTCTCGGTCCATTGCATACGAATTCCACACCAGTTTCTCCGGATATGACTTGATGAAACCGGAAATATCTGGTTTTTTTTTGGCTAACTCAATCCCAGATATTGTTACCGCTTCTGTGTTTGTGTATTCCAGATATTATCCACAGACTTTATTGTTTTGAATGTTTTTTATCAGGGAACATTTAATTTTCTGCTTGGAAACACTAATTGTTTCCACATGGAGACACCAGCTCTACACATTCGTATCTTCTAGGAAGAAAGCTAGAGGAACTGTGGCAAACAAACATGATATTTTGTTTGTATAGATGACATTTGATGCACTTGCCTAACGAAAAGACTTTGCTTTTCTCCAAAACCATTTCTACTGTGATTTTCTGGTCCATTGCATATGAATTCAAGAACAGTTTGTCCGGATATGAATGGATGAAACCGGAAATATCCGGTTTTGTTTTGGATAACTCAATCCCAGATATTGTTACCGCCTCTGTGTTTGTGTATTCCAGATATTATCTACAGACTTTATTGTTTTGAATGTTTTTATCAGGAAACATTTAATTTTCTGCTTGGAAACACTAATTGGTTCCACATGGAGACACCAGCTCTACACATTCGTATTTTCTAGGGAGAAAGCTAGAGGAACTGCGGCAAACAAACATGATCTTTCTGTTTGTATAGATGACATTTGATGCACTTGGCTAACGAAAAGACTTTGCTTTTCTCCAAAAGCATTTTTACTGTTATTTTCTCGGTCCATTGCATACGAATTCCACACCAGTTTGTCCATATATGACTGGATGAAACAGGAAATATCTGGTTGATTTTTGCTTAACTCAATCCCAGATATGGTTACCGCCTCTGTGTTTGTTTATTCCTGATATTATCCACAGACTTTATTGTTTTGAATGTTTTTTATCAGGAAACATTTAATTTTCGGCTTGGAAACAGTAATTGCTTCCACATGGAAACACCAGCTCTACACATTCGTATTTTCTAGGGAGAAAGCTAGAGGAACTGCGGAAAAATCAATGGTATTTCTGTTTGTTTAGATGGCATTTGATGCACTTTCCTAATGAAAAGACTTTGCTTTTCTCCAAAACCATTTCTATTGTGATTTGCTCGGTCCATTACATACAAATTCCACACCAGTTTCTCCGGATATGACTGGATGAACCGGAAATATCTGGTTTTGTTTTGGCTAACTCAATCCCAGGTATTGTTACCGCCTCTGTGTTTGTGTATTCCAGATATTATCCACAGACTTTATTGTTTTGAATGTTTTTTATCAGGGAACATTTAATTTTCTGCTTGGAAACACTAATTGGTTCCACATGGAGACACCAGCTCTACAGATTCGTATTTTCCAGGGAGAAAGCTAGAGGAACGGCGGCAAACAAACATGATATTTCTGTTTGTATAGATGACATTTGATGCACTTGCCTAACGAAAAGACTTTGCTTTTCTCCAAAACCATTTTTACTGTGATTTTCTGGTCCATTTCATACGAATTCCACACCAGTTTCTCCGGATATGACTGGATGAAACCGGAAATATACAGTTAATTTTTGGCTAACACAATCCCAAATATTGTTACCACCTCTGTGTTTGTGTATGCCTGATATTATCCACAGACTTTATTGTTTTGAATGTTTTTATCAGGGAACATTTAATTTTCTGCTTGGAAACACTAATTCTTTCCACATGGAGACACCAGCTCCACACATTTGTATTTTCTAGGGAGAAAGCTAGCGGAACTGTGGCAAACAAACATGATATTTCTGTTTGTGTAGATGACATTTGATGCATTTGCCTGACGAAAACACTCTGCTTTTCTCCAAAACCATTTCTACTGTGATTTTCTCGGTCCATTGCATACGAATTCCATACCAGTTTGTCCGGATATGACGGGATGAAAATGGAAATATCTGGTTTTGTTTTGGCTAAATCAATCCCAGAAATTGCTACTTCCTCTGTGTTTGTGCATTCCTGATATTATCTACGGACTTTATTTTTTTCAATGTTTTTTTATCAGGGAACATTTAATGTTCCACTTGGAAACATTAATTGGTTCCACATGGAGACACCAGCTCTACACATTCGTATTTTCTAGGGAGAAAGCTAGAGGAACTGCGGCAAACAAACATGATCTTTCTGTTTGTATAGATGACATTTGATGCACTTGCCTAACGAAAAGATTTTGCTTTTCTCCAAAACCATTTGTACTGTGATTTTCTCGGTCCATTGCATACGAATTCCACACCAGTTTGTCCGGATATGACTGGATGAAACCGGAAATATCTGGTTTTGTTTTGGCGAAGTCAATCCCAGAAATTGCTACATCCTCTGTGTTTGTGCATTCCTGATATTATCTACGGACTTTATTTTTTTCAATGTTTTTTATCAGGGAACATTTAATTTTCCGCTTGGAAACACTAATTGGTTCCACATGGAGACACTGGCTCTACACATTCGTATTTTCTAGGGAGAAAGCTAGTGGAACTGTGGCAAACAAACATGATCTTTCTGTTTGTATAGATGACATTTGATGCACTTGCCTAACGAAAAGACTTTGCTTTTCTCCAAAACCATTTGTACTGTTATTTACTGGTCCATTGCATACGAATTCCACACCAGTTTCTGCAGACATGACTTGATGAAACCGGAAATATCCGGTTGATTTTTGCCTAACTCAATCCCAGATATTGTTACCGCCTCTGTGTATGTGTATTCCAGATATTATCCACAGACTTTATTGTTTTGAATGTTTTTTATCAGGGAACATTTAATTTTCTGCTTGGAAACACTAATTGGTTCCACATGGAGACACCAGCTCTACAAATTCGTATTTTCTACGGAGAAAGCTTGAGGAACTGCGGCAAACAAACATGATCTTTCTGTTTGTATAGATGACATTTGATGCACTTGCCTAACGAAAAGACTTTGCTTTTCTCCAAAACAATTTTTACTGTGATTTTTTTGGTCCATTGCATACGAATTCCACACCAGTTTGTCCGGATATGACTGGATGAAACCGGAAATATCTGGTTTTGTTTTGGCTAACTCAATCCCAGAAATTGCTACTTCCTCTGTGTTTGTGCATTCCTGATATTATCTACGGACTTTATTGCTTTCAATGTTTTTTATCAGGGAACATTTAATGTTCCGCTTGGAAACACTAATTGGTTCCACATGGAGACACCAGCTCTACACATTCGTATTTTCTAGGGAGAAAGCTAGAGGAACTGCGGCAAACAAACATGATATTTCTGTTAGTATAGATGACATTTGATGCACTTGCCTAAAGAAAAGACTTTGCTTTTCTCCAAAACTATTTGTACTGTTATTTACGGGTCCATTGCATACGAATTCCACACAAGTTTCTCCAGACATAACTGGATGAAACCGGAAATATCCGGTTGATTTTTGCCTAACTCAATCCCAGATATTGTTGCCGCCTCTGTGTATGTGTATTCCTGATATTATCCACAGACTTTATTGTTTTGAATGTTTTTTATCAGGGAACATTTAATTTTCTACTTGGAAACACTAATTGCTTCCACATGGAGACACCAGCTCTACACATTCGTATTTTCTATGAAGAAAGCTAGAGGAACTGCGGCAAACAAACATGATCTTTCTGTTTGTATAGATGACATTTGATGCACTTGCCTAACGAAAAGACTTTGCTTTTCTCCAAAACCATTTCTACTGTGAATTTCTGGTCCAGTGCATACGAATTCCACACCAGTTTGTCCGGATATGACTGGATGAACCCGGAAATATCTGGTTTTGTTTTGGCTAACTCAACCCAGATATTGTTACCGCCTCTGTGTTTGTGTATTCCAGATATTATCCACAGGCTTTATTGTTTTGAATGTTTTTTTTTTATCAGGGAACATTTAATTTTCTGCTTGGAAACACTAATTGGTTACACATGGAAAAACCAGCTCTACACATTCGTATTTTCTAGGACGAAAGCTTGAGGGACTGCGGAAAACAAACATGATATTTCTGTTTGTATAGATGACATTTGATGCACTTGCCTAACGAAAAGAGTTTGCTTTTCTCCAAAACCATTTCTACTGTGATTTGACTGGATGAAACCGGAAATATCCGGTTGATTTTTGCTTAGCTCAATCCCAGATAATGTTACCGCATCTGTGTTTGTGTATTCCAGATATTATCCAGGAATTTATTGTTTTCAGTGTTTTTTTTTTCAGGAAACATTTAATTTTCTGCTTGGAAACACTAATTCTTTCCACATGGAGACACCAGCTCTACACATTCATATTTTCTAGGGAGAAAGCTTGAGGAACTGCGGCAAACAAACATGATCTTTCTGTTTGTATAGATGACATTTTATGCACTTGCCTACGAAAAGACTTTGCTTTTCTCCAAAACCATTTTTACTGTGATTTTCTGGTCCATTGTATATGAATTCAAGAACAGTTTGTCCGGATATGACTGGATGAAACCAAAAATATCCGGTTTTGTTTTGACTAACACAATCCCAAATATTGTTACCGCCTCTGTGTTTGTTTATGCCTGAAATTATCCACGGACTTTATTGTTTTTAAGGTTTTTTATCAGGGAACATTTAATTTTCTGCTTGGAAACACTAGTTCTTTCCACATGGAGACACCGGCTCCACACATTTGTATTTTCTACGGAGAAACCTAGCGGAACTGCGGCAAACAAACATGATATTTACGTTTGTGTAGATGATATTTGATGCATTTGCCTGAAGAAAACACTCTGCTTTTCTCCAAAACCATTTCTACTGTGATTTTCTCGGTCCATTGCATACGAATTCCACACCACTTTGTATGTATATGCCTGGATGAAACCGGAAATATCTGGTTTTTTTTGGCTAACTCAATCCCAGATATTGCTACAGCCTCTGTTTGTTTCTTCTGGATAGTATCCACAGACTTTATTGTTTAGAATGTTTTTTATTGGGGAACATTTTATTTTTAGCTTGGATATAGTAATTGGTTTCACATGAAGACACCATCTCTACATATTCATATTTTCTAGGGAGAAAGCTAGAAGAACTGCGGGAAACAAACACGATATTTCTGTTTGTATAGATGACATTTTATGCAATTGCCTAATGAAAAGACATTGCTTTTCACCAAAACGATTTTTACTGTTATTTTCTTGGTCCATTGCATACGAATTCCACACCAGTTTCTTCGGATATGACTGGATGAAACCTTAAATATCCGGTTTTGTTTTGGCTAACTCAATCCCAGATATTGTTACCGCCTCTGTGTTTGTGTATTCCAGATATTATCCACAGACTTTATTGTTTTGAATGTTTTTTATCAGGGAATATATAATTTTCTGCTTGGAAACACTAATTCTTTCCACATGGAGACACCAGCTCTACACATTCGTTTTTTCTAGGGAGAAAGCTAGAGGAACTGCGGCAAACAAACATGATATTTCTGTTTGTATAGAAGACATTTGATGCACTTGCCTAACGAAAAGACTTTGCTGTTCTCCAAAAGCATTTTTACGGTGATTTTCTGGTCCATTGCATACGAATTCAAGAACAGTTTGTCCGGATATGATTGGATGAAACCGGTAATATGCGGTTGATTTTTACCTAACTCAATCCCAGATATTGTTACCGCCTCTGTGTTTGTGTGTTCCTGATATTATCCACGGACTTTATAGTTTTGAATGTTTTTTTTCAGGAAACATTTAATTTTCTGCTTGGAAACACTAATTCTTTCCACAAGGAGACACCAGCTCTACACATTCGTTTTTTCTAGGGAGAAAGCTAGAGGAACTGCGGCAAACAAACATGATCTTTCTGTTTGTATAGATGACATTTGATGCACTTGCCTAACGAAAAGATTTTGCTTTTCTCCAAAACCATTTGTACTGTGATTTTCTCGGTCCATTGCATACGAATTCCACACCAGTTTGTCCGGATATGACTGGATGAAACCGGAAATATCTGGTTTTGTTTTGGCGAAGTCAATCCCAGAAATTGCTACATCCTCTGTGTTTGTGCATTCCTGATATTATCTACGGACTTTATTTTTTTCAATGTTTTTTATCAGGGAACATTTAATTTTCCGCTTCGAAACACTAATTGGTTCCACATGGAGACACTGGCTCTACACATTCGTATTTTCTAGGGAGAAAGCTAGTGGAACTGTGGCAAACAAACATGATCTTTCTGTTTGTATAGATGACATTTGATGCACTTGCCTAACGAAAAGACTTTGCTTTTCTCCAAAACCATTTGTACTGTTATTTACTGGTCCATTGCATAAGAATTCCACACCAGTTTCTCCAGACATGACTTGATGAAACCGGAAATATCCGGTTGATTTTTGCCTAACTCAATCCCAGATATTGTTACCGCCTCTGTGTATGTGTATTCCAGATATTATCCACAGACTTTATTGTTTTGAAAGTTTTTTATCAGGGAACATTTAATTTTCTGCTTGGAAACACTAATTGGTTCCACATGGAGACACCAGCTCTACAAATTCGTATTTTCTACGGAGAAAGCTTGAGGAACTGCGGCAAACAAACATGATCTTTCTGTTTGTATAGATGACATTTGATGCACTTGCCTAACGAAAAGACTTTGCTTTTCTCCAAAACAATTTTTACTGTGATTTTTTTGGTCCATTGCATATGAATTCCACACCAGTTTGTCCGGATATGACTGGATGAAACCGGAAATATCTGGTTTTGTTTTGGCTAACTCAATCCCAGAAATTGCTACTTCCTCTGTGTTTGTGCATTCCTGATATTATCTACGGACTTTATTGCTTTCAATGTTTTTTATCAGGGAACATTTAATGTTCCGCTTGGAAACACTAATTGGTTCCACATGGAGACACCAGCTCTACACATTCGTATTTTCTATGAAGAAAGCTAGAAGAACTGCGGGAAACAAACACGATATTTCTGTTTGTATAGATGACATTTTATGCAATTGGTAATGAAAAGACATTGCTTTTCACCAAAACGATTTTTACTGTTATTTTCTTGGTCCATTGCATACGAATTCCACACCAGTTTCTTCGGATATGACTGGATGAAACCTTAAATATCCGGTTTTGTTTTGGCTAACTCAATCCCAGATATTGTTACCGCCTCTGTGTTTGTGTATTCCAGATATTATCCACAGACTTTATTGTTTTGAATGTTTTTTATCAGGGAACATTTAATTTTCTGCTTGGAAACACTAATTGGTTCCACATGGAGACACCAGCTCTACACATTCGTATTTTCTAGGGAGAAAGCTAGAGGAACTGCGGCAAACAAACATGATCTTTCTGTTTGTATAGATGACATTTGATGCACTTGGCTAACGAAAAGACTTTGCTTTTCTCCAAAACCATTTTTACAGTTATTTTCTCGGTCCATTGCATACGAATTCCACATAGGTTCTCCAGTTATGACTGGATGAAAACGGAAATATCCGGTTGATTTTTACCTAACTGAATCCGAGATATTGTTACCATCTCTGTGTTTGTGCATTCCTGATATTATCCACGGACTTTATTGTTTTGAATGTTTTTTTTCAGGAAACATTTAATTTTCTGCTTGGAAACACTAATTGGTTCCACATGGAGACACCAGCTCTACACATTCAAATTTTCTAGGAAGAAAGCTCGAGGAACTGCGGCAAACAAAGATGATCTTTCTGTTTGTATAGATGACATTTGATGCACTTGGCTAATGAAAAGACTTTGCTTTTCTCCAAAACCATTTCTTCTGTGATTTTCTCGGCCCATTGCATACGAATTCCACACCAGTGTTTCTGGATATGACTGGATGAAACTAGAAATATCTGGTTTTGTTTTGGCTAACTCAATCCCAGATATTGTTACCGCCTCTGTGTTTGTGTATTCCAGATATAATCCACAAACTTTATTGTTTTGAATGTTTTTTATCAGGGAACATTTAATTTTCTGCTTGGAAACACTAATTGGTTCCACATGGAGACACCAGCTCTACACATTCGTATTTTCTAGGACGAAAGCTAGAGGAACTGCGGCAAACAAACATGATCTTTCTGTTTGTATAGATGACATTTGATGCACTTGGCTAATGAAAAGACTTTGCTTTTCTCCAAAACGATTTTTACTGTTATTTTCTCGGTCCATTGCATACGAATTCCACACCAGTTTGTCCGGATATGACTGGATGAAACCGGAAATATCTGGTTTTGTTTTGGCTAACTCAATCCCAGATATTGTTACCGCCTCTGTGTTTGTGTATTCCAGATATTATCCACAGACTTTATTGTTTTGAATGTTTTTTATCAGGGAACATTTAATTTTCTGCTTGGAAACACTAATTGGTTCCACATGGAGACACCAGCTCTACACATTCGTATTTTCTAGGGAGAAAGCTGGAGGAACTGCGGCAAACAAACATGATATTTCTGTTTGTATAGATGACATTTGATGCACTTGCCTAACGAAAAGACTTTGCTGTTCTCCAAAACCATTTTTACGGTGATTTTCTGGTCGATTGCATAGGAATTCAAGAACAGTTTGTCCGGATATGATTGGATGAAACCGGTAATATGCGGTTGATTTTTACCTAACTCAATCCCAGATATTGTTACTGCCTCTGTGTTTGTGTGTTCCTGATATTATCCACGGACTTTATTGTTTTGAATGTTTTTTTTCAGGGAACATTTAATTTTCTGCTTGGAAACACTAATTGGTTCCACATGGAGACACCAGCTCTACACATTCAAATTTTCTAGGAAGAAAGCTAGAGGAACAGCGGCAAACAAACATGGTCTTTCTGTTTGTATAGATGACATTTGATGCACTTGCCTAACGAAATGACTTTGCTTTTCTCCAAAACGATTTCTACTGTGATTTTTTCGGTCCATTGCATACGAATTCCACACCAGTGTTTCTGGATATGACTGGATGAAACTAGAAATATCTGGTTTTGTTTTGGCTAACTCAATCCCAGATATTGTTACCGCCTCTGTGTTTGTGTATTCCAGATATAATCCACAAACTTTATTGTTTTGAATGTTTTTTATCAGGGAACATTTAATTTTCCGCTTGGAAACACTAATTGGTTCCACATGGAGACACCAGCTCTACACATTCGTATTTTCTAGGGAGAAAGCTAGAGGAATTGCGGCAAACAAACATGATATTTCTGTTTGTATAGATGACATTTGATGCACTTGGCTAATGAAAAGACTTTGCTTTTCTCCAAAACCATTTCTACTGTGATTTTCTCGGTGCATTGCATACGAAGTCCACACCAGTTTGTCCGGATATGACTGGATGAAACCGGAAATATCCGGTTTTGTTTTGGCTAACTCAATCCCAGATATTGTTACCGCCTCTGTGTTTGTGTATTCCAGATATTATCCACAGACTTTATTGTTTTGAATGTTTTTTTATCAGGGAACATTGAATTTTCTGCTTGGAAACACTAATTGGTTCCACATGGAGACACCAGCTCTACACATTCGTATTTTCTAGGGAGAACGCTAGATGAACTGCGGCAAACAAACATGATCTTTCTGTTTGTATAGATGACATTTGATGCACTTGCCTAACGAAAAGAATTTGCTTTTCTCCAAAACGATTTTTACTGTTATTTTCTCGGTCCATTGCATACGAATTCCAACCAGTTTGTCCGGATATGACTGTAGCAAACCAGAAATATCTGGTTGTTTTTTGGGTAACTCAATCCGAAATATTGCTACAGACTCTGTGTTTGTGTTTTCTGGATATTATCGATGGACTAACTGTTTTGAATGTTTTTATCAGGGAACATTTAATTTTCTGCTTGGAAACACTAATTGATTCCACATGGAGACACCAGCTCTACACATTCGTATTTTCTAGGACGAAAGCTAGAGGAACTGCGGCAAACAAACATGATATTTCTGTTTGTATAGATGACATTTGATGCACTTGCCTAACGAAAAGACTTTGCTTTTCTCCAAAACCATTTATACTGTGATTTTCTCGGTCCATTGCATACAAATTGCACACCAGTTTGTCCGGAAATGACTGGATGAAACCGGAAATATCCAGTTGATTTTTGCCTAACTCAATCCCAGATATTGTTACCGCCTCTGTGTTTGTGTATTCCAGATATTATCCACAGACTTTATTGTTTTGAATGTTTTTTATCAGGGAACATTTAATTTTCTGCTTGGAAACACTAATTGGTTCCACATGGAGACACCAGCTCTACACATTCGTATTTTCTAGGAAGAAAGCTAGAGGAACTGCGGCAAACAAACATGATCTTTCTGTTTGTATAGATGACATTTGATGCACTTGGCTAACGAAAAGACTTTGCTTTTCTCCAAAACCATTTCTACTGTGATTTTCTCGGTCCATTGCATACGAATTCCACACCAGTTTGTCCGGATATGACTGGATGAAACCGGAAATATCCGGTTTTGTTTTGGCTAACTCAATCCCAGATATTGTTACCGCCTCTGTGTTTGTGTATTCCAGATATTATCCACAGACTTTATTGTTTTGAATGTTTTTTATCAGGGAACATTTAATTTTCTGCTTGGAAACACTAATTGGTTCCACATGGAGACACCAGCTCTACACATTCGTATTTTCTAGGGAGAAAGCTAGAGGAACTGCGGCAAACAAAGATGATCTTTCTGTTTGTATAGATGACATTTGATGCACTTGCCTAACGAAAAGACTTTGCTTTTCTCCAAAACCATTTGTACTGTGATTTTCTGGTCCATTGCATACGAATTCAAGAACAGTTTGTCCAGATATGATTGGATGAAACCGGTAATATGCGGTTGATTTTTACCCAACTCAATCCCAGATATTGTTACCGCCTCTGTGTTTGTGTGTTCCTGATATTATCCACGGACTTTATTGTTTTGAATGTTTTTTTTCAGGAAACATTTAATTTTCTGCTTGCAGACACTAATTCTTTCCACATGGAGACACCAGCTCTACACATTCGTATTTTCTAGGAAGAAAGCTAGAGGAACTGCGGCAAACAAAGATGATCTTTCTGTTTGTATAGATGACATTTGATGCACTTGGCTAACGAAAAGACTTTGCTTTTCTCCAAAACCATTTCTACTGTGATTTTCTCGGTCCATTGCATACAAATTGCACACGAGTTTGTCCGGATATGACTGGATGAAACCAGAAATATCTGGTTTTCTTTTGGCTAACTCAATCCCAGATATTGTTACCGCCTCTGTGTTTGTGTATTCCAGATATTATCCACAGACTTTATTGTTTTGAATGTTTTTTATCAGGGAACATTTAATTTTCTGCTTGGAAACACTAATTGGTTCCACATGGAGACACCAGCTCTACACATTCATATTTTCTAGGGAGAAAGCTAGAGGAACTGCGGCAAACAAACATGATCTTTCTGTTTGTATAGATGACATTTGATGCACTTGCCTAAAGAAAAGACTTTGCTTTTCTCCAAAAGAATTTTTACTGTGATTTTCTGGTCCATTGCAAAGGAATTCAAGAACAGTTTGTCCGGATATGATTGGATGAAACCGGTAATATGCGGTTGATTTTTACCTAACTCAATCCCAGATATTGTTACCGCCTCTGTGTTTGTGTATTCCTGATATTATCCACAGACTTTATTGTTTTGAATGTTTTTTTTCAGGAAACATTTAATTTTCTGCTTGGAAACACTAATTGGTTCCACATGGAGACACCAGCTCTACACATTCAAATTTTCTAGGAAGAAAGCTAGAGGAACTGCGGCAAACAAACATGATCTTTCTGTTTGTATAGATGATATTTGATGCACTTTCCTAAAGAAAAGACTTTGCTTTTCTCCAAAACCATTTCTACTGTGATTTTTTCGGTCCATTGTATACGAATTCCACACCAGTGTTTCTGGATATGACTGGATGAAACTAGAAATATCTGGTTTTGTTTTGGCTAACTCATTCCCAGATATTGTTACCGCCTCTGTGTTTGTGTATTCCAGATATAATCCACAAACTTTATTGTTTTGAATGTTTTTTATCAGGGAACATTTAATTTTCTGCTTGGAAACACTAATTGGTTCCACATGGAGACACCAGCTCTACACATTCGTATTTTCTAGGGAGAACGCTAGAGGAACTGTGGCAAACAAACATGATATTTCTGTTTGTATAGATGACATTTGATGCACTTACCTAACGAAAAGACTTTGCTTTTCTCCAAAACCATTTGTACTGTTATTTTCTCGGGCCATTTCATACGAATTCCACACCAGCTTCTCCGGATATGACTGGATGAAACCGGAAATATCTGGTTTTGTTTTGGCTAACTCAATCCCAGATATTGTTACCGCATCTGTGTTTGTGTATTCCAGATATTATCCACAGACTATATTGTTTTGAATGTTTTTTATCATGGAACATTTAATTTTCTGCTTGGAAAAACTAATTGGTTCCACATGGAGACACCAGCTCTACACATTCGTATTTTCTAGGGAGAAAGCTAGAGGAACTTCGGCAAACAAACATGATCTTTCTGTTTGTTTAGATGACATTTGATGCACTTGCCTAAAGAAAAGACTTTGCTTTTCTCCAAAACAATTTTTACTGTTATTTTCTCGGTCCATTGCATACGAATTCCACACCAGTTTTTCCGGATATGACTTTAGGAAACCAGAAATATCCGGTTCTGTTTTGGGTAACTCAATCCGAAATATTGCTACAGACTCTGTGTTTGTGTTTTCTGGATATTATCGATGGACTTCTTGTTTTGAATGTTTTTATCAGGGAACATTTAATTTTCTGCTTGGAAACACTAATTGTTTCCACATGGAGACACCAGCTCTACACATTCGTATTTTCTAGGACAAAAGCTAGAGGAACTGTGGCAAACAAACATGATCTTTCTGTTTGTATAGATGACATTTGATGCACTTGGCTAACGAAAAGACTTTGCTTTTCTCCAAAACCATTTCTACTGTGATTTTCTCGGTCCATTGCATACGAATTCCACACCAGTTTGTCCAGATATGACTGGATGAAACCGGAAATATCTGGTTTTGTTTTGGCTAACTCAATCCCAGAAATTGCTACATCCTCTGTGTTTGTGCATTCCTGATATTATCTACGGACTTTATTGTTTTGAATGTTTTTTATCAGGGAACATTTAATTTTCTGCTTGGAGACACTAATTGGTTCCACATGGACACACCAGCTCTACACATTCGTATTTTCTAGGGAGAAAGCTAGAGGAACTGCGGCAACCACACATGATCTTTCTGTTTGTATAGATGACATTTGATGCACTTGCCTAACAAAAAGACTTTGCTTTTCTCCAAAACCATTTTTATTGTGATTTTCTGGTCCATTGCAAACGAATTCCACACCCGTTTCTCCAGATATGACTGGATGAAACCGGATATATCCGGTTGATTTTTGCCTAACTCAATCCCAGATATTGTTACCGCCTCTGTGTTTGTGTATTCCTGATATTATCCACAGAATATATTGTTTTGAATGTTTTTTATCATGGAACATTTAATTTTCTGCTTGGAAACACTAATTGGTTCCACATGGAGACACCAGCTCTACACATTCGTATTTTCTAGGGAGAAAGCTAGAGGAACTGCGGCAAACAAACATGATATTTCTGTTTGTATAGATGACATTTGATGCACTTGCCTAACGAAAAGACTTTGCTTTTCCCAAAACCGTTTTTACTGTGATTTTCTGGTCCATTGCATACGAATTCCACACCAGTTTCTCCGGATATGACTTGATGAAACCGGAAATATCTGGTTTTGTTTTGGCTAACTCAATCCCAGATATTGTTACCGCTTCTGTGTATGTGTATTCCAGATATTATCCACAGACTTTATTGTTTTGAATGTTTTTTATCAGGGAACATTTAATTTTATGCTTGGAAACACTAATTGTTTCCAGATGGAGACACCAGCTCTACACATTCGTATCTTCTAGGAAGAAAGCTAGAGGAACTGTGGCAAACAAACATGATATTTCTGTTTGTATAGATGACATTTGATGCACTTGCCTAACGAAAAGACTTTGCCTTTCTCCAAAACCGTTTTTACTGTGATTTTCTGGTCCATTGCATACGAATTCAAGAACATTTTGTCCGGATATGATTGGATGAAAACTGAAATATCCGGTTGATTTTTACCTAACTCAATCCCAGATATTGTTACCGCCTCTGTGTTTGTGTGTTCCAGATATTATCCACAGACTTTATTTTTTTGAATGTTTTTTTTTTCAGGAAACATTTAATTTTCTGCTTGGAAACACTAATTCTTTCCACATGGACACACCAGCTCTACACATTCATATTTTCTAGGAAGAAAGCTAGAGGAACTGCGGCAAACAAACATGATCTTTCTGTTTGTATAGATGACATTTGATGCACTTGCCTAACGAAAAGACTTTGCTTTTCTCCAAAACCATTTCTACTGTGATTTTCTGGTCCATTATATATGAATTCAAGAACAGTTTGTCCGGATATGAATGGATGAAACCGGAAATATCCGGTTTTGTTTTGGATAACTCAATCCCAGATATTGTTACCGCCTCTGTGTTTGTGTATTCCAGATATTATCTACAGACTTTATTGTTTTGAATGTTTTTATCAGGAAACATTTAATTTTCTGCTTGGAAACACTAATTGTTTCCACATGGAGACACCAGCTCTACACATTCGTATTTTCTAGGGAGAAAGCTAGAGGAACTGCGGCAAACAAACATGATCTTTCTGTTTGTATAGATGACATTTGATGCAGTTGGCTAACGAAAAGTCTTTGCTTTTCTCCAAAACCATTTTTACTGTTATTTTCTCGGTCCATTGCATACGAATTCCACACCAGTTTGTCCATATATGACTGGATGAAACAGGAAATATCTGGTTGATTTTTGCTTAACTCAATCCCAGATATGGTTACCGCCTCTGTGTTTGTTTATTCCTGATATTATCCACAGACTTTATTGTTTTGAATGTTTTTTATCAGGAAACATTTAATTTTCTGCTTGGAAACAGTAATTGCTTCCCAATGGAAACACCAGCTCTACACATTCGTATTTTCTAGGGAGAAAGCTAGAGGAACTGCGGAAAAAATACATGGTATTTCTGTTTGTTTAGATGACATTTGATGCACTTTCCTAACGAAAAGACTTTGCTTTTCTCCAAAACCATTTCTATTGTGATTTGCTCGGTCCATTACATACAAATTCCACACCAGTTTCTCCGGATATGACTGGATGAACTGGAAATATCTGGTTTTGTTTTGGCTAACTCAATACCAGATATTGTTACCGCCTCTGTGTTTGTGTATTCCAGATATTATCCACAGACTTTATTGTTTTGAATGTTTTTTATCAGGGAACATTTAATTTTCTGCTTGGAAACACTAATTGGTTCCACATGGAGACACCAGCTCTACACATTCGTATTTTCCAGGGAGAAAGCTAGAGGAACGGCGGCAAACAAACATGATATTTCTGTTTGTATAGATGACATTTGATGCACTTGCCTAACGAAAAGACTTTGCTTTTCTCCAAAACCATTTTTACTGTGATTTTCTGGTCCATTTCATACGAATTCCACACCAGTTTCTCCGGATATGACTGGATGAAACCGGAAATATACAGTTAATTTTTGGCTAACACAATCCCAAATATTGTTACCACCTCTGTGTTTGTGTATGCCTGATATTATCCACAGACTTTATTGTTTTGAATGTTTTTATCAGGGAACTTTTAATTTTCTGCTTGGAAACACTAATTCTTTCCACATGGAGACACCAGCTCCACACATTTGTATTTTCTAGGGAGAAAGCTAGCGGAACTGTGGCAAACAAACATGATATTTCTGTTTGTGTAGATGACATTTGATGCATTTGCCTGACGAAAACACTCTGCTTTTCTCCAAAACCATTTCTACTGTGATTTTCTCGGTCCATTGCATACGAATTCCATACCAGTTTGTACAGATATGATGGGATGAAAACGGAAATATCTGGTATTGTTTTGGCTAAATCAATCCCAGAAATTGCTACTTCCTCTGTGTTTGTGCATTCCTGATATTATCTACGGACTTTATTTTTTTCAATGTTTTTTTATCAGGGAACATTTAATGTTCCGCTTGGAAACATTAATTGGTTCCACATGGAGACACCAGCTCTACACATTCGTATTTTCTAGGGAGAAAGCTAGAGGAACTGCGGCAAACAAACATGATCTTTCTGTTTGTATAGATGACATTTGATGCACTTGCCTAACGAAAAGATTTTGCTTTTCTCCAAAACCATTTGTACTGTGATTTTCTCGGTCCATTGCATACGAATTCCACACCAGTTTGTCCGGATATGACTGGATGAAACTGGAAATATCTGGTTTTGTTTTGGCGAAGTCAATCCCAGAAATTGCTACTTCCTCTGTGTTTGTGCATTCCTGATATTATCTACGGACTTTATTTTTTTCAATGTTTTTTATCAGGGAACATTTAATTTTCCGCTTGGAAACACTAATTGGTTCCACATGGAGACACTGGCTCTACACATTCATATTTTCTAGGGAGAAAGCTAGTAGAACTGTGGCAAACAAACATGATCTTTCTGTTTGTATAGATGACATTTGATGCACTTGCCTAACGAAAAGACTTTGCTTTTCTCCAAAACCATTTGTACTGTTATTTACTGGTCCATTGCATACGAATTCAAGAACAGTTTGTCCGGATATGATTGGATGAAACCGGTAATATGCGGTTGATTTTTACCTAACTAAATCCCAGATATTGTTACCGCCTCTGTGTTTGTGTGTTCCTGATATTATCCACGGACTTTATTGTTTTGAATGTTTTTTTTCAGGAAACATTTAATTTTCTGCTTCAAAACACTAATTCTTTCCACATGGAGACACCAGCTCTACACATTCGTATTTTCTAGGAAGAAAGCTAGAGGAACTGCGGCAAACAAACATGATCTTTCTGTTTGTATAGATGACATTTGATGCACTTGGCTAACGAAAAGACTTTGCTTTTCTCCAAAACCATTTATACTGTGATTTTCTCGGTCCATTGCATACAAATTGCACACCAGTTTGTCCGGAAATGACTGGATGAAACCGGAAATATCCGGTTGATTTTTGCCTAACTCAATCCCAGATATTGTTACCGCCTCTGTGTTTGTGTATTCCAGATATTATCCACAGACTTTATTGTTTTGAATGTTTTTTATCAGGGAACATTTAATTTTCTGCTTGGAAACACTAATTGGTTCCACATGGAGATACCAGCTCTACACATTCGTATTTTCTAGGGAGAAAGCTAGAGGAACTGCGGCAAACAAACCTGATCTTTCTGTTTGTATAGATGACATTTGATGCATTTGCCTAAAGAAAAGACTTTGCTTTTCTCCAAAACCATTTTTACGGTGATTTTCTGGTCCATTGCATACGAATTCAAGATCAGTTTGTCCGGATATGATTGGATGAAACCGGTAATATGCGGTTGATTTTTACCTAACTAAATCCCAGATATTGTTACCGCCTCTGTGTTTGTGTGTTCCTGATATTATCCACGGACTTTATTGTTTTGAATGTTTTTTTTCAGGAAACATTTAATTTTCTGCTTGGAAACACTAATGGGTTCCACATGGAGACACCAGCTCTACACATACGTATTTTCTAGGGAGAAAGCTAGAGGAACTGCGGCAAACAAACATGATCTTTCTGTTTGTATAGATGACATCTGATGCACTGGCCTAACGAAAAGACTTTGCTTTTCTCCAAAACCATTTCTACTGTGATTTTCTCGGTCCATTGCATAGGAATTCCACACTAGTGTTTCTGGATATGACTGGATGAAACTAGAAATATCTGGTTTTGTTTTGGCTAACTCAATCCCAGATATTGTTACTGCCTCTGTGTTTGTGTATTCCAGATATAATCCACAAACTTTATTGTTTTGAATGTTTTTTATGAGGGAACATTTAATTTTCTGCTTGGAAACACTAATTGGTTCCACATGGAGACACCAGCTCTACACATTCGTATTTTCTAGGACGAAAGCTAGAGGAACTGCGGCAAACAAACATGATCTCTCTGTTTGTATAGATGACATTTGATGCACTTGGCTAATGAAAAGACTTTGCTTTTCTCCAAAACGATTTTTACTGTTATTTTCTCGGTCCATTGCATACGAATTCCACACCAGTTTGTCCGGATATGACTGTAGGAAACCAGAAATATCCGGTTCTGTTTTGGGTAACTCAATCCGAAATATTGCTACAGATTCTGTGTTTGTGTTTTCTGGATATTATCGATGGACTTACTGTTTTGAATGTTTTTATCAGGGAACATTTAATTTTCTGCTTGGAAACACTAATTCTTTCCACATGGAGACACCAGCTCTACACATTCGTATTTTCTAGGGAGAAAGCTTGAGGAACTGCGGCAAACACACATGATATTTCTGTTTGTATAGATGGCATTTTATGCACTTGCCTAGGAAAAGACTTTGCTTTTCTCCAAAACCATTTGTACTGTGATTTTCTGGTCCATTGTATATGAATTCAAGAACAGTTTGTCCGGATATGACTGGATGAAACCAAAAATATCCGGTTGATTTTTGGCTAACACAATCCCAAATATTGTTACCGCCTCTGTGTTTGTTTATGCCTGATATTATCCACGGACTTTATTGTTTTTAAGGTTTTTTATCAGGGAACTTTTAATTTTCTGCTTGTAAACACTAGTTCTTTCCACATGGAGACACCGGCTCCACACATTTGTATTTTCTACGGAGAAACCTAGCGGAACTGCGGCAAACAAACATGATATTTACGTTTGTGTAGATGATATTTGATGCATTTGCCTGAAGAAAACACTCTGCTTTTCTCCAAAACCATTTCTACTGTGATTTTCTCGGTCCATTGCATACGAATTCCACACCACTTTGTATGTATATGCCTGGATGAAACCGGAAATATCTGGGTTTTTTTGGCTAACTCAATCCCAGATATTGCTACAGCCTCTGTTTGTTTCTTCTGGATAGTATCCACAGACTTTATTGTTTAGAATGTTTTTTATTGGGGAACATTTTATTTTTAGCTTGGATATAGTAATTGGTTTCACATGAAGACACCATCTCTACATATTCATATTTTCCAGGGAGAAAGCTAGAAGAACTGCGGGAAACAAACACGATATTTCTGTTTGTATAGATGACATTTTATGCAATTGCCTAATGAAAAGACATTGCTTTTCACCAAAACGATTTTTACTGTTATTTTCTTGGTCCATTGCATACGAATTCCACACCAGTTTCTTCGGATATGACTGGATGAAACCTTAAATATCCGGTTTTGTTTTGGCTAACTCAATCCCAGATATTGTTACCGCCTCTGTGTTTGTGTATTCCAGATATTATCCACAGACTTTATTGTTTTGAATGTTTTTTTTCAGGAAACATTTAATTTTCTGCTTGGAAACACTAATTCTTTCCACATGGAGACACCAGCTCTACACATTCGTTTTTTCTAGGGAGAAAGCTAGAGGAACTGCGGCAAACAAACATGATATTTCTGTTTGTATAGATGACATTTGATGCACTTGCCTAACGAAAAGACTTTGCTTTTCTCCAAAAGAATTTTTACGGTGATTTTCTGGTCCATTGCATACGAATTCAAGAACAGTTTGTCCGGATATGATTGGATGAAACCGGTAATATGCGGTTGATTTTTACCTAACTAAATCCCAGATATTGTTACCGCCTCTGTGTTTGTGTGTTCCTGATATTATCCACGGACTTTATTGTTTTGAATGTTTTTTTCAGGAAACATTTAATTTTCTGCTTCAAAACACTAATTCTTTCCACATGGAGACACCAGCTCTACACATTCGTATTTTCTAGGAAGAAAGCTAGAGGAACTGCGGCAAACAAACATGATCTTTCTGTTTGTATAGATGACATTTGATGCACTTTCCTAACGAAAAGACTTTGCTTTTCTCCAAAACCATTTATACTGTGATTTTCTCGGTCCATTGCATACAAATTGCACACCAGTTTGTCCGGAAATGACTGGATGAAACCGGAAATATCCGGTTGATTTTTGCCTAACTCAATCCCAGATATTGTTACCGCCTCTGTGTTTGTGTATTCCAGATATTATCCACAGACTTTATTGTTTTGAATGTTTTTTATCAGGGAACATTTAATTTTCTGCTTGGAAACACTAATTGGTTCCACATGGAGACACCAGCTCTACACATTCGTATTTTCTAGGAAGAAAGCTAGAGGAACTGCGGCAAACAAACATGATATTTCTGTTTGTATAGATGACATTTGATGCACTTGGCTAACGAAAAGACTTTGCTTTTCTCCAAAACCATTTGTACTGTGATTTTCTCGGTCCATTGCATACGAATTCCACATAGGTTCTCCAGATATGACTGGATGAAAACGGAAATATCCGGTTGATTTTTACCTAACTCAATCCGAGATATTGTTACCATCTCTGTGTTTGTGCATTCCTGATATTATCCACGGACTTTATTGTTTTGAATGTTTTTTTTCAGGAAACATTTAATTTTCTGCTTGGAAACACTAATTGGTTCCACATGGAGAAACCAGCTCTACACATTCAAATTTTCTAGGAAGAAAGCTAGAGGAACTGCGGCAAACAAACATGATCTTTCTGTTTGTATAGATGACATTTGATGCACTTGGCTAACGAAAAGACTTTGCTTTTCTCCAAAACCATTTCTTCTGTGATTTTCTCGGTCCATTGCATACGAATTCCACACCAGTGTTTCTGGATATGACTGGATGAAACTAGAAATATCTGGTTTTGTTTTGGCTAACTCAATCCCAGATATTGTTACCGCCTCTGTGTTTGTGTATTCCAGATATAATCCACAAACTTTATTGTTTTGAATGTTTTTTATCAGGGAACATTTAATTTTCTGCTTGGAAACACTAATTGGTTCCACATGGAGACACCAGCTCTACACATTCGTATTTTCTAGGACGAAAGCTAGAGGAACTGCGGCAAACAAACATGATCTTTCTGTTTGTATAGATGACATTTGATGCACTTGGCTAATGAAAAGACTTTGCTTTTCTCCAAAACGATTTTTACTGTTATTTTCTCGGTCCATTGCATACGAATTCCACACCAGTTTGTCCGGATATGACTGTAGGAAACCAGAAATATCCGGTTCTGTTTTGGGTAACTCAATCCGAAATATTGCTACAGACTCTGTGTTTGTGTTTTCTGGATATTATCGATGGACTTACTGTTTTGAATGTTTTTATCAGGGAACATTTAATTTTCTGCTTGGAAACACTAATTGTTTCCACATGGAGAAACCAGCTCTACACATTCGTATTTTCTAGGACGAAAGCTAGAGGAACTGCGGCAAACAAACATGATATTTCTGTTTGTATAGATGACATTTGATGCACTTGCCTAACGAAAAGACTTTGCTTTTCTCCAAAACCATTTCTACTGTGATTTTCTCGATCCATTGCATACGAATTCCACACCAGTTTGTCCGGATATGACTGGATGAAACCGGAAATATCCGGTTGATTTTTGCCTAACTCAATCCCAGATATTGTTACCGCCTCTGTGTTTGTGTATTCCAGATATTATCCACAGACTTTATTGTTTTGAATGTTTTTTATCAGGGAACATTTAATTTTCTGCTTGGAAACACTAATTGGTTCCACATGGAGACACCAGCTCTACACATTCGTATTTTCTAGGGAGAAAGCTGGAGTAACTGCGGCAAACAAACATGATCTTTCTGTTTGTATAGATGACATTTGATGCACTTGCCTAATGAAAAGACTTTGCTGTTCTCCAAAACCATTTTTAGGGTGATTTTCTGGTCCATTGCATACGAATTCAAGAACAGTTTGTCCGGATATGATTGGATGAAACCCGTAATATGCGGTTGATTTTTACCTAACTCAATCCCAGATATTGTTACCGCCTCTGTGTTTGTGTGTTCCTGATATTATCCACGGACTTTATTGTTTTGAATGTTTTTTTTCAGGGAACATTTAATTTTCTGCTTGGAAACACTAATTGGTTCCACATGGAGACACCAGCTCTACACATTCAAATTTTCTAGGAAGAAAGCTAGAGGAACAGCGGCAAACAAACATGATTTTTCTGTTTGTATAGATGACATTTGATGCACTTGCCTAACGAAATGACTTTGCTTTTCTCCAAAACGTTTTCTACTGTGATTTTTTCAGTCCATTGCATACGAATTCCACACCAGTGTTTCTGGATATGACTGGATGAAACTAGAAATATCTGGTTTTGTTTTGGCTAACTCAATCCCAGATATTGTTACCGCCTCTGTGTTTGTGTATTCCAGATATAATCCACAAACTTTATTGTTTTGAATGTTTTTTATCAGGGAACATTTAATTTTCCGCTTGGAAAGACTAATTGGTTCCACATGGAGACACCAGCTCTACACATTCGTATTTTCTAGGGAGAAAGCTAGAGGAATTGCGGCAAACAAACATGATCTTTCTGTTTGTATAGATGACATTTGATGCACTTGGCTAATGAAAAGACTTTGCTTTTCTCCAAAACGATTTTTACTGTTATTTTCTCAGTCCATTGCATACGAATTCCACACCAGTTTGTCCAGATATGACTGTAGGAAACCAGAAATATCCGGTTCTGTTTTGGGTAACTCAATCCGAAATATTGCTACAGACTCTGTGTTTGTGTTTTCTGGATATTATCGATGGACTTACTGTTTTGAATGTTTTTATCAGGGAACATTTAATTTTCTGCTTGGAAACACTAATTGTTTCCACATGGAGACACCAGCTCTACACATTCGTATTTTCTAGGACGAAAGCTAGAGGAACTGCGGCAAACAAACATGATATTTCTGTTTGTATAGATGACATTTGATGCACTTGCCTAATGAAAAGACTTTGCTTTTCTCCAAAACCATTTCTACTGTGATTTTCTCGGTGCATTGCATACGAAGTCCACACCAGTTTGTCCGGATATGACTGGATCAAACCGGAAATATCCGGTTTTGTTTTGGCTAACTCAATCCCAGATATTGTTACCGCCTCTGTGTTTGTGTATTCCAGATATTATCCACAGACTTTATTGTTTTGAATGTTTTTTTATCAGGGTACATTTAATTTTCTGCTTGGAAACACTAATTGGTTCCACATGGAGACACCAGCTCTATACATTCGTATTTTCTAGGGAGAACGCTAGAGGAACTGCGGCAAACAAACATGATCTTTCTGTTTGTATAGATGACATTTGATGCACTTGCCTAACGAAAAGACTTTGCTTTTCTCCAAAACCATTTTTACGGTGATTTTCTGGTCCATTGCATACAAATTCAAGAACAGTTTGTCCGGATATGATTGGATGAAACCGGTAATATGCGGTTGATTTTTACCTAACTAAATCCCAGATATTGTTTCCGCCTCTGTGTTTGTGTGTTCCTGATATTATCCACGGACTTTATTGTTTTGAATTTTTTTTTCAGGAAACATTTAATTTTCTGCTTCAAAACACTAATTCTTTCCACATGGAGACACCAGGTCTACACATTCGTATTTTCTAGGAAGAAAGCTAGAGGAACTGCGGCAAACAAACATGATCTCTCTGTTTGTATAGATGACATTTGATGCACTTGGCTAACGAAAAGACTTTGCTTTTCTCCAAAACGATTTTTACTGTTATTTTCTCGGTCCATTGCATACGAATTCCACACCAGTTTGTCCGGATATGACTGTAGGAAACCAGAAATATCCGGTTCTGTTTTGGGTAACTCAATCCGAAATATTGCTACAGACTCTGTGTTTGTGTTTTCTGGATATTATCGATGGACTAACTGTTTTGAATGTTTTTATCAGGGAACATTTAATTTTCTGCTTGGAAACACTAATTGTTTCCACATGGAGACACCAGCTCTACACATTCGTATTTTCTAGGACGAAAGCTAGAGGAACTGCGGCAAACAAACATGATATTTCTGTTTGTATAGATGACATTTGATGCACTTGCCTAATGAAAAGACTTTGCTTTTCTCCAAAACCATTTTTAGGGTGATTTTCTGGTCCATTGCATACGAATTCAAGAACAGTTTGTCCGGATATGATTGGATGAAACCGGTAATATGCGGTTGATTTTTACCTAACTCAATCCCAGATATTGTTACCGCCTCTGTGTTTGTGTGTTCCTGATATTATCCACGGACTTTATTGTTTTGAATGTTTTTTTTCAGGAAACATTTAATTTTCTGCTTGGAAACACTAATTGGTTCCACATGGAGACACCAGCTCTACACATTCGTATTTTCTAGGAAGAAAGCTAGAGGAACTGCGGCAAACAAACATGATATTTCTGTTTGTATAGATGACATTTGATGCACTTGGCTAACGAAAAGACTTTGCTTTTCTCCAAAACCATTTTTACGGTGATTTTCTGGTCCATTGCATACGAATTCAAGAACAGTTTGTCCGGATATGATTGGATGAAACCGGTAATATGCGGTTGATTTTTACCTAACTAAATCCCAGATATTGTTACCGCCTCTGTGTTTGTGTGTTCCTGATATTATCCACGGACTTTATTGTTTTGAATGTTTTTTTTCAGGAAACATTTAATTTTCTGCTTCAAAACACTAATTCTTTCCACATGGAGACACCAGGTCTACACATTCGTATTTTCTAGGAAGAAAGCTAGAGGAACTGCGGCAAACAAACATGATCTTTCTGTTTGTATAGATGACATTTGATGCACTTGCCTAATGAAAAGATTTTGCTTTTCTCCAAAACGATTTTTACTGTTATTTTCTCGGTCCATTGCATACGAATTCCACACCAGTTTGTCCGGATATGACTGTAGGAAACCAGAAATATCCGATTCTGTTTTGGGTAACTCAATCCGAAATATTGCTACAGACTCTGTGTTTGTGTTTTCTGGATATTATCGATGGACTAACTGTTTTGAATGTTTTTATCAGGGAACATTTAATTTTCTGCTTGGAAACACTAATTGTTTCCACATGGAGACACCAGCTCTACACATTCGTATTTTCTAGGACGAAAGCTAGAGGAACTGCGGCAAACAAACATGATATTTCTGTTTGTATAGATGACATTTGATGCACTTGCCTAATGAAAAGACTTTGCTTTTCTCCAAAACCATTTTTAGGGTGATTTTCTGGTCCATTGCATACGAATTCAAGAACAGTTTGTCCGGATATGATTGGATGAAACCGGTAATATGCGGTTGATTTTTACCTAACTCAATCCCAGATATTGTTACCGCCTCTGTGTTTGTGTGTTCCTGATATTATCCACGGACTTTATTGTTTTGAATGTTTTTTATCAGGGAACATTTAATTTTCTGCTTGGAAACACTAATTGGTTCCACATGGAGACACCAGCTCTACACATTCGTATTTTCTAGGAAGAAAGCTAGAGGAACTGCGGCAAACAAACATGATATTTCTGTTTGTATAGATGATATTTGATGCACTTGGCTAACGAAAAGACTTTGCTTTTCTCCAAAACCATTTGTACTGTGATTTTCTCGGTCCATTGCATACGATTTCCACACCAGGTTCTCCAGATATGACTGGATGAAAACGGAAATATCTGGTTGATTTTTACCTAACTCAGTCCGAGATATTGTTACCATCTCTGTGTTTGTGCATTCCTGATATTAATCACGGACTTTATTGTTGTGAATGTTTTTTTTTCAGGAAACATTTAATTTTCTGCTTGGAAACACTAATTGGTTCCACATGGAGACACCAGCTCTACACATTCAAATTTTCTAGGAAGAAAGCTAGAGGCACAGCGGCAAACAAACATGATCTTTCTGTTTGTATAGATGACATTTAATGCACTTGGCTAACGAAAAGACTTTGCTTTTCTCCAAAACCATTTCTACTGTGATTTTCTCGGTCCATTGCATACGAATTCCACACCAGTGTTTCTGGATATGACTGGATGAAACTAGAAATATCTGGTTTTGTTTTGGCTAACTCAATCCCATATATTGTTACCGCCTCTGTGTTTGTGTATTCCAGATATAATCCACAGACTTTATTGTTTTGAATGTTTTTTATCAGGGAACATTTAATTTTCTGCTTGGAAACACTAATTGGTTCCACATGGAGAAACCAGCTCTACACATTCGTATTTTTTAGGGAGAAAGCTAGAGGAACTGCGGCAAACAAACATGATCTTTCTGTTTGTATAGATGACATTTGATGCACTTGCCTAATGAAAAGACTTTGCTTTTCTCCAAAAGAATTTTTACGGTGATTTTCTGGTCCATTGCATACGAATTCATGAACAGTTTGTCCGGATATGATTGGATGAAACCGGTAATATGCGGTTGATTTTTACCTAACTGAATCCCAGATATTGTTACCGCCTCTGTGTTTGTGTGTTCCTGGTATTATCCACGGACTTTATTGTTTTGAATGTTTTTTTTCAGGGAACATTTAATTTTCTGCTTGGAAACACTAATTCTTTCCACATGGAGACACCAGCTCTACACATTCGTATTTTCTAGGAAGAAAGCTAGAGGAACTGCGGCAAACAAACATGATCTTTCTGTTTGTATAGATGACATTTGATGCACTTGGCTAACGAAAAGACTTTGCTTTTCTCCAAAACCATTTTTACAGTTATTTTCTCGGTCCATTGCATACGAATTCTACATAGGTTCTCCAGATATGACTGGATGAAACCGGAAATATCCGGTTGATTTTTACCTAACTCAATCCGAGATATTGTTACCATCTCTGTGTTTGTGCATTCCTGATATTATCCACGGACTTTATTGTTTTGAATGTTTTTTTTCAGGAAACATTTAATTTTCTGCTTGGAAACACTAATTGGTTCCACATGGAGACACCAGCTCTACACATTCAAATTTTCTAGGAAGAAAGCTAGAGGAACTGCGGCAAACAAACATGATCTTTCTGTTTGTATAGATGACATTTGATGCACTTGGCTAACGAAAAGACTTTGCTTTTCTCCAAAACCATTTCTTCTGTGATTTTCTCGGTCCATTGCATACGAATTCCACACCAGTGTTTCTGGATATGACTGGATGAAACTAGAAATATCTGGTTTTGTTTTGGCTAACTCAATCCCAGATATTGTTACCGCCTCTGTGTTTGTGTATTCCAGATATAATCCACAAACTTTATTGTTTTGAATGTTTTTTATCAGGGAACATTTAATTTTCTGCTTGGAAACACTAATTGGTTCCACATGGAGACACCAGCTCTACACATTCGTATTTTCTAGGACGAAAGCTAGAGGAACTGCGGCAAACAAACATGATCTTTCTGTTTGTATAGATGACATTTGATGCACTTGGCTAACGAAAAGACTTTGCTTTTCTCCAAAACGATTTTTACTGTTATTTTCTCGGTCCATTGCATACGAATTCCACACCAGTTTGTCCGGATATGACCATAGGAAACCAGAAATATCCGGTTCTGTTTTGGGTAACTCAATCCGAAATATTGCTACAGACTCTGTGTTTGTGTTTTCTGGATATTATCGATGGACTTACTGTTTTGAATGTTTTTATCAGGGAACATTTAATTTTCTGCTTGGAAACACTAATTGTTTCCACATGGAGAAACCAGCTCTACACATTCGTATTTTCTAGGACGAAAGCTAGAGGAACTGCGGCAAACAAACATGATCTTTCTGTTTGTATAGATGACATTTGATGCACTTGGCTAACGAAAAGACTTTGCTTTTCTCCAAAACCATTTCTACTGTGATTTTCTCGGTCCATTGCATACGAATTCCACACCAGTTTGTCCGGATATGACTGGATGAAACCGGAAATATCCGGTTTTGTTTTGGCTAACTCAATCCCAGATATTGTTACCGCCTCTGTGTTTGTGTATTCCAGATATTATCCACAGACTTTATTGTTTTGAATGTTTTTTATCAGGGAACATTTAATTTTCTGCTTGGAAACACTAATTGGTTCCACATGGAGACACAGCTCTACACATTCCTATTTTCTAGGGAGAAAGCTGGAGGAACTGCGGCAAACAAACATGATCTTTCTGTTTGTATAGATGACATTTGATGCACTTGCCTAACGAAAAGACTTTGCTTTTCTCCAAAAGAATTTTTACTGTGATTTTCTGGTCCATTGCAAAGGAATTCAAGAAAAGTTTGTCCGGATATGATTGGATGAAACCGGTAATATGCGGTTGATTTTTACCTAACTTAATCCCAGATATTGTTACCGCCTCTGTGTTTGTGTATCCCTGATATTATCCACAGACTTTATTGTTTTGAATGTTTTTTTTCAGGAAACATTTAATTTTCTGCTTGGAAACACTAATTGGTTCCACATGGAGACACCAGCTCTACACATTCAAATTTTCTAGGAAGAAAGCTAGAGGAACAGCGGCAAACAAACATGATCTTTCTGTTTGTATAGATGATATTTGATGCACTTTCCTAACGAAAAGACTTTGCTTTTCTCCAAAACGATTTCTACTGTGATTTTTTCGGTCCATTGCATACAAATTCCACACCAGTGTTTCTGGATATGACTGGATGAAACTAGAAATATCTGGTTTTGTTTTGGCTAACTCAATCCCAGATATTGTTACCGCCTCTGTGTTTGTGTATTCCAGATATAATCCACAAACTTTATTGTTTTGAATGTTTTTTTTCAGGAAACATTTAATTTTCTGCTTGGAAACACTAATTGGTTCCACATGGAGACACCAGCTCTACACATTCGTATTTTCTAGGAAGAAAGCTAGAGGAACTGCGGCAAACAAACATGATCTTTCTGTTTGTATAGATGACATTTGATGCACTTGCCTAACGAAAAGACTTTGCTTTTCTCCAAAACCATTTTTACGGTGATTTTCTGGTCCATTGCATACGAATTCAAGAACAGTTTGTCCGGATATGATTGGATGAAACCGGTAATATGCGGTTGATTTTTACCTAACTCAATCCCAGATATTGTTACCGCCTCTGTGTTTGTGTGTTCCTGATATTATCCACGGACTTTATTGTTTTGAATGTTTTTTTTCAGGAAACATTTAATTTTCTGCTTGGAAACACTAATTGGTTCCACATGGAGACACCAGCTCTACACATTCAAATTTTCTAGGAAGAAAGCTAGAGGAACAGCGGCAAACAAACATGATCTTTCTGTTTGTATAGATGATATTTGATGCACTTTCCTAAAGAAAAGACTTTGCTTTTCTCCAAAACGATTTCTACTGTGATTTTTTCGGTCCATTGCATACGAATTCCACACCAGTGTTTCTGGATATGACTGGATGAAACTAGAAATATCTGGTTTTGTTTTGGCTAACTCATTCCCAGATATTGTTACCGCCTCTGTGTTTGTGTATTCCAGATATAATCCACAAACTTTATTGTTTTGAATGTTTTTTATCAGGGAACATTTAATTTTGTGCTTGGAGACACTAATTGGTTCCACATGGACACACCAGCTCTACACATTCGTATTTTCTAGGGAGAAAGCTAGAGGAACTGCGGAAAACACACAAGATCTTTCTGTTTGTATAGATGACATTTGATGCACTTGCCTAACAAAAAGACTTTGCTTTTCTCCAAAACCATTTTTACTGTGATTTTCTGGTCCATTGCAAATGAATTCCACACCCGTTTCTCCAGATATGACTGGATGAAACCGGAAATATCCGGTTGATTTTTGCCTAACTCAATCCCAGATATTGTTACCGCCTCTGTGTTTGTGTATTCCTGATATTATCCACAGACTATATTGTTTTGAATGTTTTTTATCATGGAACATTTAATTTTCTGCTTGGAAACACTAATTGGTTCCACATGGAGACACCAGCTCTACACATTCGTATTTTCTAGGGAGAAAGCTAGAGGAACTGCGGCAAACATACATGATCTTTCTGTTTGTATAGATGACATTTGATGCACTTACCTAACGAAAAGACTTTGCTTTTCTCCAAAACCATTTGTACTGTTATTTTCTCGGGCCATTGCATACGAATTCCACACCAGCTTCTCCGGATATGACTGGATGAAACAGGAAATATCTGGTTTTGTTTTGGCTAACTCAATCCCAGATATTGTTACCGCATCTGTGTTTGTGTATTCCAGATATTATCCACAGACTATATTGTTTTGAATGTTTTTTATCATGGAACATTTAATTTTCTGCTTGGAAACACTAATTGGTTCCACATGGAGACACCAGCTCTACACATTCGTATTTTCTAGGGAGAAAGCTAGAGGAACTTCGGCAAACAAACATGATCTTTCTGTTTGTTTAGATGACATTTGATGCACTTGCCTAAAGAAAAGACTTTGCTTTTCTCCAAAACCATTTGTACTGTTATTTTCTCGGTCCATTGCATACGAATTCCACGCCAGTTTCTCCGGATATGACTGGATGAAACCGGAAATATCTGATTTTGTTTTGGCTAACTCAATCCCAGATATTGTTACCGCCTCTGTGTATGTGTATTCCTGATTTTATCCACGGACTTTATATTTTTGAATGTTTTTTTTCAGGGAACATTTAATTTTCTGCTTGGAACACTAATTGGTTCCACATGGAGACACCAGCTCTACACATTCAAATTTTCTAGGAAGAAAGCTAGA
This sequence comes from Lepus europaeus, assembly GCF_033115175.1. Classification (NCBI taxonomy): domain Eukaryota; kingdom Metazoa; phylum Chordata; class Mammalia; order Lagomorpha; family Leporidae; genus Lepus; species Lepus europaeus. The sequence goes on along the minus strand of NW_026909428.1, from coordinate 965,509 downwards.
GGAACAGCGGCAAACAAACATGATCTTTCTGTTTGTATAGATGACATTTGATGCACTTGCCTAACGTAAAGACTTTGCTTTTCTCCAAAACCATTTTTAGGGTGATTTTCTGGTCCATTGCATACGAATTCAAGAACAGTTTGTCCGGATATGATTGGATGAAACCGGTAATATGCGGTTGATTTTTACCTAACTCAATCCCAGATATTGTTACCGCCTCTGTGTTTGTGTGTTCCTGATATTATCCACGGACTTTATTGTTTTGAATGTTTTTTTTCAGGAAACATTTAATTTTCTGCTTGGAAACACTAATTGGTTCCACATGGAGACACCAGCTCTACACATTCGTATTTTCTAGGAAGAAAGCTAGAGGAACTGCGGCAAACAAACATGATATTTCTGTTTGTATAGATGACATTTGATGCACTTGGCTAACGAAAAGACTTTGCTTTTCTCCAAAACCATTTGTACTGTAATTTTCTCGGTCCATTGCATACGAATTCCACACCAGGTTCTCCAGATATGACTGGATGAAAACGGAAATATCCGGTTGATTTTTACCTAACTCAATCCGAGATATTGTTACCATCTTTGTGTTTGTGCATTCCTGATATTAATCACGGACTTTATTGTTGTGAATGTTTTTTTTTTCAGGAAACATTTAATTTTCTGCTTGGAAACACTAATTGGTTCCACATGGAGAAACCAGCTCTACACATTCAAATTTTCTAGGAAGAAAGCTAGAGGCACAGCGGCAAACAAACATGATCTTTCTGTTTGTATAGATGACATTTGATGCACTTGGATAACGAAAAAACTTTGCTTTTCTCCAAAACCATTTCTACTGTGATTTTCTCGGTCCATTGCATACGAATTCCACACCAGTGTTTCTGGATATGACTGGATGAAACTAGAAATATCTGGTTTTGTTTTGGCTAACTCAATCCCAGATATTGTTACCGCCTCTGTGTTTGTGTATTCCAGATATAATCCACAAACTTTATTGTTTTGAATGTTTTTTATCAGGGAACATTAAATTTTCTGCTTGGAAACACTAATTGGTTCCACATGGAGACACCAGCTCTACACATTCGTATTTTCTAGGACGAAAGCTAGAGGAACTGCGGCAAACAAACATGATCTTTCTGTTTGTATAGATGACATTTGATGCACTTGGCTAATGAAAAGACTTTGCTTTTCTCCAAAACCATTTTTACTGTTATTTTCTGGTCCATTGCATACGAATTCCACACCAGTTTGTCCGGATATGACTGTAGGAAACCAGAAATATCCGGTTCTGTTTTGGGTAACTCAATCCGAAATATTGCTACAGACTCTGTGTTTGTGTTTTCTGGATATTATCGATGGACTTACTGTTTTGAATGTTTTTATCAGGGAACATTTAATTTTCTGCTTGGAAACACTAATTGTTTCCACATGGAGATACCAGTTCTACACATTCGTATTTTCTAGGACGAAAGCTAGAGGAACTGCGGCAAACAAACATGATCTTTCTGTTTGTATAGATGACATTTGATGCACTTGGCTAACGAAAAGACTTTGCTTTTCTCCAAAACCATTTCTACTGTGATTTTCTCGGTCCATTGCATACGAATTCCACACCAGTTTGTCCGGATATGACTGGATGAAACCGGAAATATCCGGTTTTGTTTTGCCTAACTCAATCCCAGATATTGTTACCGCCTCTGTGTTTGTGTATTCCAGATATTATCCACAGACTTTATTGTTTTGAATGTTTTTTATCAGGGAACATTTAATTTTCTGCTTGGAAACACTAATTGGTTCCACATGGAGACACCAGCTCTACACATTCGTATTTTCTAGGGAGAAAGCTAGAGGAACTGCGGCAAACAAACATGATCTTTCTGTTTGTATAGATGACATTTGATGCACTTGCCTAAAGAAAAGACTTTGCTTTTCTCCAAAACGATTTTTACTGTTAATTTCTCGGTCCATTGCATACGAATTCCACACCAGTTTCTCCAGATATGACTGGATGAAAACGGAAATATCCGGTTGATTTTTGCCTAACTTAATCCGAGATATTGTTACCGCCTCTGTGTTTGTGCATTCCTGATATTATCCACGGACTTTATGGTTTTGAATGTTTTTTTTTCAGGGAACATTTAATTTTCTGCTTGGAAACACTAATTGTTTCCACATGGAGACACCAGCTCTACACATTCAAATTTTCTAGGAAGAAAGCAAGAGGAACAGCGGCAAACAAACATGATATTTCTGTTTGTATAGATGACATTTGATGCACTTGCCTAACGTAAAGACTTTGCTTTTCTCCAAAACCATTTCTACTGTGATTTTTTTATTTCATTGCATACGAATTTCACACCAGTTTGTCCGGATATGACTGTAGGAAACCAGAAATATCCGGTTCTGTTTTGGGTAACTGAATCCGAAATACTGCTACAGACTCTGTGTTTGTGTTTTCTGGATATTATCGATGGACTTACTGTTTTGAATGTTTTTATCAGGGAACATTTAATTTTCTGCTTGGAAACACTAATTGTTTCCACATGGAGAAACCAGCTCTACACATTCGTATTTTCTAGGACGAAAGCTAGAGGAACTGCGGCAAACAAACATGATCTTTCTGTTTGTATAGATGACATTTGATGCACTTGGCTAACGAAAAGACTTTGCTTTTCTCCAAAACCATTTCTACTGTGATTTTCTCGGTCCATTGCATACGAATTCCACACCAGTTTGTCCGGATATGACTGGATGAAACCGGAAATATCCGGTTTTGTTTTGGCTAACTCAATCCCAGATATTGTTACCGCCTCTGTGTTTGTGTATTCCAGATATTATCCACAGACTTTATTGTTTTGAATGTTTTTTATCAGGGAACATTTAATTTTCTGCTTGGAAACACTAATTGTTTCCACATGGACACACCAGCTCTACACATACGTATTTTCTAGGGAGAAAGCTGGAGGAACTGCGGCAAACAAACATGATCTTTCTGTTTGTATAGATGACATTTGATGCACTTGCCTAACGAAAAGACTTTGCTTTTCTCCAAAAGAATTTTTACTGTGATTTTCTGGTCCATTGCAAAGGAATTCAAGAACAGTTTGTCCGGATATGATTGGATGAAACCGGTAATATGCGGTTGATTTTTACCTAACTTAATCCCAGATATTGTTACCGCCTCTGTGTTTGTGTATCCCTGATATTATCCACAGACTTTATTGTTTTGAATGTTTTTTTTCAGGAAACATTTAATTTTCTGCTTGGAAACACTAATTGGTTCCACATGGAGACACCAGCTCTACACATTCAAATTTTCTAGGAAGAAAGCTAGAGGAACAGCGGCAAACAAACATGATCTTTCTGTTTGTATAGATGAATTTTGATGCACTTTCCTAAAGAAAAGACTTTGCTTTTCTCCAAAACGATTTCTACTGTGATTTTTTCGGTCCATTGCATACGAATTCCACACCAGTGTTTCTGGATATGACTGGATGAAACTAGAAATATCTGGTTTTGTGTTGGCTAACTCATTCCCAGATATTGTTACCGCCTCTGTGTTTGTGTATTCCAGATATAATCCACAAACTTTATTGTTTTGAATGTTTTTTATCAGGGAACATTTAATTTTGTGCTTGGAGACACTAATTGGTTCCACATGGACACACCAGCTCTACACATTCGTATTTTCTAGGGAGAAAGCTAGAGGAACTGCGGAAAACACACATGATCTTTCTGTTTGTACAGATGACATTTGATGCACTTGCCTAACAAAAAGACTTTGCTTTTCTCCAAAACCATTTTTACTGTGATTTTCTGGTCCATTGCAAACGAATTCCACACCCGTTTCTCCAGATATGACTGGATGAAACCGGAAATATCCGGTTGATTTTTGCCTAACTCAATCCCAGATATTGTTACCACCTCTGTGTTTGTGTATTCCTGATATTATCCACAGACTATATTGTTTTGAATGTTTTTTATCATGGAACATTTAATTTTCTGCTTGGAAACACTAATTGGTTCCACATGGAGACACCAGCTCTACACATTCGTATTTTCTAGGGAGAAAGCTAGAGGAACTGCGGCAAACAAACATGATATTTCTGTTTGTATAGATGACATTTGATGCACTTACCTAACGAAAAGACTTTGCTTTTCTCCAAAACCATTTGTACTGTTATTTTCTCGGGCCATTGCATACGAATTCCACACCAGCTTCTCCGGATATGACTGGATGAAACAGGAAATATCTGGTTTTGTTTTGGCTAACTCAATCCCAGATATTGTTACCGCATCTGTGTTTGTGTATTCCAGATATTATCCACAGACTATATTGTTTTGAATGTTTTTTATCATGGAACATTTAATTTTCTGCTTGGAAAAACTAATTGGTTCCACATGGAGACACCAGCTCTACACATTCGTATTTTCTAGGGAAAAAGCTAGAGGAACTTCGGCAAACAAACATGATCTTTCTGTTTGTTTAGATGACATTTGATGCACTTGCCTAAAGAAAAGACTTTGCTTTTCTCCAAAACCATTTGTACTGTTATTTTCTCGGTCCATTGCATACGAATTCCACGCCAGTTTCTCCGGATATGACTGGATGAAACCGGAAATATCTGATTTTGTTTTGGCTAACTCAATCCCAGATATTGTTACTGCCTCTGTGTATGTGTATTCCTGATTTTATCCACGGACTTTATATTTTTGAATGTTTTTTTTCAGGGAACATTTAATTTTCTGCTTGGAAACACTAATTGGTTCCACATGGAGACACCAGCTCTACACATTCAAATTTTCTAGGAAGAAAGCTAGAGGAACAGCGGCAAACAAACATGATCTTTCTGTTTGTATAGATGACATTTGATGCACTTGCCTAACGTAAAGACTTTGCTTTTCTCCAAAACCATTTTCACTGTGATTTTTTTAGTTCATTGCATACGAATTTCACACCAGTTTGTCCGGATATGACTGTAGGAAACCAGAAATATCCGGTTCTGTTTTGGGTAACTGAATCCGAAATATTGCTACAGACTCTGTGTTTGTGTTTTCTGGATATTATCGATGGACTTACTGTTTTGAATGTTTTTATCAGGGAACATTTAATTTTCTGCTTGGAAACACTAATTGTTTCCACATGGAGAAACCAGCTCTACACATTCGTATTTTCTAGGACGAAAGCTAGAGGAACTGCGGCAAACAAACATGATCTTTCTGTTTGTATAGATGACATTGGATGCACTTGGCTAACGAAAAGACTTTGCTTTTCTCCAAAACCATTTCTACTGTGATTTTCTCGGTCCATTGCATACGAATTCCACACCAGTTTGTCCGGATATGACTGGATGAAACCGGAAATATCCGGTTTTGTTTTGGCTAACTCAATCCCAGATATTGTTACCGCCTCTGTGTTTGTGTATTCCAGATATTATCCACAGACTTTATTGTTTTGAATGTTTTTTATCAGGGAACATTTAATTTTCTGCTTGGAAACACTAATTGGTTCCACATGGAGACACAGCTCTACACATTCCTATTTTCTAGGGAGAAAGCTGGAGGAACTGCCGCAAACAAACATGATCTTTCTGTTTGTATGGATGACATTTGATGCACTTGCCTAACGAAAAGACTTTGCTTTTCTCCAAAAGAATTTTTACTGTGATTTTCTGGTCCATTGCAAAGGAATTCAAGAAAAGTTTGTCCGGATATGATTGGATGAAACCGGTAATATGCGGTTGATTTTTACCTAACTTAATCCCAGATATTGTTACCGCCTCTGTGTTTGTGTATCCCTGATATTATCCACAGACTTTATTGTTTTGAATGTTTTTTTTCAGGAAACATTTAATTTTCTGCTTGGAAACACTAATTGGTTCCACATGGAGACACCAGCTCTACACATTCAAATTTTCTAGGAAGAAAGCTAGAGGAACAGCGGCAAACAAACATGATCTTTCTGTTTGTATAGATGATATTTGATGCACTTTCCTAACGAAAAGACTTTGCTTTTCTCCAAAACGATTTCTACTGTGATTTTTTCGGTCCACTGCATACGAATTCCACACCAGTGTTTCTGGATATGACTGGATGAAACTAGAAATATCTGGTTTTGTTTTGGCTAACTCAATCCCAGATATTGTTACCGCCTCTGTGTTTGTGTATTCCAGATATAATCCACAAACTTTATTGTTTTGAATGTTTTTTATCAGGGAACATTTAATTTTCTGCTTGGAAACACTAATTGGTTCCACATGGAGACACCAGCTCTACACATTCGTATTTTCTAGGAAGAAAGCTAGAGGAACTGCGGCAAACAAACATGATCTTTCTGTTTGTATAGATGACATTTGATGCACTTGGCTAACGAAAAGACTTTGCTTTTCTCCAAAACCATTTCTACTGTGATTTTCTCGGTCCATTGCATACGAATTCCACACCAGTTTGTCCGGATATGACTGGATAAAACCGGAAATATCCGGTTTTGTTTTGGCTAACTCAATCCCAGATATTGTTACCGCCTCTGTGTTTGTGTATTCCAGATATTATCCACAGACTTTATTGTTTTGAATGTTTTTTATCAGGGAACATTTAATTTTCTGCTTGGAAACACTAATTGGTTCCACATGGAGACACAGCTCTACACATTCGTATTTTCTAGGGAGAAAGTTGGAGGAACTGCGGCAAACAAACATGATATTTCTGTTTGTGTAGATGACATTTGATGCACTTGCCTCAGAAAATGACTTTGCTTTTCTCCAAAACCATTTGTACTGTGATTTTCTGGTCCATTGCAAACGAATTCCATACCCGTTTCTCCGGATATGAGTGGATGAAACCGGAAATATCCCGTTGATTTTTGCCTAACTCAATCCCAGATATTGTTACCGCCTCTGTGTTTGTGTATTCCTGATATTATCTACGGACTTTATTGTTTTGAATGTTTTTTTTCAGGAAACATTTAATTTTGGGCTTGGAAACACTGATTGGTTCCACATGGTACACAAGCTCTACACATTCGTATTTTCTAGGGAGAAAGCTAGATGAACTGCTGCAAACAAACATGAATTTTCTGTTTGTATAGATGACATTTGATGCAGTTGCCTAACGAAAAGACTTTGCTTTTCTCCAAAACCATTTTCACTGTGATTTTTTTAGTTCATTGCATACGAATTCCACACCAGTTTGTCCGGATATGACTGGATGAAACCGGAAATATCTGGTTTTGTTTTGGCTAACTCAATCCCAGAAATTGCTACATCCTCTGTGTTTGTGTATTCCTGATATTATCCACGGACTTTATTGTTTTGAATGTTTTTTATCAGGGAACTTTTAATTTTCCGCTTGGAAACAATAATTGGTTCCACATGGACACACCAGCTCTACACATTCGTATTTTCTAGGGAGAAAGCTAGAGGAACTGCGGCAAACAAACATGATCTTTCTGTTTGTACAGATGACATTTGATGCACTTGCCTAACGAAAAGACATTGCTTTTCTCCAAAACCATTTCTACTGTGATTTTCTCGGGCCATTTCATGCGAATTCCACACCAGTTTGTCCAGATATGACTGGATGAAACCGGAAATATCTGGTTTTGTTTTGGCTAACTCAATCCCAGGTATTGTTACCGCTTCTGTGTTTGTGTATTCCAGATATTATCCACAGACTTTATTGTTTTGAATGTTTTTATCAGGGAACATTTAATTTTCTGCTTGGAAACACTAATTGGTTCCACATGGAGACACCAGCTCTACACATTCGTATTTTCTAGGGAGAAAGCTAGAGGAACTGCGGCAAACAAACATGATCTTTCTGTTTGTATAGATGACATTTGATGCACTTGCCTAACGAAAAGACTTTGCTTTTCTCCAAAACCATTTTCACTGTGATTTTTTTAGTTCATTGCATACGAATTCCACACCAGTTTGTCCGGATATAACTGGATGAAACCGGAAATATCCGGTTGATTTTTACCTAACTCAATAACAGATATTGTTACCGCCTCTGTGTATGTGTATTCCTGATATTATCCACGGACTTAATTGTTTTGAATGTTTTTTATCAGGGAACATTTAATTTTGTGCTTGGAAACACTAATTGGTTCCACATGGTGACACCAGCTCTACACATTCGTATTATCTAGGGAGAAAGCTAGAGGAACTGCGGCAAACAAACATGATATTTCTGTTTGTATAGATGACATTTGATGCACTTGCCTAACGAAAAGACTTTGCTTTTCTCCAAAACCATTTGTACTGTTATTTTAGCGGTCCATTGCATACGAATTCCACACCAGTTTTTCCAGATATATCTGGATGAAACCTGAAATATCCGGTTGATTTTTGCTTTTCTCAATCCCAGATATTGTTACCGCCTCTGTGTTTGTGTATTCCTGATATTATCTACGGACTTTATTGTTTTGAATGTTTTTTTTCAGGAAACATTTAATTTTCTGCTTGGAAACACTAATTGGTTCCACATGGAGACACCAGGTCTAGACATTCGTATTTTCTATGGAGAAAGAAGAGCAACTGCGGCATACAAACATAATCTTTCTGTTTGTATAGATGACATTTGATGCACTTGCCTAACGAAAAGACTTTGCTTTTCTCCAAAACCTTTTTACTGTTATTTTCTCGGGCCATTTCATACGAATTCCACACCAGTTTCTCCGGATATGACTGGAAGAAACCGGAAATGTCTGGTTTTGTTTTGGCTAACTCAATCCCAGATATTGTTACCGCCTCTGTGTTTGTGTATTCCAGATATTATCCACAGACTATATTGTTTTGAATGTTTTTTATCAGGGAACATTTAATTTTCTGCTTGGAAACAGTAATTGGTTCCACATGGAGACACCAGCTCTACACATTCATATTTTCTAGGGAGAAAGCTAGAGGAACTGCGGCAAACAAACATGATATTTCTGTTTGTATAGATGAGATTTGATGCACTTGCCTAACGAAAAGATTTTGCTTTTCTCCAAAACCATTTGTACTGTTATTTTCTCGGGCCATTTCATACGAATTCCACACCAGTTTCTCAGGATATGACTGGATGAAACTGGAAATATCTGGTTTTGTTTTGGCTAACTCAATCCCAGATATTGTTACCGCCTCTGTGTTTGTGTATTCCAGATATTATCCACAGACTATATTGTTTTGAATGTTTTTTATCATGGAACATTTAATTTTCTGCTTGGAAACACTAATTGGTTCCACATGGAGACACCAGCTCTACACATTCGTATTTTCTAGGAAGAAAGCTAGAGGAACTACGAAAAACACATGATATTTCTGTTTGTATAGATGACATTTGATGCACTTGCCAAACAAAAAGAATTTGCTTTTCTCCAAAACAATTTGTACTGTGATTTTCTTGTCCATTGCAAACGAATTCCACACCAGTTTCTCCGGATATGACTGGATGAAACCGGAAATATCTGGTTTTGTTTTGGCTAACTCACTCCCAGATATTGTTACCGCCTCTGTTTTTGTGTATTCCAGATATTATCCACAGACTATATTGTTTTGAATGTTTTTTATCAGGGAACATTTAATTTTCTGCTAGGAAACACTAATTGGTTCCACATGGAGACACCAGCTCTACACATTCGTATTTTCTAGGGAGAAAGCTAGAGGAACTGCGGCAAACAAACATGATCTTTCTGTTTGTATAGATGACATTTGATGCACTTGGCTAACGAAAAGACTTTGCTTTTCTCCAAAACCATTTGTACTGTGATTTTCTCGGTCTATTGCATATGAATTCCACACCAGTTTCTCCAGATATGACTGGATGAAACCGGAAATATCCGGTTGATTTTTACCTAACTCAATCCCAGATATTGTTACCACCTCTGTCTTTGTGTATTCCTGATATTATCCACAGATTTATTGTTTTGAATGTTTTTTTCTCAGGGAACATTTAATTTTCTGCTTGGAAACACTAATTGGTTCCACATGGAGACACCATCTCTACACATTCGTATTTTCTAGGACGAAAGCTAGAGGAACTGCGGCAAACAAACATGATTTTTCCGTTTGCATAGATGACATTTGATGCACTTGCCTAACGAAAAGACTTTGGTTTTCTCCAAAACAATTTTTACTGTTATTTTCTCGGTCCATTGCATACGAATTCCACGCCAGTTTCTCCGGATATGACTGGATGAAACCGGAAATATCCGGTTGATTTTTACCTAACTCAATCCCAGATATTGTTACCGCCTCTGTGTATGTGTATTCCTGATATTATCCACGGACTTTATTGTTTTGAATATTTTTTTTTCAGGAAACATTTAATTTTCTGCTTGGAAACAGTAATTGTTTCCACATGGACACACCAGCTCTACACATTCGTATTTTCTAGGAAGAAAGCTAGAGGAACTGCGGCAAACAAACATGATCTTTCTGTTTGTATAGATGACATTTGATGCACTTGGCTAACGAAAAGACTTTGCTTTTCTCCAAAACAATTTTTACTGTGATTTTCTGGTCCATTGCAAACGAATTCCACACTCGTTTCTCCGGATATGACTGGATGAAACCGGAAATATCCGGTTGATTTTTGCCTAACTCAATCCCAGATATTGTTACCGCCTCTGTGTTTGTGTATTCCTGATATTATCTACGGAGATTATTGTTTTGAATGTTTTTTTTCAGGAAACATTTAATTTTCTGCTTGGAAACACTAATTGGTTCCACATGGAGACACCAGCTCTACACATTCGTATTTTCTAGGGAGAAAGCTAGAGGAACTGCGGCAAACAAACATGATCTTCCTGTTTGTATAGATGACATTTGATGCACTTGCCTAACGAAAAGACTTTGCTTTTCTCCAAAACCATTTGTACTGTGATTTTTTCGGTCCATTGCATACGAATTCCATACCAGTTTGTCCGGATATGACTGGATGAAACAGGAAATATCTGGTTTTGTTTTGGCTAACTCAATCCCAGAAATTGCTACATCCTCTGTGTTTGTGTATTCCAGATATTATCCACAGACTATATTGTTTTGAATGTTTTTTATCATGGAACATTTAATTTTTTGCTTGGAAACACTAATTGGTTCCACATGAGGACACAGGCTCTACACATTCGTATTTTCTAGGGAGAAAGCTAGAGGAACTGAGGAAAACACATGATCTTTCTGTTTGTATAGATGACATTTGATGCACTTGCCTAATGAAAAGACTTTGCTTTTCTCCAAAACCATTTGTACTGTGATTTTCTGGTCCATTGCAAACGAATTCCACACCAGTTTCTCCGGATATGACTGGATGAAACCGGAAATATCTGGTTTTGTTTTGGCTAACTCAATCCCAGATATTGTTACCGCATCTGTGTTTGTGTATTCCAGATATTATCCACAGACTATATTGTTTTGAATGTTTTTTTTCATGGAACATTTAATTTTCTGCTTGGAAACACTAATTGGTTCCACATGGAGACACCAGCTCTACACATTCGTATTTTCTAGGGAGAAAGCTAGAGGAACTGCGGCAAACAAACATGATCTTTCCGTTTGCATAGATGACATTTGTTGCACTTGCCTAAGGAAAAGAATTTGCTTTTCTCCAAAACCATTTGTACTGTGATTTTCTCGGTCCATTGCATACGAATTCCACACCAGGTTGTCCGGATATAACTGGATGAAACCGGAAATATCCGGTTTTGTTTTGGCTAACTCAATCCCAGATATTGTTACAGCCTTTGTGTTTGTGTATTCCAGATATTATCCACAGACTTTATTGTTTTGAATGTTTTTTATCAGGGAACATTTAATTTTCTGCTTGGAAACACTAATTGGTTCCACATGGAGACACCAGCTCTACACATTCATATTTTCTAGGAAGAAAGCTAGAAGAACTGCGGCAACCACACTTGATCTTTCTGTTTGTATAGATGACATTTGATGCACTTTCCTAACAAAAAGACTTTGCTTTTCTCCAAAACCATTTTTACTGTGATTTTCTGGTCCATTGCAAACGCATTCCACACCCGTTTCTCCGGATATGACTGGATGAAACCGGAAATATCCGGTTGATTTTTGCCTAACTCAATCCCAGATATTGTTACCGCCTCTGTGTTTGTGTATTCCTGATATTATCTACGGACTTTATTGTTTTGAAAGTTTTTATCAGGGAACATTTAATTTTCTGCTTGGAAACACTAATTGGTTCCACATGGAGGCACCAGCTCTAGACATTCGTATTTTCTATGGAGAAAGCTAGAGCAAATGCGGCAAAAAAACATAATATTTCTGTTTGTATAGATGACATTTGATGCACTTGCCTAACAAAAAGACTTTGCTTTTCTCCAAAACCATTTTTACTGTGATTTTCTCGGGCCATTTCATACGAATTCCACACCAGTTTCTCCGAATATGACGGGATGAAACAGGAAATATCTGCATTTGTTTTGGCACACTCAATCCCAGATATTGTTACCCCCTCTGTGTTTTTGTATTCCAGATATTATCCACAGACTATATTGTTTTGAATGTTTTTTATCATGGAACATTTAATTTTCTGCTTGGAAACACTAATTGGTTCCACATGGAGACACCAGCTCTACACATTCGTATTTTCTAGGGAGAAAGCTAGAGGAACTGCGGCAAACAAACATGATCTTTCTGTTTGTATAGATGACATTTGTTGCACTTGCCTAAGGAAAAGACTTTGCTTTTCTCCAAAATCATTTGTACTGTGATTTTTTCGGTCCATTGCATACGAATTCCATTCCAGTTTGTCCAGATATGACTGGATGAACCGGAAATATCTGGTTTTGTTTTGGCTAAGTCAATCCCAGATATTGCTACAGCCTTTCTGTTTGTGTATTCCTGATATTATCCACGGACTTTAGTGTTTTGAATGTTTTTTTCAGGAAACATTTAATTTTGTGCTTGGAAACACTAAGTGGTTCCACATGGTGACACCAGCTCTACACATTCGTATTTTCTAGGGAGAAACCTAGAGGAACTGCAGCAAACAAACATGATATTTCTGTTTGTATAGATGACATTTGATGCACTTGCCTAACGTAAAGACTTTTCTTTTTTCCAAAACCATTTTCACTGTGATTTTCTTAGTTCATTGCATACGAATTCCACACCAGTTTGTCCGGATATGACTGGATTAAACCGGAAATATCTGGTTTTGTTTTGGCTAACTCAATCCCAGAAATTGCTACATCCTCTGTGTTTGTGTATTCCAGATATTATCCACAGACTATATTGTTTTGAATGTTTTTTATCAGGGAACATTTAATTTTCTGCTTGGAAACACTAATTGGTTCCACATGGAGACACCAGCTCTACACATTCGTATTTTCTAGGGAGAAAGCTAGAGGAACTGCGGCAAACAAACATGATCTTTCTGTTTGTATAGATGACATTTGATGCACTTGCCTAACGAAAAGACTTTGCTTTTCTCCAAAACCATTTGTACTGTGATTTTCTCGGTCCATTGCATACGAATTCCACGCCAGTTTCTCCGGTTATGACTGGATGAATCCGGAAATATCCGGTTGATTTTTACCTAACTCAATCCCAGATATTGTTACCGCCTCTGTGTATGTGTATTGCTGATATTATGCACGGACTTTAGTGTTTTGAATGGTTTTTTTCAGGAAACATTTAATTTTCTGCTTGGAAACACTAATTGGTTCCACATGGAGACACCAGCTCTACACATTCGTATTTTCTAGGGAGAAAGCTAGAGGAACTGCGGCAAACAAACATGATCTTTCTGTTTGTATAGATGACATTTGATGCACTTGCCTAACGAAAAGACTTTGCTTTTCTCCAAAACCATTTGTACTGTGATTTTCTCGGGCCATTTCATACGAATTCCACACCAGCTTCTCCGGATATGACTGGATGAAACCGGAAATATCTGGTTTTGTTTTGGCTAACTCAATCCCAGATATTGTTACCGCCTCTGTGTATGTGTATTCCAGATATTATCCACAGACTTTATTGTATGAATGTTTTTTATCAGGGAACTTTTAATTTTCCACTTGGAAACACTAATTGGTTCCACATGGAGACACCAGCTCTACACATTCGTATTTTCTAGGGAGAAAGCTAGAGGAACTGCGGCAAACAAACATGATATTTCTGTTTGTATAGATGACATTTGATGCAATTGCCTAACGAAAAGATTTTGCTTTTCTCGAAAACCATTTTTACTGAAATTTTCTCGGTCCATTGCATACGAATTCCACACCAGTTTGTCCGGATATGACTGGATGAAACCGGAAATATCTGCTTTTGTTTTGGCTAACTCAATCCCAGATATTGTTACCGCCTCTGTGTTTGTGTATTCCAGATATTATCCACAGACTATATTGTTTTGAATGTTTTTTATCAGGGAACATTTAATTTTCTGCTTGGAAACACTAATTAGTTCCACATGGAGACACCAACTCTACACATTCGTATTTTTTAGGGAGAAAGTTAGAGGAACTACGGCAAAAAAACATGATCTTTCTGTTTGTATAGATGACATTTGATGCACTTGAGTAACGAAAAGACTTTGCTTTTCTCCAAAACCATTTTTACTGTTATTTTCTCTGTCCATTGCATACAAATTCCACACCAGTTTGTCCGGATATGACTGGATGAATCCGGAAATATCCGGTGGATTTTTACCTAACGCAATCCCAGATATTTTTACCGCCTCTGTGTTTGTGTATTCCTGATATTATCCACGGACTTTATTGTTTTGAATGTTTTTTATCAGGGAACATTTAATTTTGTGCTTGGAATCACTAATTGGTTCCACATGGAGACACCAGCTCTACACATTCGTATTTTCTAGGGAGAAAGCTAGAGGAACTGCGGCAAACAAACATGATCTTTCTGTTTGTATAGATGACATTTGATGCACTTGCCTAACGTAAAGACTTTTCTTTTCTCCAAAACCATTTTCACTGTGATTATCTTAGTTCATTGCATACGAATTCCACACCAGTTTGTCCGTATATGCCTGGATGAAACCGGAAATATCTGGTTTTGTTTTGGCTAACTCAATCCCAGAAATTGCTACATCCTCTGTGTTTGTGCATTCCTGATATTATCTCCGGACTTTATTTTTTTGAATGTTTTTTATCAGGGAACATTTAATTTTCTGCTTGGAAACACTAATTTGTTCCACATGGACACACCAGCTCTACACATTCGTATCTTCTAGGAAGAAAGCTAGAGGAACTGCGGAAAACACACATGATCTTTCTGTTTGTATAGATGACATTTGATGCACTTGCCTAACAAAAAGACTTTGCTTTTCTCCAAAACCATTTGTACTGTGATTTTCTGGTCCATTGCAAACGCATTCCACACCAGTTTGTCCGGATATGACTGGATGAAACCGGAAATATCCGGTTGATTTTTGCCTAACTCAATCCCAGATATTGTTACCGCCTCTGTGTTTGTGTATTCCTGATATTATCTACGGACATTATTGTTTTGAATCTTTTTTTTTTCAGGAAACATTTAATTTTCTGCTTGGAAACACTAATTGGTTCCACATGGAGACACTAGCTCTAGACATTCGTATTTTCTATGGAGAAATCTAGAGCAAATGCGGCAAACAAACATAATATTTCTGTTTGTATAGATGACATTTGATGCACTTGCCTAACGAAAAGACTTGCTTTTCTCCAAATCCATTTGTACTGTGATTTTCTCGGTCCATTGCATATGAATTCCACACCAGTTTGTCCGGATATGACTGGATGAAACCGGAAATATCTGGTTTTGTTTTGGCTAACTCAATCCCAGAAATTGCTACATCCTCTGTGTTTGTGCATTCCTGATATTATCTACGGACTTTATTCTTTTGAATGTTTTTTATCAGGGAACATTTAATTTTCTGCTTGGAAACACTAATTGGTTCCACATGGAGACACCAGCTCTACACATTCGTATTTTCTAGGAAGAAAGCTAGAGGAACTGCGGAAAACACACATGATCTTTCTGTTTGTATAGATGACATTTGTTGCACTTGCCTAACAAAAGACTTTGCTTTTCTCCAAAACCATTTGTACTGTGATTTTCTGGTCCATTGCAAACGCATTCCACACCAGTTTGTCCAGATATGACTGGATGAAACCGGAAATATCCGGTTGATTTTTGCCTAACTCAACCCCAGATATTGTTACCTCCTCTGTGTTTGTGTATTCCAGATATTATCCACAGACTATATTGTTTTGAATGTTTTTTATCATGGAACATTTAATTTTCTGCTTGGAAACATTAATTGGTTCCACATGGAGACACCAGCTCTACACATTCGTATTTTCTAGGGAGAAAACTAGAGGAACTGCGGCAAACAAACATGATATTTCTGTTTGTATAGATGACATTTGATGCACTTGCCTAACGAAAAGACTTTGCTTTTCTCCAAAATCATTTGTACTGTGATTTTTTCGGTCCATTGCATACGAAATCCATACCAGTTTGTCCGGATATGACTGGATGAAACCGGAAATATCTGGTTTTCTTTTGGCTAACTCAATCCCAGATATTGCTACAGCCTTTCTGTTTGTTTATTCCTGATATTATCCACGGACTTTAGTGTTTTGAATGTTTTTTTTTCAGGAAACATTTAATTTTGTGCTTGGAAACACTAAGTGGTTCCACATGGTGACACCAGCTCTACACATTCGTATTTTCTAGGGAGAAACCTAGAGGAACTGCGGCAAACAAACATGATATTTCTGTTTGTATAGATGACATTTGATGCACTTGCCTAACGTAAAGACTTTTCTTTTCTCCAAAACCATTTTCACTGTGATTTTCTTAGTTCATTGCATACGAATTCCACACCATTTTGTCCGGATATGCCTGGATGAAACCGGAAATATCTGGTTTTGTTTTGGCTAACTCAATGTTAGAAATTGCTACATCCTCTGTGTTTGTATATTCCAGATATTATCCACAGACTTTATTGTTTTGAATGTTTTTTATCAGGGAACATTTAATTTTCTGCTTGGAAACACTAATTGGTTCCACATGGAGACACAAACTCTACACATTCGTATTTTCTAGGGAGAAAGTTAGAGGAACTACGGCAAAAAAACATGATCTTTCTGTTTGTATACATGACATTTGATGCACTTGCCTAACGAAAAGAGTTTGCTTTTCTCCAAAACCATTTTTACTGTTATTTTCTCGGGCCATTTCATACGAATTCCACACCAGTTTGTCCGGATATGACTGGATGAAACCGGAAATATCTGCTTTTGTTTTGGCTAACTCAATCCCAGATATTGTTACCGCCTCTGTGTTTGTATATTCCAGATATTATCCACAGACTTTATTGTTTTGAATGTTTTTTATCAGGGAACATTTAATTTTCTGCTTGGAAACACTAATTGGTTCCACATGGAGACACCAACTCTACACATTCGTATTTTCTAGGGAGAAAGTTAGAGGAACTACGGCAAAAAAACATGATCTTTCTGTTTGTATAGATGACATTTGATGCACTTGCCTAACGAAAAGACTTTGCTTTTCTCCAAAACCATTTGTACTGTTATTTTCTCGGTCCATTGCATACGAATTCCACACCAGTTTGTCCGGATATGACTGGATGAAACCGGAAATATCTGGTTTTGTTTTGGCTAACTCAATCCCAGAAATTGCTACATCCTCTGTGTTTGTGCATTCCTGATATTATCTACGGACTTTATTCTTTTGAATGTTTTTTATCAGGGAACATTTAATTTTCTGCTTGGAAACACTAATTGGTTCCACATGGAGACACCAGCTCTACACATTCGTATTTTCTAGGAAGAAATCTAGAGGAACTGCGGCAAACAAACATGATATTTCTGTTTGTATAGATGACATTTGATGCACTTGCCTAAAAAAAGACTTTGCTTTTCTCCAAAACCATTTGTACTGTGATTTTCTGGTCCATTGCAAACGCATTCCACACCAGTTTGTCCGGATATGACTGGATGAAACCGGAAATATCCCGTTGATTTTTGCCTAACTCAATCCCAGATATTGTTACCGCCCCTGTGTTTGTGTATTCCTGATATTATCTACGGACATTATTGTTTTGTATGTTTTT
The DNA here is from genome assembly GCF_033115175.1 of Lepus europaeus. Lineage (NCBI taxonomy): Eukaryota > Metazoa > Chordata > Mammalia > Lagomorpha > Leporidae > Lepus > Lepus europaeus. Next base: position 947,407 of record NW_026909428.1, on the reverse strand, counting down.
TTTCAGGAAACATTTAATTTTCTGCTTGGAAACACTAATTGGTTCCACATGGAGACACCAGCTCTAGACATTCGTATTTTCTATGGAGAAATCTAGAGCAAATGCGGCAAACAAACATAATATTTCTGTTTGTATAGATGACATTTGATGCACTTGCCTAACGAAAAGACTTTGCTTTTCTCCAAAAACATTTGAACTGTTATTTTCTCGGGCCATTTCATACGAATTCCACACCAGTTTCTCCGGATATGACTGGATGAAACCGGAAATATCTGGTTTTGTTTTGGCTAACTCAATCCCAGATATTGTTACCCCCTCTGTGTTTGTGTATTCCAGATATTATCCACAGACTATATTGTTTTGAATGTTTTTTATCAGGGAACATTTAATTTTCTGCTTGGAAACACTAATTGGTTCCACATGGAGACACCAGCTCTACACATACGTATTTTCTAGGGAGAAAGCTAGAGGAACTGCGGCAAACAAACATGATCTTTCTGTTTGTATAGATGACATTTGATGCACTTGCCTAACGAAAAGACTTTGCTTTTCTCCAAAACAATTTTTACTGTTATTTTCTCGGTCCATTGCATACGAATTCCACGCCAGTTTCTCCAGATATGACTGGATGAATCCGGAAATATCCGGTTGATTTTTACCTAACTCAATCCCAGATATTGTTACCGCCTCTGTGTATGTGTATTGCTGATATTATCCACGGACTTTATTGTTTTGAATGTTTTTTTTCAGGAAACATTTAATTTTCTGCTTGGAAACACTAATTGTTTCCACATGGACACACCAGCTCTACACATTCGTATTTTCTAGGAAGAAAGCTAGAGGAACTGCGGCAAACAAACATGATATTTCTGTTTGTATAGATGACATTTGATGCACTTGCCTAACGAAAAGACTTTGCTTTTCTCCAAAACCATTTCTACTGTGATTTTCTCGGTCCATTGCATACGAATTCCACACCACTTTGTCCGTATATGCGTGGATGAAACCGGAAATATCTGGTTTTGTTTTGGCTAACTCAATCCCAGAAATTGCTACATCCTCTGTGTTTGTGCATTCCTGATATTATCTCCGGACTTTATTCTTTTGAATGTTTTTTATCAGGGAACATTTAATTTTCTGCTTGGAAACACTAATTGGTTCCACATGGACACACCAGCTCTACACATTCGTATATTCTAGGAAGAAAGCTAGAGGAACTGCGGAAAACACACATGATCTTTCTGTTTGTATAGATGACATTTGATACACTTGCCTAACAAAAAGACTTTGCTTTTCTCCAAAACCATTTGTACTGTGATTTTCTCGGTCCATTGCATACGAATTCCACACCAGTTTGTCCGGATATGACTGGATGAAACCGGAAATATCCGGTTGATTTTTGCCTAACTCAATCCCAGATATTGTTACCGCCTCTGTGTTTGTGTATTCCTGATATTATCTACGGACATTATTGTTTTGAATCTTTTTTTTCAGGAAACATTTAATTTTCTGCTTGGAAACACTAATTGGTTCCACATGGAGACACCAGCTCTAGACATTCGTATTTTCTATGGAGAAATCTAGAGCAAATGCGGCAAACAAACATAATATATCTGTTTGTATAGACGACATTTGATGCACTTGCCTAACCCAAAGACTTTGCTTTTCTCCAAAAACATTTGAACTGTTATTTTCTCGGGCCATTTCATACGAATTCCACACCAGTTTGTCCGGATATGACTGGATGAAACCGGAAATATCTGGTTTTGTTTTGGCTAACTCAATCCCAGAAATTGCTACATCCTCTGTGTTTGTGCATTCCTGATATTATCTACGGACTTTATTCTTTTGAATGTTTTTTATCATGGAACATTTAATTTTCTGCTTGGAAACACTAATTGGTTCCACATGCAGACACCAGCTCTACACATTCGTATTTTCTAGGAAGAAAGCTAGAGGAACTGCGGCAAACAAACATGATATTTCTGTTTGTATAGATGACATTTGATGCACTTGCCTAACAAAAGACTTTGCTTTTCTCCAAAACCATTTGTACTGTGATTTTCTGGTCCATTGCAAACGCATTCCACACCCGTTTCTCCGGATATGACTGGATGAAACCGGAAATATCCCGTTGATTTTTGCCTAACTCAATCCCAGATATTGTTACCGCCCCTGTGTTTGTGTATTCCTGATATTATCTACGGACATTATTGTTTTGTATGTTTTTTTTCAGGAAACATTTAATTTTCTGCTTGGAAACACTAATTGGTTCCACATGGAGACACCAGCTCTAGACATTCGTATTTTCTATGGAGAAATCTAGAGCAAATGCGGCAAACAAACATAATATTTCTGTTTGTATAGATGACATTTGATGCACTTGCCTAACGAAAAGACTTTGCTTTTCTCCAAAAACATTTGAACTGTTATTTTCTCGGGCCATTTCATACGAATTCCACACCAGTTTCTCCGGATATGACTGGATGAAACCGGAAATATCTGGTTTTGTTTTGGCTAACTCAATCCCAGATATTGTTACCCCCTCTGTGTTTGTGTATTCCAGATATTATCCACAGACTATATTGTTTTGAATGTTTTTTATCAGGGAACATTTAATTTTCTGCTTGGAAACACTAATTGGTTCCACATGGAGACACCAGCTCTACACATACGTATTTTCTAGGGAGAAAGCTAGAGGAACTGCGGCAAACAAACATGATCTTTCTGTTTGTATAGATGACATTTGATGCACTTGCCTAACGAAAAGACTTTGCTTTTCTCCAAAACAATTTTTACTGTTATTTTCTCGGTCCATTGCATACGAATTCCACGCCAGTTTCTCCAGATATGACTGGATGAATCCGGAAATATCCGGTTGATTTTTACCTAACTCAATCCCAGATATTGTTACCGCCTCTGTGTATGTGTATTGCTGATATTATCCACGGACTTTATTGTTTTGAATGTTTTTTTTCAGGAAACATTTAATTTTCTGCTTGGAAACACTAATTGTTTCCACATGGACACACCAGCTCTACACATTCGTATTTTCTAGGAAGAAAGCTAGAGGAACTGCGGCAAACAAACATGATATTTCTGTTTGTATAGATGACATTTGATGCACTTGCCTAACGAAAAGACTTTGCTTTTCTCCAAAACCATTTCTACTGTGATTTTCTCGGTCCATTGCATACGAATTCCACACCACTTTGTCCGTATATGCGTGGATGAAACCGGAAATATCTGGTTTTGTTTTGGCTAACTCAATCCCAGAAATTGCTACATCCTCTGTGTTTGTGCATTCCTGATATTATCTCCGGACTTTATTCTTTTGAATGTTTTTTATCAGGGAACATTTAATTTTCTGCTTGGAAACACTAATTGGTTCCACATGGACACACCAGCTCTACACATTCGTATATTCTAGGAAGAAAGCTAGAGGAACTGCGGAAAACACACATGATCTTTCTGTTTGTATAGATGACATTTGATACACTTGCCTAACAAAAAGACTTTGCTTTTCTCCAAAACCATTTGTACTGTGATTTTCTCGGTCCATTGCATACGAATTCCACACCAGTTTGTCCGGATATGACTGGATGAAACCGGAAATATCCGGTTGATTTTTGCCTAACTCAATCCCAGATATTGTTACCGCCTCTGTGTTTGTGTATTCCTGATATTATCTACGGACATTATTGTTTTGAATCTTTTTTTTCAGGAAACATTTAATTTTCTGCTTGGAAACACTAATTGGTTCCACATGGAGACACCAGCTCTAGACATTCGTATTTTCTATGGAGAAATCTAGAGCAAATGCGGCAAACAAACATAATATATCTGTTTGTATAGACGACATTTGATGCACTTGCCTAACCCAAAGACTTTGCTTTTCTCCAAAAACATTTGAACTGTTATTTTCTCGGGCCATTTCATACGAATTCCACACCAGTTTGTCCGGATATGACTGGATGAAACCGGAAATATCTGGTTTTGTTTTGGCTAACTCAATCCCAGAAATTGCTACATCCTCTGTGTTTGTGCATTCCTGATATTATCTACGGACTTTATTCTTTTGAATGTTTTTTATCATGGAACATTTAATTTTCTGCTTGGAAACACTAATTGGTTCCACATGCAGACACCAGCTCTACACATTCGTATTTTCTAGGAAGAAAGCTAGAGGAACTGCGGAAAACACACATGATCTTTCTGTTTGTATAGATGACATTTGATGCACTTGCCTAACAAAAGACTTTGCTTTTCTCCAAAACCATTTGTACTGTGATTTTCTGGTCCATTGCAAACGCATTCCACACCCGTTTCTCCGGATATGACTGGATGAAACCGGAAATATCCCGTTGATTTTTGCCTAACTCAATCCCAGATATTGTTACCGCCCCTGTGTTTGTGTATTCCTGATATTATCTACGGACATTATTGTTTTGTATGTTTTTTTTCAGGAAACATTTAATTTTCTGCTTGGAAACACTAATTGGTTCCACATGGAGACACCAGCTCTAGACATTCGTATTTTCTATGGAGAAATCTAGAGCAAATGCGGCAAACAAACATAATATTTCTGTTTGTATAGATGACATTTGATGCACTTGCCTAACGAAAAGACTTTGCTTTTCTCCAAAAACATTTGAACTGTTATTTTCTCGGGCCATTTCATACGAATTCCACACCAGTTTCTCCGGATATGACTGGATGAAACCGGAAATATCTGGTTTTGTTTTGGCTAACTCAATCCCAGATATTGTTACCCCCTCTGTGTTTGTGTATTCCAGATATTATCCACAGACTATATTGTTTTGAATGTTTTTTATCAGGGAACATTTAATTTTCTGCTTGGAAACACTAATTGGTTCCACATGGAGACACCAGCTCTACACATACGTATTTTCTAGGGAGAAAGCTAGAGGAACTGCGGCAAACAAACATGATCTTTCTGTTTGTATAGATGACATTTGATGCACTTGCCTAACGAAAAGACTTTGCTTTTCTCCAAAACAATTTTTACTGTTATTTTCTCGGTCCATTGCATACGAATTCCACGCCAGTTTCTCCAGATATGACTGGATGAATCCGGAAATATCCGGTTGATTTTTACCTAACTCAATCCCAGATATTGTTACCGCCTCTGTGTATGTGTATTGCTGATATTATCCACGGACTTTATTGTTTTGAATGTTTTTTTTCAGGAAACATTTAATTTTCTGCTTGGAAACACTAATTGTTTCCACATGGACACACCAGCTCTACACATTCGTATTTTCTAGGAAGAAAGCTAGAGGAACTGCGGCAAACAAACATGATATTTCTGTTTGTATAGATGACATTTGATGCACTTGCCTAACGAAAAGACTTTGCTTTTCTCCAAAACCATTTCTACTGTGATTTTCTCGGTCCATTGCATACGAATTCCACACCACTTTGTCCGTATATGCGTGGATGAAACCGGAAATATCTGGTTTTGTTTTGGCTAACTCAATCCCAGAAATTGCTACATCCTCTGTGTTTGTGCATTCCTGATATTATCTCCGGACTTTATTCTTTTGAATGTTTTTTATCAGGGAACATTTAATTTTCTGCTTGGAAACACTAATTGGTTCCACATGGACACACCAGCTCTACACATTCGTATATTCTAGGAAGAAAGCTAGAGGAACTGCGGAAAACACACATGATCTTTCTGTTTGTATAGATGACATTTGATACACTTGCCTAACAAAAAGACTTTGCTTTTCTCCAAAACCATTTGTACTGTGATTTTCTCGGTCCATTGCATACGAATTCCACACCAGTTTGTCCGGATATGACTGGATGAAACCGGAAATATCCGGTTGATTTTTGCCTAACTCAATCCCAGATATTGTTACCGCCTCTGTGTTTGTGTATTCCTGATATTATCTACGGACATTATTGTTTTGAATCTTTTTTTTCAGGAAACATTTAATTTTCTGCTTGGAAACACTAATTGGTTCCACATGGAGACACCAGCTCTAGACATTCGTATTTTCTATGGAGAAATCTAGAGCAAATGCGGCAAACAAACATAATATATCTGTTTGTATAGACGACATTTGATGCACTTGCCTAACCCAAAGACTTTGCTTTTCTCCAAAAACATTTGAACTGTTATTTTCTCGGGCCATTTCATACGAATTCCACACCAGTTTGTCCGGATATGACTGGATGAAACCGGAAATATCTGGTTTTGTTTTGGCTAACTCAATCCCAGAAATTGCTACATCCTCTGTGTTTGTGCATTCCTGATATTATCTACGGACTTTATTCTTTTGAATGTTTTTTATCATGGAACATTTAATTTTCTGCTTGGAAACACTAATTGGTTCCACATGCAGACACCAGCTCTACACATTCGTATTTTCTAGGAAGAAAGCTAGAGGAACTGCGGAAAACACACATGATCTTTCTGTTTGTATAGATGACATTTGATGCACTTGCCTAACAAAAGACTTTGCTTTTCTCCAAAACCATTTGTACTGTGATTTTCTGGTCCATTGCAAACGCATTCCACACCCGTTTCTCCGGATATGACTGGATGAAACCGGAAATATCCGGTTGATTTTTGCCTAACTCAATCCCAGATATTGTTACCGCCCCTGTGTTTGTGTATTCCTGATATTATCTACGGACATTATTGTTTTGAATGTTTTTTTTTTCAGGAAACATTTAATTTTCTGCTTGGAAACACTAATTGGTTCCACATGGAGACACCAGCTCTAGACATTCGTATTTTCTATGGAGAAATCTAGAGCAAATGCGGCAAACAAACATGATATTTCTGTTTGTACAGACGACATTTGATGCACTTGCCTAACGAAAAGACTTCGCTTTTCTCCAAAAACATTTGAACTGTTATTTTCTCGGGCCATTTCATACGAATTCCACACCAGTTTCTCCGGATATGACTGGATGAAACCAGAAATATCTGGTTTTGTTTTGGCTAACTCAATCCCAGATATTGTTACCCCCTCTGTGTTTGTGTATTCCAGATATTATCCACAGACTATATTGTTTTGAATGTTTTTTATCATGGAACATTTAATTTTCTGCTTGGAAACACTAATTGGTTCCACATGGAGACACCAGCTCTACACATTCGTATTTTCTAGGGAGAAAGCTAGAGGAACTGCGGCAAACAAACATGATATTTCTGTTTGCATACATGACATTTGATGCACTTGCCTAACGAAAAGACTTTGCTTTTCTCCAAAACCATTTGTACTGTGATTTTTTCGGTCCATTGCTTACGAATTCCATACCAGTTTGTCCGGATATGACTGGATGAAACCGGAAATATCTGGTTTTGTTTTGGCTAACTCAATCCCAGAAATTGCTACAAGTTCTGTGTTTGTGCATTCCTGATATTATCTCCGGACTTTATTCTTTTGAATGTTTTTTATCATGGAACATTTAATTTTCTGCTTGGAAACATTAATTGGTTCCACATGGACACACCAGCTCTACACATTCGTATTTTCTAGGGAGAAAGCTAGAGGAACTGCGGCAAACAAACATGATCTTTCTGTTTGTATAGATGACATTTGATGCACTTGCCTAACGAAAAGACTTTGCTTTTCTCCAATATCATTTGTTCTGTGATTTTTTCGGTCCATTGCATACGAATTCCATACCAGTTTGTCCGGATATGACTGGATGAAACCGGAAATATCTGGTTTTGTTTTGGCTAACTCAATCCCAGATATTGCTACAGCCTTTCTGTTTGTGTATTCCTGATATTATCCACGGACTTTAGTGTTTTGAATGTTTTTTTTCAGGAAACATTTAATTTTGTGCTTGGAAACACTAAGTGGTTCCACATGGTGACACCAGCTCTACACATTCGTATTTTCTAGGGAGAAACCTAGAGGAACTGCGGCAAACAAACATGATATTTCTGTTTGTATAGATGACATTTGATGCACTTGCCTAACGAAAAGACTTTTCTTTTCTCCAAAACCATTTTCACTGTGATTTTCTTAGTTCATTGCATACGAATTCCACACCAGTTTGTCCGGATATGACTGGATGAAACCGGAAATATCTGGTTTTGTTTTGGCTAACTCAATCCCAGAAATTGCTACATCCTCTGTGTTTGTGTATTCCAGATATTATCCACAGACTATATTGTTTTGAATGTTTTTTATCAGGGAACATTTAATTTTCTGCTTGGAAACACTAATTGGTTCCACATGGAGACACCAGCTCTACACATTCGTATTTTCTAGGGAGAAAGCTAGAGGAACTGCGGCAAACAAACATGATCTTTCTGTTTGTATAGATGACATTTGATGCACTTGCCTAACGAAAAGAATTTGCTTTTCTCCAAAACCATTTGTACTGTTATTTTCTCGGTCCATGGCATACGAATTCCACGCCAGTTTCTCCAGTTATGACTGGATGAATCCGGAAATATCTGGTTTTGTTTTGGCTAACTCAATCCCAGATATTGTTACCGCCTCTGTGTTTGTGTATTCCAGATATTATCCACAGACTATATTGTTTTGAATGTTTTTTATCAGGGAACATTTAATTTTCTGCTTGGAAACACTAATTGGTTCCACATGGAGACACCAGCTCTACACATTCGTATTTTCTAGGGAGAAAGCTAGAGGAACTGCGGCAAACAAACATGATCTTTCTGTTTGTATAGATGACATTTGATGCACTTGCCTAACGAAAAGACTTTGCTTTTCTCCAAAACAATTTTTACTGTTATTTTCTCGGTCCATTGCATACGAATTCCACGCCAGTTTCTCCAGATATGACTGGATGAATCCGGAAATATCCGGTTGATTTTTACCTAACTCAATCCCAGATATTGTTACCGCCTCTGTGTATGTGTATTGCTGATATTATCCACGGACTTTATTGTTTTGAATGTTTTTTTTCAGGAAACATTTAATTTTCTGCTTGGAAACACTAATTGTTTCCACATGGACACACCAGCTCTACACATTCGTATTTTCTAGGAAGAAAGCTAGAGGAACTGCGGCAAACAAACATGATCTTTCTGTTTGTATAGATGACATTTGATGCACTTGCCTAACGAAAAGACTTTGCTTTTCTCGAAAACCATTTGTACTGTGATTTTCTCGGTCCATTGCATACGAATTCCACACCTGTTTCTCCAGATTTGACTGGATGAAACGGGAAATATCTGCTTTTGTTTTGGCTAACTCAATCCCAGATTGTTACCGCCTCTGTGTATGTGTATTCCAGATATTATCCACAGACTTTATTGTTTTGAATGTTTTTTATTAGGGAACTTTTAATTTTCCACTTGGAAACACTAATTGGTTCCACATGGAGACACCAACTCTACACATTCGTATTTTCTAGGGGGAAAGTTAGAGGAACTACGGCAAAAAAAAAAGAAACAACATGATCTTTCTGTTTGTATAGATGACATTTGATGCACTTGCCTAACGAAAAGACTTTGCTTTTCTCCAAAACCATTTCTACTGTGATTTTCTCGGTCCATTGCATACAAATTACACACCACTTTGTCCGGATATGACTGGATGAAACCGGAAATATCTGGTTTTTTTTTTACCTAACTCAATCCCAGATATTGTTACCGCCTCTGTGTTTGTGTATTCCTGATATTATCCACAGACTTTATTGTTTTCAATGTTTTTTTTCAGGAAACTTTTAATTTTCTGCTTGGAAACACTAATTGGTTCCACATGGAGACACCAGCTCTACACATTTGTATTTTTAGGGAGAAAGCTAGAGGAACTGCGGCAAACAAACATGATATTTCTGTTTGTATAGATGACATTTGATGCACTTGCCTAACGAAAAGATTTTGCTTTTCTCCAAAACCATTTTTACTGAGATATTCTCGGTCCATTGCATACTAATTCCACACCAGTTTGTCCGGATATGACTGGATGAAACCGGAAATATCTGGGTTTTTTTTGGCTAACTCAATCCCAGAAATTGCTACTTCTTCTGTGTTTCTGCATTCCTGATATTATCTACGGACTTTATTGTTTTCAAGGTTTTTTTATCAGGGAACATTTAATTTTCCACTTGGAAACACTAATTGGTTCCACATGGAGACACCAGCTCTACACATTCGTATTTTCTAGGGAGAAAGCTAGAGGAACTGCGGCAAACAAACATGATATTTCTGTTTGTATAGATGACATTTGATGCACTTGCCTAACGAAAAGATTTTGCTTTTCTCGAAAACCATTTTTACTGAGATTTCTCGGTCCATTGCATACGAATTCCACACCAGTTTGTCCGGATATGACTGGATGAAACCGGAAATATCTGGTTTTGTTTTGGCTAACTCAATCCCGATATTATTACCGCCTCTGTGTTTGTGTATTCCAGATATTATCCACAGAATTTATTATTTTGAATGTTTTTATCAGGGAACATTTAATTTTGTGCTTGGAAATACTAATTGGTTCCACATGGAGACTCCAGCTCTACACATTCGTATTTTCTATGGATAAAGCTAGAGGAACTGCGGCAAACAAACATGATATTTCTGTTTGTATAGATGACATTTTATGCACTTGCCTAACGTAAAGACTTTGCTTTTCTCCAAAACCATTTGTACTGTTATTTACTGGTCCATTGCATATGAATTCCACACAAGTTTCTCCAGACATGACTGGATGAAACCGGAAATATCCGGTTGATTTTTGCCTAACTCGATCCCAGATATTGTTACCGCCTCTGTGTATGTGTATTCCTGATATTATCCACAGACTTTGCTGATTTGAATGTTTTTTATCAGGGAACATTTAATTTTCTGCTTGGAAAGAGTAACTGGTTCCACATGGAGACACCAGCTCTACACATTCGTATTTTCTAGGAAGAAAGCTAGAGGAACTGTGGCAAACAAACTTGATCTTTCTGTTTGTATAGATGACATTTGATGCACTTGCCTAACGAAAAGATTTTGCTTTTCTCCAAAACCATTTGTACTGTGATTTTCTCGGTCCATTGCATACGAATTCCACACCAGTTTGTCCGGATATGACTGGATGAAACCGGATATATCCGGTTCTCTTTTGGCTAACTCAATCCCAGATAATGTTACCACTTCAGTGTTTGTGTATTCCAGATATTATCCACAGACTTTATTGTTTTCAATGTTTTTTACCAGGGAACATTTAATTTTCCGCTTGGAAACACTAATTGGTTCCACATGGAGACACCAGCTCTACACATTCGTATTTTCTAGGGAGAAAGCTAGAGGAACTGCGGCAAACAAACATGATCTTTCTGTTTGTATAGATGACATTTGATGCACTTGCCTAACGAAAAGATTTTGCTTTTCTCCAAAACCATTTTTACTGAGATTTTCTCGGTCCATTGCATACGAATTCCACACCAGTTTGTCCGGATATGACTGGATGAAACCGGAAATATCTGGTTTTTTTTTGGCTAACTCAATCCCAGAAATTGCTACTTCTTCTGTATTTCTGCATTCCTGATATTATCTACGGACTTTATTGTTTTAAATGTTTTTTTATCAGCGAACATTTAATTTTCCGCTTGGAAACACTAATTGGTTCCACATGGAGACACCAGCTCTACACATTCGTATTTTCTAGGGAGAAAGCTAGAGGAACTGCGGCAAACCAACATGATCTTTCTGTTTGTATAGATGAGATTTGATGCACTTGCCTAACGAAAAGACTTTGCTTTTCTCCAAAACCATTTGTACTGTGATTTTCTCGGTCCATTGCATACGAATTCCACACCAGTTTGTCCGGATATGACTGTAGGAAACCGGATATATCCGGTTCTGTTTTGGGTAACTCAATCCGATATATTGCTACAGACTCTGTGTTTGTGTTTTCTGGATATTATCGATGGACTTATTGTTTTGAATGTTTTTATCAGGGAACATTTAATTTTCTGCTTGGAAACACTAATTGTTTCCACACAGTTTGTCCGGATATGACTGGATGAAACTGGAAATATCTGATTTTGTTTTGGCTAACTCAATCCCAGATATTGTTACCGCCTCTGTGTTTGTGTATTCCAGATATTATCCACAGACTATATTGTTTTGAATGTTTTTTATCAGGGAACATTTAATTTTCTGCTTGGAAACACTAATTGGTTCCACATGGAGACACCAGCTCTACACATTCGTATTTTCTAGGGAGAAAGCTAGAGGAACTGCGGCAAACAAACATGATCTTTCTGTTTGTATAGATGACATTTGATGCACTTGCCTAATGAAAAGACTTTGCTTTTCTCCAAAACAATTTTTACTGTTATTTTCTCGGTCCATTGCATACGAACTCCACACCAGTTTGTCCGGATATGACTGGATGAATCCGGAAATATCCGGTTGATTTTTACCTAACTCAATCCCAGATATGGTTACCGCCTCTGTGTATGTGTATTTCTGATATTATCCACGGACTTTATTGTTTTGAATGTTTTTTTTTTTTCAGGAAACATTTAATTTTCTGCTTGGAAACACTAATTGTTTCCACATGGACACACCAGCTCTACACATTCGTATTTTCTAGGAAGAAAGCTAGAGGAACTGCGGCAAACAAAGATGATATTTCTGTTTGTATAGATGACATTTGATGCACTTGGCTAACGAAAAGACTTTGCTTTTCTCGAAAACCATTTGTACTGTGATTTTCTCGGTCCATTGCATACGAATTCAACACCAGTTTCTCCAGATATGACTGGATGAAACCGGAAATATCTGGTTTTGTTTTGGCTAACTCATTCCTAGATATTGCTACAGCCTTTCTGTTTGTGTATTGCTGATATTATCCACGGACTTTAGTGTTTTGAATGGTTTTTTTCAGGAAACATTTAATTTTCTGCTTGGAAACACTAATTGGTTCCACATGGAGACACAAGCTCTACACATTCGTATTTTCTAGGGAGAAAGCTAGAGGAACTGCGGCAAACAAACATGATCTTTCTGTTTGTATGGATGACATTTGATGCACTTGCCTAACGAAAAGACTTTGCTTTTCTCCAAAACCATTTGAACTGTGATTTACTTGTCCATTGCATACGAATTCCACACCAGTTTGTCCGGATATGACTGGATGAAACCGGAAATATCTGGTTTTGTTTTGGCTAACTCAATCCCAGATATTGTTACCGCCTCTGTGTATGTGTATTCCTGATATTATCCACAGATTTTATTGTTTTGAATGTCTTTTTATCAGGGAACATTTAATTTTGTGCTTGGATACACTAATTGGTTCCACATGGAGACACCAGCTCTACACATTCGTATTTTCTAGGGAGAAAGCTAGAGGAACTGCGGCAAGCAAACATGATATTTCTGTTTGTATAGATGACATTTGATGCACTTGCCTAACGAAAAGACTTTGCTTTTCTCCAAAACCATTTGTACTGTGATTTTCTCGTTCCATTGCATACGAATTCCACACCAGTTTGTCCGGATATGACTGGATTAAACCGGAAATATCTGGTTTTGTTTTGGCTAACTCAATCCCAGAAATTGCTACATCCTCTGTGTTTGTGCATTCCTGATATTATCTTCGGACTTTATTCTTTTGAATGTTTTTTATCAGGGAACATTTAATTTTCTGCTTGGAAACACTAATTGGTTCCACATGGACACACCAGCTCTACACATTCGTATTTTCTAGGAAGTAAGCTAGAGGAACTGCGGCAAACAAACATGATCTTTCTGTTTGTATAGATGACATTTGATGCACTTGCCTAACGAAAAGATTTTGCTTTTCTCCAAAACCATTTTTACTGAGATTTTCTCGGTCCATTGCATACAAATTCCACACCAGTTTGTCCGGATATGACTGGATGAAACCGGAAATATCTGGTTTTTTTTTTTTTTGGCTAACTCAATCCCAGTAATTGCTACTTCTTCTGTGTTTCTGCATTCCTGATATTATCTACGGACTTTATTGTTTTCAATGTTTTTTTATCAGCGAACATTTAATTTTCTGCTTGGATACACTAATTGGTTCCACATGGAGACACCAGCTCTACACATTCGTATTTTCTAGGGAAAAAGCTAGAGGAACTGCGGCAAACAAACATGACCTTTCTGTTTGTATAGATGAGATTTGATGCACTTGCCTAACGAAAAGACTTTGCTTTTCTCCAAAACCATTTGTACTGTGATTTTCTCGGTCCATTGCATACGAATTCCACACCAGTTTGTCCAGATATGACTGTAGGAAACCGGATATATCCGGTTCTGTTTTGGGTAACTCAATCCGAAATATTGCTACAGACTCTGTGTTTGTGTTTGCTGGATATTATCGATGGACTTATTGTTTTGAATGTTTTTATCAGGGAACATTTAATTTTCTGCTTGGAAACACTAATTGTTTCCACATGGACACACCAGCTCTACACATTCGTATTTTCTAGAAGAAAGCTATAGGAACTGTGGAAAACAAACATGATCTTTCTGTTTGTATAGATGACATTTGATGCACTTGCCTAATGGAAAGACTTTGCTTTTCTCAAAAACCATTTCTACTGTGATTTTTTCTGTCCATTGCATACGAATTCCACACCAGTTTGTCCAGATATGACTGGATGAAACCGGAAATATCTGGTTTTGTTTTGGCTAACTCAATCCCAGATATTGTTACCGCCTCTGTGTTTGTGTATTCCAGATATTATCCACAGACTTTATTGTTTTGAATGTTTTTTATCAGGGAACATTTAATTTTCTGCTTGGAAACACTAATTGGTTCCACATGGAGACACCAGCTCTACAAATTTGTATTTTCTAGGGAGAAACCTAGAGGAAATGCGGCAAACAAACATGATATTTCTGTTTGTATGGATGACATTTGATGCACTTGCCTAACGAAAAGACTTTGCTTTTCTCCAAAACCATTTGAACTGTGATTTTCTCGGTCCATTGCATACGAATTCCACACCAGTTTGTCCGGATATGACTGGATGAAACCGGAAATATCTGGTTTTGTTTTGGCTAACTCAATCCCAGATATTGTTACCGCCTCTGTGTATGTGTATTCCTGATATTATCCACAGATTTTATTGTTTTGAATGTCTTTTTATCAGGGAACATTTAATTTTGTGCTTGGATACACTAATTGGTTCCACATGGAGACACCAGCTCTACACATTCGTATTTTCTAGGGAGAAAGCTAGAGGAACTGCGGCAAGCAAACATGATATTTCTGTTTGTATAGATGACATTTGATGCACTTGCCTAACGAAAAGACTTTGCTTTTCTCCAAAACCATTTGTACTGTGATTTTCTCGTTCCATTGCATACGAATTCCACACCAGTTTGTCCGGATATGACTGGATTAAACCGGAAATATCTGGTTTTTTTTTGGCTAACTCAATCCCAGAAATTGCTACATCCTCTGTGTTTGTGCATTCCTGATATTATCTTCGGACTTTATTCTTTTGAATGTTTTTTATCAGGGAACATTTAATTTTCTGCTTGGAAACACTAATTGGTTCCACATGGACACACCAGCTCTACACATTCGTATTTTCTAGGAAGAAAGCTAGAGGAACTGCGGCAAACAAACATGATCTTTCTGTTTGTATAGATGACATTTGATGCACTTGCCTAACGAAAAGACTTTGCTTTTCTCCAAAACAATTTTTACTGTTATTTTCTCGGTCCATTGCATACGAATTCCACGCCAGTTTCTCCGGATATGACTGTTTGAATCCGGAAATATACGGTTGATTTTTACCTAACTCAATCCCAGATATTGTTACCGCCTCTGTGTATGTGTATTCCTGATATTATCCACAGATTTTATTGTTTTGAATGTTTTTTTTCAGGAAACATTAAATTTTCTGCTTGGAAACAGTAATTGTTTCCACATGGACACACCAGCTCTACACATTCGTATTTTCTAGGAAGAAAGCGAGAGGAACTGCGGCAAACAAACATGATATTTCTGTTTGTATAGATGGCATTTGATGCACTTGCCTAACGAAAAGACTTTGCTTTTCTCCAAAACCATTTGGACTGTGATTTTCTCGGTCCATTGCATACGAATTCCACACCAGTTTGTCCGGATATGACTGGATGAAACCGGAAATATCTGGTTTTTTTTTTTGGCTAACTCAATCCCAGTAATTGCTACTTCTTCTGTGTTTCTGCATTCCTGATATTATCTACGGACTTTATTGTTTTCAATGTTTTTTTATCAGCGAACATTTAATTTTCCGCTTGGAAACACTAATTGGTTCCACATGGAGACACCAGCTCTACACATTCGTATTTTCTAGGGAGAAAGCTAGAGGAACTGCGGCAAACAAACATGATCTTTCTGTTTGTATAGATGAGATTTGATGCACTTGCCTAACGAAAAGACTTTGCTTTTCTCCAAAACCATTTGTACTGTGATTTTCTCGGTCCATTGCATACGAATTCCACATCAGTTTGTCCAGATATGACTGTAGGAAACCGGATATATCCGGTTCTGTTTTGGGTAACTCAATCCGAAATATTGCTACAGACTCTGTGTTTGTGTTTGCTGGATATTATCGATGGACTTATTGTTTTGAATGTTTTTATCAGGGAACATTTAATTTTCTGCTTGGAAACACTAATTGTTTCCACATGGACACACCAGCTCTACACATTCGTATTTTCTAGAAGAAAGCTATAGGAACTGTGGAAAACAAACATGATCTTTCTGTTTGTATAGATGACATTTGATGCACTTGCCTAATGGAAAGACTTTGCTTTTCTCAAAAACCATTTCTACTGTGATTTTTTTGGTCCATTGCATACGAATTCCACACCAGTTTCTCCAGATATGACTGGATGAAACCGGAAATATCTGGTTTTGTTTTGGCTAACTCAATCCCAGATATTGTTACCGCCTCTGTGTTTGTGTATTCCAGATATTATCCACAGACTTTATTGTTTTGAATGTTTTTTATCAGGGAACATTTAATTTTCTGCTTGGAAACACTAATTGGTTCCACATGGAGTCACCAGCTCTACAAATTTGTATTTTCTAGGGAGAAAGCTAGAGGAACTGCGGCAAGCAAACATGATATTTCTGTTTGTATGGATGACATTTGATGCACTTGCCTAACGAAAAGACTTTGCTTTTCTCCAAAACCATTTGTACTGTGATTTACTTGCCCATTACATACGAATTCCACACCAGTTTGTCCGGATATGACTGGATGAAACCGGAAATATCTGGTTTTGTTTTGGCTAACTCAATCCCAGATATTGTTACCGCCTCTGTGTATGTGTATTCCTGATATTATCCACAGATTTTATTGTTTTGAATGTTTTTTTATCAGGGAACATTTAATTTTGTGCTTGGATACACTAATTGGTTCCACATGGAGACACCAGCTCTACACATTCGTATTTTCTAGGGAGAAAGCTAGAGGAACTGCGGCAAGCAAACATGATATTTCTGTTTGTATAGATGACATTTGATGCACTTGCCTAACGAAAAGACTTTGCTTTTCTCCAAAACCATTTGTACTGTGATTTTCTCGGTCCATTGCATACGAATTCCACACCAGTTTGTCCGGATATGACTGGATTAAACCGGAAATATCTGGTTTTGTTTTGGCTAACTCAATCCCAGAAATTGCTACATCCTCTGTGTTTGTGCTTTCCTGATATTATCTCCGGACTTTATTCTTTTGAATGTTTTTTATCAGGGAACATTTAATTTTCTGCTTGGAAACACTAATTGGTTCCACATGGACACACCAGCTCTACACATTCGTATTTTCTAGGGAGAAAGCTAGAGGAACTGCGGCAAACAAACATGATCTTTCTGTTTGTATAGATGACATTTGATGCACTTGCCTAACGAAAAGACTTTGCTTTTCTCCAAAACAATTTTTAATGTTATTTCTCGGTCCATTGCATACGAATTCCATGCCAGTTTCTCCGGATATGACTGTTTGAATCCGGAAATATACGGTTGATTTTTACCTAACTCAATCCCAGATATTGTTACCGCCTCTGTGTATGTGTATTCATGATATTATCCACGGACTTTATTGTTTTGAATGTTTTTTTTCAGGAAACATTAAATTTTCTGCTTGGAAACAGTAATTGGTTCCACATGGAGACACCAGCTCTACACATTCGTATTTTCTAGGGAGAAAGCTAGAGGAACTGCGGCAAACAAACATGATATTTCTGTTTGTATAGATGACATTTTATGCACTTGCCTAACGTAAAGACTTTGCTTTTCTCCAAAACCATTTGTACTGTTATTTACTGGTCCATTGCATACGAATTCCACACAAGTTTCTCCAGACATGACTGGATGAAAACGGAAATATCCGGTTCATTTTTGCCTAACTCAATCCCAGATATTGTTACCGCCTCTGTGTATGTGTATTCCTGATATTATCCACAGACTTTATTGTTTTGAATTTTTTTTATCAGGGAACATTTAATTTAGTGCTTGGATACACTAATTGGTTCCACATGGAGACACCAGCTCTACACATTCGTATTTTCTAGGGAGAAAGCTAGAGGAACTGCGGCAAACAAACATGATCTTTCTGTTTGTATAGATGACATTTGTTGCACTTGCCTAATGAAAATACTTTGCTTTTCTCCAAAACCATTTGTACTGTGATTTTCTCGGTCCATTGCATACGAATTCCATACCAGTTTGTCCGGATATGACTGGATGAAACCGGAAATATCTGGGTTTTTTTTGGCTAACTCAATCCCTGAAGGGGAATAAAAGAATAAAAGCATTAGGGGAATAAAAGATATTAGGCAGGTTTAAAATGGAGTTGCTTGGCTAACTGCATATTGTTCTGCTTTTTGTACAAAATGCTTTGGCTTGCAAAATGTTTTTTTAAGATAACTAGACTTTAGCTGACCTTGTAACATGTGATGATTGTGCTAATGCCTTTATGAGATAATGGAGCATGTGAGACCACAAAAACAGAAGTTGATTGGAAATGTACCCAACCTATGTCATGATGACCCCGTGTTTGTGCTTGCTCAAGGATTTTGTCCCCTCACTCTGGAAAAACCCATTATCTCATGATAATTCGTCATGCTGTGGTTTATCTTGTGATTTTTGGTCATGCTGTTGTTATGCTATGGAGATATGCTAATGTTGCGGTTTTAAGCCTTAAATATTGTGGACAATTGAAGGTCGGGGTCGTTCTCTCTGCACTGCTGCTTTGTAGTGTTACTGAGACGGCCCATCTGCGCAGATGTAATAAACTTCCTCTTGTTCTTTGCATCGGTTGGAATGGAATTCGTGTTTCTGGGGTCGGTAAAAGTGTGAGACACCTGTCGGGGGTCTTACATTCTTGGGGGCTCGTCCGGGATTAGAGACCCCAGAACCACGCTCCATTTTCCAATCGGAGGTAAGTTTTTGCTGTTTTAAGTGTTTTTGTGTGTTCTGTTGATTTTTTATTTTTTCCCGGGGCGCTTGGCGCTTGATGTACCGGAGGTTTATGTTGTACGGGCGCTAGGCGTCCGGGCGCTAGGCGCCGAAAGAGTTGAGCCAGTAGTAGGAAAGAACAGACGTGTTCGCGACCCCTGGCTCGGGCCCTGGGGGACGCCCCAGCGGTGGTGTTTTGGGGGAGGCAGGCTAGGCCGCTCTCCCACCTGGTAAAAGGTTTTCTTCCCCGGGAGAAGAGGGCTGGTGGCAGCAGCCACTCCCGTCGGAAGTTCTGGTTTCAGTTTTGTCTCGGTCTTCTTCCCAGGGAGAAGGGCTGGTGGCAGCAGCCACTCCCGTCGGAAGTTGTGGTTTCGGTTCTGTCTTGGTTTTGCGCGCAGTGTCTTTTGTGAGTTTTGTCATTTGTGAATTTTGTGATTGTTTCTGTGTTCTAATATACTCTCCTGATTTGCCTTTCCCCTCCAACATGGGACAGGAATTAACTACACCTTTGAGTCTTACTTTAGATCATTGGAGAGAGGTCCGGGAGCGGGCCCAAAACTTGTCTATAAGAGTGCAGAAGAAGAACTGGACAAGTTTTTGTACATCCGAGTGGCCAGCCTTAAACATTGGGTGGCCACGGGATGGGACTTTTGACTCTCGAATTATTTTACAGGTGAAGAGCCAGGTCTGCAGGGGAGGTAAAGAAGGGCGCCCAAATCAAGTGCCCTACATCTTTGTGTGGGAGGACCTGGCGAAAAACCCCCCAGACTGGGTAAAACCTTTCCTCCTTTCCAACAGGGCGGTGGCAGAGCTCGATCCTGCTATACCCACCACTGCCCTGAGGATGAAACCCAGTTCTGAGTTGTCAGCAGTTGCCCTGGGGGTGGCGTCGAGCCCCAAACCCCCTCCGATTTTACCCACAGCACCCCTAGTATCGGAACTTGCAGACCAGGGCAAATACCCTACTTCAACCCTCTACCCATTACAGGAATTGGACACCCTCAAACCTGAAAAATTCTCAACTCCTCCAGGCAGGCAGGAAGACCTCTTTGATATTCCACCACCTTATTCCCCTCGCCTCCTTAGGAGGGCACCTTATATCCCCCGCTTCCCAAAGAGGCCCGCAGTGCCCTTTTTGGAAACCAGAAGAGAAATAGGGGAGGAAGAATCCGATGAAATGGAAAAAGGAGGACCCCCGGCCCGTTCTAACTGGCCGCCCTTCTCCACCATATAACTGGGATCACAAACCCTGACAGGACTTGCAGGGCCTGTTTTACTAACATTAATTTTACTAACTGGAACTCTGTAGGAGACTCAGACTCTATTGCCAGACTCTCCTGAGGAGCTTAGCTGAAGGGGGTTAAAGTTATTTAGTTAAAACAGAGGAAGTTTAAAATGGGCTAAGAAAAAGGAACTAACTAGGATCCTGGCCACCACAGTTAAAAGAAAGCAAAAGCAGGGGAGAATCAGGATAGATAGGGACCCTGGAGACCGACAAAAAGCACACAGAAGTGCCCAAAAGGACAAGTCTGCCTAAGGTCCGGCTAACAACGAAAATCTAGTGGTGTACGACTGCCACCCGAGACTGAACTGACCGAAATGGCCCCTGCAAGACGACAAGAGAGGACGACAGCAGCAGAGTGGTGAGACTGGGCGACAGCAGCCCCTCGGCCCCTCCCTCGTCGGGACACGTGTGGTCCGACAGTGGTCCGACATGGTTGGGGATAATGTTGGGGACGCGGGCTCTGCCCAGGTTCTTGTGGATAATGCTCCATCACCCCCTGCGGTGTCTGGGATGGGCCCACACGACATCCCCCTAGCGTCCGGAGTTAAATGGAGATAACAGTGGGAGACGGCCGAACGAGGACAGTGGTCTGGGTTTCCACCTTCAACCTCCCCCCGAGGACTCTGCTCGGCAGGCAGGGCTGATCGCTATGGACCATGCACTCCGTGCAGCTAAGAAAGGAGCGGGTGGAAATGCACAAAAACAGCAGGTACGCTCTCGCCACCACCCACGGGGAACTCAAAATGGACAGAGGCTTTATCGACCAGGAAGAAGAATTGCGCCAATGTTTCCCTGATTTGGACTACCAAAGGTACTGGGTCAGACACCGGGCCGGCTTCCGTCTCCAGGGTAAGTCAGATGGTGGCACAGGTGTTAAAGATAAAAAGTTACATTGTGTTTATAGGGCTAGTCAGAGGTGGCCATTTAGCAGGGGAGGTTTTAACCAAGTAAATAACGGAGAACTGGCACTAGGGACTGGGTCGAGATGTCGCCGATGGCTTTTATTTGGGGGTTTATAATACCATGGGTGTTAGACTATATTTGTTTTCCCAATTGATCTGGTCTGGGCTGGATGCGGAGGTGTGGATGCAGCGACAGGCACAGCACTATAACAAGCTGGGCAGTGCTGGCTTGCGCTGCATTCAGGCTTCTGTATATAAACTGCGTATGGAAACCCACACTCGTGGTAGATCGATCGGGGCTAAGTAGTAATTCTTTTGTAACTCCCCTACCCCGCCAGGCTTCGCTTAAATGTTCGCCTCCCGGGGCTTCGAAGGCTTCCACGAGGAGCAGTCCCCGGCTTTGCTCTCCGACCTCTCTGCCATGGAGTCGGCACCTGACAGCAGCCCAGGAAGCTACGACCCTGGGACTGTGGCTGTGAAGGAGAAGCTCCGGGAGAAGCTCCGGGGGCCAGAGGGCAGCCGAGATGGCAGCCGGGGCAGCTACAATCCCCTGCAGTACCAGGTGGCACACTGCGGGCAGACGGCTGTGCACCTGCCTCCGACCTTGACGGCACCAGGCCAGCCCCTGTGTGTCCCCGAGGCCCCCTTGGCTACCACTGTGCCCCCTGTGCACCTGCTCCCAACCCTTGTGCCCCCTGTGCACCTGCCTCCAACCCTGACGGCACCTGGCCAGCCCCTGTGCGCCCCCGAGGCCCCCTCGACCACCACCGTGCCCCCCAGCAGCCCCCTTGAGGCGCCCTCCTCGGCTGACCCCTCGCAGGAGGACAAGAAGGCAGTGAACGACAGCCTGGAGTATCGGCTGCGGCGGGAGCGCAACAATATCGCCGTGCGCAAGACCAAGCGGCGCATCCTGGAAATACAGCAGTACATGGCTGAAAATGAGCAGCTGCGCAAGCGCGTGGAGCAGCTTACGCAGGAGCTAAATATCCTGCACAGGTTTTTAAAAGCTGTTATAAATTTAATGTCATTGGTTACTAAACATTAGGGACATAAAAGAGAGAGAGAGAGTATTGTTGGTAAGAAGGGCTGAGGAAAGGAGAGCTTTTTATATAAGGAAAGGACATGGTTTGTGGATCCGGATGGCTAGTTTACTCTAAAAAGAAAATGGTAGAATGTTTAAAGTAAGTCGAAGAGGGTGTGTGGAAGTTACAAAGAGTTATATAAATTTGTAATTAACTTCTGTAATCTTGCTGCTTCTCTTTGGACTGTGCGTTTTTACTGAGCGGGCTCCCCCCCCCCCCCGGACCGAGCTGTACAGATAGCAAGAGGAAATACCCAAATCTCCCTCGACGCCCACATGTCAGCTTGAAGAAGTTACAGAAGACAGACCTCCATCCATAATCCCAAAATTTTGGGTATTCCTCTTGAGGGAAAATATTAGGCAGGAAGTCAGTCATGAGCTTATGGGTGTGTAACAGGCCTAAAAAGAGACACCCTGCTCCCCTTCTTTTTCAGAACAATAACAGACAGGGGTTTTGTGCTCCCACACTCGTTCCAGGTCCAGGGATTTTCTCACAGGCTTCGACCGCCTTCCGACCGCATCTCCAGTCAGAAGCTCCGGAACCACCTCTTAGCCATCTCCTGCTTCTGGGACCAGCCCATCGCGGTTCTGTGGTCATCACCCATGGCCTCCCAGGTCTGTCAGAACTGCTCCCCCGAGGTAGAGGTTGCCGTCAACCACCTGGTCAATCGGTACCTGTGGGCCTCAAACGCCTATCTCTCTCTGGGCTTCTGTTTCGACCGCGGCGATGCGGCTCGGGGGGGCATGGGCCTCTTCTTCCGCAAAGTGGCGACGGAGAAACGTACGACCGCCGAGCAGCTCCTGGAGATGCTCTGAGAGAGGAGGAATCCTCCCCGCAGGGCCCCGGCGGCCCCGGCCCTGCGCGGTGACGGCCTCGACGGGGAGTTGGATGGGCAGGAGTGGCCGGGGTCCGGCTCAGCGCGCCCTGTGGGTGCCGCCCACTCGGCGCCGCCGCTGCAGCCGCCAGACCATGGGAACTGGACGTACAAGGAGCAGTTCAGGCAGCTGTACGAGCTGGATGGAGACCCCAAGCGGAAGGAGTTCCTGGACGACCTGTTCAGCTTCATGCAGAAGCAAGGGACGCCTGTGAACCGGATCCCCATCATGGCCAAGCAGGTGCTGGACCTGTTTACGCTGTATATGCTGGTGACGGACAAGGGCGGCCTGGTGGAGGTCATCAACCAGAGGCTGTGGCGGGAGATCGCCAAGGGCCTAAACCTGCCCACGACCTACACCAGCACCGCCGTCCGCCTGCGGACCCATTATCTAACGTACCTGTACCCCTATGAGTGTAAAAAGCGAGGCCTGAGCAGCCCCAATGTCTTGGTGCGGAAGGATGAGTGGAGCAAGACCCTCAACGCCATCAAAGCCGCCTTGGCCCTGGAAGAGAACCTACACCAGGCCCTCCTAGACTTTCATGCCTTGGTTCGGGCCCAGCAGTCTTAAAGTTCAGAGAATCGACTATCCCTTAAATTTTAAGATTAAAATTTGACAAAAAGAAAAAGGGGGGAATGAAGGGGAATAAAAGAATAAAAGCATTAGGGGAATAAAAGATATTAGGCAGGTTTAAAATGGAGTTGCTTGGCTAACTGCATATTGTTCTGCTTTTTGTACAAAATGCTTTGGCTTGCAAAATGTTTTTTTAAGATAACTAGACTTTAGCTGACCTTGTAACATGTGATGATTGTGCTAATGCCTTTATGAGATAATGGAGCATGTGAGACCACAAAAACAGAAGTTGATTGGAAATGTACCCAACCTATGTCATGATGACCCCGTGTTTGTGCTTGCTCAAGGATTTTGTCCCCTCACTCTGGAAAAAACCATTATCTCATGATAATTCGTCATACTGCGGTTTATCTTGTGATTTTTGGTCATGCTGTTGTTATGCTATGGAGATTTGCTAATGTTGCGGTTTTAAGCCTTAAATATTGTGGACAATTGAAGGTCGGCGTCGTTCTCTCTGCACTGCTGCTTTGTAGTGTTACTGAGACGGCCCATCTGCGCAGATGTAATAAACTTCCTCTTGTTCTTTGCATCGGTTGGAATGGAATTCGTGTTTCTGGGGTCGGTAAAAGTGTGAGACACCTGTCGGGGGTCTTACATCCCAGATATTGTTGCAGCCTCTGTGTTTGTGTATTCCAGATATTATCCACAGAATTTATTGTTTTGAATGTTTTTATCAGGGAACATTTAATTTTGTGCTTGGAAATACTAATTGGTTCCACATGGAGACTCCAGCTCTACACATTCGTATTTTCTATGGATAAAGCTAGACGAACTGCAGCAAACAAACATGATATTTCTGTTTGTATAGATGACATTTTATGCACTTGCCTAACGTAAAGACTTTGCTTTTCTCCAAAACGATTTGTACTGTTATTTACTGGTCCATTGCATACGAATTCCACACAAGTTTCTCCAGACATGACTGGATGAAACCGGAAATATCCGGTTCATTTTTGCCTAACTAAATCCCAGATATTGTTACCGCCTCTGTGTATGTGTATTCCTGATATTATCCACAGACTTTATTGTTTTGAATGTTTTTCATCAGGGAACATTTAATTTAGTGCTTGGATACACTAATTGGTTCCACATGGAGACACCAGCTCTACACATTCGTATTTTCTAGGGAGAAAGCTAGAGGAACTGCGGCAAGCAAACATGATATTTCTGTTTGTATAGATGACATTTGATGCACTTGCCTAACGAAAAGACTTTGCTTTTCTCCAAAACCATTTGTACTGTGATTTTCTCGGTCCATTGCATACGAATTCCACACCAGTTTGTCCGGATATGACTGTAGGAAACCGGATATATCCGGTTCTGTTTTGGGTAACTCAATCCGAAATATTGCAACAGACTCTGTGTTTGTGTTTTCTGGATATTATCGATGGACTTATTGTTTTGAATGTTTTTATCAGGGAACATTTAATTTTCTGCTTGGAAACACTAATTGTTTCCACATGGAGACACCAGCTCTACACATTCGTATTTTCTAGGGAGAAAGCTAGAGGAACTGCGGCAAGCAAACATGATATTTCTGTTTGTATAGATGACATTTGATGCACTTGCCTAACGAAAAGACTTTGCTTTTCACCAAAACCATTTCTACTGTGATTTTCTCGGTCCATTGCATACGAATTCCACACCAGTTTGTCCGGATATGACTGGATGAAACCGGAAATATCTGGTTTTGTTTTGGCTAACTCAATCCCAGATATTGTTACCGCTTCTGTGTATGTGTATTCCAGATATTACCCACAGACTTTATTGTTTTGAATGTTTTTTATCAGGAAACATTTAATTTTCTGCTTGGAAACACTAATTGGTTCCACATGGAGACACCAGCTCTACACATTCGTATTTTCTAGGGAGAAAGCTAGAGGAACTGCAGCAAACAAACATGATATTTCTGTTTGTATAGATGACATTTTATGCACGTGCCTAACGTAAAGACTTTGCTTTTCTCCAAAACCATTTGTACTGTTATTTACTGGTCCATTGCATATGAATTCCACACCAGTTTCTCCAGACATGACTGGATGAAACGGGAAATATCCGGTTGATTTTTGCCTAACTCGATCCCAGATATTGTTACCGCCCCTGTGTATGTGTATTCCTGATATTATCCACAGACTTTATTGATTTGAATGTTTTTTATCAGGGAACATTTAATTTTCTGCTTGGAAAGAGTAACTGGTACCACATGGAGACACCAGCTCTACACATTCGTATTTTCTATGAAGAAAGCTAGAGGAACTGTGGCAAACAAACATGATCTTTCTGTTTGTATAGATGAAATTTGTTGCACTTGCCTAACGAAAATACTTTGCTTTTCTCCAAAACCATTTGTACTGTGATTTTCTCGGTCCATTGCATACGAATTCCACACCAGTTTGTCCGGAAATGACTGGATGAAACCGGAAATATCTGGTTTTGTTTTGGCTAACTCAATCCCACATATTGTTACCACCTCAGTGTTTGTGTATTCCAGATATTATCCACAGACTTTATTGTTTTCAATGTTTTTTACCAGGGAACATTTAATTTTCCACTTGGAAACACTAATTGGTTCCACATGGAGACACCAGCTCTACACATTCGTATTTTCTAGGGAGAAAGCTAGAGGAACTGCGGCAAACAAACATGATCTTTCTGTTTGTATAGATGAGATTTGATGCACTTGCCTAACGAAAAGATTTTGCTTTTCTCGAAAACCATTTTTACCCTGATTTTCTCGGTCCATTGCATATGAATTGCACACCAGTTTGTCCGGATATGACTGGATGAAACCGGAAACATCTGGTTTTGTTTGGCTAACTCAATCCCACAAATTGCTACTTCTTCTGTGTTTCTGCATTCCTGATATTATCTACGGACTTTATTGTTTTGAATGTTTTTTTTTTATCAGGGAACATTTAATTTTCCGCTTGGAAACACTAATTGGTTCCACATGGAGACACCAGCTCTACACATTCGTATTTTCTAGGGAGAAAGCTATAGGAAATGTGGAAAACAAACATGATCTTTCTGTTTGTATAGATGACATTTGATGCACTTGCCTAATGAAAAGACTTTGCTTTTCTCAAAAACCATTTCTACTGTGATTTTTTCGGTCCATTGCATATGAATTCCACACCAGTTTGTCCAGATATGACTGGATGAAACCGGAAATATCTGGTTTTGTTTTGGCTAACTCAATCCCAGATATTGTTACCGCTTCTGTGTTTGTATATTCCAGTTATTATCCACAGACTTTATTGTTTTGAATGTTTTTTATCAGGGAACATTTAATTTTCTGCTTGGAAACACTAATTGGTTCCACATGGAGACACCAGCTCTACACATTCGTATTTTCTAGGGAGAAACCTAGAGGAACTGCGGCAAACAAACATGATGTTTCTGTTTCTATAGATGACATTTGATGCACTTGCCTAACGAAAAGACTTTGCTTTTCTCCAAAACCATTTCTTCTGTGATTTTCTCTGTCCATTGCATACGAATTCCATTCCAGTTTGTCCGGATATGACTGGAGGAAACCGGAAATATCTGGTTTTGTTTTGGCTAACTCAATCCCAGATATTGTTACCGCCTCTGTGTTTGTGTATTCCAGATATTATCCACAGAATTTATTGTTTTGAATGTTTTTATCAGGGAACATTTAATTTTGTGCTTGGAAATACTAATTGGTTCCACATGGAGACTCCAGCTCTACACATTCGTATTTTCTATGGATAAAGCTATACGAACTGCGGCAAACAAACATGATATTTCTGTTTGTATAGATGACATTTGATGCACTTGCCTAACGTAAAGACATTGCTTTTCTCCAAAACGATTTGTACAGTTATTTCCTGGTCCATTGCATACGAATTCCACACAAGTTTCTCCAGACATGACTGGATGAAACCGGAAATATCAGGTTGATTTTTGCCTAACTCAATCCCAGATATTGTTACCGCCTCTGTGTATGTGTATTCCTGATATTATCCACAGACTTTATTGTTTTGAATGTTTTTTATCAGGGAACATTTAATTTAGTGCTTGGATACACTAATTGGTTCCACATGGAGACACCAGCTCTACAAATTCGTATTTTCTAGGGAGAAAGCTAGAGGAACTGCGGCAAGCAAAGATGATATTTCTGTTTGTATAGATGACATTTGATGCACTTGCCTAAAGAAAAGACTTTGCTTTTCTCCAAAACCATTTGTACTGTGAATTTCTCGGTCCATTGCATACGAATTCCACACCAGTTTGTCCGGATATGACTGTAGGAAACCGGATATATCCAGTTCTGTTTTGGGTAACTCAATCCGAAATATTGCTACAGACTCTGTGTTTGTGTTTTCTGGATATTATCGATGGACTTATTGTTTTGAATGTTTTTATCAGGGAACATTTAATTTTCTGCTTGGAAACACTAATTGGTTCCACATGGAGACACCAGCTCTACACATTCGTATTTTCTAGGGAGAAAGCTAGAGGAACTGCGGCAAGCAAACATGATATTTCTGTTTGTATAGATGACATTTGATGCACTTGCCTAACGAAAAGACTTTGCTTTTCTCCAAAACCATTTGTACTGTGATTTTCTCGGTCCATTGCATACGAATTCAACACCAGTTTGTCCGGATATGACTGGATGAAACCGAAATATCTGGTTTTGTTTTGGCTAACTCAATCCCACATATTGTTACCACCTCAGTGTTTGTGTATTCCAGATATTATCCACAGACTTTATTGTTTTGAATGTTTTTTATCAGGGAACATTTAATTTTCTGCTTGGAAACACTAATTGGTTCCACATGGAGACACCAGCTCTACACATTCGTATTTTCTAGGGAGAAAGCTAGAGGAACTGCGGCAAACAAACATGATCTTTCTGTTTGTATAGATGACATTTGTTGCACTTGCCTAACGAAAAGATTTTGCTTTTCTCCAAAACCATTTGTACTGTGATTTTCTCGGTCCATTGCATACGAATTCCATACCAGTTTGTCCGGATATGACTGGATGAAACCGGAAATATCTGGTTTTGTTTTGGCTAATTCAATCCCACATATTGTTACCACCTCAGTGTTTGTGTATTCCAGATATTATCCACAGACTTTATTGTTTTGAATGTTTTTTATCAGGGAACATTTAATTTTCTGCTTGGAAACACTAATTGGTTCCACATGGAGACACCAGCTCTACACATTCGTATTTTCTAGGGAGAAAGCTAGAGGAACTGCGGCAAACAAACATGATCTTTCTGTTTGTATAGATGACATTTGTTGCACTTGCCTAACGAAAAGATTTTGCTTTTCTCCAAAACCATTTGTACTGTGATTTTCTCGGTCCATTGCATACGAATTCCATACCAGTTTGTCCGGATATGACTGGATGAAACCGGAAATATCTGGTTTTGTTTTGGCTAACTCAATCCCAGAAATTGCTACTTACTCTGTGTTTGTGCATTCCTGATATTATCTATGGACTTTATTGTTTTGAATGTTTTTTATCAGGGAACATTTAATGTTCTGCTTGGAAACACTAATTGGTTCCACATGGAGACACCAGCTCTACACATTCGTATTTTCTAGGGAGAAAGCTAGAGGAACTGCGGCAAACAAACATGATATTTCTGTTTGTATAGATGACATTTGATGCACTTGCCTAACGAAAAGATTTTGCTTTTCTCCAAAACCATTTGTACTGTGATTTTCTCGGTCCATTGCATACGAATTCCACACCTGTTTCTCCGGATATGACTGGATGAAACCGGAAATATCTGGTTTTGTTTTGGCTAAATCAATCCCAGAAATTGCTACTTCCTCTGTGTTTGTGCATTCCTGATATTATCTACGGACTTTATTGTTTTCAATGTTTTTTATCAGGGAACATTTATTTTTCCGCTTGGAAACACTAATTGGTTCCACATGGAGACACCAGCTCTACACATTCGTATTTTCTAGGGAGAAAGCTAGAGGAACTGTGGCAAACAAACATGATATTTCTGTTAGTATAGATGACATTTGATGTAATTGCCTAAAGAAAAGACTTTGCTTTTCTCCAACACCATTTGTACTGTTATTTACGGGTCCATTGCATACGAATTCCACCCAAGTTTCTCAAGACATAACTGGATGAAACCGGAAATATCCGGGTGATTTTTGCCTAACTCAATCCCAAATATTGTTGCCGCCTCTGAGTATGTGTATTCCTGATATTATCCACAGACTTTATTGTTTTGAATGTTTTTTTTCAGGGAACATTTAATTTTCTGCTTGGAAACACTAATTGGTTCCACATGGAGACACCAGCTCTACACGTTCGTATTTTCTATGAAGAAAGCTAGAGGAACTGTGGCAAACAAACATGATCTTCTGTTTGTATAGATGACATTTGATGCACTTGCCTAACGAAAAGACTTTGCTTTTCTCCAAAACCATTTGTACTGTGATTTTCTCGGTCCATTGCATACGAATTCCACACCAGTTTCTTCGGATATGACTGGATGAAACCGGATATATCTGGATTTGTTTTGGCTAACTCAACCCAGATATTGTTACCGCCTCTGTGTTTGTGTATTCCAGATATTATCCACAGACTTTATTGTTTTGAATGTTTTTTATCAGGAAACATTTAATTTTCTGCTTGGAAACACTAATTGGTTCCACATGGAGACACCAGCTCTACACATTCGTATTTTCTAGGGAGAAAGCTAGAGGAACTGCGGCAAACAAACATGATCTTTCTGTTTGTATAGATGACATTTGATGCACTTGCCTAACGAAAAGATTTTGCTTTTCTCCAAAACCATTTGTAATGTGATTTTCTCGATCCATTGCATACGAATTCCATACCAGTTTGTCCGGATATGACTGGATCAAACCGGAAATATCTGGTTTTGTTTTGGCTAACTCAATCCCAGAAATTGCTACTTCCTCTGTGTTTGTGCATTCCTGATATTATCTACGGACTTTATTGTTTTCAATGTTTTTTATCAGGGAACATTTAATGTTCCGCTTGGAAACACTAATTGTTTCCACATGGAAACACCAGCTCTACACATTCGTATTTACTAGGGAGAAAGCTACAGGAACTGTGGCAAACAAACATGATCTTTCTGTTTGTATAGATGACATTTGATGCACTTGCCTAACGAAAAGACTTTGCTTTTCTCCAAAACCATTTCTACTGTGATTTTCTCGGTCCATTGCATACGAATTCCACACCAGTTTGTCCGGATATGACTGGATGAAACCGGAAATATCTGGTTTTGTTTTGGCTAACTCAATCCCAGATATTGTTACCGCTTCTGTGTTTGTATATTCCAGATATTATCCACAGACTTTATTGTTTTGAATGTTTTTTATCAGGGAACATTTAATTTTCTGCTTGGAAACACTAATTGGTTCCACATGGAGACACCAGCTCTACACATTCGTATTTTCTAGGGAGAAAGCTAGAGGAACTGCGGCAAACAAACATGATCTTTCTGTTTGTATAGATGACATTTGTTGCACTTGCCTAACGAAAAGACTTTGCTTTTCTCCAAAACCATTTGTACTGTGATTTTCTCGGTCCATTGCATACGAATTCCATTCCAGTTTGTCGGGATATGACTGGATGAAACCGGAAATATCTGGTTTTGTTTTGGCTAACTCAATCCCAGATATTGTTACCGCCTCTGTGTTTGTGTATTCCAGATATTATCCACAGAATTTATTGTTTTGAATGTTTTTATCAGGGAACATTTAATTTTCTGCTTGGAAATACTAATTGGTTCCACATGGAGACTCCAGCTCTACACATTCGTATTTTCTATGGATAAAGCTATACGAACTGCGGCAAACAAACATGATATTTCTGTTTGTATAGATGACATTTTATGCACTTGCCTAACGTAAAGACTTTGCTTTTCTCCAAAACGATTTGTACTGTTATTTCCTGGTCCACTGCATATAATTCCACACAAGTTTCTCCAGACATGACTGGATGAAACCGGAAATATCCGGTTCATTTTTGCCTAAATCAATCCCAGATATTGTTACCGCCTCTGTGTATGTGTATTCCTGATATTATCCACAGACTTTATTGTTTTGAATGTTTTTTATCAGGGAACATTTAATTTAGTGCTTGGATACACTAATTGGTTCCACATGGAGACACCAGCTCTACACATTCGTATTTTCTAGGGAGAAAGCTAGAGGAACTGCGGCAAGCAAAGATGATATTTCTGTTTGTATAGATGACATTTGTTGCACTTGCCTAAAGAAAAGACTTTGCTTTTTTCCAAAACCATTTGTACTGTGATTTTCTCGGTACATTGCATACGAATTCAACACCAGTTTGTCCGGATATGACTGGATGAAACCAGAAATATCTGGTTTTGTTTTGGCTAATTCAATCCCACATATTGTTACCACCTCAGTGTTTGTGTAATCCAGATATTATCCACAGACTTTATTGTTTTCAAAGTTTTTTATCAGGGAACATTTAATTTTCTGCTTGGAAACACTAATTGCTTCCACATGGAGACACCAGCTCTACTCATTCGTATTTTCTATGAAGAAAGCTAGAGGAACTGTGGCAAACAAACATGATCTTCTGTTTTTATAGATGACATTTGATGCACTTGCCTAACGAAAAGACTTTGCTTTTCTCCAAAACCATTTGTACTGTGATTTTCTCGGTCCATTGCATACGAATTCCATACCAGTTTGTCCGGATATGACTGGATCAAACCGGAAATATCTGGTTTTGTTTTGCCTAACTCAATCCCAGAAATTGCTACTTCCTCTGTGTTTGTGCATTCCTGATATTATCTACGGACTTCATTTTTTTCAAAGTTTTTTATCAGGGAACATTTAATGTTCCGCTTGGAAACACTAATTGGTTCCACATGGAGACACCAGCTCTACACATTCGTATTTACTAGGGAGAAAGCTACAGGAACTGTGGCAAACAAACATGATCTTTCTGTTTGTATAGATGACATTTGATGCACTTGCCTAACGAAAAGACTTTGCTTTTCTCCAAAACCATTTCTACTGTGATTTTCTCCGTCCATTCCATACGAATTCCACACCAGTTTGTCCGGATATGACTGGATGAAACCGGAAATATCTGGTTTTGTTTTGGCTAACTCAATCCCAGATATTGTTACCGCTTCTGTGTTTGTGTATTCCAGATATTATCCACAGACTTTATTGTTTTGAATGTTTTTTTATCAGGGAACATTTAATTTTCTGCTTGGAAACACTAATTGGTTCCACATGGAGACACCAGCTCTACACAATCGTACTTTCTAGGAAGAAAGCTAGAGGAACTGTGGCAAACAAACATGATCTTTCTGTGTGTATAGATGACATTTGTTGCTGTTTCCTAACGAAAATACTTGGCTTTTCTCCATAACCATTTGTACTGTGATTTTCTCGGTCCATTGCATACGAATTCCATAGCAGTTTGTCCGGATATGACTGGATGAAACCGGAAATATCTGTTTTTTTTTTGCTAACTCCATCCCACATATTGTTACCACCTCAGTGTTTGTGTATTCCAGATATTATCCACAGACTTTATTGTTTTGAATGTTTTTTTTTTTCAGGGAACATTTAATTTTCTGCTTGGAAACACTAATTGGTTCCACATGGAGACACCAGCTCTACACATTCGTATTTTCTAGGGAGAAAGCTAGAGGAACTGCGGCAAACAAACATGATCTTTCTGTTTGTATAGATGACATTTGATGCACTTGCCTAAATAAAGACTTTGCTTTTCTCCAAAACCATTTGTACTGTGATTTTCTCGGTCCATTGCACACGAATTCCACACCAGGTTCTCCAGATATGACTGGATGAAAACGGAAATATCCGGTTGATTTTTACCTAACTCAATCCGAGATATTGTTACCATCTCTGTGTTTGTGCATTCCTGATATTATCCACGGACTTTATTGTTTTGAATGTTTTTTATCAGGGAACATTTAATTTTCTGCTTGGAAACACTAATTGGTTCCACATGGAGACACCAGCTCTACACATTCGTATTTTCTAGGGAGAAAGCTAGAGGAACTGCGGCAAACAAACATGATCTTTCTGTTTGTATAGATGACATTTGATGCACTTGCCTAACGAAAAGACTTTGCTTTTCTCCAAAACCATTTGTACTGTTATTTACTGGTCCATTGCATATGAATTCCACACCAGTTTGTCCGGATATGACTGGATGAAACCGGAAATATCTGGTTTTGTTTTGGCTAACTCAATCCCAGAAATTGCTACTTCCTCTGTGTTTGTGTATTCCAGATATTATCCACAGACTTTATTGTTTTGAATGTTTTTTATCAGGGAACATTTAATTTTCTGCTTGGAAACACTAATTGGTTCCACATGGAGACACCAGCTCTACACATTCGTATTTTCTAGGGAGAAAGCTAGAGGAACTGCGGCAAACAAACATGATATTTCCGTTTGTGTAGATGACATTTGATGCACTTGCCTAACGTAAAGACTTTGCTTTTCTCCAAAACCATTTTTGCTGTTGTTTTCTGTTCCATTGTATGCGAATTACACACCAGTTTGTCCGGATATGAATGGATGAAACCGGAAATATCCGGTTGATTTTTGGCTAACACAATCCAAATATTGTTACCGCCTCTGTGTTTGTGTATTCCTAATATTATCCACGGACTTTATTGTTTTGAATGTTTTTCATCAGGGAACATTTAATTTTCTGCTTGGAAACACTAATTGGTTCCACATGAAGACACCAGCTCTACACATTCGTATTTTCTATGGAGAAAGCTAGAGGAACTGCCGCAAACAAACATGATCTTTCTGTTTTTATAGATGACATTTGATGCACTTGCCTAACGAAAAGACTTTGCTTTTCTCAAAACAATTTGTACTGCGATTTTCTCGGACAATTGCATACGAATTCCACACCAGTTTGTCCAGATATGACTGGATGAAACCAGAAATATCAGGTTTTGTTTTAGCTAACTCAAGCCAGATATTGTTACCGTCTCTCTGTTTGTGTATTCCAGATATTATCCACAGAGTTTATTGTTTTGAATGTTTTTAATCGGGGAACATTTTATTTTTAGCTTGGAGATAGTAATTGGATCCACATGAAGACACCATCTCTACATATTCATATTTTCTTGGGATAAAAGCTAGAAGAACTGCGACAAACAAACATGATATTTCTGTTTGTATAGATGGCATTTTTTGCACTTGCCTAACATAAAGACTTTGCTTTTCTCCAAAACCATTTCTACTGTTATTTTCTCGGTGCATTGCATACGAATTCCACACCAGTTTCTCCGGATATGACTGGATGAAACCGGAAATATCCAGTTGATTTTTTATAACTCAATCCAAAATATTGTTACCGCCTCTGTGTTTGTTTATTCCAGATATTATCCACGGACTTTATTGTTTTGAATGTTTTTTTTTCAGGAAACATTTAATTTTCTGCTTGGAAACTCTAATTGTTTCCACATGGACACACCAGCTCTACACATTCGTATTTTTTAGGGAGAAAGCTGGAAGAACTGCAACAAACAAACATGATATTTCTGTTTGTATAGATGAGATTTGATGCACTTGCCTAAGGAAAAGACTTTGCTTTGCTCCAAAACCATTTCTTCTGTGATTTTCTCGGTCCATTGCATACGAATTCCACACCAGTTTGTCCGGATATGACTGGATGAAACCGGAAATATCTGGTTTTGTTTTGGCTAACTCAATCCCAGATATTGTTATCGCCTCTGGGTTTGTGTATTCCAGATATTATCCACAGACTTTATTGTTTAGAATGTTTTTTATTGGGGAACATTTTATTTTTAGCTTGGATATAGTAACTGGTTCCACATGAAGACACCATCTCTACATATTCATATTTTCTAGGGAGAAAGCTAGAGGAACTGCGACAAACAAGCATGATATTTCTGTTTGTATAGTTTACATTTTATGCAATTGCCTAATGAAAAGACATTGATATTCTCCAACTCCATTTTTACTGTGATTTTCTCGGTCCATTGTATACGAATTCCACACCAGTTTGTCCGGATATGACTGGATGAAACAGGAAATATCTGGTTTTTTTTTTGGCTAACTCAATCCCAGATATTGCTACATCCTCTGTGTTTGTGCATTCCTGATATTATCTACGGACTTTATTGTTTTGAATGTTTTTTATCAGGGAACATTTAATTTTCAGCTTGGAAACACTAATTGGTTCCACATGGAAACACCAGCTCTACACATTCGTATTTTCTAGGGAGAAAGCTTGAGGAACTGCGGAAAACATACATGATCTTTCTGTTTGTATAGATGACATTTGATGCACTTGCCTAACGAAAAGAGTTGGCTTTTCTCCGAAACCATTCGTAGTGTTATTTTCTCGGTCCTTTGCATAAAATTCCACAGCAGTTTGTCCGGAAATGACTGTAGCAAACCAGAAATATCCGGTTGTGTTTTGGGTAACTCAATCCGAAATATTGCTACAGACTCTTTGTTTGTGTTTTCTGGATATTATCGATGGACTTATTGTTTTGAATGTTTTCATCAGGGGACATTTAATTTTCTGCTTGGAAACACTAATTGTTTCCACATGGACACACCAGCTCTACATATTCATATTTTCTAGGGAGAAAGCTAGAGGAACTGCGGCAAACAAACATGATATTTCTGTTTGTATAGATGACATTTGATGCACTTGCCTAACGAAAAGACTTTGCTTTTCTCCAAAACCATTTCTACTGTGATTTTCTTGGTCCATTGCATACAAATTCCACACCAGTTTGTCCGGATATGACTGGATGAAACCGGAAATATCTGGTTTTGTTTTGGCTAACTCAATCCCAGATATTGTTACCGCCTCTGTGTTTTTGTATTCCAGATATTATCCACAGACTTTATTGTTTTGAATGTTTTTTATCAGGGGACATTTAATTTTCTGCTTGGAAACACTAATTGGTTCCACATGGAAACACCAGCTCTACACATTCGTATTTTCTAGGGAGAAAGCTTGAGGAACTGCGGCAAACAAACATGATATTTCTGTTTGTATAGATTACATTTGATGCACTTGCCTACGAAAAGACTTTGCTTTTCTCCAAAACCATTTGTACTGTGATTTTCTGGTCCATTGCATACGAATTCAAGAACAGTTTGTCCGGATATGACTGGATGAAACCAAAAATATCCGGTTGATTTTTGGCTAACACAATCCCAAATATTGTTACCGCCTCTGTGTTTGTTTATGCCTGATATTATCCACGGACTTTATTGTTTTTAAGGTTTTTTATCAGGGAACATTTAATTTTCTGCTTGGAAACACTAGTTCTTTCCACATGGAGACACCGGCTCCACACATTTGTATTTTCTAGGGAGAAACCTAGCGGAACTGCGGCAAACAAACATGATATTTACGTTTGTGTGGATGATATTTGATGCATTTGCCTTAAGAAAACACTCTGCTTTTCTCCAAAACCATTTCTACTGTGATTTTCTCGGTCCATTGCATACGAATTCCACACCACTTTGTCTGTATATGCCTGGATGAAACCGGAAATATCTGGTTTTTTTTGGCTAACTCAATCCCAGATATTGCTACAGCCTCTGTTTGTTTCTTCTGGATATTTTCCACAGACTTTATTGTTTAGAATGTCTTTTATTGGGGAACATTTTATTTTTAGCTTGGATATAGTAATTGGTTTCACATGAAGACACCATCTCTACATATTCATATTTTCTAGGGAGAAAGCTAGAAGAACTGCGGGAAACAAACATGATATTTCTGTTTGTATAGATGACATTTTATGCAATTGCCTAATGAAAAGACATTGCTTTTCACCAAAACCATTTTTACTGTGATTTTCTCGGTCCATTGCATACGAATTCCACACCAGTTTCTTCGGATATGACTGGATGATACCGGAAATATCCGGTTTTGTTTTGGCTAACTCAATCCCAGATATTGTTACCGCCTCTTTGTTTGTGTATTCCAGATATTATCCACAGACTTTATTGTTTTGAATGTTTTTTATCAGGGAATATATAATTTTCTGCTTGGAAACACTAATTGGTTCCACATGTACACACTAGCTCTACACATTCGTATTTTCTATTGAGAAAGCTTGAGGAACTGCGGCAAACAAACATGATATTTCTGTTTGTATAGAAGACATTTGATGCACTTGCCTAATGAAAAGACTTTGCTTTTCTCCAAAACCATTTCTACTGTGATTTTCTGGTCCATTGCATCCGGATATGACTGGATGAAACCGGAAATATCCGGTTGATTTTTGGCTAACACAATCCCAAATATTGTTACCGCCTCTGTGTTTGTGTATTCCTAATATTATCCACGGACTTTATTGTTTTGAATGTTTTTTTATCAGGGAACATTTAATTTTCTGCTTGGCAACACTAATTGGTTCCACATGGAGACACCAGCTCTACACATTCGTATTTTCTAGGGAGAAAGCTAGAGGAACTGCGGCAAACAAACATGATATTTCCGTTTGTGTAGATGACATTTGATGCACTTGCCTAACAAAAAGACTTTGCTTTTCTCCAAAACCTTTTGTATTGTTATTTTCTCGGTCCATTGCATACGAATTCCACAGCAGTTTGTCCTGATATGACTGTAGAAAACCAGAAATATCCGGTTTGTTTTTGGTAACTCAATCCGAAATATTGCTACAGATCCTGTGTTTGTGTTTTCTGGATATTATCGATGGACTTACTGTTTTGAATGTTTTTATCAGGGAACATTTAATTTTCTGCTTGGAAACACTAATTGTTTCCCCATGGAGAAACCAGCTCTACACATTCGTATTTTCTAGGAAGAAAGCTAGAGGAACTGCAGCAAACAAACACGATATTTCTGTTTGTATAGATGACATTTGATGCACTTGGCTAACGAAAAGACTTTGCTTTTCTCCAAAACCATTTCTACTGTGATTTTCTCGGTCCATTGCATACAAATTCCACACGAGTTTCTCCGGATATGACTGGATGAACCGGAAATATCTGGTTTTGTTTTGGCTAACTGAATCCCAGATATTGTTACCGCCTCTGTGTTTTTGTATTCCAGATATTATCCACAGACTTTATTGTTTTGAATGTTTTTATCAGGGAACATTTAATTTTCTTCTTGGAAACACTAATTGGTTCCTCATGGAGACACCAGCTCTACAGATTCGTATTTCCCAGGGAGAAAGCTAGAGGAACTGCGGCAAACACACATGATATTTCTTTTGTATAGATGACATTTGATGCACTTGCCTTACGAAAAGACTTTGCTGTTCTCCAAAACCATTTTTACTGTGATTTTCTGGTCCATTGCATACGAATTCAAGAACAGTTTGTCCGGATATGACAGGATGAAACCGAAAATATCCGGTTCATTTTTGGCTAACACAATCCAAAATATTGTTACCACCTCTTTGTTTGTGTATGCCTGATATTATGCATGGACTTTATTGTTTTGAATGTTTTTATCAGGGAACATTTAATTTTCTGCTTGGAAACACTAATTCTTTCCACATGGAGACACCAGCTCCACACATTTGTATTTTCTAGGGAGAAAGCTAGCGGAACTGTGGCAAACAAACATGATATTTCTGTTTATGTAGATGACATTTGATGCATTTGCCTGACGAAAACACTCTGCTTTTCTCCAAAACCATTTCTACTGTGATTTTCTCGGTCCATTGCATACGAATTCCACACCACTTTGTCCGTATATGCCTGGATGAAACCGGAAATATCTGGTTTTGTTTTGGCTAACTCAATCCCAGATATTGCTACAGCCTCTGTTTGTATTTTCTGGATATTATCCATAGGCTTTATGGTTTAGAATGTTTTTTATCAGGGAACATTAAATTTTTAGGTTGGATATAGTAATTGGTTCCACATGAAGACACCATCTCTACATATTCATATTTTCTAGGGAGAAAGCTAGAGGAACTGCGACAAACAAACATGATCTTTCTGTTTGTATAGATGACATTTGATGCAATTGCGTAATGAAAAGACGTTGCTTTTCTCCATAACCATTTGTACTGTGATTTTCTCGGTCCATTGCATACGAATTCCACACCAGTTTCTCTGGATATGACTTGATGAAACCGGAAATATCTGGTTTTGTTTTGGCTAACTCAATCCCAGATATTGTTACCGCTTCTGTGTTTGTGTATTCCAGATACTATCCACAGACTTTATTGTTTTGAATGTTTTTTATCAGGGAACATTTAATTTTCTGCTTGGAAACACTAATTGGTTCCACATGGAGACACCAGCTCTACAGATTCGTATTTTCCAGGGAGAAAGCTAAAGGAACTGCGGCAAACAAACATGATATTTCTGTTTGTATAGATGACATTTGATGCATTTGCCTGACGAAAACACTCTGCTTTTCTCCAAAACCATTTCTACTGTGATTTTCTCGGTCCATTGCATACGAATTCAAGAACAGTTTGTCCGGATATGATTGGATGAAAACGGAAATATCCGGTTGATTTTTACGTAACTCAATCCCAGATATTGTTACCGCCTCTGTGTTTGTGTGTTCCTGATATTATCCACAGACTTTATTTTTTTGAATGTTTTTTATCAGGGAACATTTAATTTTCTGCTTGGAAACACTAATTCTTTCCACATGGACACACCAGCTCTACACATTCGTATTTTCTAGGACGAAAGCTAGAGGAACTGCGGCAAACAAACATGATATTTCTGTTTGTATAGATGACATTTGATGCACTTGCCTAACGAAAAGACTTTGCTTTTCTCCAAAACCGTTTTTACTGTGATTTTCTGGTCCATTGCATACGAATTCAAGAACAGTTTGTCCGGATATGATTGGATGAAAACGGAAATATCCGGTTGATTTTTACCTAACTCAATCCCAGATATTGTTACCGCCTCTGTGTTTGTGTGTTCCTGATATTATCCACAGACTTTATTTTTTTGAATGTTTTTTATCAGGGAACATTTAATTTTCTGCTTGGAAACACTAATTCTTTCCACATGGACACACCAGCTCTACACATTCGTATTTTCTAGGACGAAAGCTAGAGGAACTGCGGCAAACAAACATGATATTTCTGTTTGTATAGATGACATTTGATGCACTTGGCTAACGAAAAGACTTTGCTTTTCTCCAAAACTGTTTTTACTGTGATTTTCTGGTCCATTGCATACGAATTCAAGAACAGTTTGTCCGGATATGATTGGATGAAAACGGAAATATCCGGTTGATTTTTACGTAACTCAATCCCAGATATTGTTACCGCCTCTGTGTTTGTGTGTTCCTGATATTATCCACAGACTTTATTTTTTTGAATGTTTTTTTTTTCAGGAAACATTTAATTTTCTGCTTGGAAACACTAATTCTTTCCACATGGACACACCAGCTGTACACATTCGTATATTCCAGGAAGAAAGCTAGAGGAACTGCAGCAAACAAACATGATCTTTCTGTTTGTATAGATGACATTTGATGCACTTGCATAAAGAAAGGACTTTGCTTTTCTCCAAAACCATTTGTACTGTGATTTTCTCGGTCCATTGCATACGAATTCCACACAAGTTTCTCCGGATATGACTGGAGGAAACCGGAAATATCTGGTTGATTTTTGCCTAACTCAATCCCAAAATTTGTTACCGCCTCTGTGTTTGTGTATTCCAGATATTATCCACGGACTTTATTGTTTTGAATGTTTTTTTTTTAGGAAACATTTAATTTTCTGCTTGGAAACACTAATTCTTTCCACATGGAGACACCAGCTCTACACATTCGTATTTTCTAGGACGAAAGCTAGAGGAACTGCGGCAAACAAACATGATATTTCTGTTTGTATAGATGACATTTGATGCATTTGCCTGACGAAAACACTCTGCTTTTCTCCAAAACCATTTCTACTGTGATTTTCTCGGTCCATTGCATACGAATTCAAGAACAGTTTGTCCGGATATGATTGGATGAAAACGGAAATATCCGGTTGATTTTTACGTAACTCAATCCCAGATATTGTTACCGCCTCTGTGTTTGTGTGTTCCTGATATTATCCACAGACTTTATTTTTTTGAATGTTTTTTATCAGGGAACATTTAATTTTCTGCTTGGAAACACTAATTCTTTCCACATGGACACACCAGCTCTACACATTCGTATTTTCTAGGACGAAAGCTAGAGGAACTGCGGCAAACAAACATGATATTTCTGTTTGTATAGATGACATTTGATGCACTTGCCTAACGAAAAGACTTTGCTTTTCTCCAAAACCGTTTTTACTGTGATTTTCTGGTCCATTGCATACGAATTCAAGAACAGTTTGTCCGGATATGATTGGATGAAAACGGAAATATCCGGTTGATTTTTACCTAACTCAATCCCAGATATTGTTACCGCCTCTGTGTTTGTGTGTTCCTGATATTATCCACAGACTTTATTTTTTTGAATGTTTTTTATCAGGGAACATTTAATTTTCTGCTTGGAAACACTAATTCTTTCCACATGGACACACCAGCTCTACACATTCGTATTTTCTAGGACGAAAGCTAGAGGAACTGCGGCAAACAAACATGATATTTCTGTTTGTATAGATGACATTTGATGCACTTGGCTAACGAAAAGACTTTGCTTTTCTCCAAAACTGTTTTTACTGTGATTTTCTGGTCCATTGCATACGAATTCAAGAACAGTTTGTCCGGATATGATTGGATGAAAACGGAAATATCCGGTTGATTTTTACGTAACTCAATCCCAGATATTGTTACCGCCTCTGTGTTTGTGTGTTCCTGATATTATCCACAGACTTTATTTTTTTGAATGTTTTTTTTTTCAGGAAACATTTAATTTTCTGCTTGGAAACACTAATTCTTTCCACATGGACACACCAGCTGTACACATTCGTATATTCCAGGAAGAAAGCTAGAGGAACTGCAGCAAACAAACATGATCTTTCTGTTTGTATAGATGACATTTGATGCACTTGCCTAATGAAAAGATTTTGCTTTTCTCCAAAACCATTTGTACTGTGATTTTCTCGGTCCATTGCATACGAATTCCACACAAGTTTCTCCGGATATGACTGGAGGAAACCGGAAATATCTGGTTGATTTTTGCCTAACTCAATCCCAAAATTTGTTACCGCCTCTGTGTTTGTGTATTCCAGATATTATCCACGGACTTTATTGTTTTGAATGTTTTTTTTTAGGAAACATTTAATTTTCTGCTTGGAAACACTAATTCTTTCCACATGGAGACACCAGCTCTACACATTCGTATTTTCTAGGACGAAAGCTAGAGGAACTGCGGCAAACAAACATGATCTTTCTGTTTGTATGGATGACATTTGATGCACTTGCATAAAGAAAGGACTTTGCTTTTCTCCAAAACCATTTCTACTGTGATTTTCTCGGTCCATTGCATACAAATTGCACACAAGTTTGTCTTGATATGACTGGATGAAACCGGAAATATCTGGTTTTGTTTTGGCTAACTCAATCCCAGATATTGTTACCGCATCTGTGTTTGTGTATTCCAGATATAATCCACAAACTTTATTGTTTTGAATGTTTTTTATCAGGGAACATTTAATTTTCTGCTTGGAAACACTAATTGGTTCCACATGGAGACACCAGCTCTACATATTCGTATTTTCTAGGGAGAAAGCTAGAGGAACTGCGGCAAACCAAGATGATATTTCTGTTTGTATAGATGACAT
The DNA here is from genome assembly GCF_033115175.1 of Lepus europaeus. NCBI lineage: Eukaryota > Metazoa > Chordata > Mammalia > Lagomorpha > Leporidae > Lepus > Lepus europaeus. Next base: position 903,504 of record NW_026909428.1, on the reverse strand, counting down.
TTGATGCACTTGTCTAAAGAAAAGACTTTGCTTTTCTCCAAAACGATTTTTACTGTTATTTTCTCGGTCCATTGCATTCGAATTCCACGCCAGTTTCTCCAGATATGACTGGATGAAAACGGAAATATGCGGTTGATTTTTACCTAACTCAATCCGAGATATGGTTACCACCTCTGTGTTTGTGCATTCCTGATATTATCCACGGACTTTATTGTTTTGAATGTTTTTTTTCAGGAAACATTTAATTTTCTGCTTGGAAACACTTATTGATTCCACATGGAGACACCAGCTCTACACATTCAAATTTTCTAGGAAGAAAGCTAGAGGAACAGCGGCAAACAAACATGATCTTTCTGTTTGTATAGATGACATTTGATGCACTTGCCTAACGAAAAGACTTTGCTTTTCTCCAAAACCATTTCTACTGTGATTTTCTCGGTCCATTGCATACGAATTCCACACCAGTGTTTCTGGATATGACTGGATGAAACTAGAAATATCTGGTTTTGTTTTGGCTAACTCAATCCCAGATATTGTTACCGCCTCTGTGTTTGTGTGTTCCTGATATTATCCACAGACTTTATTTTTTTGAATGTTTTTTTTTTCAGGAAACATTTAATTTTCTGCTTGGAAACACTAATTCTTTCCACATGGACACACCAGCTGTACACATTCGTATATTCCAAGAAGAAAGCTAGAGGAACTGCAGCAAACAAACATGATCTTTCTGTTTGTATAGATGACATTTGATGCACTTGCCTAATGAAAAGACTTTGCTTTTCTCCAAAACCATTTGTACTGTGATTTTCTCGGTCCATTGCATACGAATTCCACACAAGTTTCTCCGGATATGACTGGAGGAAACCGGAAATATCTGGTTGATTTTTGCCTAACTCAATCCCAAAATTTGTTACCGCCTCTGTGTTTGTGTATTCCAGATATTATCCACGGACTTTATTGTTTTGAATGTTTTTTATCAGGGAACATTTAATTTTCTGCTTGGAAACCCTAATTCTTTCCACATGGAGACACCAGCTCTACACATTCGTATTTTCTAGGAAGAAAGCTAGAGGAACTGCGGCAAACAAACATGATATTTCTGTTTGTATAGATGACATTTGATGCACTTGGCTAATGAAAAGACTTTGCTTTTCTCCAAAACCATTTCTATTGTGATTTTCTCGGTCCATTGCATACGAATTCCACACCAGTTTATCCGGATAGGGCTGGATGAAACCGGAAATATCCGGTTTTGTTTTGGCTAACTCAATCCCAGATATTGTTACCGCCTCTGTGTTTGTGTATTCCAGATATTATCCACAGACTTTATTGTTTTGAATGTTTTTTTATCAGGGAACATTTAATTTTCTGCTTGGAAACACTAATTGGTTCCACATGGAGACACCAGCTCTACACATTCGTATTTTCTAGGGAGAAAGCTAGAGGAACTGCGGCAAACAAACATGATCTTTCTGTTTGTATAGATGACATTTGATGCACTTGCCTAACGAAAAGACTTTGCTTTTCTCCAAAACCATTTTTACGGTGATTTTCTGGTCCATTGCATACGAATTCCACACCAGTTTGTCCGGATATGACTGGATGAACCCGGAAATATCTGGTTTTGTTTTGGCTAACTCAACCCAGATATTGTTACCGCCTCTTTGTTGGTGTATTCCAGATATTATCCACAGGCTTTATTGTTTTGAATGTTTTTTTTTTTTTTATCAGGGAACATTTAATTTTCTGCTTGGAAACATTAATTGGTTACACATGGAAACACCAGCTCTACACATTCGTATTTTCTAGGGAGAAAGCTAGAGGAACTGTGGAAAACAAACATGATATTTCTGTTTCTATAGATGACATTTGATGCATTTGCCTGACGAAAACACTCTGCTTTTCTCCAAAACCATTTCTACTGTGATTTTCTCGGTCCATTGCATACGAATTCCACACCACTTTGTCCGTATATGCCTGGATGAAACCGGAAATATCTGGTTTTGTTTTGGCTAACTCAATCCCAGATATTGCTACAGCCACTGTTTGTATTTTCTGGATATTATCCATACGCTTTATTGTTTAGAATGTTTTTTATCAGGGAACATTAAATTTTTAGCTTGGATATAGTAATTGGTTCCACATGAAGACACTATCTCTACATATTCATATTTTCTAGGGAGAAAGCTAGAGGAACTGCGACAAACAAACATGATCTTTCTGTTTGTATAGATGACATTTTATGCAATTGCATAATGAAAAGACATTGCTTTTCTCCAAAATCATTTGTACTGTGATTTTCTCGGTCCATTGCATACGAATTCCACACCAGTTTCTCCGGATATGACTTGATGAAACCGGAAATATCTGGTTTTATTTTGGCTAACTCAATCCCAGATATTGTTACCGCTTCTGTGTTTGTGTATTCCAGTTATTATCCACAGACGTTATTGTTTGAATGTTTTTTATCAGGGAACATTTAATTTTCTGCTTGGAAACACTAATTGGTTCCACATGGAGACACCAGCTTTACACATTCGTTTTTTCTAGGGAGAAAGCTAGAGGAACTGCGGGAAAAATACATGGTATTTCTGTTTGTTTAGATGACATTTGATGCACTTTCCTAACGAAAAGACTTTGCTTTTCACAAAAACCATTTGTACTGTGATTTGCTCGGTCCATTGCATACAAATTCCACACCAGTTTCTCCGGATATGACTGGATGAACCGGAAATATCTGGTTTTGTTTTGGCTAACTCAATCCCAGATATTGTTACCACCTCTGTGTTTGTGTATTCCAGATATTATCCACAGACTTTATTGTTTTGAGTTTTTTTTATCAGGGAACATTTAATTTTCTGCTTGGAAACACTAATTGGTTCCACATGGAGACACCAGCTCTACAGATTCGTATTTTCCAGGGAGAAAGCTAGAGGAACTGCGGCAAACAAACATGATATTTCTCTTTGTATAGATGACATTTGATGCACTTGCCTAACGAAAAGACTTTGCTTTTCTCCAAAACCATTTCTACTGTGGTTTTCTCAGTCCATTGCATACGAATTCCACACCAGTTTCTTCCGGATATGACTGGATGAAACCGGAAATATACAGTTAATTTTTGGCTAACAGAATCCCAAATATTGTTACCACCTCTGTGTTTGTGTATGCCTGATATTATCCACAGACTTTATTGTTTTGAATGTTTTTATCAGGGAACATTTAATTTTCTGCTTGGAAACACTAATTGGTTCCACATGGAGACACCAGCTCCACACATTTGTATTTTCTAGGGAGAAAGCTAGCGGAACTGTGGCAAACAAACATGATATTTCTGTTTGTGTAGATGACATTTGATGCATTTGCCTGACGAAAACACTCTGCTTTTCTCCAAAACCATTTCTACTGTGATTTTCTCGGTCCATTGCATACGAATTCCACACCACTTTGTCCGTATATGCCTGGATGAAACCGGAAATATCTGGTTTTCTTTTGGCTAACTCAATCCCAGATATTGCTACAGCCTCTGTTTTTTTTTTTTCTGGATATTATCCAAAGGCTTTATTGTTTAGAATGTTTTTGATCAGGGAACATTTAATTTTTAGCTTGGATATAGTAATTGGTTCCACATGAAGACACCATCTCCACATATTTATATTTTCTAGGGAGAAAGCTAGAGGAACTGCGACAAACAAACATGATCTTTCTGTTTGTATAGATGACATTTTATGAAATTGCGTAACGAAAAGACGTTGCTTTTCTCCAAAACCATTTGTACTGTGATTTTCTTGGTCCATTGCATACGAATTCCAGACCAGTTTCTCCGGATATGACTTGATGAAACCGGAAATATCTGGTTTTTTTTTTGGCTAACTCAATCCCAGATATTGTTACCGCTTCTGTGTTTGTGTATTCCAGATATTATCCACAGACTTTATTGTTTTGAATGTTTTTTGTCAGGGAACATTTAATTTTCTGCTTGGAAACACTAATTGTTTCCACATGGAGACACCAGCTCCACACATTCGTATCTTCTAGGAAGAAAGCTAGAGGAACTGTGGCAAACAAACATGATATTTCTGTTTGTATAGATGACATTTGATGCACTTTCCTAACGAAAAGACTTTGCTTTTCTCCAAAACCAATTTTACTGTGATTTTCTGGTCCATTGCATACGAATTCAAGAACAGTTTGTCCGGATATGATTGGATGAAAACGGAAATATCCGGTTGATTTTTACCTAACTCAATTCCAGATATTGTTACCGCCTCTGTGTTTGTGTGTTCCTGATATTATCCACGGACTTTATTGTTTTGAATGTTTTTTTTTAGGAAACATTTAATTTTCTGCTTGGAAACACTAATTCTTTCCACATGAAGACACCAGCTCTACACATTCGTATTTTCTAGGACGAAAGCTAGAGGAACTGCGGCAAATAAACATGATATTTCTGTTTGTATAGATGACATTTGATGCACTTGGCTAACGAAAAGACTTTGCTTTTCTCCAAAACCATTTGTACTGTGATTTTCTCGGTCCATTGCATACGAATTCCACACCAGGTTCTCCAGATATGACTGGATGAAACCGGAAATATCCGGTTGATTTTTTCCTAACTCAATCCAAGATATTGTTACCAGCTCTGTGTTTGTGCATTCCTGATATTCATCCACGGACTCTATTGTTTTGAATGTTTTTTATCAGGGGACATTTAATTTTCTGCTTGGAAACACTAATTGGTTCCACATGGAGACACCAGCTCTACACATTCGTATTTTCTAGGACGAAAGCTAGAGGAACTGCGGCAAACAAACATGATATTTCTGTTTCTATAGATGACATTTGATGCACTTGGCTAATGAAAAGACTTTGCTTTTCTCCAAAACGATTTTTACTGTTATTTTCTCGGTCCATTGCATACGAATTCCACACCAGTTTGTCCGGATATGACTGTAGGAAACCAGAAATATCCGGTTCTGTTTTGGGTAACTCAATCCGAAATATTGCTACAGACTCTGTGTTTGTGTTTTCTGGATATTATCGATGGACTTACTGTTTTGAATGTTTTTATCAGGGAACATTTAATTTTCTGCTTGGAAACACTAATTGTTTCCCCATGGAGAAACCAGCTCTACACATTCGTATTTTCTAGGACGAAAGCTAGAGGATCTGCGGCAAACAAACATGATCTTTCTGTTTGTATAGATGACATTTGATGCACTTGGCTAACGAAAAGACTTTGCTTTTCTCCAAAACCATTTCTACTGTGATTTTCTGGGTCCATTGCATACGAATTCCACACCAGTTTGTCCGGATATGACTGGATGAAACCGGAAATATCCGGTTTTGTTTTGGCTAACTCAATCCCAGATATTGTTACCACCTCTGTGTTTGTGTATTCCAGATATTATCCACAGACTTTATTGTTTTGAATGTTTTTTATCAGGGAACATTTAATTTTCTGCTTGGAAACACTAATTGGTTCCACATGGAGACACCAGCTCTACACATTCGTATTTTCTAGGGAGAAAGCTAGAGGAACTGCGGCAAACAAACATGATCTTTCTGTTTGTATAGATGACATTTGATGCACTTGCCTAACGAAAAGACTTTGCTTTTCTCCAAAACCATTTTTACTGTGATTTTCTGGTCCATTGCATACGAATTCAAGAACAGTTTGTCCGGATATGATTGGATCAAACCGGTAATATGCGGTTGATTTTTACCTAACTCAATCCCAGATATTGTTACCGCCTCTGTGTTTGTGTGTTCCTGATATTATCCACGGACTTTACTGTTTTGAATGTTTTTTTTCAGGAAACATTTAATTTTCTGCTTGGAAACACTAATTCTTTCCACATGGAGACACCAGCTCTACACATTCGTATTTTCTAGGAAGAAAGCTAGAGGAACTGTGGCAAACAAACATGATCTTTCTGTTTGTATAGATGACATTTCATGCACTTGCCTAACGAAAAGACTTTGCTTTTCTCCAAAACCATTTCTACTGTGATTTTCTCGGTCCATTGCATACAAATTGCACACCAGTTTGTCCGGATATGACTGGATGAAACCGGAAATATCTGGTTTTCTTTTGGCTAACTCAATCCCAGATATTGTTACCGCCTCTGTGTTTGTGTATTCCAGATATTATCCACAGACTTTATTGTTTTGTATGTTTTTTATCAGGGAACATTTAATTTTCTGCTTGGAAACATTAATTGGTTCCACATGGAGACACCAGCTCTACACATTCGTATTTGCTAGGGAGAAAGCTAGAGGAACTGCGGCAAACAAACATGATCTTTCTGTTTGTATAGATGACATTTGATGCACTTGCCTAACGAAAAGACTTTGCTTTTCTCCAAAACCATTTTCACTGTGATTTTTTTAGTTCATTGCATACGAATTTCACACCAGTTTGTCCGGATATGACTGTAGGAAACCAGAAATATCCTGTTCTGTTTTGGGTAACTGAATCCGAAATATTGCTACAGACTCTGTGTTTGTGTTTTCTGGATATTATCGATGGACTTACTGTTTTGAATGTTTTTATCAGGGAACATTTAATTTTCTGCTTGGAAACACTAATTGTTTCCACATAGAGAAACCAGCTCTACACATTCGTATTTTCTAGGACGAAAGCTAGAGGAACTGCGGCAAACAAACATGATCTTTCTGTTTGTATAGATGACATTTGATGCACTTGCCTAACGAAAAGACTTTGCTTTTCTCCAAAACCATTTCTACTGTGATTTTCTCGGTCCATTGCATACAAATTGCACACCAGTTTGTCCGGATATGACTGGATGAAACCGGAAATATCCGGTTGATTTTTGCCTAACTCAATCCCAGATATTGTTACCGCCTCTGTGTTTGTGTATTCCAGATATTATCCACAGACTTTATTGTTTTGAATGTTTTTTTTCATGAAACATTTAATTTTCTGCTTGGAAACACTAATTGGTTCCACATGGAGACACCAGCTCTACACATTCGTATTTTCTAGGGAGAAAGCTAGAGGAACTGCGGCAAACAAACATGATATTTCTGTTTGTATAGATGACATTTGATGCACTTGACTACTGAAAAGACTTTGCTTTTCTCCAAAACCATTTTTACGGTGATTTTCTGGTCCATTGCATACGGATTCAAGAACAGTTTGTCTGGATATGATTGGATGAAACCGGTAATATGCGGTTGATTTTTACCTAACTCAATCCCAGATATTGTTACCGCCTCTGTGTTTGTGTGTTCCTGATATTATCCACGGACTTTATTGTTTTGAATGTTTTTTTTTCAGGAATCATTTAATTTTCTGCTTGGAAACACTAATTCTTTCCACATGGAGACACCAGCTCTACACATTCGTATTTTCTAGGAAGAAAGCTAGAGGAACTGCGGCAAACAAACATGATATTTCTGTTTGTATAGATGACATTTGATGCACTTGGCTAACGAAAAGACTTTGCTTTTCTCCAAAACCATTTGTACTGTGATTTTCTCGGTCCATTGCATACGAATTCCACACCAGGTTCTCCAGATATGACTGGATGAAACCGGAAATATCCGGTTGATTTTTTCCTAACTCAATCCAAGATATTGTTACCAGCTCTGTGTTTGTGCATTCCTGATATTCATCCACGGACTTTATTGTTTTGAATGTTTTTTATCAGGGAACATTTAATTTTCTGCTTGGAAACACTAATTGGTTCCACATGGAGACACCAGCTCTACACATTCGTATTTTCTAGGACGAAAGCTAGAGGAACTGCGGCAAACAAACATGATATTTCTGTTTCTATAGATGACATTTGATGCACTTGGCTAATGAAAAGACTTTGCTTTTCTCCAAAACGATTTTTACTGTTATTTTCTCGGTCCATTGCATACGAATTCCACACCAGTTTGTCCGGATATGACTGTAGGAAACCAGAAATATCCGGTTCTGTTTTGGGTAACTCAATCCGAAATATTGCTACAGACTCTGTGTTTGTGTTTTCTGGATATTATCGATGGACTTACTGTTTTGAATGTTTTTATCAGGGAACATTTAATTTTCTGCTTGGAAACACTAATTGTTTCCCCATGGAGAAACCAGCTCTACACATTCGTATTTTCTAGGACGAAAGCTAGAGGATCTGCGGCAAACAAACATGATCTTTCTGTTTGTATAGATGACATTTGATGCACTTGGCTAACGAAAAGACTTTGCTTTTCTCCAAAACCATTTCTACTGTGATTTTCTGGGGCCATTGCATACGAATTCCACACCAGTTTGTCCGGATATGACTGGATGAAACCGGAAATATCCGGTTTTGTTTTGGCTAACTCAATCCCAGATATTGTTACCGCCTCAGTGTTTGTGTATTCCAGATATTATCCACAGACTTTATTGTTTTGAATGTTTTTTATCAGGAAACATTTAATTTTCTGCTTGGAAACACTAATTGGTTCCACATGGAGACACCAGCTCTACACATTCGTATTTTCTAGGGAGAAAGCTAGAGGAACTGCGGCAAACAAACATGATCTTTCTGTTTGTATAGATGACATTTGATGCACTTGCCTAACGAAAAGACTTTGCTTTTCTCCAAAATCATTTTTACTGTGATTTTCTGGTCCATTGCATACGAATTCAAGAACAGTTTGTCCGGATATGATTGGATCAAACCGGTAATATGCGGTTGATTTTTACCCAACTAAATCCCAGATATTGTTACCGCCTCTGTGTTTGTGTGTTCCTGATATTATCCACGGACTTTACTGTTTTGAATGTTTTTTTTCAGGAAACATTTAATTTTCTGCTTGGAAACACTAATTCTTTCCACATGGAGACACCAGCTCTACACATTCGTATTTTCTAGGAAGAAAGCTAGAGGAACTGCGGCAAACAAACATGATCTTTCTGTTTGTATAGATGACATTTCATGCACTTGCCTAACGAAAAGACTTTGCTGTTCTCCAAAACCATTTCTACTGTGATTTTCTCGGTCCATTGCATACAAATTGCACACCAGTTTGTCCGGATATGACTGGATGAAACCGGAAATATCTGGTTTTCTTTTGGCTAACTCAATCCCAGATATTGTTACCGCCTCTGTGTTTGTGTATTCCAGATATTATCCACAGACTTTATTGTTTTGAATGTTTTTTATCAGGGAACATTTAATTTTCTGCTTGGAAACACTAATTGGTTCCACATGGAGACACCAGCTCTACACATTCGTATTTGCTAGGGAGAAAGCTAGAGGAACTGCGGCAAACAAACATGATCTTTCTGTTTGTATAGATGACATTTGATGCACTTGCCTAACGAAAAGACTTTGCTTTTCTCCAAAACCATTTTCACTGTGATTTTTTTAGTTCATTGCATACGAATTTCACACCAGTTTGTCCGGATATGACTGTAGGAAACCAGAAATATCCGGTTCTGTTTTGGGTAACTCAATCCGAAATATTGCTACAGACTCTGTGTTTGTGTTTTCTGGATATTATCGATGGACTTACTGTTTTGAATGTTTTTATCAGGGAACATTTAATTTTCTGCTTGGAAACACTAATTGTTTCCACATAGAGAAACCAGCTCTACACATTCGTATTTTCTAGGACGAAAGCTAGAGGAACTGCGGCAAACAAACATGATCTTTCTGTTTGTATAGATGACATTTGATGCACTTGCCTAACGAAAAGACTTTGCTTTTCTCCAAAACCATTTCTACTGTGATTTTCTCGGTCCATTGCATACAAATTGCACACCAGTTTGTCCGGATATGACTGGATGAAACCGGAAATATCCGGTTGATTTTTGCCTAACTCAATCCCAGATATTGTTACCGCCTCTGTGTTTGTGTATTCCAGATATTATCCACAGACTTTATTGTTTTGAATGTTTTTTTTCATGAAACATTTAATTTTCTGCATGGAAACACTAATTGGTTCCACATGGAGACACCAGCTCTACACATTCGTATTTTCTAGGGAGAAAGCTAGAGGAACTGCGGCAAACAAACATGATATTTCTGTTTGTATAGATGACATTTGATGCACTTGACTACTGAAAAGACTTTGCTTTTCTCCAAAACCATTTTTACGGTGATTTTCTGGTCCATTGCATACGGATTCAAGAACAGTTTGTCTGGATATGATTGGATGAAACCGGTAATATGCGGTTGATTTTTACCTAACTCAATCCCAGATATTGTTACCGCCTCTGTGTTTGTGTGTTCCTGATATTATCCACGGACTTTATTGTTTTGAATGTTTTTTTTTCAGGAAACATTTAATTTTCTGCTTGGAAACACTAATTCTTTCCACATGGAGACACCAGCTCTACACATTCGTATTTTCTAGGAAGAAAGCTAGAGGAACTGCGGCAAACAAACATGATATTTCTGTTTGTATAGATGACATTTGATGCACTTGGCTAACGAAAAGACTTTGCTTTTCTCCAAAACCATTTGTACTGTGATTTTCTCGGTCCATTGCATACGAATTCCACACCAGGTTCTCCAGATATGACTGGATGAAAACGGAAATATCCGGTTGCTTTTTACCTAACACAATCCGAGATATTTTTACCATCTCTGTGTTTGTGCATTCCTGATATTATCCACGGACTTTATTGTTTTGAATGTTTTTTATCAGGGAACATTTAATTTTCTGCTTGGAAACACTAATTGGTTCCACATGGAGACACCAGCTCTACACATTCGTATTTTCTAGGACGAAAGCTAGAGGAACTGCGGCAAACAAACATGATATTTCTGTTTGTATAGATGACATTTGATGCACTTGGCTAATGAAAAGACTTTGCTTTTCTCCAAAACGATTTTTACTGTTATTTTCTCGGTCCATTGCATACGAATTCCACACCAGTTTGTCCGGATATGACTGTAGGAAACCAGAAATATCCGGTTCTGTTTTGGGTAACTGAATCCGAAATATTGCTACAGACTCTGTGTTTGTGTTTTCTGGATATTATCGATGGACTTACTGTTTTGAATGTTTTTATCAGGGAACATTTAATTTTCTGCTTGGAAACACTAATTGGTTCCACATGGAGACACCAGCTCTACACATTCGTATTTTCTAGGACGAAAGCTAGAGGAACTGCGGCAAACAAACATGATATTTCTGTTTGTATAGATGATATTTGATGCACTTGGCTAACGAAAAGACTTTGCTTTTCTCCAAAACCATTTCTACTGTGATTTTCTGGGTCCATTGCATACGAATTCCACACCAGTTTGTCCGGATATGACTGGATGAAACCGGAAATATCCGATTGATTTTTGCCTAACTCAATCCCAGATATTGTTACCGCCTCTGTGTTTGTGTATTCCAGATATTATCCACAGACTTTATTGTTTTGAATGTTTTTTATCAGGGAACATTTAATTTTCTGCTTGGAAACACTAATTCTTTCCACATGGACACACCAGCTCTACACATTCGTATTTTCTAGGACGAAAGCTAGAGGAACTGCGGCAAACAAACATGATATTTCTGTTTGTATAGATGACATTTGATGCACTTGGCTAACGAAAAGACTTTGCTTTTCTCCAAAACCATTTCTACTGTGGTTTTCTCAGTCCATTGCATACGAATTCCACACCAGTTTCTTCCGGATATGACTGGATGAAACCGGAAATATACAGTTAATTTTTGGCTAACAGAATCCCAAATATTGTTACCACCTCTGTGTTTGTGTATGCCTGATATTATCCACAGACTTTATTGTTTTGAATGTTTTTATCAGGGAACATTTAATTTTCTGCTTGGAAACACTAATTGGTTCCACATGGAGACACCAGCTCCACACATTTGTATTTTCTAGGGAGAAAGCTAGCGGAACTGTGGCAAACAAACATGATATTTCTGTTTGTGTAGATGACATTTGATGCATTTGCCTGACGAAAACACTCTGCTTTTCTCCAAAACCATTTCTACTGTGATTTTCTCGGTCCATTGCATACGAATTCCACACCACTTTGTCCGTATATGCCTGGATGAAACCGGAAATATCTGGTTTTCTTTTGGCTAACTCAATCCCAGATATTGCTACAGCCTCTGTTTGTTTTTTCTGGATATTATCCAAAGGCTTTATTGTTTAGAATGTTTTTGATCAGGGAACATTTAATTTTTAGCTTGGATATAGTAATTGGTTCCACATGAAGACACCATCTCCACATATTTATATTTTCTAGGGAGAAAGCTAGAGGACCTGCGACAAACAAACATGATCTTTCTGTTTGTATAGATGACATTTTATGAAATTGCGTAACGAAAAGACGTTGCTTTTCTCCAAAACCATTTGTACTGTGATTTTCTTGGTCCATTGCATACGAATTCCAGACCAGTTTCTCCGGATATGACTTGATGAAACCGGAAATATCTGGTTTTTTTTTTGGCTAACTCAATCCCAGATATTGTTACCGCTTCTGTGTTTGTGTATTCCAGATATTATCCACAGACTTTATTGTTTTGAATGTTTTTTGTCAGGGAACATTTAATTTTCTGCTTGGAAACACTAATTGTTTCCACATGGAGACACCAGCTCCACACATTCGTATCTTCTAGGAAGAAAGCTAGAGGAACTGTGGCAAACAAACATGATATTTCTGTTTGTATAGATGACATTTGATGCACTTGCCTAACGAAAAGACTTTGCTTTTCTCCAAAACCAATTTTACTGTGATTTTCTGGTCCATTGCATACGAATTCAAGAACAGTTTGTCCGGATATGATTGGATGAAAACGGAAATATCCGGTTGATTTTTACCTAACTCAATTCCAGATATTGTTACCGCCTCTGTGTTTGTGTGTTCCTGATATTATCCACGGACTTTATTGTTTTGAATGTTTTTTTTTAGGAAACATTTAATTTTCTGCTTGGAAACACTAATTCTTTCCACATGGAGACACCAGCTCTACACATTCGTATTTTCTAGGACGAAAGCTAGAGGAACTGCGGCAAATAAACATGATATTTCTGTTTGTATAGATGACATTTGATGCACTTGGCTAACGAAAAGACTTTGCTTTTCTCCAAAACCATTTGTACTGTGATTTTCTCGGTCCATTGCATACGAATTCCACACCAGGTTCTCCAGATATGACTGGATGAAACCGGAAATATCCGGTTGATTTTTTCCTAACTCAATCCAAGATATTGTTACCAGCTCTGTGTTTGTGCATTCCTGATATTCATCCACGGACTCTATTGTTTTGAATGTTTTTTATCAGGGGACATTTAATTTTCTGCTTGGAAACACTAATTGGTTCCACATGGACACACCAGCTCTACACATTCGTATTTTCTAGGACGAAAGCTAGAGGAACTGCGGCAAACAAACATGATATTTCTGTTTCTATAGATGACATTTGATGCACTTGGCTAATGAAAAGACTTTGCTTTTCTCCAAAACGATTTTTACTGTTATTTTCTCGGTCCATTGCATACGAATTCCACACCAGTTTGTCCGGATATGACTGTAGGAAACCAGAAATATCCGGTTCTGTTTTGGGTAACTCAATCCGAAATATTGCTACAGACTCTGTGTTTGTGTTTTCTGGATATTATCGATGGACTTACTGTTTTGAATGTTTTTATCAGGGAACATTTAATTTTCTGCTTGGAAACACTAATTGTTTCCCCATGGAGAAACCAGCTCTACACATTCGTATTTTCTAGGACGAAAGCTAGAGGATCTGCGGCAAACAAACATAATCTTTCTGTTTGTATAGATGACATTTGATGCACTTGGCTAACGAAAAGACTTTGCTTTTCTCCAAAACCATTTCTACTGTGATTTTCTGGGTCCATTGCATACGAATTCCACACCAGTTTGTCCGGATATGACTGGATGAAACCGGAAATATCCGGTTTTGTTTTGGCTAACTCAATCCCAGATATTGTTACCGCCTCAGTGTTTGTGTATTCCAGATATTATCCACAGACTTTATTGTTTTGAATGTTTTTTATCAGGGAACATTTAATTTTCTGCTTGGAAACACTAATTGGTTCCACATGGAGACACCAGCTCTACACATTCGTATTTTCTAGGGAGAAAGCTAGAGGAACTGCGGCAAACAAACATGATCTTTCTGTTTGTATAGATGACATTTGATGCACTTGCCTAACGAAAAGACTTTGCTTTTCTCCAAAACCATTTTTACTGTGATTTTCTGGTCCATTGCATACGAATTCAAGAACAGTTTGTCCGGATATGATTGGATCCAACCGGTAATATGCGGTTGATTTTTACCCAACTAAATCCCAGATATTGTTACCGCCTCTGTGTTTGTGTGTTCCTGATATTATCCACGGACTTTACTGTTTTGAATGTTTTTTTTCAGGAAACATTTAATTTTCTGCTTGGAAACACTAATTCTTTCCACATGGAGACACCAGCTCTACACATTCGTATTTTCTAGGAAGAAAGCTAGAGGAACTGCGGCAAACAAACATGATCTTTCTGTTTGTATAGATGACATTTCATGCACTTGCCTAACGAAAAGACTTTGCTTTTCTCCAAAACCATTTCTACTGTGATTTTCTCGGTCCATTGCATACAAATTGCACACCAGTTTGTCCGGATATGACTGGATGAAACCGGAAATATCTGGTTTTCTTTTGGCTAACTCAATCCCAGATATTGTTACCGTCTCTGTGTTTGTGTATTCCAGATATTATCCACAGACTTTATTGTTTTGTATGTTTTTTATCAGGGAACATTTAATTTTCTGCTTGGAAACACTAATTGGTTCCACATGGAGACACCAGCTCTACACATTCGTATTTGCTAGGGAGAAAGCTAGAGGAACTGCGGCAAACAAACATGATCTTTCTGTTTGTATAGATGACATTTGATGCACTTGCCTAACGAAAAGACTTTGCTTTTCTCCAAAACCATTTTCACTGTGATTTTTTTAGTTCATTGCATACGAATTTCACACCAGTTTGTCCGGATATGACTGTAGGAAACCAGAAATATCCGGTTCTGTTTTGGGTAACTGAATCCGAAATATTGCTACAGACTCTGTGTTTGTGTTTTCTGGATATTATCGATGGACTTACTGTTTTGAATGTTTTTATCAGGGAACATTTAATTTTCTGCTTGGAAACACTAATTGTTTCCCCATGGAGAAACCAGCTCTACACATTCGTATTTTCTAGGACGAAAGCTAGAGGAACTGCGGCAAACAAACATGATCTTTCTGTTTGTATAGATGACATTTGATGCACTTGCCTAACGAAAAGACTTTGCTTTTCTCCAAAACCATTTCTACTGTGATTTTCTCGGTCCATTGCATACAAATTGCACACCAGTTTGTCCGGATATGACTGGATGAAACCGGAAATATCCGGTTGATTTTTGCCTAACTCAATCCCAGATATTGTTACCGCCTCTGTGTTTGTGTATTCCAGATATTATCCACAGACTTTATTGTTTTGAATGTTTTTTTTCATGAAACATTTAATTTTCTGCTTGGAAACACTAATTGGTTCCACATGGAGACACCAGCTCTACACATTCGTATTTTCTAGGGAGAAAGCTAGAGGAACTGCGGCAAACAAACATGATATTTCTGTTTGTATAGATGACATTTGATGCACTTGACTACTGAAAAGACTTTGCTTTTCTCCAAAACCATTTTTACGGTGATTTTCTGGTCCATTGCATACGGATTCAAGAACAGTTTGTCTGGATATGATTGGATGAAACCGGTAATATGCGGTTGATTTTTACCTAACTCAATCCCAGATATTGTTACCGCCTCTGTGTTTGTGTGTTCCTGATATTATCCACGGACTTTATTGTTTTGAATGTTTTTTTTTCAGGAATCATTTAATTTTCTGCTTGGAAACACTAATTCTTTCCACATGGAGACACCAGCTCTACACATTCGTATTTTCTAGGAAGAAAGCTAGAGGAACTGCGGCAAACAAACATGATATTTCTGTTTGTATAGATGACATTTGATGCACTTGGCTAACGAAAAGACTTTGCTTTTCTCCAAAACCATTTGTACTGTGATTTTCTCGGTCCATTGCATACGAATTCCACACCAGGTTCTCCAGATATGACTGGATGAAACCGGAAATATCCGGTTGATTTTTTCCTAACTCAATCCAAGATATTGTTACCAGCTCTGTGTTTGTGCATTCCTGATATTCATCCACGGACTTTATTGTTTTGAATGTTTTTTATCAGGGAACATTTAATTTTCTGCTTGGAAACACTAATTGGTTCCACATGGAGACACCAGCTCTACACATTCGTATTTTCTAGGACGAAAGCTAGAGGAACTGCGGCAAACAAACATGATATTTCTGTTTCTATAGATGACATTTGATGCACTTGGCTAATGAAAAGACTTTGCTTTTCTCCAAAACGATTTTTACTGTTATTTTCTCGGTCCATTGCATACGAATTCCACACCAGTTTGTCCGGATATGACTGTAGGAAACCAGAAATATCCGGTTCTGTTTTGGGTAACTCAATCCGAAATATTGCTACAGACTCTGTGTTTGTGTTTTCTGGATATTATCGATGGACTTACTGTTTTGAATGTTTTTATCAGGGAACATTTAATTTTCTGCTTGGAAACACTAATTGTTTCCCCATGGAGAAACCAGCTCTACACATTCGTATTTTCTAGGACGAAAGCTAGAGGATCTGCGGCAAACAAACATGATCTTTCTGTTTGTATAGATGACATTTGATGCACTTGGCTAACGAAAAGACTTTGCTTTTCTCCAAAACCATTTCTACTGTGATTTTCTGGGGCCATTGCATACGAATTCCACACCAGTTTGTCCGGATATGACTGGATGAAACCGGAAATATCCGGTTTTGTTTTGGCTAACTCAATCCCAGATAATGTTACCGCCTCAGTGTTTGTGTATTCCAGATATTATCCACAGACTTTATTTTTTTGAATGTTTTTTATCAGGGAACATTTAATTTTCTGCTTGGAAACACTAATTGGTTCCACATGGAGACACCAGCTCTACACATTCGTATTTTCTAGGGAGAAAGCTAGAGGAACTGCGGCAAACAAACATGATCTTTCTGTTTGTATAGATGACATTTGATGCACTTGCCTAACGAAAAGACTTTGCTTTTCTCCAAAACCATTTTTACTGTGATTTTCTGGTCCATTGCATACGAATTCAAGAACAGTTTGTCCGGATATGATTGGATCCAACCGGTAATATGCGGTTGATTTTTACCCAACTAAATCCCAGATATTGTTACCGCCTCTGTGTTTGTGTGTTCCTGATATTATCCACGGACTTTACTGTTTTGAATGTTTTTTTTCAGGAAACATTTAATTTTCTGCTTGGAAACACTAATTCTTTCCACATGGAGACACCAGCTCTACACATTCGTATTTTCTAGGAAGAAAGCTAGAGGAACTGCGGCAAACAAACATGATCTTTCTGTTTGTATAGATGACATTTCATGCACTTGCCTAACGAAAAGACTTTGCTTTTCTCCAAAACCATTTCTACTGTAATTTTCTCGGTCCATTGCATACAAATTGCACACCAGTTTGTCCGGATATGACTGGATGAAACCGGAAATATCTGGTTTTCTTTTGGCTAACTCAATCCCAGATATTGTTACCGCCTCTGTGTTTGTGTATTCCAGATATTATCCACAGACTTTATTGTTTTGAATGTTTTTTATCAGGGAACATTTAATTTTCTGCTTGGAAACACTAATTGGTTCCACATGGAGACACCAGCTCTACACATTCGTATTTGCTAGGGAGAAAGCTAGAGGAACTGCGGCAAACAAACATGATCTTTCTGTTTGTATAGATGACATTTGATGCACTTGCCTAACGAAAAGACTTTGCTTTTCTCCAAAACCATTTTCACTGTTATTTTTTTTAGTTCATTGCATACGAATTTCACACCAGTTTGTCCGGATATGACTGTAGGAAACCAGAAATATCCGGTTCTGTTTTGGGTAACTGAATCCGAAATATTGCTACAGACTCTGTGTTTGTGTTTTCTGGATATTATCGATGGACTTACTGTTTTGAATGTTTTTATCAGGGAACATTTAATTTTCTGCTTGGAAACACTAATTGTTTCCACATAGAGAAACCAGCTCTACACATTCGTATTTTCTAGGACGAAAGCTAGAGGAACTGCGGCAAACAAACATGATCTTTCTGTTTGTATAGATGACATTTGATGCACTTGCCTAACGAAAAGACTTTGCTTTTCTCCAAAACCATTTCTACTGTGATTTTCTCGGTCCATTGCATACAAATTGCACACCAGTTTGTCCGGATATGACTGGATGAAACCGGAAATATCCGGTTGATTTTTGCCTAACTCAATCCCAGATATTGTTACCGCCTCTGTGTTTGTGTATTCCAGATATTATCCACAGACTTTATTGTTTTGAATGTTTTTTTTTCATGAAACATTTAATTTTCTGCTTGGAAACACTAATTGGTTCCACATGGAGACACCAGCTCTACACATTCGTATTTTCTAGGGAGAAAGCTAGAGGAACTGCGGCAAACAAACATGATATTTCTGTTTGTATAGATGACATTTGATGCACTTGACTACTGAAAAGACTTTGCTTTTCTCCAAAACCATTTTTACGGTGATTTTCTGGTCCATTGCATACGGATTCAAGAACAGTTTGTCTGGATATGATTGGATGAAACCGGTAATATGCGGTTGATTTTTACCTAACTCAATCCCAGATATTGTTACCGCCTCTGTGTTTGTGTGTTCCTGATATTATCCACGGACTTTATTGTTTTGAATGTTTTTTTTTCAGGAAACATTTAATTTTCTGCTTGGAAACACTAATTCTTTCCACATGGAGACACCAGCTCTACACATTCGTATTTTCTAGGAAGAAAGCTAGAGGAACTGCGGCAAACAAACATGATATTTCTGTTTGTATAGATGACATTTGATGCACTTGGCTAACGAAAAGACTTTGCTTTTCTCCAAAACCATTTCTACTGTGATTTTCTCGGTCCATTGCATACGAATTCCACACCAGGTTCTCCAGATATGACTGGATGAAAACGGAAATATCCGGTTGCTTTTTACCTAACACAATCCGAGATATTTTTACCATCTCTGTGTTTGTGCATTCCTGATATTATCCACGGACTTTATTGTTTTGAATGTTTTTTATCAGGGAACATTTAATTTTCTGCTTGGAAACACTAATTGGTTCCACATGGAGACACCAGCTCTACACATTCGTATTTTCTAGGACGAAAGCTAGAGGAACTGCGGCAAACAAACATGATATTTCTGTTTGTATAGATGACATTTGATGCACTTGGCTAATGAAAAGACTTTGCTTTTCTCCAAAACGATTTTTACTGTTATTTTCTCGGGGCATTGCATACGAATTCCACACCAGTTTGTCCGGATATGACTGTAGGAAACCAGAAATATCCGGTTCTGTTTTGGGTAACTGAATCCGAAATATTGCTACAGACTCTGTGTTTGTGTTTTCTGGATATTATCGATGGACTTACTGTTTTGAATGTTTTTATCAGGGAACATTTAATTTTCTGCTTGGAAACACTAATTGGTTCCACATGGAGAAACCAGCTCTACACATTCGTATTTTCTAGGATGAAAGCTAGA
This sequence comes from Lepus europaeus, assembly GCF_033115175.1. Classification (NCBI taxonomy): domain Eukaryota; kingdom Metazoa; phylum Chordata; class Mammalia; order Lagomorpha; family Leporidae; genus Lepus; species Lepus europaeus. The sequence continues at coordinate 883,850 of NW_026909428.1, read as the reverse complement.
GGAACTGCGGCAAACAAACATGATATTTCTGTTTGTATAGATGATATTTGATGCACTTGGCTAACGAAAAGACTTTGCTTTTCTCCAAAACCATTTCTACTGTGATTTTCTGGGTCCATTGCATACGAATTCCACACCAGTTTGTCCGGATATGACTGGATGAAACCGGAAATATCCGATTGATTTTTGCCTAACTCAATCCCAGATATTGTTACCGCCTCTGTGTTTGTGTATTCCAGATATTATCCACAGACTTTATTGTTTTGAATGTTTTTTTTCAGGAAACATTTAATTTTCTGCTTGGAAACACTAATTGGTTCCACATGGAGACACCAGCTCTACACATTCGTATTTTCTAGGGAGAAAGCTAGAGGAACTGCGGCAAACAAACATGATCTTTCGGTTTGTATAGATGACATTTGATGCACTTGCCTAACGAAAAGACTTTGCTTTTCTCCAAAACCATTTGTACTGTGATTTTCTCGGTCCATTGCATACGAATTCCACACCAGGTTCTCCAGATATGACTGGATGAAACCGGAAATATCCGGTTGATTTTTGTCTAACTCAATCCGAGATATTGTTACCATCTCTGTGTTTGTGCATTCCTGATATTATCCTCGGACTTTATTGTTTTGAATGTTTTTTATCAGGGAACATTTAATATTCTGCTTGGAAACACTAATTGGTTCCACATGGAGACACCAGCTCTACACATTCAAATTTTCTAGGACGAAAGCTAGAGGAACTGCGGCAAACAAACATGATATTTCTGTTTGTATAGATGACATTTGATGCACTTGGCTAATGAAAAGACTTTGCTTTTCTCCAAAACGATTTTTACTGTTATTTTCTCGGTCCATTGCATACGAATTCCAAACCAGTTTGTCCGGATATGACTGTAGGAAACCAGAAATATCCGGTTCTGTTTTCGGTAACTGAATCCGAAATATTGCTACAGACTCTGTGTTTGTGTTTTCTGGATATTATCGATGGACTTACTGTTTTGAATGTTTTTATCAGGGAACATTTAATTTTCTGCTTGGAAACACTAATTCTTTCCACATGGAGACACCAGCTCTACACATTCGTATTTTCTAGGACGAAAGCTAGAGGAACTGCGGCAAACAAACATGATATTTCTGTTTGTATAGATGACATTTGATGCACTTGGCTAACGAAAAGACTTTGCTTTTCTCCAAACCTATTTCTACTGTGATTTTCTGGGTCCATTGCATACGAATTCCACACCAGTGTGTCCGGATATGACTGGATGAAACCGGAAATATCCGGTTTTGTTTTGGCTAACTAAATCCCAGATATTGTTACCGCCTCTGTGTTTGTGTATTCCAGATATTATCCACAGACTTTATTGTTTTGAATGTTTTTTATCAGGGAACATTTAATTTTCTGCTTGGAAACACTAATTGGTTCCACATGGAGACACCAGCTCTACACATTCGTATTTTCTAGGAAGAAAGCTAGAGGAACTGCGGCAAACAAACATGATCTTTCTGTTTCTATAGATGACATTTGATGCACTTGCCTAACGAAAAGACTTTGCTTTTCTCCAAAACCATTTTTACTGTGATTTTCTGGTCCATTGCATACGAATTCAAGAACAGTTTGTCCGGATATGATTGGATGAAACCGGTAATATGCGGTTGATTTTTACCTAACTCAATCCCAGATATTGTTAACGCCTCTGTGTTGTGTATTCCAGATATTATCCACGGACTTTATTGTTTTGAATGTTTTTTTTCAGGAAACATTTAATTTTCTGCTTGGAAACACTAATTGGTTCCACATGGAGACACCAGCTCTACACATTCGTATTTTCTAGGGAGAAAGCTAGAGGAACTGCGGCAAACAAACATGATATTTCTGTTTGTATAGATGACATTTGATGCACTTGGCTAACGAAAAGACTTTGCTTTTCTCCAAAACCATTTCTACTGTGATTTTCTCGGTCCATTGCATACAAATTGCACACCAGTTTGTCCGGATATGACTGGATGAAACCGGAAATATCCGGTTGATTTTTGCCTAACTCAATCCCAGATATTGTTACCGCCTCTGTGTTTGTGTATTCCAGATATTATCCACAGACTTTATTGTTTTGAATGTTTTTTTTCATGAAACATTTAATTTTCTGCTTGGAAACACTAATTGGTTCCACATGGAGACACCAGCTCTACACATTCGTATTTTCTAGGGAGAAAGCTAGAGGAACTGCGGCAAACAAACATGATATTTCTGTTTGTATAGATGACATTTGATGCACTTGACTACTGAAAAGACTTTGCTTTTCTCCAAAACCATTTTTACGGTGATTTTCTGGTCCATTGCATACGGATTCAAGAACAGTTTGTCTGGATATGATTGGATGAAACCGGTAATATGCGGTTGATTTTTACCTAACTCAATCCCAGATATTGTTACCGCCTCTGTGTTTGTGTGTTCCTGATATTATCCACGGACTTTATTGTTTTGAATGTTTTTTTTTCAGGAAACATTTAATTTTCTGCTTGGAAACACTAATTCTTTCCACATGGAGACACCAGCTCTACACATTCGTATTTTCTAGGAAGAAAGCTAGAGGAACTGCGGCAAACAAACATGATATTTCTGTTTGTATAGATGACATTTGATGCACTTGGCTAACGAAAAGACTTTGCTTTTCTCCAAAACCATTTGTACTGTGATTTTCTCGGTCCATTGCATACGAATTCCACACCAGGTTCTCCAGATATGACTGGATGAAAACGGAAATATCCGGTTGCTTTTTACCTAACACAATCCGAGATATTGTTACCATCTCTGTGTTTGTGCATTCCTGATATTATCCACGGACTTTATTGTTTTGAATGTTTTTTTTTCAGGAAACATTTAATTTTCTGCTTGGAAACACTAATTCTTTCCACATGGAGACACCAGCTCTACACATTCGTATTTTCTAGGGAGAAAGCTAGAGGAACTGCGGCAAACAAACATGATATTTCTGTTTCTATAGATGACATTTGATGCACTTGGCTAATGAAAAGACTTTGCTTTTCTCCAAAACGATTTTTACTGTTATTTTCTCGGGGCATTGCATACGAATTCCACACCAGTTTGTCCGGATATGACTGTAGGAAACCAGAAATATCCGGTTCTGTTTTGGGTAACTGAATCCGAAATATTGCTACAGACTCTGTGTTTGTGTTTTCTGGATATTATCGATGGACTTACTGTTTTGAATGTTTTTATCAGGGAACATTTAATTTTCTGCTTGGAAACACTAATTGGTTCCACATGGAGAAACCAGCTCTACACATTCGTATTTTCTAGGACGAAAGCTAGATGAACTGCGGCAAACAAACATGATATTTCTGTTTGTATAGATGATATTTGATGCACTTGGCTAACGAAAAGACTTTGCTTTTCTCCAAAACCATTTCTACTGTGATTTTCTGGGTCCATTGCATACGAATTCCACACCAGTTTGTCCGGATATGACTGGATGAAACCGGAAATATCCGGTTGATTTTTGCCTAACTCAATCCCAGATATTGTTACCGCCTCTGTGTTTGTGTATTCCAGATATTATCCACAGACTTTATTGTTTTGAATGTTTTTTTTCAGGAAACATTTAATTTTCTGCTTTGAAACACTAATTGGTTCCACATGGAGACACCAGCTCTACACATTCTTATTTTCTAGGGAGAAAGTTAGAGGAACTGCGGCAAACAAACATGATCTTTCGGTTTGTATAGATGACATTTGATGCACTTGCCTAACGAAAAGACTTTGCTTTTCTCCAAAACCATTTTTACGGTGATTTTCTGGTCCATTGCATACGGATTCAAGAACAGTTTGTCCGGATATGATTGGATGAAACCGGTAATATGCGGTTGATTTTTACCTAACTCAATCCCAGATATTGTTACCGCCTCTGTGTTTGTGTGTTCCTGATATTATCCACGGACTTTATTGTTTTGAATGTTTTTTTTCAGGAAACATTTAATTTTCTGCTTGGAAACACTAATTCTTTCCACATGGAGACACCAGCTCTACACATTCGTATTTTCTAGGAAGAAAACTAGAGGAACTGCGGCAAACAAACATGATCTTTCTGTTTGTATAGATGACATTTGATGCACTTGGCTAACGAAAGACTTTACTTTTCTCCAAAACCATTTGTACTGTGATTTTCTCGGTCCATTGCATACGAATTCCACACCAGGTTCTCCAGATATGACTGGATGAAACCGGAAATATCCGGTTGATTTTTGTCTAACTCAATCCGAGATATTGTTACCATCTCTGTGTTTGTGCATTCCTGATATAATCCTCGGACTTTATTGTTTTGAATGTTTTTTATCAGGGAACATTTAATATTCTGCTTGGAAACACTAATTGGTTCCACATGGAGACACCAGCTCTACACATTCAAATTTTCTAGGACGAAAGCTAGAGGAACTGCGGCAAACAAACATGATATTTCTGTTTGTATAGATGACATTTGATGCACTTGGCTAATGAAAAGACTTTGCTTTTCTCCAAAACGATTTTTACTGTTATTTTCTCGGTCCATTGCATACGAATTCCACACCAGTTTGTCCGGATATGACTGTAGGAAACCAGAAATATCCGGTTCTGTTTTCGGTAACTGAATCCGAAATATTGCTACAGACTCTGTGTTTGTGTTTTCTGGATATTATCGATGGACTTACTGTTTTGAATGTTTTTATCAGGGAACATTTAATTTTCTGCTTGGAAACACTAATTCTTTCCACATGGAGACACCAGCTCTACACATTCGTATTTTCTAGGACGAAAGCTAGAGGAACTGCGGCAAACAAACATGATATTTCTGTTTGTATAGATGACATTTGATGCACTTGGCTAACGAAAAGACTTTGCTTTTCTCCAAAACCATTTGTACTGTGATTTTCTCGGTCCATTGCATACGAATTCCACACCAGTGTGTCCGGATATGACTGGATGAAACCGGAAATATCCGGTTTTGTTTTGGCTAACTAAATCCCAGATATTGTTACCGCCTCTGTGTTTGTGTATTCCAGATATTATCCACAGACTTTATTGTTTTGAATGTTTTTTATCAGGGAACATTTAATTTTCTGCTTGGAAACACTAATTGGTTCCACATGGAGACACCAGCTCTACACATTCGTATTTTCTAGGAAGAAAGCTAGAGGAACTGCGGCAAACAAACATGATCTTTCTGTTTCTATAGATGACATTTGATGCACTTGCCTAACGAAAAGACTTTGCTTTTCTCCAAAACCATTTTTACTGTGATTTTCTGGTCCATTGCATACGAATTCAAGAACAGTTTGTCCGGATATGATTGGATGAAACCGGTAATATGCGGTTGATTTTTACCTAACTCAATCCAAGATATTGTTACCGCCTCTGTGTTGTGTATTCCAGATATTATCCACGGACTTTATTGTTTTGAATGTTTTTTTTTCAGGAAACATTTAATTTTCTGCTTGGAAACACTAATTCTTTCCACATGGAGACACCAGCTCTACACATTCGTATTTTCTAGGACGAAAGTTAGAGGAACTGCGGCAAACAAACATGATATTTCTGTTTGTATAGATGACATTTGATGCACTTGGCTAACGAAAAGACTTTGCTTTTCTCCAAAACCATTTCTACTGTGATTTTCTCGGTCCATTGCATACGAATTCCACACCAGGTTCTCCAGATATGACTGGATGAAAACGGAAATATCCGGTTGATTTTTACCTAACTCAATCCGAGATATTGTTACCATCTCTGTGTTTGTGCATTCCTGATATTATCCACGGACTTTATTGTTTTGAATTTTTTTTTTCAAGAAACATTTAATTTTCTGCTTGGAAACACTAATTGGTTCCACATGGAGACACCAGCTTTACACATTCAAATTTTCTAGGAAGAAAGCTAGAGGAACAGCGGCAAACAAACATGATCTTTCTGTTCGTATAGATGACATTAGATGCACTTGCCTAACGAAAAGACTTTGCTTTCCTCCAAAAAAATTTCTACTGTGATTTTCTCGGTCCATTGCATACGAATTCCACACCAGTGTTTCTGGATATGACTGGATGAAACTAGAAATATCGGGTTTTGTTTTGGCTAACTCAATCCCAGATATTGTTACCGCCTCTGTGTTTGTGTATTCCAGATATAATCCACAAACTTTATTGTTTTGAATGTTTTTTATCAGGGAACATTTAATTTTCTGCTTGGAAACACTAATTGGTTCCACATGGAGACACCAGCTCTACACATTCGTATTTTCTAGGACGAAAGCTAGAGGAACTGCGGCAAACAAACATGATATTTCTGTTTGTATAGATGACATTTGATGCACTTGGCTAATGAAAAGACTTTGCTTTTCTCCAAAACGATTTTTACTGTTATTTTCTCGGTCCATTGCATACGAATTCCACACCAGGTTCTCCAGATATTACTGGATGAAACCGGAAATATCCGGTTTTGTTTTGGCTAACTCAATCCCAGATATTGTTACCGCCTCTGTGTTTGTGTATTCCAGATATTATCCACAGACTTTATTGTTTTGAATGTTTTTTATCAGGGAACATTTAATTTTCTGCTTGGAAACACTAATTCTTTCCACATGGAGAACCAGCTCTACACATTCGTATTTTCTAGGAAGAAAGCTAGAGGAACTGCGGCAAGCAAAGATGATATTTCTGTTTGTATAGATGGCATTTGATGCACTTGCCTACCGAAAAGACTTTGCTTTTCTCCAAAACCATTTTTACGGTGATTTTCTGGTCCAATGCATACGGATTCAAGAACAGTTTGTCCGGATATGATTGGATGAAACCGGTAATATGTGGTTGATTTTACCTAACTCAATCCCAGATATTGTTACCGCCTCTGTGTTTGTGTGTTCCTGATATTATCCACGGACTTTATTGTTTTGAATGTTTTTTTTCAGGAAACATTTAATTTTCTGCTTGGAAACACTAATTCTTTCCACATGGAGACACCAGCTCTACACATTCGTATTTTCTAGGAAGAAAGCTAGAGGAACTGCGGCAAACAAACATGATATTTCTGTTTGTATAGATGACATTTGATGCACTTGGCTAACGAAAAGACTTTGCTTTTCTCCAAAACCATTTGTACTGTGATTTTCTCGGTCCATTGCATACGAATTCCACACCAGGTTCTCCAGATATGACTGGATGAAAACGGAAATATCCGGTTGATTTTTACCTAACTCAATACGAGATATTGTTACCATCTCTGTGTTTGTGCATTCCTGATATTATCCACGGACTTTATTGTTTTGAATGTTTTTTATCAGGGAACATTTAATTTTCTGCTTGGAAACACTAATTGGTTCCACATGGACACACCAGCTCTACACATTCGTATTTTCTAGGACGAAAGCTAGAGGAACTGCGGCAAACAAACATGATATTTCTGTTTGTATAGATGACATTTGATGCACTTGGCTAATGAAAAGACTTTGCTTTTCTCCAAAACGATTTTTACTGTTATTTTCTCGGTCCATTGCATACGAATTCCACACCAGGTTCTCCGGATATTACTGGATGAAACCGGAAATATCCGGTTTTGTTTTGGCTAACTCAATCCCAGATATTGTTACCGCCTCTGTGTTTGTGTATTCCAGATATTATCCACAGACTTTATTGTTTTGAATGTTTTTTATCAGGGAACATTTAATTTTCTGCTTGGAAACACTAATTCTTTCCACATGGAGAACCAGCTCTACACATTCGTATTTTCTAGGGAGAAAGCTAGAGGAACTGTGGCAAACAAACATGACCTTTCTGTTTGTATAGATGACATTTGATGCACTTGCCTAACGAAAAGACTTTGCTTTTCTCCAAAACCATTTTTACTGTGATTTTCTGGTCCATTGCATACGAATTCAAGAACAGTTTGTCCGGATATGATTGGATGAAACCGGTAATATGCGGTTGATTTTTACCTAACTCAATCCCAGATATTGTTACCGCCTCTGTGTTTGTGTGTTCCTGATATTATCCACGGACTTTATTGTTTTGAATGTTTTTTTTTTCAGGAAACATTTAATTTTTTGCTTGGAAACACAAATTCTTTCCACATGGAGACACCAGCTCTACACTTTCGTATTTTCTAGGAAGAAAGCTAGAGGAACTGCGGCAAACAAACATGATCTTTCTGTTTGTATAGATGACATTTGATGCACTTGCCTAACGAAAAGACTTTGCTTTTCTCCAAAATCATTTATACTGTGATTTTCTCGGTCCATTGCATACAAATTGCACACCAGTGTTTCTGGATATGACTGGATGAAACCGGAAATATCCGGTTTATTTTTGCCTAACTCAATCCCAGATATTGTTACCGCCTCTGTGTTTGTGTGTTCCAGATATTATCCACAGACTTTATTGTTTTGAATGTTTTTTTTCAGGAAACATTTAATTTTCTGCTTGGAAACACTAATTGGTTCCACATGGAGACACCAGCTCTACACATTCGTATTTTCTAGGAAGAAAGCTAGAGAAACTGCGGCAAGCAAAGATGATATTTCTGTTTGTATAGATGGCATTTGATGCACTTGCCTACCGAAAAGACTTTGCTTTTCTCCAAAACCATTTTTACGGTGATTTTCTGGTCCAATGCATACGGATTCAAGAACAGTTTGTCCGGATATGATTGGATGAAACCGGTAATATGTGGTTGATTTTACCTAACTCAATCCCAGATATTGTTACCGCCTCTGTGTTTGTGTGTTCCTGATATTATCCACGGACTTTATTGTTTTGAATGTTTTTTTTCAGGAAACATTTAATTTTCTGCTTGGAAACACTAATTCTTTCCACATGGAGACACCAGCTCTACACATTCGTATTTTCTAGGAAGAAAGCTAGAGGAACTGCGGCAAACAAACATGATATTTCTGTTTGTATAGATGACATTTGATGCACTTGGCTAACGAAAAGACTTTGCTTTTCTCCAAAACCATTTGTACTGTGATTTTCTCGGTCCATTGCATACGAATTCCACACCAGGTTCTCCAGATATGACTGGATGAAAACGGAAATATCCGGTTGATTTTTACCTAACTCAATACGAGATATTGTTACCATCTCTGTGTTTGTGCATTCCTGATATTATCCACGGACTTTATTGTTTTGAATGTTTTTTATCAGGGAACATTTAATTTTCTGCTTGGAAACACTAATTGGTTCCACATGGACACACCAGCTCTACACATTCGTATTTTCTAGGACGAAAGCTAGAGGAACTGCGGCAAACAAACATGATATTTCTGTTTGTATAGATGACATTTGATGCACTTGGCTAATGAAAAGACTTTGCTTTTCTCCAAAACGATTTTTACTGTTATTTTCTCGGTCCATTGCATACGAATTCCACACCAGTTTGTCCGGATATGACTGGATGAAACCGGAAATATCCGGTTTTGTTTTGGCTAACTCAATCCCAGATATTGTTACCGCCTCTGTGTTTGTGTATTCCAGATATTATCCACAGACTTTATTGTTTTGAATGTTTTTTATCAGGGAACATTTAATTTTCTGCTTGGAAACACTAATTGGTTCCACATGGAGACACCAGCTCTACATATTCGTATTTTCTAGGGAGAAAGCTAGAGGAACTGCGGCAAACAAACATGACCTTTCTGTTTATATAGATGACATTTGATGCACTTGCCTAACGAAAAGACTTTGCTTTTCTCCAAAACCATTTTTACTGTGAATTTCTGGTCCATTGCATACGAATTCCACACCAGTTTGTCCGGATATGATTGGATGAAACCGGTAATATGCGGTTGATTTTTACCTAACTCAATCCCAGATATTGTTACCGCCTCTGTGTTTGTGTGTTCCTGATATTATCCACGGACTTTATTGTTTTGAATGTTTTTTTTTTTCAGGAAACATTTAATTTTCTGCTTGGAAACACTAATTCTTTCCACATGGAGACACCAGCTCTACACATTCGTATTTTCTAGGAAGAAAGCTAGAGGAACTGCGGCAAACAAACATGATCTTTCTGTTTGTATAGATGACATTTGATGCACTTGCCTAATGAAAAGACTTTGCTTTTCTCCAAAACCATTTATACTGTGATTTTCTCGGTCCATTGCATACAAATTGCACACCAGTTTGTCCGGATATGACTGGATGAAACCGGAAATATCCGGTTGATTTTTGCCTAACTCAATCCCAGATATTGTTACTGCCTCTGTGTTTGTGTATTCCAGATATTATCCACAGACTTTATTTTTTTGAATGTTTTTTTTCAGGAAACATTTAATTTTCTGCTTGGAAACACTAATTGGTTCCACATGGAGACACCAGCTCTACACATTCGTATTTTCTAGGGAGAAAGCTAGAGGAACTGCGGCAAACAAACATGATATTTCTGTTTGTATAGATGACATTTGATGCACTTGCCTACCGAAAAGACTTTGCTTTTCTCCAAAACCATTTTTACGGTGATTTTCTGGTCCATTGCATACGGATTCAAGAACAGTTTGTCCGGATATGATTGGATGAAACCGGTAATATGCGGTTGATTTTTACCTAACTCAATCCCAGATATTGTTACCGCCTCTGTGTTTGTGTGTTCCTGATATTATCCACGGACTTTATTGTTTTGAATGTTTTTTTTTCAGGAAACATTTAATTTTCTGCTTGGAAACACTAATTCTTTCCACATGGAGACACCAGCTCTACACATTCGTATTTTCTAGGAAGAAAGCTAGAGGAACTGTGGCAAACAAACATGATCTTTCTGTTTGTATAGATGACATTTGATGCACTTGCCTAACGAAAAGAATTTGCTTTTCTCCAAAACCATTTGTACTGTGATTTTCTCGGTCCATTGCATACGAATTCCACACCAGGTTCTCCAGATATGACTGGATGAAAACGGAAATATCCGGTAGATTTTTACCTAACTCAATCCGAGATATTGTTACCATCTCTGTGTTTGTGCATTCCTGATATTATCCACGGACTTTATTGTTTTGAATGTTTTTTATCAGGGAACATTTAATTTTCTGCTTGGAAACACTAATTGGTTCCACATGGAGACACCAGCTCTACACATTCGTATTTTCTAGGAAGAAAGCTAGAGGAACTGCGGCAAACAAACATGATATTTCTGTTTGTATAGATGACATTTGATGCACTTGGCTAATGAAAAGACTTTGCTTTTCTCCAAAACGATTTTTACTGTTGTTTTCTCGGTCCATTGCATACGAATTCCACACCAGTTTGTCCGGATATGACTGTAGGAAACCAGAAATATCCGGTTCTGTTTTGGGTAACTCAATCCGAAATATTGCTACAGACTCTGTGTTTGTGTTTTCTGGATATTATCGATGGACTTACTGTTTTGAATGTTTTTATCGGGGAACATTTAATTTTCTGCTTGGAAACACTAATTGTTTCCACATGGAGAAACCAGCTCTACACATTCGTATTTTCTAGGACGAAAGCTAGAGGAACTGCGGCAAACAAACATGATATTTCTGTTTGTATAGATGACATTTGATGCACTTGGCTAACGAAAAGACTTTGCTTTTCTCCAAAACCATTTCTACTGTGATTTTCTGGGTCCATTGCATACGAATTCCACACCAGTTTGTCTGGATATGACTGGATGAAACCGGAAATATCCGGTTTTGTTTTGGCTAACTCAATCCCAGATATTGTTACCGCCTCTGTGTTTGTGTATTCCAGATATTATCCACAGACTTTATTGTTTTCAATGTTTTTTATCAGGAAACATTTAATTTTCTGCTTGGAAACACTAATTGGTTCCACATGGAGACACCAGCTCTACATATTCGTATTTTCTAGGGAGAAAGCTAGAGGAACTGCAGCAAACAAACATGATCTTTCTGTTTGTATAGATGACATTTGATGCACTTGCCTAACGAAAAGACTTTGCTTTTCTCCAAAACCATTTTTACTGTGATTTTCTGGTCCATTGCATACGAATTCAAGAACAGTTTGTCCGGATATGATTGGATGAAACCGGTAATATGCGGTTGATTTTTACCCAACTAAATCCCAGATATTGTTACCGCCTCTGTGTTTGTGTGTTCCTGATATTTTCCACGGACTTTACTGTTTTGAATGTTTTTTTTCAGGAAACATTTAATTTTCTGCTTGGAAACACTAATTCTTTCCACATGGAGACACCAGCTCTACACATTCGTATTTTCTAGGAAGAAAGCTAGAGGAACTGCGGCAAACAAACATGATCTTTCTGTTTGTATAGATGACATTTGATGCACTTGCCTAATAAAAGACTTTGCTTTTCTCAAAAACCATTTATACTGTGATTTTCTCGGTCCATTGCATACAAATTGCACACCAGTTTGTCCGGATATGACTGGATGAAACCGGAAATATCTGGTTTTCTTTTGGCTAACTCAATCCCAGATATTGTTACCGCCTCTGTGTTTGTTTATTCCAGATATTATCCACAGACTTTATTGTTTTGAATGTTTTTTATCAGGGAACATTTAATTTTCTGCTTGGAAACACTAATTGGTTCCACATGGAGACACCAGCTCTACACATTCAAATTTTCTAGGAAGAAAGCTAGAGGAACTGCGGCAAACAAACATGATCTTTCTGTTTGTATAGATGACATTTGATGCACTTGCCTAACGTAAAGACTTTGCTTTTCTCCAAAACCATTTTCACTGTGATTTTTTTTACTTCATTGCATACGAATTTCATACCAGTTTGTCCGGATATGACTGTAGGAAACCAGAAATATCCGGTTCTGTTTTGGGTAACTGAATCCGAAATATTGCTACAGACTCTGTGTTTGTGTTTTCTGGATATTATCGATGGACTTACTGTTTTGAATGTTTTTATCAGGGAACATTTAATTTTCTGCTTGGAAACACTAATTGTTTCCACATGGAGAAACCAGCTCTACACATTCGTATTTTCTAGGACGAAAGCTAGAGGAACTGCGGCAAACAAACATGATATTTCTGTTTGTATAGATGACATTTGATGCACTTACCTAACGAAAAGACTTTGCTTTTCTCCAAAACCATTTGTACTGTGATTTTCTGGTCCATTGCATACGAATTCAAGAACAGTTTGTCCGGATATGATTGGATGAAACCGGTAATATGCGGTTGATTTTTACCTAACTCAATCCCAGATATTGTTACCGCCTCTGTGTTTGTGTGTTCCTGATATTATCCACGGACTTTATTGTTTTGAATGTTTTTTTTAGGAAACATTTAATTTTCTGCTTGGAAACACTAATTCTTTCCACATGGAGACACCAGCTCTACACATTCGTATTTTCTAGGAAGAAAGCTAGAGGAACTGCGGCAAACAAACATGATATTTCTGTTTGTATAGATGACATTTGATGCACTTGGCTAACGAAAAGACTTTGCTTTTCTCCAAAACCATTTGTACTGTGATTTTCTCGGTCCATTGCATACGAATTCCACACCAGGTTCTCCAGATATGACTGGATGAAAACGGAAATATCCGGTTGATTTTTACCTAACTCAATCCGAGATATTGTTACCATCTCTGTGTTTGTGCATTCCTGATATTATCCACGGACTTTATTGTTTTGAATGTTTTTTATCAGGGAACATTTAATTTTCTGCTTGGAAACACTAATTGGTTCCACATGGAGACACCAGCTCTACACATTCGTATTTTCTAGGACGAAAGCTAGAGGAACTGCGGCAAACAAACATGATATTTCTGTTTGTATAGATGACATTTGATGCACTTGGCTAACGAAAAGAATTTGCTTTTCTCCAAAACGATTTTTACTGTTATTTTCTCAGTCCATTGCATACGAATTCCACACCAGTTTGTCCGGATATGACTGTAGGAAACCAGAAATATCCGGTTCTGTTTTGGGTAACTGAATCCGAAATATTGCTACAGACTCTGTGTTTGTGTTTTCTGGATATTATCGATGGACTTACTGTTTTGAATGTTTTTATCAGGGAACATTTAATTTTCTGCTTGGAAACACTAATTGTTTCCACATGGAGAAACCAGCTCTACACATTCGTATTTTCTAGGACGAAAGCTAGAGGAACTGCGGCAAACAAACATGATATTTCTGTTTGTATAGATGACATTTGATGCACTTACCTAACGAAAAGACTTTGCTTTTCTCCAAAACCATTTGTACTGTGATTTTCTGGTCCATTGCATACGAATTCAAGAACAGTTTGTCCGGATATGATTGGATGAAACCGGTAATATGCGGTTGATTTTTACCTAACTCAATCCCAGATATTGTTACCGCCTCTGTGTTTGTGTGTTCCTGATATTATCCACGGACTTTATTGTTTTGAATGTTTTTTTTAGGAAACATTTAATTTTCTGCTTGGAAACACTAATTCTTTCCACATGGAGACACCAGCTCTACACATTCGTATTTTCTAGGAAGAAAGCTAGAGGAACTGCGGCAAACAAACATGATATTTCTGTTTGTATAGATGACATTTGATGCACTTGGCTAACGAAAAGACTTTGCTTTTCTCCAAAACCATTTGTACTGTGATTTTCTCGGTCCATTGCATACGAATTCCACACCAGGTTCTCCAGATATGACTGGATGAAAACGGAAATATCCGGTTGATTTTTACCTAACTCAATCCGAGATATTGTTACCATCTCTGTGTTTGTGCATTCCTGATATTATCCACGGACTTTATTGTTTTGAATGTTTTTTATCAGGGAACATTTAATTTTCTGCTTGGAAACACTAATTGGTTCCACATGGAGACACCAGCTCTACACATTCGTATTTTCTAGGACGAAAGCTAGAGGAACTGCGGCAAACAAACATGATATTTCTGTTTGTATAGATGACATTTGATGCACTTGGCTAACGAAAAGAATTTGCTTTTCTCCAAAACGATTTTTACTGTTATTTTCTCAGTCCATTGCATACGAATTCCACACCAGTTTGTCCGGATATGACTGTAGGAAACCAGAAATATCCGGTTCTGTTTTGGGTAACTCAATCCGAAATATTGCTACAGACTCTGTGTTTGTGTTTTCTGGATATTATCGATGGACTTACTGTTTTGAATGTTTTTATCGGGGAACATTTAATTTTCTGCTTGGAAACACTAATTGTTTCCACATGGAGAAACCAGCTCTACACATTCGTATTTTCTAGGACGAAAGCTAGAGGAACTGCGGCAAACAAACATGATATTTCTGTTTGTATAGATGACATTTGATGCACTTGGCTAACGAAAAGACTTTGCTTTTCTCCAAAACCATTTCTACTGTGATTTTCTGGGTCCATTGCATACGAATTCCACACCAGTTTGTCCGGATATGACTGGATGAAACCGGAAATATCCGGTTTTGTTTTGGCTAACTCAATCCCAGATATTGTTACCGCCTCTGTGTTTGTGTATTCCAGATATTATCCACAGACTTTATTGTTTTGAATGTTTTTTATCAGGGAACATTTAATTTTCTGCTTGGAAACACTAATTCTTTCCACATGGAGACACCAGCTCTACATATTCGTATTTTCTAGGGAGAAAGCTAGAGGAACTGCGGCAAACAAACATGATCTTTCTGTTTCTATAGATGACATTTGATGCACTTGCCTAACGAAAAGACTTTGCTTTTCTCCAAAACCATTTTTACTGTGATTTTCTGGTCCATTGCATACGAATTCAAGAACAGTTTGTCCGGATATGATTGGATGAAACCGGTAATATGCGGTTGATTTTTACCCAACTAAATCCCAGATATTGTTACCGCCTCTGTGTTTGTGTGTTCCTGATATTATCCACGGACTTTACTGTTTTGAATGTTTTTTTTCAGGAAACATTTAATTTTCTGCTTGGAAACACTAATTCTTTCCACATGGAGACACCAGCTCTACACATTCGTATTTTCTAGGAAGAAAGCTAGAGGAACTGCGGCAAACAAACATGATCTTTCTGTTTGTATAGATGACATTTGATGCACTTGCCTAATGAAAAGACTTTGCTTTTCTCCAAAACCATTTATACAGTGATTTTCTCGGTCCATTGCATACAAATTGCAAACCAGTTTGTCCGGATATGACTGGATGAAACCGGAAATATCTGGTTTTCTTTTGGCTAACTCTATCCCATATATTTTTACCGCCTCTGTGTTTGTGTATTCCAGATATTATCCACAGACTTTATTGTTTTGAATGTTTTTTATCAGGGAACATTTAATTTTCTGCTTGGAAACACTAATTGGTTCCACATGGAGACACCAGCTCTACACATTCAAATTTTCTAGGAAGAAAGCTAGAGGAACTGCGGCAAACAAACATGATCTTTCTGTTTGTATAGATGACATTTGATGCACTTGCCTAACGTAAAGACTTTGCTTTTCTCCAAAACCATTTTCACTGTGATTTTTTTAGTTCATTGCATACGAATTTCAAACCAGTTTGTCCGGATATGACTGTAGGAAACCAGAAATATCCGGTTCTGTTTTGGGTAACTGAATCCGAAATACTGCTACAGACTCTGTGTTTGTGTTTTCTGGATATTATCGATGGACTTACTGTTTTGAATGTTTTTATCAGGGAACATTTAATTTTCTGCTTGGAAACACTAATTGTTTCCACATGGAGACACCAGCTCTACACATTCGTATTTTCTAGGAAGAAAGCTAGAGGAACTGCGGCAAACAAACATGATATTTCTGTTTGTATAGATGACATTTGATGCACTTGGCTAACGAAAAGACTTTGCTTTTCTCCAAAACCATTTTTACTGTGATTTTCTCGGTCCATTGCATACGAATTCCACACCAGGTTCTCCAGATATGACTGGATGAAAACCCAAATATCCGGTTGATTTTTACCTAACTCAATCCGAGATATTGTTACAATCTCTGTGTTTGTGCATTCCTGATATTATCCACGGACTTTATTGTTTTGAATGTTTTTTTTCAGGAAACATTTAATTTTCTGCTTGGAAACACTAATTGGTTCCACATGGAGACACCAGCTCTACACATTCAAATTTTCTAGGAAGAAAGCTAGAGGAACAGCGGCAAAAAAACATGATCTTTCTGTTTGTATAGATGACATTAGATGCACTTGCCTAACGAAAAGACTTTGCTTTTCTCCAAAACCATTTGTACTGTGATTTTCTCGGTCCATTGCATACGAATTCCACACCAGGTTCTCCAGATATGACTGGATGAAAACGGAAATATCCGGTTGATTTTTACCTAACTCAATCCGAGATATTGTTACCATCTCTGTGTTTGTGCATTCCTGATATTATCCACGGACTTTATTGTTTTGAATGTTTTTTATCAGGGAACATTTAATTTTCTGCTTGGAAACACTAATTGGTTCCACATGGAGACACCAGCTCTACACATTCGTATTTTCTAGGACGAAAGCTAGAGGAACTGCGGCAAACAAACATGATATTTCTGTTTGTATAGATGACATTTGATGCACTTGGCTAACGAAAAGAATTTGCTTTTCTCCAAAACGATTTTTACTGTTATTTTCTCAGTCCATTGCATACGAATTCCACACCAGTTTGTCCGGATATGACTGTAGGAAACCAGAAATATCCGGTTCTGTTTTGGGTAACTCAATCCGAAATATTGCTACAGACTCTGTGTTTGTGTTTTCTGGATATTATCGATGGACTTACTGTTTTGAATGTTTTTATCGGGGAACATTTAATTTTCTGCTTGGAAACACTAATTGTTTCCACATGGAGAAACCAGCTCTACACATTCGTATTTTCTAGGACGAAAGCTAGAGGAACTGCGGCAAACAAACATGATATTTCTGTTTGTATAGATGACATTTGATGCACTTGGCTAACGAAAAGACTTTGCTTTTCTCCAAAACCATTTCTACTGTGATTTTCTGGGTCCATTGCATACGAATTCCACACCAGTTTGTCCGGATATGACTGGATGAAACAGGAAATATCCGGTTTTGTTTTGGCTAACTCAATCCCAGATATTGTTACCGCCTCTGTGTTTGTGTATTCCAGATATTATCCACAGACTTTATTGTTTTGAATGTTTTTTATCAGGGAACATTTAATTTTCTGCTTGGAAACACTAATTCTTTCCACATGGAGACACCAGCTCTACATATTCGTATTTTCTAGGGAGAAAGCTAGAGGAACTGCGGCAAACAAACATGATCTTTCTGTTTCTATAGATGACATTTGATGCACTTGCCTAACGAAAAGACTTTGCTTTTCTCCAAAACCATTTTTACTGTGATTTTCTGGTCCATTTCATACGAATTCAAGAACAGTTTGTCCGGATATGATTGGATGAAACCGGTAATATGCGGTTGATTTTTACCCAACTAAATCCCAGATATTGTTACCGCCTCTGTGTTTGTGTGTTCCTGATATTATCCACGGACTTTACTGTTTTGAATGTTTTTTTTCAGGAAACATTTAATTTTCTGCTTGGAAACACTAATTCTTTCCACATGGAGACACCAGCTCTACACATTCGTATTTTCTAGGAAGAAAGCTAGAGGAACTGCGGCAAACAAACATGATCTTTCTGTTTGTATAGATGACATTTGATGCACTTGCCTAATGAAAAGACTTTGCTTTTCTCCAAAACCATTTATACAGTGTTTTTCTCGGTCCATTGCATACAAATTGCAAACCAGTTTGTCCGGATATGACTGGATGAAACCGGAAATATCTGGTTTTCTTTTGGCTAACTCTATCCCATATATTTTTACCGCCTCTGTGTTTGTGTATTCCAGATATTATCCACAGACTTTATTGTTTTGAATGTTTTTTATCAGGGAACATTTAATTTTCTGCTTGGAAACACTAATTGGTTCCACATGGAGACACCAGCTCTACACATTCAAATTTTCTAGGAAGAAAGCTAGAGGAACTGCGGCAAACAAACATGATCTTTCTGTTTGTATAGATGACATTTGATGCACTTGCCTAACGTAAAGACTTTGCTTTTCTCCAAAACCATTTTCACTGTGATTTTTTTAGTTCATTGCATACGAATTTCAAACCAGTTTGTCCGGATATGACTGTAGGAAACCAGAAATATCCGGTTCTGTTTTGGGTAACTGAATCCGAAATACTGCTACAGACTCTGTGTTTGTGTTTTCTGGATATTATCGATGGACTTACTGTTTTGAATGTTTTTATCAGGGAACATTTAATTTTCTGCTTGGAAACACTAATTGTTTCCACATGGAGACACCAGCTCTACACATTCGTATTTTCTAGGAAGAAAGCTAGAGGAACTGCGGCAAACAAACATGATATTTCTGTTTGTATAGATGACATTTGATGCACTTGGCTAACGAAAAGACTTTGCTTTTCTCCAAAACCATTTTTACTGTGATTTTCTCGGTCCATTGCATACGAATTCCACACCAGGTTCTCCAGATATGACTGGATGAAAACCCAAATATCCGGTTGATTTTTACCTAACTCAATCCGAGATATTGTTACAATCTCTGTGTTTGTGCATTCCTGATATTATCCACGGACTTTATTGTTTTGAATGTTTTTTTTCAGGAAACATTTAATTTTCTGCTTGGAAACACTAATTGGTTCCACATGGAGACACCAGCTCTACACATTCAAATTTTCTAGGAAGAAAGCTAGAGGAACAGCGGCAAAAAAACATGATCTTTCTGTTTGTATAGATGACATTAGATGCACTTGCCTAACGAAAAGACTTTGCTTTTCTCCAAAACCATTTGTACTGTGATTTTCTCGGTCCATTGCATACGAATTCCACACCAGGTTCTCCAGATATGACTGGATGAAAACGGAAATATCCGGTTGATTTTTACCTAACTCAATCCGAGATATTGTTACCATCTCTGTGTTTGTGCATTCCTGATATTATCCACGGACTTTATTGTTTTGAATGTTTTTTATCAGGGAACATTTAATTTTCTGCTTGGAAACACTAATTGGTTCCACATGGAGACACCAGCTCTACACATTCGTATTTTCTAGGACGAAAGCTAGAGGAACTGCGGCAAACAAACATGATATTTCTGTTTGTATAGATGACATTTGATGCACTTGGCTAACGAAAAGAATTTGCTTTTCTCCAAAACGATTTTTACTGTTATTTTCTCAGTCCATTGCATACGAATTCCACACCAGTTTGTCCGGATATGACTGTAGGAAACCAGAAATATCCGGTTCTGTTTTGGGTAACTCAATCCGAAATATTGCTACAGACTCTGTGTTTGTGTTTTCTGGATATTATCGATGGACTTACTGTTTTGAATGTTTTTATCGGGGAACATTTAATTTTCTGCTTGGAAACACTAATTGTTTCCACATGGAGAAACCAGCTCTACACATTCGTATTTTCTAGGACGAAAGCTAGAGGAACTGCGGCAAACAAACATGATATTTCTGTTTGTATAGATGACATTTGATGCACTTGGCTAACGAAAAGACTTTGCTTTTCTCCAAAACCATTTCTACTGTGATTTTCTGGGTCCATTGCATACGAATTCCACACCAGTTTGTCCGGATATGACTGGATGAAACCGGAAATATCCGGTTTTGTTTTGGCTAACTCAATCCCAGATATTGTTACCGCCTCTGTGTTTGTGTATTCCAGATATTATCCACAGACTTTATTGTTTTGAATGTTTTTTATCAGGGAACATTTAATTTTCTGCTTGGAAACACTAATTCTTTCCACATGGAGACACCAGCTCTACATATTCGTATTTTCTAGGGAGAAAGCTAGAGGAACTGCGGCAAACAAACATGATCTTTCTGTTTCTATAGATGACATTTGATGCACTTGCCTAACGAAAAGACTTTGCTTTTCTCCAAAACCATTTTTACTGTGATTTTCTGGTCCATTGCATACGAATTCAAGAACAGTTTGTCCGGATATGATTGGATGAAACCGGTAATATGCGGTTGATTTTTACCCAACTAAATCCCAGATATTGTTACCGCCTCTGTGTTTGTGTGTTCCTGATATTATCCACGGACTTTACTGTTTTGAATGTTTTTTTTCAGGAAACATTTAATTTTCTGCTTGGAAACACTAATTCTTTCCACATGGAGACACCAGCTCTACACATTCGTATTTTCTAGGAAGAAAGCTAGAGGAACTGCGGCAAACAAACATGATCTTTCTGTTTGTATAGATGACATTTGATGCACTTGCCTAATGAAAAGACTTTGCTTTTCTCCAAAACCATTTATACAGTGATTTTCTCGGTCCATTGCATACAAATTGCAAACCAGTTTGTCCGGATATGACTGGATGAAACCGGAAATATCTGGTTTTCTTTTGGCTAACTCAATCCCATATATTTTTACCGCCTCTGTGTTTGTGTATTCCAGATATTATCCACAGACTTTATTGTTTTGAATGTTTTTTATCAGGGAACATTTAATTTTCTGCTTGGAAACACTAATTGGTTCCACATGGAGACACCAGCTCTACACATTCAAATTTTCTAGGAAGAAAGCTAGAGGAACTGCGGCAAACAAACATGATCTTTCTGTTTGTATAGATGACATTTGATGCACTTGCCTAACGTAAAGACTTTGCTTTTCTCCAAAACCATTTTCACTGTGATTTTTTTAGTTCATTGCATACGAATTTCAAACCAGTTTGTCCGGATATGACTGTAGGAAACCAGAAATATCCGGTTCTGTTTTGGGTAACTGAATCCGAAATACTGCTACAGACTCTGTGTTTGTGTTTTCTGGATATTATCGATGGACTTACTGTTTTGAATGTTTTTATCAGGGAACATTTAATTTTCTGCTTGGAAACACTAATTGTTTCCACATGGAGACACCAGCTCTACACATTCGTATTTTCTAGGAAGAAAGCTAGAGGAACTGCGGCAAACAAACATGATATTTCTGTTTGTATAGATGACATTTGATGCACTTGGCTAACGAAAAGACTTTGCTTTTCTCCAAAACCATTTTTACTGTGATTTTCTCGGTCCATTGCATACGAATTCCACACCAGGTTCTCCAGATATGACTGGATGAAAACCCAAATATCCGGTTGATTTTTACCTAACTCAATCCGAGATATTGTTACAATCTCTGTGTTTGTGCATTCCTGATATTATCCACGGACTTTATTGTTTTGAATGTTTTTTTTCAGGAAACATTTAATTTTCTGCTTGGAAACACTAATTGGTTCCACATGGAGACACCAGCTCTACACATTCAAATTTTCTAGGAAGAAAGCTAGAGGAACAGCGGCAAAAAAACATGATCTTTCTGTTTGTATAGATGACATTAGATGCACTTGCCTAACGAAAAGACTTTGCTTTCCTCCAAAACCATTTCTA
Source organism: Lepus europaeus (assembly GCF_033115175.1). NCBI lineage: Eukaryota > Metazoa > Chordata > Mammalia > Lagomorpha > Leporidae > Lepus > Lepus europaeus. The sequence goes on along the minus strand of NW_026909428.1, from coordinate 861,470 downwards.
CTGTGATTTTCTCGGTCCATTGCATACGAATTCCACACCAGTGTTTCTGGATATGACTGGATGAAACTAGAAATATCTGGTTTTGTTTTGGCTAACTCAATCCCAGATATTGTTACCGCCTCTGTGTTTGTGTATTCCAGATATAATCCACAAACTTTATTGTTTTGAATGATTTTATCAGGGAACATTTAATTTTCTGCTGGGAAACACTAATTGGTTCCACATGGAGACACCAGCTCTACACATTCGTATTTTCTAGGACGAAAGCTAGAGGAACTGCGGCAAACAAACATGATCTTTCTGTTTGTATAGATGACATTTGATGCACTTGGCTAATGAAAAGACTTTGCTTTTCTCCAAAACGATTTTTACTGTTATTTTCTCGGTCCATTGCATACGAATTCCACACCAGTTTGTCCGGATATGACTGTAGGAAACCAGAAATATCCGGTTCTGTTTTGGGTAACTCAATCCGAAATATTGCTACAGACTCTGTGTTTGTGTTTTCTGGATATTATCGATGGACTTACTGTTTTGAATGTTTTTATCAGGGAACATTTAATTTTCTGCTTGGAAACACTAATTGTTTCCACATGGAGACACCAGCTCTACACATTCGTATTTTCTAGGACGAAAGCTAGAGGAACTGCGGCAAGCAAACATGATCTTTCTGTTTGTATAGATGACATTTGATGCACTTGCCTAACGAAAAGACTTTGCTTTTCTTGAAACCATTTTTATTGTGATTTTATCAGTCCATTGCATACGAATTCCACACCACTTTGTCCGTATATAACTGGATGAAACCGGAAATATCCAGTTTTGTTTTGGCTAACTCAATCCCAGATATTGTTACGGCCTCTGTGTTTGTGTATTCCAGATATTATCCACAGACTTTATTGTTTTGAATGTTTTTTATCAGGGAACATTTAATTTTCTGCTTGGAAGCACTAATTGGTTCCACATGGAGACACCAGCTCTACACAATCGTATTTTCTAGGGAGAAAGCTAGAGGAACTGCGACAAACAAGCATGATCTTTCTGTTTGTATAGATGACATTTGATGCACTTGCCTAACGAAAAGACTTTGCTTTTCTCCAAATCCATTTCTACTGTGATTTTCTCGGTCCATTGCATACGAATTCCACACCACTTTGTCCTGATGTGACTGGATGAAACCGGAAATATCTGGTTTTGTTTTGGCTAACTCAATCCCAGAAATTGCTACATCCTCTGTGTTTGTGCATTCCTGATATTATCTACGGACTTTATTCTTTTGAATGTTTTTTATCAGGGAACATTTAATTTTCTGCTTGGAAACACTAATTCTTTCCACATGGAGACACCAGCTCTACACATTCGTATTTTCTAGGAAGAAAGCTAGAGGAACTGCGGCAAACAAACATGATGTTTCTGTTTGTATAGATGACATTTGATGCACTTGCCTAATGAAATGACTTTGCTTTTCTCCAAAACCATTTATACTGTGATTTTCTCGGTCCATTGCATACAAATTGCACACCAGTTTGTCCGGATATGACTGGATGAAACCGGAAATATCTGGTTTTCTTTTGGCTAACTCAATCCCATATATTGTTACCGCCTCTGTGTTTGTGTATTCCATATATTATCCACAGACTTTATTGTTTTGAATGTTTTTTATCAGGGAACATTTAATTTTCTGCTTGGAAACACTAATTGGTTCCACATGGAGACACCAGCTCTACACATTCAAATTTTCTAGGAAGAAAGCTAGAGGAACTGCGGCAAACAAACATGATCTTTCTGTTTGTATAGATGACATTTGATGCACTTGCCTAACGTAAAGACTTTGCTTTTCTCCAAAACCATTTTCACTGTGATTTTTTTAGTTCATTGCATACGAATTTCACACCAGTTTGTCCGGATATGACTGTAGGAAACCAGAAATATCTGGTTCTGTTTTGGGTAAATGAATCCGAAATATTGCTACAGACTCTGTGTTTGTGTTTTCTGGATATTATCGATGGACTTACTGTTTTGAATGTTTTTATCAGGGAACATTTAATTTTCTGCTTGGAAACACTAATTCTTTCCACATGGAGACACCAGCTCTACACATTCGTATTTTCTAGGAAGAAAGCTAGAGGAACTGCGGCAAACAAACATGATCTTTCTGTTTGTATAGATGACATTTGATGCACTTGGCTAACGAAAAGACTTTGCTTTTCTCCAAAACCATTTTTACTGTGATTTTCTGGTCCATTGCATACGAATTCAAGAACAGTTTGTCCGGATATGATTGGATGAAACCGGTAATATGCGGTTGATTTTTACGTAACTCAATCCCAGATATTGTTACCGCCTCTGTGTTTGTGTGTTCCTGATATTATCCACGGACTTTATTGTTTTGAATGTTTTTTTTTAGGAAACATTTAATTTTCTGCTTGGAAACACTAATTCTTTCCACATGGAGACACCAGCTCTACACATTCGTATTTTCTAGGACGAAAGCTAGAGGAACTGCGGCAAATAAACATGATATTTCTGTTTGTATAGATGACATTTGATGCACTTGGCTAACGAAAAGACTTTGCTTTTCTCCAAAACCATTTGTACTGTGATTTTGTCGGTCCATTGCATACGAATTCCACACCAGGTTCTCCAGATATGACTGGATGAAAACGGAAATATCCGGTTGATTTTTACCTAACTCAATCCGAGATATTGTTACCGTCTCTGTGTTTGTGCATTCCTGATATTATCCACGGACTTTATTGTTTTGAATGTTTTTTTTTAGGAAACATTTAATTTTCTGCTTGGAAACACTAATTGGCTCCACATGGAGACACCAGATCTACACATTCGTATTTTCTAGGAAGAAAGCTAGAGGAACAGCGGCAAACAAACATGATCTTTCTGTTTGTATAGATGACATTATATGCACTTGCCTAACGAAAAGACTTTGCTTTCCTCCAAAACCATTTCTACTGTGATTTTCTCGGTCCATTGCATACGAATTCCACACCAGTGTTTCTGGATATGACTGGATGAAACTAGAAATATCTGGTTTTGTTTTGGCTAACTCAATCCCAGATATTGTTACCGCCTCTGTGTTTGTGTATTCCAGATATAATCCACAAACTTTATTGTTTTGAATGTTTTTTATCAGGGAACATTTAATTTTCTGCTTGGAAACACTAATTGGTTCCACATGGAGACACCAGCTCTACACATTCGTATTTTCTAGGACGAAAGCTAGAGGAACTGCGGCAAACAAACATGATATTTCTGTTTGTATAGATGACATTTGATGCACTTGGCTAATGAAAAGACTTTGCTTTTCTCCAAAACGATTTTTACTGTTATTTTCTCGGTCCATTGCATACGAATTCCACACCAGTTTGTCCGGATATGACTGGATGAAACCAGAAATATCCGGTTGATTTTTACCTAACTCAATCCCAGATATTGTTACCGCCTCTGTGTTTGTGCATTCCTGATATTATCCGCGGACTTTATTGTTTTGAATTTTTTTTTTAGGAAACATTTAATTTTCTGCTTGGAAACACTAATTGGTTCCACATGGAGACACCAGCTCTACACATTCGTATTTTCTAGGGAGAAAGCTAGAGGAACTGCGGCAAACAAACATGATCTTTCTGTTTGTATAGATGGCATTTGATGCACTTCCCTAACGTAAAGACTTTGCTTTTCTCAAAAACCATTTGTACTGTGATTTTCTCGGTCAATTGCATACGAATTCCACACCAGTTTGTCCAGATATGACTGGATGAAACCGGAAATATCTGGTTTTGTTTTGGCTAAATCAATCCCAGATATTGTTACCGCCTCTGTGTTTGTGTATTCCTGATATAATCCACGGACTTTATTGTTTTGAATGTTTTTTTCAGGAAACATTTAATTTTCTGCTTGGAAACAATAATTCTTTCCACATGTACACACCAGCTCTACACATTCGTATTTTCTAGGGAAAAAGCTAGAGGAACTGTGGCAAACTAACATGATATTTCTGTTTGTATAGATGACATTTGATGCACTTGCCTAACGAAAAGACTTTGCTTTTCTCCAAAATCATTACTACTGTGATTTTCTCGGTCCATTGCATACGAATTCCACACCAGTTTGTCCGGATATGATTGGATGAAACCGGAAATATCTGGTTTTGTTTTGGCTAACTCAACCCAGATATTGTTACCGCCTCTGTGTTTGTGTATTCCAGATATTATCCACAGACTTTACAGTTTTGAATTTTTTTTTCAGGAAACATTTAATTTTCAGCTTGGAAACACTAATTCTTTCCAAATGGAGACACCAGCTCTACATATTCGTATTTTCTGGGAAGAAAGATAGAGGAACTGTGGCAAACAAACATGATCTTTCTGTTTGTATAGATGACATTTGATGCAATTGCCTAACGAAGACTTTGCTTTTCTCCAAAACCATTTCAACTGTGATTTTCTCGGTCCATTGCATACGAATTCCACACCAGTTTGTCCGGATATGACTGGATGAAACCGGAAATATCCGGTTGATTTTTACCTAACTCAATCCCAGATATTGTTACCGCCTCTGTGTTTGTGTATTCCAGATATAATCCACAAACTTTATTTTTTTGAATGTTTTTTATCAGGGAACATTTAATTTTCTGCTTGGAAACACTAATTGGTTCCACATGGAGACACCAGCTCTACACATTCGTATTTTCTAGGGAGAAAGCTAGAGTAATTGCTGCAAACAAACATGATATTTCTGTTTCTATAGATGAAATTTGATGCACTTGCCTAACGAAAAGACTTTGCTTTTCTCCCAAACCATTTGTACTGTGATTTTCTCGGTCCATTGCATACGAATTCCACACCACTTTGTCCGTATATGCCTGGATGAAACCGGAAATATCTGGTTTTGTTTTGGCTAACTCAACCCAGTATTGTTACCGCCTCTGTGTTTGTGTATTCCAGATATTATCCACAGAATTTATTGTTTTGAATGTTTTTTTTCAGGAAACATTTAATTTTCTGCTTGGAAACACTAATTCTTTCCACATGGAGACACCAGCTCTACATATTCGTATTTTCTAGGGAGAAAGCTAGAGGAATTGCTGCAAACAAACATGATATTTCTGTTTCTATAGATGAAATTTGATGCACTTGCCTAACGAAAAGACTTTGCTTTTCTCCCAAACCATTTGTACTGTGATTTTCGCGGTCCATTGCATACGAATTCCACACCAGTTTTTCCAGATATGACTGGATGAAACAGGAAATATCCGGTTGATTTTTGCCTAACTCAATCCCAGATATTGTTACCGCCTCTGTGTTTGTGTTTTCCTGATATTATCCACGGACTTTATTGTTTTGAATGTTTTTTTTCAGGAAACACTTAATTTTCTGCTTGGAAACACTAATTCTTTCCACATGGAGACACCAGCTCTACACATTCATATTTTCTAGGAAGAAATCTAGAGGAACTGCGGCAAACAAACATGATCTTTCTGTTTGTATAGATGACATTTGATGCACTTGCCTAATGAAAAGACTTTGCTTTTCTCCAAAACCATTTTTACTGTGATTTTCTGGTCCATTGCATTTGAATTCAAGAACAGTTTGCCTGGATATGACTGGAGGAAAACGGAAATATACGGTTGATTTTTGGCTAACACAATCCCAAATATTGTTACCGCCTCTGTGTTTGTGTATGCCTGAGATTATCCACGGACTTTATTGTTTTGAATGTTTTTTATCAGGGAACATTTAATTTTCTGCTTGGAAACACTAATTCTTTCCACATGGAGACACCAGCTCTACACATTCATATTTTCTAGGAAGAAAGCTAGAGGAACTGCGGCAAACAAACATGATGTTTCTGTTTGTATAGATGACATTTGATGCACTTGCCTAACAAAATTCTTTGCTTTTCTCCAAAACGATTTTTACTGTTATTTTCTCGGTCCATTGCATACGAATTCCACACCAGTTTCTCCTGAAATGACTGGATGAAAACGGAAATATCCGGTTGATTTTTACCTAACTCAATCCCAGATATTGTTACAGCCTCTGTGTTTGTGTATGCCTGAGATTATCCACGGATTTTGTTGTTTTGAATGTTTTTTTTTTAAGGAAACATTTAATTTTCTGCTTGGAAACACTAATTCTTTACACATGGAGACACCAGCTCTATACATTCGTATTGTCTAGGACGAAAGCTAGAGGAACTGCGGCAAACAAACATGATCTTTCTGTTTGTATAGATGACATTTGATGCACTTGCCTAACGAAAAGACTTTGCTTTTCTCCAAAACCATTTCTACTGTGATTTTCTCGGTCCATTGCATACAAATTGCACACCAGTTTGTCCGGATATGACTGGAAGAAACCGGAAATATCTGGTTTTCTTTTGGCTAACTCAATCCCAGATATTGTTACCGCCTCTGTGTTTGTGTATTCCAGATATTATCCACAGACTTTATTGTTTTCAATGTTTTTTATCAGGGAACATTTAATTTTCTGCTTGAAAACACTAATTGGTTCCACATGGAGACACCAGCTCTACACATTCGTATTTTCTAGGGAGAAAGATAGAGGAACTGCGGCAAACAAACATGATCTTTCTGTTTGTATAGATGACATTTGATGCACTTGCCTAAAGAAAAGACTTTGCTTTTCTCCAAAACGATTTTTACTGTTATTTTCTCGGTCCATTGCATACGAATTCCACACCAGGTTCTCCAGATATGACTGGATGAAAACGGAAATATCCGGTTGATTTTTACCTAACTCAATCCGAGATATTGTTACCGCCTCTGTGTTTGTGCATTCCTGGTATTATCCAAGGACTTTATAGTTTTGAATGTTTTTTTTTTCAGGAAACATGTAATTTTCTGCTTGGAAACACTAATTGGTTCCACATGGAGACACCAGCTCTACACATTCAAATTTTCTAGGAAGAAAGCTAGAGGAACAGCGGCAAACAAACATGATCTTTCTGTTTGTATAGATGACATTTGATGCACTTGCCTAACGAAAAGACTATGCTTTTCTCCAAACCCATTTCTACTGGGATTTTCTGGTCCATTGCATATGAATTCAAGAACAGTTTGTCCGGATATGACTGGATGAAACCGGAAATATCCGGTTATATTTTGGCTAACTCAATCCCAGATATTGTTACCGCCTCTGTGTTTGTGTATTCCAGATATTATCTACAGACTTTATTGTTTTCAATGTTTTTATCAGGAAACATTTAATTATCTGCTTGGAAACAGTAATTGGTTCCACATGGAGACACCAGCTCTACACATTCGTATTTTCTAGGGAGAAAGCTAGAGGAACTGTGGCAAACAAACATGATCTTTCTGTTTGTATAGATGACATTTGATGCACTTGCCTAACGAAAAGACTTTGCTTTTCTCCAAAACCATTTCTACTGTGATTTTCTCGGTCCATTGCATACGAATTCCACACAAGTTTGTCCGGATATGACTGGATGAAACCGGAAATATCCGGTTGATTTTTGCCTAACTCAATCCCAGATATTGTTATCGCGTCTGTGTTTGTGTTTTACTGATATTATCCACGGACTTTATTGTTTTGAATGTTTTTTTTTTTCAGGGAACATTTAATTTTCTGCTTTGAAACACTAATTGGTTCCACATGGAGACACCACCTCTACACATTCAAATATTCTAGGAAGAAAGCTAGAGGAACAGCGGCAAACACACATGATCTTTCTGTTTGTATAGATGGCATTTGATGCACCTGCCTAACGAAAAGACTTTGCTTTTCTCCAAAACCATTTGTACTGTGATTTTCTCGGTCCATTGCATACGAATTCCACACCAGTTTGTCCGGATATGACTGGATGAAACCGGAAATATCTGGTTTTGTTTTGGCTAACTCAATCCCAGATATTGTTACCGCCTCTGTGTTTGTGTATTCCAGATATTATCCACAGACTTTATTGTTTTGAATGTTTTTTATCAGGGAACATTTAATTTTCTGCTTGGAAACACTAATTGGTTCCACATGGAGACACCAGCTCTACACATTCGTATTTTCTAGGGAGAAAGATAGAGGAACTGCGGCAAACAAACATGATATTTCTGTTTGTATAGATGACATTTGATGCACTTGCCTAACGAAAAGACTTTGCTTTTCTCCAAAACCATTTGTACTCTGATTTTCTCGGTCCATTGCATACGAATTTCACACCAGTTTCTCCGGATATGACTGGATGAAACCGGAAATATCCGGTTTTGTTTTGGCTAACTCAATCCCAGATATTGTTACTGCCTCTGTGTTTGTGTATTCCAGATATTATCCACAGACTTTATTGTTTTCAATGTTTTTTATCAGGAAACATTTAATTTTCTGCTTGGAAACACTAACTGGTTCCACATGGAGACACCAGCTCTACATATTCGTATTTTCTTGGGAGAAAGCTAGAAAAACTGCGGCAAACAAACATGATCTTTCTGTTTGTATAGATGACATTTGATGCACTTGCCTAACGAAAAGACTTTGCTTTTCTCCAAAACCATTTCTACTGTGATTTTCTCGGTCCATTGCATACAAATTGCACACCAGTTTGTCCGGATATGACTGGAAGAAACCGGAAATATCTGGTTTTCTTTTGGCTAACTCAATCCCAGATATTTTTACCGCCTCTGTGTTTGTGTATTCCAGATATTATCCACAGACTTTATTGTTTTCAATGTTTTTTATCAGGGAACATTTAATTTTCTGCTTGAAAACACTAATTGGTTCCACATGGAGACACCAGCTCTACATATTCGTATTTTCTAGGGAGAAAGATAGAGGAACTGCGGCAAACAAACATGATCTTTCTGTTTGTATAGATGACATTTGATGCACTTGCCTAAAGAAAAGACTTTGCTTTTCTCCAAAACGATTTTTACTGTTATTTTCTCGGTCCATTGCATACGAATTCCACACCAGTTTGTCCGGATATGACTGGATGAAAACGGAAATATCCGGTTGATTTTTACCTAACTCAATCCGAGATATTGTTACCGCCTCTGTGTTTGTGCATTCCTGGTATTATCCAAGGACTTTATAGTTTTGAATGTTTTTTTTTTCAGGAAACATTTAATTTTCTGCTTGGAAACACTAATTGGTTCCACATGGAGACACCAGCTCTACACATTCAAATTTTCTAGGAAGAAAGCTAGAGGAACAGCGGCAAACAAACATGATCTTTCTGTTTGTATAGATGACATTTGATGCACTTGCCTAACGAAAAGACTATGCTTTTCTCCAAACCCATTTCTACTGGGATTTTCTGGTCCATTGCATATGAATTCAAGAACAGTTTGTCCGGATATGACTGGATGAAACCGGAAATATCCGGTTATGTTTTGGCTAACTCAATCCCAGATATTGTTACCGCCTCTGTGTTTGTGTATTCCAGATATTATCCACAGACTTTATTGTTTTGAATGTTTTTATCAGGAGACATTTAATTATCTGCTTGGAAACAGTAATTGGTTCCACATGGAGACACCAGCTCTACACATTCGTATTTTCTAGGGAGAAAGCTAGAGGAACTGTGGCAAACAAACATGATCTTTCTGTTTGTATAGATGACATTTGATGCACTTGCCTAACGAAAAGACTTTGCTTTTCTCCAAAACCATTTGTACTGTGATTTTCTCGGTCCATTGCATACGAATTCCACACCAGTTTGTCCGGATATGACTGGATGAAACCGGAAATATCCGGTTGATTTTTGCCTAACTCAATCCCAGATATTGTTATCGCGTCTGTGTTTGTGTTTTACTGATATTATCCACGGACTTTATTGTTTTGAATGTTTTTTTTCAGGAAACATTTAATTTTCTGCTTTGAAACACTAATTGGTTCCACATGGAGACACCACCTCTACACATTCAAATATTCTAGGAAGAAAGCTAGAGGAACAGCGGCAAACACACATGATCTTTCTGTTTGTATAGATGGCATTTGATGCACCTGCCTAACGAAAAGACTTTGCTTTTCTCCAAAACCATTTGTACTGTGATTTTCTCGGTCCATTGCATACGAATTCCACACCAGTTTGTCCGGATATGACTGGATGAAACCGGAAATATCTGGTTTTGTTTTGGCTAACTCAATCCCAGATATTGTTACCGCCTCTGTGTTTGTGTATTCCAGATATTATCCACAGACTTTATTGTTTTGAATGTTTTTTATCAGGGAACATTTAATTTTCTGCTTGGAAACACTAATTGGTTCCACATGGAGACACCAGCTCTACACATTCGTATTTTCTAGGGAGAAAGACAGAGGAACTGCGGCAAACAAACATGATATTTCTGTTTGTATAGATGACATTTGATGCACTTGCCTAACGAAAAGACTTTGCTTTTCTCCAAAAACATTTGTACTCTGATTTTCTCGGTCCATTGCATACGAATTTCACACCAGTTTCTCCGGATATGACTGGATGAAACCGGAAATATCCGGTTTTGTTTTGGCTAACTCAATCCCAGATATTGTTACTGCCTCTGTGTTTGTTTATTCCAGATATTATCCACAGACTTTATTGTTTTCAATGTTTTTTATCAGGAAACATTTAATTTTCTGCTTGGAAACACTAACTGGTTCCACATGGAGACACCAGCTCTACATATTCGTATTTTCTTGGGAGAAAGCTAGAAGAACTGCGGCAAACAAACATGATCTTTCTGTTTGTATAGATGACATTTGATGCACTTGCCTAACGAAAAGACTTTGCTTTTCTCCAAAACTATTTCTACTGTGATTTTCTCGGTCCATTGCATACAAATTGCACACCAGTTTGTCCGGATATGACTGGAAGAAACCGGAAATATCTGGTTTTCTTTTGGCTAACTCAATCCCAGATATTGTTACCGCCTCTGTGTTTGTGTATTCCAGATATTATCCACAGACTTTATTGTTTTCAATGTTTTTTATCAGGGAACATTTAATTTTCTGCTTGAAAACACTAATTGGTTCCACATGGAGACACCAGCTCTACATATTCGTATTTTCTAGGGAGAAAGATAGAGGAACTGCGGCAAACAAACATGATCTTTCTGTTTGTATAGATGACATTTGATGCACTTGCCTAAAGAAAAGACTTTGCTTTTCTCCAAAACGATTTTTACTGTTATTTTCTCGGTCCATTGCATACGAATTCCACACCAGTTTGTCCGGATATGACTGGATGAAAACGGAAATATCCGGTTGATTTTTACCTAACTCAATCCGAGATATTGTTACCGCCTCTGTGTTTGTGCATTCCTGGTATTATCCAAGGACTTTATAGTTTTGAATGTTTTTTTTTTTCAGGAAACATTTAATTTTCTGCTTGGAAACACTAATTGGTTCCACATGGAGACACCAGCTCTACACATTCAAATTTTCTAGGAAGAAAGCTAGAGGAACAGCGGCAAACAAACATGATCTTTCTGTTTGTATAGATGACATTTGATGCACTTGCCTAACGAAAAGACTATGCTTTTCTCCAAACCCATTTCTACTGGGATTTTCTGGTCCATTGCATATGAATTCAAGAACAGTTTGTCCGGATATGACTGGATGAAACCGGAAATATCCGGTTATGTTTTGGCTAACTCAATCCCAGATATTGTTACCGCCTCTGTGTTTGTGTATTCCAGATATTATCTACAGACTTTATTGTTTTGAATGTTTTTATCAGGAAACATTTAATTATCTGCTTGGAAACAGTAATTGGTTCCACATGGAGACACCAGCTCTACACATTCGTATTTTCTAGGGAGAAAGCTAGAGGAACTGTGGCAAACAAACATGATCTTTCTGTTTGTATAGATGACATTTGATGCACTTGCCTAACGAAAAGACTTTGCTTTTCTCCAAAACCATTTGTACTGTGATTTTCTCGGTCCATTGCATACGAATTCCACACCAGTTTGTCCGGATATGACTGGATGAAACCGGAAATATCCGGTTGATTTTTGCCTAACTCAATCCCAGATATTGTTATCGCGTCTGTGTTTGTGTTTTACTGATATTATCCACGGACTTTATTGTTTTGAATGTTTTTTTTCAGGAAACATTTAATTTTCTGCTTTGAAACACTAATTGGTTCCACATGGAGACACCACCTCTACACATTCAAATATTCTAGGAAGAAAGCTAGAGGAACAGCGGCAAACACACATGATCTTTCTGTTTGTATAGATGGCATTTGATGCACCTGCCTAACGAAAAGACTTTGCTTTTCTCCAAAACCATTTGTACTGTGATTTTCTCGGTCCATTGCATACGAATTCCACACCAGTTTGTCCGGATATGACTGGATGAAACCGGAAATATCTGGTTTTGTTTTGGCTAACTCAATCCCAGATATTGTTACCGCCTCTGTGTTTGTGTATTCCAGATATTATCCACAGACTTTATTGTTTTGAATGTTTTTTATCAGGGAACATTTAATTTTCTGCTTGGAAACACTAATTGGTTCCACATGGAGACACCAGCTCTACAGATTCGTATTTTCCAGGGAGAAAGCTAGAGGAACTGCGGCAAACAAACATGATCTTTCTGTTTGTGTAGATGGCATTTGATGTACTTGCCTAACGAAAAGACTTTGCTTTTCTCCAAAACCATTTGTACTCTGATTTTCTCGGTCCATTGCATACGAATTTCACACCAGTTTCTCCGGATATGACTGGATGAAACCGGAAATATCCGGTTTTGTTTTGGCTAACTCAATCCCAGATATTGTTACCCCCTCTGTGTTTGTGTATTCCAGATATTATCCACAGACTTTATTGTTTTCAATGTTTTTTATCAGGAAACATTTAATTTTCTGCTTGTAAACACTAACTGGTTCCACATGGAGACACCAGCTCTACATATTCGTATTTTCTTGGGAGAAAGCTAGAAGAACTGCGGCAAACAAACATGATCTTTCTGTTTGTATAGATGACATTTGATGCACTTGCCTAACGAAAAGACTTTGCTTTTCTCCAAAACCATTTCTACTGTGATTTTCTCGGTCCATTGCATACAAATTGCACACCAGTTTGTCCGGATATGACTGGAAGAAACCGGAAATATCTGGTTTTCTTTTGGCTAACTCAATCCCAGATATTGTTACCGCCTCTGTGTTTGTGTATTCCAGATATTATCCACAGACTTTATTGTTTTCAATGTTTTTTATCAGGGAACATTTAATTTTCTGCTTGGAAACACTAATTCTTTCCACATGGAGACACCAGCTCTACACATTCATATTTTCTAGGAAGAAAGCAAGAGGAACTGCGGCAAAGAAACATGATGTTTCTGTTTGTATAGATGACATTTGATGCACTTGCCTAACGAAAAGTCTTTGCTTTTCTCCAAAACTATTTTTACTGTTATTTTCTCGGTCCATTGCATACGAATTCCACACCAGTTTCTCCTGAAATGACTGGATGAAAATGGAAATATCCGGTTGATTTTTACCTAACTCAATCCGAGATATTGTTACAGCCTCTGTGTTTGTGTATGCCTGAGATTATCCACGGACTTTGTTGTTTTGAATGTTTTTTTTTCAGGAAACATTTAATTTTCTGCTTGGGAACACTAATTCTTTACACATGGAGACACCAGCTCTACACATTCGTATTTTCTAGGAGGAAAGCTAGAGGAACTGCGGCAAACAAACATGATCTTTCTGTTTGTGTAGATGACATTTGATGCACTTGCCTAAAGAAAAGACTTTGCTTTTCTCCAAAACCATTTCTACTGTGATTTTCTCGGTCCATTGCATACGAATTCCACACCACTTTGTCCGGATATGACTGTAGGAAACCAGAAATATCCGGTTGTGTTTTGGGTAACTCAATCCGAAATATTGCTACAGACTCCGGGTTTGTGTTTTCTGGATATTATCGAAGGACTTATTGTTTTGAATGTTTTTATCAGGGAACATTTAATTTTCTGCTTGGAAACACTAATTGGTTCCACATGGAGACACCAGCTCTACACCTTCGTATTTTCTAGGGAGAAAGCTAGAGGAACTGCGGCAAACAAACATGATCTTTCTGTTTGTATAGATGAGATTTGATGCACTTGCCTAACGAAAAGACTTTGCTTTTCTCCAAAACAATTTGTACTCTGATTTTCTCGGTCCATTGCATACGAATTCCACACCAGTTTCTCCGGATATGACTGGATGAAACCGGAAATATCCGGTTGATTTTTACCTAACTCAATCCTAGATATTGATACTTCCTCTGCGTTTGTGTATTCCTGATATTATCCACGGACTTTATTGTTTTGAATGTTTTTTTTTTCAGGAAACATTTAATTTTCTACTTGGAAACACTAATTCTTTCCACATGTACACACCAGCTCTACACATTCGTATTTTCTAGGGAGAAAGCTACAGGAACTGCGACAAACAAACATGATATTTCTGTTTGTATAGATGACATTTGATGCACTTGCCTAACGAAAAGACTTTGCTTTTCTCCAAAACCATTTCTACTGTGATTTTCTCGGTCCATTGCATACGAATTCCACACCAGTTTCTCCAGATATGACTGGATGAAACCAGAAATATCCAGTTGATTTTTGCCTAACTCAATCCCAGATATTGTTACCACCTCTGTGTTTGTGTATTCCTGATATTATCCACGGACTTTATTGTTTTGAATGTTTTTTTTCAGGAAACATTTAATTTTCTGCTTGGAAACACTAACTGGTTCCACATGGAGACACCAGCTCTACATATTCGTATTTTCTTGGGAGAAAGCTAGAAGAACTACGGCAAACAAACATGATCTTTCTGTTTGTATAGATGACATTTGATGCACTTGCCTAACGAAAAGACTTGGCTTTTCTCCAAAACCATTTGTACTGTGATTTTCTCGGTCCATTGCATACGAATTCCACACCAGTTTCTCCGGATATGACTGGATGAAACCGGAAATATCCGGTTTTGTTTTGGCTAACTCAACCCAGATATTATTACCGCCTCTGTGTTTGTGTATTCCAGATATTATCCACAGACTTAACTGTTTTGAATGTTTTTTATCAGGAAACATTTAATTTTCTGCTTGGAAACACTAATTCTTTCCATATGGAGACACCAGCTCTACATATTCGTATTTTCTAGGAAGAAAGCTAGAGGAACTGCGGCAAACAAACATGATCTTTCTGTTTGTATAGATGACATTTGATGGACTTGCCTAACGAACACTTTGCTTTTCTCCAAAACCATTTCTACTGTGATTTTCTCGGTCTATTGCATACGAATTCCACACCAGTTTCTCCGGATATGACTGGATGAAACCGGAAATATCTGGTTTTGTTTTGGCTAACTCAATCCCAGATATTGTTACCGCCTCTGTGTTTGTGTATTCCATATATTATCCACAGACTTTATTGTTTTGAATGTTTTTTATCAGGGAACATTTAATTTTCTGCTTGGAAACACTAATTGGTTCCACATGGAGACACCAGCTCTACACATTCGTATTATCTAGGGAGAACGCTAGAGGAACTGTGGCAAACAAACATGATCTTTCTGTTTGTATAGATGACATTTGATGCACTTGCCTAACGAAAAGACTTTGCTTTTCTTGAAACCATTTTTATTGTGATTTTATCAGTCCATTGCATACGAATTCCACACCAGTTTCTCCGGATATGACTGGATGAAACCGGAAATATCCAGTTGATTTTTGCCTAACTCAATCCCAGATATTGTTACCGCCTCTGTGTTTGTGCATTCCAGATATTATCCACAGACTTTATTGTTTTGAATGTTTTTTATCAGGGAACATTTAATTTTCTGCTTGGAAACACTAATTGGTTCCATATGGAGACACCAGCTCTACACATTCGTATTTTCTAGGGAGAAAGCTAGAGGAACAGCGGCAAACAAACATGATATTTCTGTTTCTATAGATGACATTTGATGCACTTGCCTAACGAAATGACTTGGTTTTTCTCCAAAACCATTTGTACTGTGATTTTCTCGGTCCATTGCATACGAATTCCACACCAGTTTCCTCGGATATGAATGGATGAAACCGGAAATATCCGGTTTTGTTTTGGCTAACTCAACCCAGATATTGTTACCGCCTCTGTGTTTGTGTATTCCAGATATTATCCACAGACATTATTGTTTTGAATGTTTTTTTTTTCAGGAAACATTTAATTTTCTGCTTGAAAACACTAATTCTTTCCAAATGGAGACACCAGCTCTACATATTCGTATTTTCTAGGAAGAAAGCTAGAGGAACTGCGGCAAACAAACATGATCTTTCTGTTTGTATAGATGACATTTGATGCACTTGCCTAACGAAGACTTTGCTTTTCTCCAAAACCATTTCTACTGTGATTTTCTCGGTCCATTGCATACGAATTCCACACCAGTTTGTCCGGATATGACTGGATGAAATGGAAATATCTGGTTTTGTTTTGGCTAACTCAATCCCAGATATTGTTACCGCCTCTGTGTTTGTGCATTCCTGATATAATCTACGGACTTTATTCTTTTGAATGTTTTTTATCAGGGAACATTTAATTTTCTGCTTGGAAACACTAATTGGTTCCACATGGAAACACCAGCTCTACACATTCGTATATTCTAGGGAGAAGCTAGAGGAACTGTGGCAAACAAACATGATATTTCTGTTTGTATAGATGACATTTGATGCACTTGCCTAATGAAAAGACTTTGCTTTTCTCCAAAACTATTTCTACTGTGATTTTCTGGTCCATTGCATACGAATTCCACACCAGTTTCTCTGGATATGACTGGATGAAACCGGAAATATCCAGTTGATTTTTGCCTAACTCAATCCCAGATATTGTTACCGCATCTGTGTTTGTGTATTCCAGATATTATCCACAGACTTTATTGTTTTGAATGTTTTTTATCAGGGAACATTTAATTTTCTGCTTGGAAACACTAATTGGTACCATATGGAGACACCTGCTCTACACATTCGTATTTTCTAGGGAGAAAGCTAGAGGAACTGCATCAAAGAAACATATATTTCTGTTTGTATAGATGACATTTGATGCACTTGCCTAAGGAAGACTTTCCTTTTCTCCAAAACCATTTCTACTGTGATTTTCTCGGTCCATTGCATACGAATTCCACACCAGTTTCTCCGGATATTACTGGATGAAACCGAAAATATCTGGTTTTGTTTTGGCTAACTCAATCCCAGATATTGTTATCGCCTCTGTGTTTGTGTATTCCAGATATTATCCACAGACTTTATTGTTTTGAATGTTTTTTATCAGGGAACATTTAATTTTCTGCTTGGAAACACTAATTGGTTCCATATGGAGACACCAGCTCTACACATTCGAATTTTCTAGGGAGAAAGCTAGAGGAACAGCGGCAAACAAACATGATATTTCTGTTTCTATAGATGACATTTGATGCACTTGCCTAACGAAAAGACTTTGCTTTTCTCCAAAACCATTTCTACTGTGATTTTCTCGGTCCATTGCATACGAATTCCACACCAGTTTGTCCGGATATGACTGTAGGAAACCAGAAATATCCGGTTGTGTTTTGGGTAACTCAATCCGAAATATTGCTACAGACTCTGTGTTTGTGTTTTCTGGATATTATCGATGGACTTATTGTTTTGAATGTTTTTATCAGGGAACATTTAATTTTCTGCTTGGAAACACTAATTGTTTCCACATGGTGACACCTGCTCTACACATTCGTATTTTCTAGGGAGAAAGCTAGAGGAACTGCGACAAACAAACATGATATTTCTGTTTGTATAGATGACATTTGATGCACTTGCCTAACGAAAAGGCTTTGCTTTTTTCCAAAACCGTTTTTACTGTGATTTTCTCGGTCCATTGCATACGAATTCCATGCCAGTTTGTCCGGATATGACTGGATGAAAACAGAAATATCCATTTTTGTTTTGGCTAACTGAATCCGAAATATTGTGAAAGCCTCTGTGTTTGTGTTTTCTGGAGATTATCAACGGACTTTATTGTTTTGAATGTTTTTTATCGGGGAACATTTTATTTTGAGCTTGGATACAGTGATTCATTCCACATGGAGACACGAGCTGAACATATTCGTATTTTCTAGGGAGAAAGCTAGAGGAACTGTGGCAAACAAACATGATCTTTCTGTTTGTATAGATGATATTTGATGCACTTGGCTACCGAAAAGACTTTGCTTTTCTCCAAAACCATTTTTACTGTGATTTTCTCGGTCCATTGCATACGAATTCCAAACCAGATTACCGGATATGATGGGATGTAACCGGAAATATCCGGTTTTGTTTTGGCTAACTCAATCACAGATATTGCTACAGCCTATGTGTTTGTGTATTCCTGATATTATCCATGGAATTTATTGTTTTGAATGTTTTTTATCAGTGAACAATTAATTTTGTGCTTGGAATCACTATTTGGTTCCACATGGAGACACCAGCTCTACACATTCCTATTTTCTAGGGAGAAAGATAGAGGAACTGCGGCAAACAAACATGATATTTCTGTTTGTATAGATGACATTTTATGCACTTGCCTAACGAAAGGACTTTGCTTTTCTCCAAAACCATTTTTACTGTGATTTTTTTGGTTCATTGAATATGAATTCCACAACACTGTCCGGATATGACTGGATGAAACCAGAAATATACGGTTGTGTTTTGGGTAACTCAATCTGAAATATTCTGAAAGCCTCTGTGTTTGTGTTTTCTGGATATTATCAACGGACTTTAATTTTTTTTCCTTTTCTTTAACTTTTTTAATGAATATAAATTTCCAGTGTACAGCTTATGGATTACTGTGCCTTCCCCCTCCCATAACTTCCCTCCCTCTGCAAGCCTCCCCTCTCCCGCTCCCTCGCTCCTTTCATTTGCATCAAGATTCATTTTCAATTCTCTTTATATACAGAAGATCAAATTAGTATATATGAAGTAAAGATTTCAACAGTTTGCACCCACATAGAAACACAAAGGGAAACATACTGTTTGAGTACTAGCTATAGCATTAAATCACAATGTACAGCACATTAAGGACAGAGATCCCACATGAGGAGCAAGTGCACAGTAGCTCCTGTTGTTGACCCAACAAATTGACACTCTAATTTATGGCGCCAGTAACCATCCTAGGCTGCCATCATGAGTTGCCAAGGCTATGGAAGCCTTCCAAGTTTACCGACTCTGATCATATTTAGACAAGGTCATAAAAGACAGAGTGAGGATTGTAACCAATGATCCTAAGAGTGGCATTTACCAGGTTTGAACAATTGTACAGCATTAAGTGGGGAAGAGGACCATCAGTACACACAGGTTGGGAGTAGAGCCATTGGTGGTAGAGTAGAGGTTATGATTACAAAGGAATGAGGCCCAAGTGCACTAGACAGGGCCTAGAACAAAGGACAGAGTCATTATTAGAGGAGCTAAGAAAGGTGCTGTCTAAGCTACAAGTAAGTTTTCTGATTGAGAGGGAAACAGAACCTGATAGAAGGGGCTTGATAATAATCTGGTGGACTTTAGGCCTTGTAAGTTAAGAGGCCCAGACCTATCTATCTCTTCACATGGGGTATATCCTAAGGGAGGTGTGAACCTCCTAGGGGAAGGCACTCTGTTGACTTTCATTACTTGGCTGGCCTGGGAGGAGAGCTGGGCAGGTAAATGCAGGGGACATCTCGAACAAGAAATTTACAGTTCTGCCTGCAATGTTGCTGACCCTACTTGACCAAACCCTCAGCTGCAGTGGTCACTTTGGAAGTTGGGCTGAGTGAAGGGCTTTTCAGCTTAGAGCCAATAAGATCTGTGGCTCTGACCTGGGCATCCTTCGACTCCAGGGCAGGTCCATTTCCAGTGATCCAACTCTTGGCAGAGCTACCAGGGCTCTTCACAAGCTGACTTCTGCTGAAGCCCAGGATTGTAGTGGAATGAGAAGGCCATGCCAAGGTGGCCACTGGCAAGCGAGTGTCAGTTAGTCAGGAATGGCTTTGAAACCCACCTGGCTTTGGAAAATGCCTAGCAACAGGCTGTGATTGGATGGCTCTGGAAACTGCCTGGCGACAGGCTATCATTGGATGTATTTGAAACTGCCTGGCGACAGGCTGTGATTGGATGGCTCTGGAAACTGTCTGGCAACAGGCTGTGATTGAATGGATTTGAAACTGCCTGGCGACAGGCTGTGATTGGATGGCTGTGGAAACTGCCTGGCAACAGGCTGTGATTGGTTGGGGTATGGACCGCCCCTTGACCAGATTGGCTGGTCTTGGCTATATAAGCTGTTGAGCCAACTGTAATAAACGAGTCTGCAGGCTGCTCGCCACAAGCCTGCTCTCACCCGACTCCCGGGGTCTGTGTGTTGACTCCGCGCCTCTTGCCCCCACCACGCTGCTCTTCTCAGAAACGAACCCACTGCAACATTGTTGAAAAATCAACGGCAACATCTGGCGCGCCAACGTGACTGAGAAAGAGACAGTGTGTCGCACTCTGCGAGGTCCCCCTGGATTTCGGCAAGTAGGCCCCTCCGTGTTTTGTGTGCTGTTCGGTTCTGTGAGGGTGAGCACAGAACCCCCTCCTACGCCCCTTTCCTTGTCCTTGTCCTCGGTCTAAGTGACCCCAGGTTAGCACACACCACCCTGAAGCGTACGTCGCTTCTAGGCTCCTCCTTTTACTTTCGGTTCGCCCGGTGAATTCACATAAGGGACTGATCATCCCAGAATTCGGAACCAAGTCATCTTCCCTCACTCGAGAGAGGTGACGCTCCAGAGACACCATGTGGGCATACGGCCTTGACCTAACGAATCAAGGAAGTTCCCCACTAAGCACAGGACATAGGAACGATCTGATACACCACTATCTGTTTGTCTAGCATAGGGAAACCTCCTGCAAAATGCCATCCACAGCTGAGGTGCTAGGAATTTGCTTTGTTACAGCAGCAGTGCTGTACGTGTCTTTCCTCTGGCTAGAGTTGGCGTACCGTGCCGCTCTTAAGTGCTCAGACATAGGAAAGATACCCCCCTCTCAGAATCCTGCACAGATTATCAAACATAGTGAATCTGTGAGTGATAGGAGCCTGACACTCCAGGTCCCTGTCTCGCAGACAATGGTTTATGACTTAGGGAGAGAGAGCTCGGACAGTGAAAAAAACAACGTAGCAAACAAGGTAGCAACGCCTAGTCAGCCACCCCCCACATACCCGTGGGATGAACTAAGAGGACCTCTACACAATAACTCATGCAATGTCATCCCATCCACACCCAGTGAGGATCCCCACATTTGTGGCAGTCCTCGGGCACCCCAAGCTCTCAGGACTGCCGGTAGATCCCATGCCATCAGCATGTTTGCTGCTAATGTTGAAGTGTATGCAAAATTCAGGCCCTGGATTCCAACGCCTATAAAAAGGCTTCTATTAACCAAGGGTCGAGGATATGCTTGTGTCTTTCCAGAGAATGCGGAACAGCCCATTTGGGTACCAGCCAGAAACATCAAGCCTGCAACTGACAGCCAACCAGAACCAGCTGAACAAGACCGAGACTCTGCCTTGTTAGCAGACACACCTGCCCTATCATCCTACCCTGAGAAACTGCCCAAAGCCATATCTGTTACTGTTGTATACCCCACTAGCTCTGGTCAGCCACTCAAATGGCCCACAGCCTGTGTGCGGTCATGCCATTCCTGATAACCGTTATTCTTCATTCCTACCCCTATCTGAGCAAGTAATCCTGTGGTCTCTTGATTTGAGCGCTGGTTAGTCAATGACGGGTAAGATCCCCTGGGGGACAACCTAAGACAGGCACAGCTGCGTACGGAGACCACATGGGAACGGGGTCAACAATGGTATGGCCAAGAATCATGCCTCCCGTTGCTCAAAAAATAAAGGAAAAGGGGGAAATGTAATGGAATGAGAAGGCCATGCCAAGGTGGCCACTGGCAAGCGAGTGTCAGTTAGTCAGGAATGGCTTTGAAACCCACCTGGCTTTGGAAACTGCCTAGCAACAGGCTGTGATTGGATGGCTCTGGAAACTGCCTGGCGACACGCTGTGATTGGATGGATTTGAAACTGCCTGGCGACAGGCTGTGATTGGATGGCTCTGGAAACTGTCTGGCAACAGGCTGTGATTGAATGGATTTGAAACTGCCTGGCGACAGGCTGTGATTGGATGGCTGTGGAAACTGCCTGGCAACAGGCTGTGATTGGTTGGGGTATGGACCGCCCCTTGACCAGATTGGCTGGTCTTGGCTATATAAGCTGTTGAGCCAACTGTAATAAACGAGTCTGCAGGCTGCTCGCCACAAGCCTGCTCTCACCCGACTCCCGGGGTCTGTGTGTTGACTCCGCGCCTCTTGCCCCCACCACGCTGCTCTTCTCAGAAATGAACCCACTGCAACATTGTTGAAAAATCAATGGCAACACAGGCTTACCACATTGAAAGCCATATAACTATGGATGACAAAAGACTTTAAGTCACCATGTTTAAAATTATAAACTCATCAACCAACAAGAGGCACTTGCTTACTTCACAGTATTTTTGAAAGCACCTGTAGGATTTTACAAGTATTTAACCCTTTAGGCCTCTGGGGCTTTCTCATTAAGATAACTATCATGTCTAGTAACACAAGATCATTAGAATTTTAATTCTCAAACATTTGTATTAATAGCATTTTCCATTATAGAAACTTAAAGTCTGGTAGCACATCACATCCTGACAGTCCTTCTAATATAATCCAAATAGCCTGCTTAGTTGGTGTCTCTATAAGATGAGAGACATAGGTCCTTCGATTTTTTCAGTTGGGCCCAAACTGGAAAAACCAAAGTCCAGGATTTACTGGAAAGTTTAGAGACCAGATTGTTTGAAACTTTGACTTTTTGAATGCCTGTCAAGAATGCCAAGAAGGCTCAAAATCCAAAATATCTGGTTGAAATAAGATTCCTTAAAATCATGACATAACATAGACCAAATTTGATCATTGTTACAAGGTGACTATTCAAATCTTTGAAAAGAAGCACATATTTAAATAACCCATAGCTCTTAATAAATATTCAGCTGTTTTTGAATAATTAGAATTTAACAGACATCAAGAACACATAATAGATTACTTTAACACATTGCTTTAACAGAGCATCAGAGTTTAATTCTATGTCAAAGAGAAATTGAGCCTCCTGTGATCTTTTGCGGTGAGGTTTCCTTCCTTTACCTTCTTTCATATTGGTGACCGTGTTTCTGTGTTTCCGTGTGTAACACATCATTAAGCATCTTTTGCAGGGCAGGATGAGTGGCAACAAATTCTTTCAGTTTCTGTTTGCTATGAAAAGTCTTAATTTCACCTTCATTCACAAATGAGAGCTTTGCAGGATATAGTATTCTGGGCTGGCAGTTTTTCTCTCTTAATACCTGGGCTATGTCTCGCCATTCCCTTCTAGCTTGTAGGGTTTCTGACGAGAAGTCTGCTGTGAGTCTAATTGGAGATCCTCTAAGAGTAATCTGACGTTTCTCTCTTGCACGTTTTAGGATCTTTTCTTTATGTTTCACTGTGATGAGTGTGATTACAACATGTCGTGGTGAGGATCTCTTTTGGTCATGTTTATTAGGGGTTCTATAAGCTTCCTGTACTAGGATGCCTCTGTCCTTCTCCAAACCTGGGAAATTTTCTGCTAGTATCTCCCTGAAAATGCCTTCTAATCCTTTCTCCCTCTCCATGCCTTCAGGAACTCCTAGAACCCGAATGTTGGGTTTTTTAATAGTATCCTGTAGATTCCTGACAATATTTTTTAGATTTCTGATTTCTTCTTCTTTTCTTTGGTTTGCCTGTTTCCTTTCCTGTTCTCCGTCGTCTAAGTCTGATATTCTCTCTTCTGCTTCGCCCATTCTGTTTTTAAGGCTCTCTAATGTGCTTGTCATTTGATTATTGAATTCTTCATTTCATTATGATTTCTCATCACTATCACAGTTTCTTGTTCCACTAGTTGTTTCATTTAATTTTGATTCCTCCTTAATATTTCATTTTCACGAGAGAGATTTTCTAGCTTGTCCATTAAGGATTTCTGTAGTTCAAGAATTTGTTTTTGAGAACTTCTTAATGTTCTTATCAATTTTTTGAGATCCGCTTCTTGCATTTCTTCGATCTCATCATCTTCATAATCTTGAATTGGGGTGTCTTTTTCATTTGTGGGCGTCATAGTGTCTTCCTTGTTCTCGTTAGCTTGGTTTTTGTGTTTGTTGTTTGGCATGTTGGAGATATTTGGTTTCTTCACTGTGGTGTTTTTTCTTGTTACACTATGGCTCTATATTAAGTGGACTGTCTGCTTTCAGTGGAGTCTTAGAGGCTTGAGATGAGTGTGGACTGAGAGCTGTGTTTGGTTCCTCAGGGTTGAGGGTGTGTCAAAGATGAAACTCCCAGGTTAGGTGTGGTAAATGTCTCTTTCTTTTTTTGATTCATAGGGGAAGTAATTCTGCTTAGCTGAACGTAATTGGAGGTAGTTAACAGGCAAATGATATACCCACAGGAGCCAGAGATCGGAAGCTCTTTCCCAAGGACCACACAGGAAATCTGTGCTGCCCTCAGTGTGGGCTCCAATTCTCCTGCAGTCTCCCACTGGGTTGCCAAGTTAGATCCTAACCTCCTGTTATTTCACCCCTCCCCCCAGAGTCAGGTGTTTCTGCTAGGCTCAGGGCCGGTGCAGACCTGAGGTCGCCCTGCTTATGACGTATGTCCAAAATGGCGCCTGCTCTGTCTTGCTCACCTTTGAGATGTGAGCGGAGAGAGAGAAACTTGTGTCCGTATCGGTCACTTTTTTTATTTGTTTCCTCTTTCTCTTCTCGTCAGCATGGTGAATTTTTCCCCACGGAGTTTCAAGCTTCGTTCCCTCTAGCCTCCTCTTTCCACTTGCCCGCTGGTGTCTCGGGCTATTGAGGTTCGGCTCACCTCGCGTTCCAGCACTGGTGTGCTGAGTCTGCCGCTGGTGTCCCGAACTTGGGCTCCCACGCTTTCCACACAGGTACATTGTGAATCACTAGTTCCGAAACTGTTTCCTCTGCTGTTTCATCCCCTATTCTTCCTTGACCCTGCAGTATCTCCACTTATATTAAACTGTCTTTCCCCGGACTAATAGTGTGCTCACTGCCTATTCCGCCATCTTGCCGCTCTCCTAATTTCCTATCCGGACTTTATTTTTTAGAATGTCGTTTATCGGGGAACATTTTATTTTGAGCTTGGATACCGCATTTGGTTCCAAATGGAGACACCAGCTGAACATATTCATATTTTCTAGGGAGAAAGCTAGGAGAACTGTGGTAAACAAACATGATATTGCTCACGAATTCCACACAAGTTTGTCTGGATATGACTGGAAGAAACCGGAAATATCCGGTTGTGTTTTGGCTAACTCAATCCCAAATATTGTGAAAGCCTCTGTGTTTGTGTTTTATGGGTATTATCGATGGACTTTATTGTTTTCAATATTTTCTCAGGGAACATTTAATTTTGTATCGTAGTAACACTAATTGGTTAATCATGGGGACACCAGCTCTACACATTCATATTTTCTAGGGAGACTGCTAGAGGAATTACGCAAACAAACATGATATTTCTGTTTGTATAGATGACATTTTATGCACTTGCCTAACTTAAAGACTTTGCTTTTCTCCAAAACCATTTTTCTGTGATTTTCTCGGTACACTTCATATGAATTGCACACAAGTTTGTCTGGATATGACTGGATACAACCGGAAATATGCGGTATTGTTTTGGATAACTCAATCCCGGATATTGTTACAGCCCCTGTGTTTGTGTATTCCTGATATTAACCACGGACTTTATTGTTTGAATGCTTTTTACCAGGGAACATTTAATTTTGTACTGTTGAAACACTAATTGGTTAAACATGGGGACACCAACTCTACACATTCATATTTTCTAGGGAGAAAGCTAGAGGAACTGCAGCAAACAAAAATGATATTTCTCTTTGTATCTATGAGATTTTATGCACTTTCCTAACGAAAAGACTTTGCTATTCTCAAAAACCATTTTTACTGTGATTTTCTCCGTCCATTGCATACATATTCCACAACAGTTTGTCCGGATATGACTGGATGAACCTGGAAATATCCGGTTTTGTTTTGGCTAAATCAATCCCAAATATTGCCCCAGCCACTTTGGCTAACTCAATCTTAAATATTGTGAAAGATTCTTTTTTTGTGTGTTTTCTGGAGATTATCGATGCACTTTATTGTTTTGAATAATTTTATCAGGGAACATTTAATTTTGTACCGTAGAAACACTAATTGGTTCCACATGGAGACACCAGCTCTACACATTCATATTTTCCAGGGAGACAACTAGAGGAACTGCGGCAAAAATGATATTTCTATTTGTATAGATGACATTTTATGCACTTGCCTAATGAAAAGACTTTGCTTTTCTCCAAAACCATTTTACTGTGATTTTTTTGGTTCATTGCATACGAATTCCACACCACTTTTTCCGGATATGACTGGATGAAAACAGAAATATCCGGTTATGTTTTGGCTAACTAAATTTGAAATATTGTGAAAGCCTCTGTGTTGGTGTTTTCTGGATATTATCGATGGACTTTATTGTTTTGAATGTTTTTATCAGGGAACATTTAATTTTGTACCGTTGAAACACTAATTAGTTAATCATGGGGACACCAGCTCTACACATTCGTATTTTCTAGGGAGAAAGCTAGAGGAACTGCGGAAACAAACATGATATTTCTGTTTGTATCTATGATATTTTATGCATTTGCCTAAAGAAAAGACTTTGCTATTCTCCAACACCATTTTTACTGTGATATTCTCGGTCCATTGCATATGAATTCCACAACAGTTTGTCCGGATATGACTGGATGAAACCGGAAATATCCGGTTTTGTTTTGCTAACTCAATCCCAAATATTGCTCCAGCTACTGTTTTTGTTTTTTCTGGGTATTATCAACGGACTTTAGTGTTTGGAATGTTTTTTTATCGGGGAACATTTTATTTTGAGCTTGGATACAGTAATTAGTTGCACATGGAGAAACCAGCTGAACATATTCGTATTTTCTAGGGAGAAAGCTAGAGGAACTGCGGCAAACAAACATGATATTTCTGTTTGTATCGATGACATTTTATGCACTTGCCTAACGAAAAGACTTTGCTTTTCTGCAAAGCCATTTTTACTGTGATTTTTTCGGTCCATTGCATGCGAATTCCACAGCACTTTGTCTGGATATGACTGGATGAAAACAGAAATATCCGGTGGTGTTTTGGCTAACACAATCCGAAATATTGTGAAAGCCACTGTGTTTGTATTTTCTGGATATTATGGATGGACTTTACTGTTTTGAATGTTTTTATCAGGGAACATTTAATTTTGTACCGTTGAAACACTAATTGGTTCATCATGGGGACACCAGCTCTACACATTCGTATTTTCTAGGGAGAAAGCTAGAGGAACTGCGGAAAACAAACATGATCTTTCTGTTTGTATAGATGACATTTGATGCACTTGCCAAACTAAAATACTTTGCTTTTCTCCAAAACCATTTTTACTGTGAATATCTCAGTCCATTGCTTTCGAATTCCACACCAGTTTGTCCGGATATGACTGGATGAAACCGGAAATATCCAGTATTGTTTTGGCTAACTCAATCCGAAATATTGTGAAAGCCTCTGTGTTGGTGTTTTCTGGATATTATCAACGGACTTTAGGTTTTTGAAAGTTTTTTATTGGGGAATATTTTATTTTGAGCTTGGATACAGTAATTTGTTCCAAAAGGAGACACCAGCTGAACAAATTTGTAATTTCTAGGGAGAAAGCTAGAGGAACTGTGGCAAACAAACATGATATTTCTGTTGGTATCGATGACATTTTATGCACTTGCTTATCGAAAAGACTTTGCTTTTCTCCAAAACCATTTTTACTGTGATTTTCTCGGTCCATTGCATATGAATTCCACACCAGCTTTTCCGGATATGACTGGATGAAAACAGAAATATCCGGTGGTGGTTTGGCTAACTCAATCTGAAATATTGTGAAAGACTCTGTGTTTGTTTTTTCTGGATATTATCGATGGACTTTATTGTTTTGAATATTTTAATCAGGGAACATTTAATTTTGTACCGTTGAAATACTAGTTGGTTCTTCATGGGGACACCAGCTCTACATATTCGTATTTTCTAGGGAGAAACCTAGAGGAACTGCGAAAAACATACATGATAT
The DNA here is from genome assembly GCF_033115175.1 of Lepus europaeus. Classification (NCBI taxonomy): domain Eukaryota; kingdom Metazoa; phylum Chordata; class Mammalia; order Lagomorpha; family Leporidae; genus Lepus; species Lepus europaeus. The sequence goes on along the minus strand of NW_026909428.1, from coordinate 833,266 downwards.
TTCTGTTGGTATAGATGACGTTTTATGCACTTGCCTAATGAAAAGACTTTGCTATTCTCCAAAACTATTTTTACTGTGATTTTCACGGTACATTGCATACGAATTCCACACCAGTTTGTCCGGATATTACTGGATGAAACCGGAAATATCCGGTATTATTTAGGCTAACTCAATCCGAAATATTGTGAAAGCCTCTGTGTTTGTGTTTTCTGGGTATTATCAACGGACTTTAGTTTTTTGAATGTTTTTTATTGGGGAACATTTTATTTTGAGCTTGGATACAGTAATTCGTTCCACAAGGATACACTAGCTGAACATATTCATATTTTCTAGGGAGAAAGCTAGAGGAACTGTGGCAAACAAACATGGTATTTCTGTTTGTATAGATGACATTTTATGCACTTTCCTAACGAAAAGACTTTGCTTTTCTCCAAAACCATTTTTACTGTGATTTTCTCGGTCCATTGCATACGAATTCCACACCAGTTTGTCCGGATATGACTGGATGAAAACAGATATATCCGATGGTGGTTTGGCTAACTCAATCTGAAATATTGTGAAAGCCTCGGTGTTTGTGTTTTCTGGATATTATCGATGGACTTTATTGTTTTGAATATTTTTATCAGGGAAGTTTTAATTTTGTACCGTAGAAACACGCATTGGTTCATCATGGGGACACCAGCTCTACACATTCGTATTTTCTAGGGAGAAAGCTAGAGGAACTGCGGCAAACAAACATGATATTTCTATTTGTCTAGATGACATTTTATGCACTTGCCTAACGAAAAGACTTTGCTGTTCTCCAAAACCATTTTTACTATGATTTTCTCGTTCCATTGCATATGAATTTCACACCAGTTTGTCTGGATATGACTGGAGGAAACCGGAAATATCCAGTATTTTTTTGTGTAACTCAATCCGAAATATTGTGAAAGCCTCTGTGTTGGTGTTTTCTGGATATTATCAACGGACTTTAGGTGTTTTAATTTTTTTTGGGGGGGACAATTTATTTTGAGCTTAGATACAGTAATTCGTTCCACAAGGAGACACCAGCTGAACATATTCGTATTTTCTAGGGAGAAAGCTAGAGGAACTATGGCAAACAATCATGATATATCTGTTTGTATCGATGACATTTTATGCACTTGCCTAACGAAAAGACTTTGCTATTCTCCAAAACCATTTTTACTGTGATTTTCTCGGTCCATTGAATACGAATTCCACACCAGTTTTTCCGGATATGACTGGATGAAAACAGAAATATCCGGTGGTGGTTTGGCTAACTAAATTCGAAATATTGTGAAAGCCTCTGTGTGTTTTCTGGATATTATCGATGGACTTTATTGTTTTGAAATTTTTTATAAGGGAACATTTAATTTTGTACCGTAGAAACACTAATTGGTTCATTATGGGGACACCAGCTCTACACATTTGTATTTTCTAGGGAGAAAGCTAGAGGAACTGCGACAAAGAAACATGATATTTCTCTTTCTATAGATGACATTATACGCACTTCCATAACGAAAAGACTTTGCTGTTCTCCAAAACTATTTTTACTGTGATTTTCTCGGTGCGTTGCATATGAATTCCACACCAGTTTGTCCAGATATGACTGGATGAAACCGGAAATATCCGGTTGTGTTTTGGCTAACTCAATCCGAAATATTGTGAAAGCCACTGTGTTTGTGTTTTTTGGGTATTATCGATGGACTTTAGTGTTTTGAATGTTTTTTATCAGGGAACATTTAATTTTGTACCATTGAAACACTAATTGGTTCATCATGGGGACACCAGCTCTACACATTCGCATTGTCTAGGGAGAAAGCTACAGGAACTGTTGCAAACAAACATGATATTTCTCTTTGTATGGATGACATTTTATGCACTTGCCTTACGAAAAGACTTTGCTGTTCTCCAAAACTCTTTTTACTGTGATTTTCTCGGTCCATTGCATATAAATTCCACAACAGTTTGTCCGGATATGACTGGATGAAAACAGAAATATCTGGTTGCGTTTTGGCTAACTCAATCCGAAATATTGTGAAAGCCTCTGTGTTTGTGTTTTCTGGATATTATCAACGGACTTAATTTTTTCAATGTTTTTTATAGGGGAACATTTTATTTTGAGCTTGGATACACTAATTAGTTGCACATGGAGACACCAGCTGAACATATTCGTATATTCTAGGGAGAAAGCTAGAGGAACTGTGGCAAACAAACATGATATTTCTGTTTGTCTAGATGACATTTTATGCACTTGCCTAACGAAAAGATTTTGCTTTTCTCCAAAACCATTTTTACCCAGGATTTCTCGGTCAATTGCATATGAATTCCACACCAGTTTGTCCGGATATTGAGAGAGAAGGCAGGATGGGGTTAAAATGGAGTTGCTTGGCCAACTGCATATTGTTCTACTTTTGTACAAAATGCTTTGGCTGGCAAAATGCTTTTTTAAGATAACTAGACTTTAGCTGACCTTGTAACATGTGATGATTGTGCTAATGCCTTTATGAGATAATTGAGCATGTGATAATTGTTTTAAGTTTTAAAAAAACCCACAAAAACAGAAGTTGATTGGAAATGTACCCAACCTATGTCATGATGACCCCGTGTTTGTGCTTGCTCAAGGATTTTGTCCCCTCACCCTGGAAAAACCCATTATCTTGTGATAATTCATCATGCTGCGGTTTACCTTGTGATTTTTGGTAATGCTATGGAGATATGCTAATGTTGTGGTTTTAAGGCTTAAATACTTTGAGCGGTTGATGATCGGGGCCTCTCTTCTCACACGACACTAGAGGGTGTTGTTGTGTTTTGAGAGAGCCCATCTGCGCAGATGTAATAAACTTCCTCATGCACTTGCAGCGATTGGACTGGAATTCGTGTTTCTGGGGTCGGTAGAAGTGTGAGATACCTTTCGGGGGTCTTACATTCTTGGGGGCTCGTCCGGGATTCGAGACCCCAGACCCACGCTCCATCTTCCAATCGGAGGTGAGTTTCTTCTGTTCCGTGTATTGTCTTTTGTGAGTTTTATTGGTGTTTGCGTTTAAGGGCGGTGTTTCACTGTCCATCTCCCCGGGGCGCCTGGCGTACCGGTGTTTATGTGTTTGTATGAAATTTATTTCCCCGGGGCGCCTGGCGTACCGGTGTTTGTTTCTGTAAAATTGTGCCTGCGCAGGACCTGTATCTGTAGCGAGCCAGTAGTAGGTAATGACAGACGTGTCCAAGACCCCTGACTCGGGCCCTGGAGGACGCTCCAGCGGTGGTCTCGGGAGAGGGCTGGTGGCAGCAGCCGCTCCCGTCGGAAGTTTTGGTTTCAGTTCGGGGGAGGCTGCCTAGGCAGTTCTCCCACCAGAAAAAGGTCTCCTTCCCCGGGAGAGGGCTGGTGGCAGCAGCCGCTCCCTTCGGTGGTTTCAGTTTTGTGGGGAAGTTTTGGTTTCTTCTTTTCCGGGAGAGGGCTGCTGGCAGCATCCGCTCCCGTTGGTGGTTTCAGTTTTGTCTCGGTTTGTTGTTGCCCGCAGGTCTCGTCTTATTAGGGCGCGCAGGTCTTGTTCCATTGTTGTGTGCAGTGTTTTAGTGAGAGGTTTTCTTCCCCGGGAGAAGAGGGCTGGTGGCAGCAGCCACTCCCGTCTGAAGTTTTGGTTTCAGTTTTGTCTCGGTCTTCTTCCCCGGGAAAAGGGCTGGTGGCAGTAGCCACTCCCGTCGGAAGTTGTGGTTTCGGTTCTGTCTTGGTTTTGCGCGCAGTGTCTTTTGTGAGTTTTGTCATTTGTGAATTTTGTGATTGTTTCTGTGTTCTAATATACTCTCCTGATTTGCCTTTCCCCTCCAACATGGGACAGGAATTAACTACACCTTTAAGTCTTACTTTAGATCATTGGAGAGAGGTCCGGGAGCGGGCCCAAAACTTGTCTATAAGAGTGCAGAAGAAGAACTGGACAAGTTTTTGTACATCCGAGTGGCCAGCCTTAAACATCGGGTGGCCACGGGATGGGACTTTTGACTCTCGAATTATTTTACAGGTGAAGAGCCAGGTCTGCAGGGGAAGTAAAGAAGGGCGCCCAAATCAAGTGCCTTACATCTTTGTGTGGGAGGACCTGGCGAAAAACCCCCCAGACTGGGTAAAACCTTTCCTCCTTTCCAACAGGGCGGTGGCAGAGCTCGATCCTACTATACCCACCACCGCCCTGAGGATGAAGCCCAGTTCTGAGTTGTCAGCAGTTGCCCTGGGGGTGGACCTAGTATCGGAAATTGCAGATCCATTACAGGAATTGGACACCCTCAAACCTGAAAAACCCTCAACTCCTCCAGGCAGGCAGGAAGACCTCTTTGATATTCCACCACCTTATTCCCCTCGCCTCCTTAGGAGGGCACCTTATATCCCCCGCTTCCCAAAGAGGCCCGCAGTGCCCTTTTTGGAAACCAGAAGAGAAATAGGGGAGGAAGAATCCGATGAAATGGAGAAAGGAGGACCCCCGGCCCGTTCTAACTGGCCGCCCTTCTCCACCATATAACTGGGATCACAAGCCCTGACAGGACTTGCAGGGCCTGTTTTACTAACATTAATTTTACTAACTGGAACTCTGTAGGAGACTCAGACTCTATTGCCAGACTCTCCTGAGGAGCTTAGCTGAAGGGGGTTAAAGTTATTTAGTTAAAACAGAGGAAGTTTAAAATGGGCTAAGAAAAAGAAACTAACTAGGATTCTGGCCACCACAGTTAACAGAAAGCAGAGTAAGGGAGAATCAGAATAAGACAGGGAACCCGGAGACTGATAAAAGCACAGAGAAGTGCCCAAAAGGACAAGTCTGCCTAAGGTCCGGCTAACAACGAGAATCTAGTGGTGTACGACTGCCACCCGAGACTGAACTGACCGAAACGGCCCCTGCAAGACGACAAGAGAGGACGACAGCAGCGGAGTGGTGAGACTGGGCGACAGCAGCCCCTCGGCCCCTCCCTCGTTGGGACACGTGTGGTCCGACATGGTTGGGGATAATGTTGGGGATGCGGGCTCTGCCCAGGTTCTTGTGGATAATGCTCCATCACCCCCTGCGGTGTCTGGGATGGGCCCACGCGATATCCCCCTAGCCTCCAGAGTTCAACGGAGATAACAGTGGGAGACGGCCGAACGAGGACAGTGGTCTGGGTTTCCACCTTCAACCCCCCGAGGACTCTGCTCGGCAGGCAGGGCTGATCGCTATGGACCATGCACTCCGTGCAGCTAAGAAAAAGGAGCGGGTGGAGATGCACAAAAACAGCAGGTACGCTCTCACCACCACCCACGGGGAATTCAAAATGGACATATCGACCAAGAAGAAAAATTGCGCCAATGTTTCCCTGATTTGGACTACCAAAGGTACTGGGTCAGACACCGGGCCGGCTTTCGTCTCCAGGGTAAGTCAGATGGTGGCACAGGTGTTAAAGATAAAAAAAGTTACATTGTGTTTATAGGGCTAGCCAGAGGTGGCCAGGGTGCAGGGAGTTTAGCTAGAGAAAACTTTGTTTAGCTAGGGGAGGTTTTAACCAAGTAAATAACGGAGAACTGGCACTAGGGACTGGGTTGAGATGTCGCCGATGGCTTTTATTTGGGGGTTTATAATACCATGGGTGTTAGACTATATTTGTTTTCCCAATTGATCTGGTCTGGGCTGGATGCGGAGGTGTGGATGCAGCGACAGGCACCGCACTATAACAAACTGGGCAGTGCTGGCTTGCGCTGCGTTCAAGCTTCTGTATATAAACTGCATATGGAAACCCACACTCGCGGTAGATCGATTGGGGCCAAGTAGTAATTCTTTTGTAACTCCCCTACCCTGCCAGGCTTTGCTTAAATGTTCGCTTCCTGGGGCTTCGGAGGCTTCCAAGAGGAGCAGTCCCCGGCTTTGCTCTCCGACCTCTCTGCAATGGAGTCGGCACCTGACAGCAGCCCAGGAAGCTACGACCCTGGGACTGTGGCTGTGAAGGAGAAGCTCCGGGAGAAGCTCCGGGGGCCAGAGGGCAGCCGAGGTGGCAGCCTGGGCAGCTACAATCCCCTGCAGTACCAGGTGGCACACTGTGGGCAGACGGCTGTGCACCTGCCTCCGACCTTGACGGCACCAGGCCAGCCCCTTTGTGTCCCTGAGGCCCCCTTGGCCACCACTGTGCCCCCTGTGCACCTGCCCCCAACCCTGACGGCACCTGGCCAGCCCCTGTGCGTCCCTGAGGCCCCCTTGACCACCACCGTGCCCCCCAGCAGCCCCCTTGAGGCGCCCTCCTTGGCTGACCCCTCGCAGGAGGGCAAGAAGGCAGTGAACGACAGCCTGGAGTATCGGCTGCGGCGGGAGCGCAACAATATCGCCGTGCGCAAGACCAAGTGGCGCATCCTGGAAATACAGCAGAACATGGCTGAGAATGAGCAGCTGCGCAGGCGCGTGGAGCAGCTTACGCAGGAGCTAAATATCCTGCACAGGTTTTTAAAAGCTGTTATAAATTTAATGTCATTGGTTACTAAACATTAGGGACATAAAAGAAAAGAGTATTGTTGGTAAGGGGTTAAATAGAGAGAGAAAGAGCTTTTTACATAAGAAAAGGACATGGTTTGTAAGGATCCGGATGGCTAGTTTACTCTAGACTAAATGGAAATGGTAAAATGTTTAAAGTAAGTCGAAGAGGGTGTGTGAAAGTCACAAAAGGTATTTGGGTCAAGGGATGTGTTTTTGTCTCTGTTGTATTTTCTGTTTTTAAATTCTGATGCCTTTTTGTAATTTTTCTATCCCGCGGAACATGCTTTCCCTACTCTGTAGATTTGCTTTTGTGCGCACAAAAATCGGCTGCAAGACACAGTGATGTGTTTGTAAACCTGTGTCTGGCAGCAGATTTGGTGGGCGCATGGGGAAGCGGCCGGCTGCCGCCTATCAGCTTAAACTCGGATTTTAACTTTACAACACCAAGGTTTCAACTTGACGGTCTTTTAAGAGTCTCATCTTGAGTGGAGTGGCTCTTGGAATCCGCTCGGGATGGGACTTCTGAAGACTGCTTAGCATTCGTACCCGGCTCCCCTCCTTTGTTGCAGGATAAAAGAAAAAGTTTCGTGCTCCCACACTCGTTTCAGACCCTGTGCCTGGCCGGCCTGCTATGATGCATGGGCAGATTCCTGACCCTTTTGTGACCACGGGCTCTCTGCCAGGGCAAGACACCCTGACCAGACGGCCCGGCTCGGCTCTGATCGTGAAGGAGCTGAAATGCATTGGGACCATAATCGTGCCCTTGCTGGAGATAAAGCTGGGCATGCCTGACGCAGCCGTGGACACCAGCACCGAGGTCACCACCAAGGACTTGAGAAAGAAAGAAGTGGTAAAGGAGGCGGAGGATGGGAAAGACGCCCCTGCCAACGGCAACGCTAACGAGGTAAACCTGGACAGGAGGCCCCAACCTGTAGAAAGTGAGCTCGCCGAACAGGAGGAGCGGAGGAAAAGGCGCTTGGAACAGAACAAGGTGGCGTGGGCCCGGAGGAAGGAGCGCACGGAGACCCTGCAGCGGGAGTTTGAGTGGCTGGAGTTCAGAAACGCAGTACTAAAGATGCAGGTCAGGGAACTGGAGCAGGAGCAGCAGCAGCTGATTCTCGTATTGAACCGGCGCCGCCCCACCTGCATTGTCCGCACCGACAGCGTCCCTGTCCCTTGGACCTAATATTAATGTGGTGCAAATGGTATAGCTCATCCCCATAATTTCACTTAAATTTTAAGATTAAAATTAGTACAAAAAGAAAAGGGGGGAAATGAGAGAGAAGGCAGGATGGGGTTAAAATGGAGTTGCTTGGCCAACTGCATATTGTTCTGCTTTTGTACAAAATGCTTTGGCTTGCAAAATGCTTTTTTAATATAACTAGACTTTAGCTGACCTTGTAACATGTGATGATTGTGCTAATGCCTTTATGAGATAATTGAGCATGTGATAATTGTTTTAAGTTTTAAAAAAACCCACAAAAACAGAAGTTGATTGGAAATGTACCCAACCTATGTCATGATGACCCCGTGTTTGTGCTTGCTCAAGGATTTTGTCCCCTCACCCTGGAAAAACCCATTATCTTGTGATAATTCATCATGCTGCGGTTTACCTTGTGATTTTTGGTAATGCTATGGAGATATGCTAATGTTGTGGTTTTAAGGCTTAAATACTTTGAGCGGTTGATGATCGGGGCCTCTCTTCTCACACGACACTAGAGGGTGTTGTTGTGTTTTGAGAGAGCCCATCTGCGCAGATGTAATAAACTTCCTCATGCACTTGCAGCGATTGGACTGGAATTCGTGTTTCTGGGGTCGGTAGAAGTGTGAGATACCTTTCGGGGGTCTTACAATATGACTGGATGAAACTGGAAATATCCGGTTGTGTTTTGGCTAACTAAATTCGAAATATTGTGAAAGCCTCTGTGTTTGTATTTTCTGGATATTATCGATGGACTTTATTGTTTTGAATATTTTTTATCAGGGAACATTTAATTTTGTACCGTTGAAACACTAATTGGTTCATCATGGGGACACCAGCTCTACAAATTCGTATTATCTAGGGAGAAAGCTAGAGGAACTGCGGCAAAAAAAACATGATATTTCTGTTTGTATCGATGATATTTTATCTACTTCCCTTATGAAAGGACTTTGCTTTTCTCCAAAACCATTTTTACTGTGATTTTCTTGGTCCATTGCATACAAATTCCAAAAAGTTTGTCCGGATATGACTGGATGAAACCAGAAATATATGGTTTTGTTTTGGCTCACTCAATCCCAAATATTGCTCCAGCCACTGTGTTTGTTTTTTCTGGATATTATCAACGGACTTTAGGTTTTTGAATGTTTTTTATTGGAGAACATTTTATTTTGAGTTGGATACAGTAATTCGTTCCACAAGGAGACACTAGCTAAACATATTCGTATTTTCTAGGGAGAAAGCTAGAGGAACTGTGGCAAACAAACATGATATTTCTGTTTGTATAGATGACATTTTATGCACTTGCCTAACAAAAAGACTTTGCTTTTCTCCAAAACCATTTTTACTGTGAATTTCTCGGTCCATTGCATACGAATTCCACACCAGTTTGTCCAGATATGACTGGATGAAAGTGGAAGTATCTGGTTTTGTTTTGGCTAACTCAATTCCAGATATTTCTAAATCCTCTGTTTGTGCATTCCTGATATTATCTATGGACTTCATTGTTTTGAACATTTTTTATCAGGGAACATTTAATTTTGTAATTGGAAACACTAATTGATTCCACATGGAGACACCAGCTCTACACATTCATATTTTCTAGGGAGAAAGCTAGAGGAACTGCGGCAAACAAACATGATATTTCTGCATGTATAGATGACATTTTATGCAATTGCCTAACGAAAAGACTTTGCTATTCTCCAAAACCATTTTTACTGTGATATTCTCGGTCCATTGCATAAGAATTCCACACCAGTTTGTCCGGATATGACTGGATGAAAACAGAAATATCCGGTATTGTTTTGGCTAACAAAATCCAAAATATTGTGAAAGCCTATGTGTTTGTGTTTTCTGGATATTACCGATGTTCTATATTGTTTTGAATGTTTTTATCAGGGAGCAATTAATTTTGTACCGTTGAAACACTAATTGGTTCATAATGGGAAAACGAGCTCTACACATTTGAATTTTCTAGGGAGAAACCTAGAGGAACTGCGGCAAACAAGCATGATATTTCTGTTTGTATAGATGACATTTTATGCACTTGCCTAACAAAAAAACTTTGGTTTTCTCCAAAACCATTTTTACTGTGGTTGTCGCGGTCCATTTCATAGAATTCCACACTAGTTTGTCTGGATATGACTGGATGAAACCAGAAATATCCGGTTGTGTTTTGGCTAACTCAATCCCAGATATTGCTACAGCCTCTGTGTTTGTGTATTCCTGATATTATCCACGGACTTTATTTTTTTGAATTTTTTTTCAGGGAACATTTAATTTTGTACTGTTGAAACACTAATTGGTTCACAATGGGAAAACCAGCTCTACACATTTGTATTTTCTAGGGAGATTGCTAGAGGGACTGCAACAAACAAACATGATATTTCTGTTTGTATGGATGACATTTTATGCTCTTGCCTAAAGAAAAGACTTTGCTTTTCCCCGAAACAATTTTTACTCTGATTTTCTCGGTCCATTGCATACGAATTCCACACCAGTTTGTCCAAAAGACTGGATGAAACGGGAAATATCCGGTTTTGTTTTGGCTAACTCCATCCCAGATATTGCTACAGCCTCTGTGTTTGTGTTTTCTGGATATTACGATGGACTTCATTGTTTTGAATGTTTTCTATCGGGGAACATTTTATTTTGTGCTTGGAAACACTAATTGGTTCCACATGGAGACACCAGATCTACATATTCGTATTTTCTAGGGAGAAAGCTAGAGGAACTGCGGCAAACAAACATGGTATATCTGTTTGTATAGATGACATTTTATGCTCTTGCCTAACGAAAAGACTTTGCCTTTCTCCAAAACGATTTGTACTGTGATTTTCTCGGTCCATTGCATACGAATTCCACACCAGCTTGTCCGGATATGACTGGATGAAACCAGAAATATCCGGCTGTGTTTTGGGTAACTCAATCCCAGATATTGTTACCGCCTCTATGTTTGTGTTTTCTGGATATTATCGATGGACTTATTGATTTGAATGTTTTTATCAGGGAACATTTAAATTTCTACCATTGAAACACTAATTGTTTCCACATGGAGATACCAGCTCTACACTTTCTTATTTTCTAGGGAGAAAGCTAGAGGAACTGCGGCAAACAAATATGATATTTCTGTTTGTATAGATGACATTTTATGCACTTGCCTTTCGAAAAGACTTTGCTGTTCTCCAAAACCATTTTATTGTGATTTTCTCGGTCCATTGCATACGAATTCCACACCAGTTTGTCCGGATATGACTGGATGACACCAGATATATCTGGTTTTGTTTTTGCTAACTCAATTCCAGATATTGCCTCATCCTCTGTTTGTGCATTCCTGATATTATCTATGGACTTTATTGTTTTGAATGTTTTTTATCAGGGAACATTTAATTTTGTACCATTGAAGCACTAATTGTTTCCACATGGAGACACCAGCTCTACACATTCGTATTTTCTAGGGAGAAAACTAGAGGAACTGCGGAAAACAAACATGATATTTCTGCATGTATAGATGGCATTTTATGCACTTGCCTAAAGAAAAGACTGTCCTTTTCTCCAAAACCATTTTTACTGTGGTTTTCTCGGTCCATTGCATATGAATTCCACACCAGTTTGTCCGAATATGAATGGATGAAAGCAGAAATATCTGGTTGTGTTTTGGCTAACCCAATCCGAAATATTTTGAAAGCCTATGTGTTTGTGTTTTCTCGATATTATCGATGTTCTATATTGTTTTGAATGTTTCTATCAGGGAACATTTAATTTTGTACCGTTGAAACACTAATTGGTTCACAATGGGAAAACCAGCTCTACACATTTGTATTTTCTAGGGAGATTGCTAGAGGAACTGCGGCAAACAAACATGATATTTTTGTTTGTATAGATGACATTTTATGCTCTTGCCTAAAGAAAAGACTTTGCTTTTCCCCAAAACAATTTTTACTCTGATTTTCTCGGTCCATTGCATACGAATTCCACACCAGTTTGTCCAAAAAACTGGATGAAACTGGAAATATCCGGTTTTGTTTTGTCTAACTCAATCCCAGATATTGCTACATCCTCAGTGTTTGTGTATTCCTGATATTATCCACGGACTTTATTTTTTTGAATTTTTTTTCAGGGAACATTTAATTTTGTGCTTGGAAACACTAATTGGTTCCACATGGGGACACCATATCTACATATTCGTATTTTCTAGGGAGAAAGCTAGAGGAACTGCGTCAAACAAACATGGTATTTCTGTTTGTATAGATGACATTTTATGCTCTTGCCTAAGGAAAAGACTTTGCCTTTCTCCAAAACGATTTGTACTGTGATTTTCTCGGTCCATTGCATACGAATTCCACACCAGTTTGTCCGAATATGACTGGATGAAACCAGAAATATCCAGCTGTGTTTTGGCTAACTCAATCCCAGATATTGTTACTGCCTCTGTGTTTGTGTTTTCTGGATATTATCGATGGACTTTATTTGCCACGCCCAAAGCTGTGATTCCAGCGTAGCAAAATGTTGTTGTGTTTGTGGTCTAAGCTTGGAGGGTTGGAGTGTGAGCTCTGTGGAGTGGAGCCTCGGGTGGTTCCTGTGCAGTCCGCGGTTGTGATGACCCCCGACTCACATAAAATGAGCTGGAGACGTGCTTGCTGGTGGCTGCTGAAGCAGTGTGTTTCTGCAATTGTAGTGATCTTGATATGCATCATCTACCTGCTTTGTTTGCACTTTGTAGTTTCGCCACATAGTAAAGGAATAGCATAGCATGATCAGAACACAGAAAATCAGATTGAGAAAATCAACATTTCTAACATTGATGTTTCACAAGACTTGGTAAAGAATATCACGGACTTTGGTCCTCCAGTAGTTAGGGCAATGTTTGAGGCACTATTACAGTTAAATGAGAATAGTACATTGGGTTCTTTCCTAGGTGAAGTGGAACAACAGGAATTGTTAATAGAAACTTCAGTAACCCCAGAAGAAATTAGGCTTGAAAGGCTTATTGGAAATGAGCACTCGAACCCTAATCAAAAGTAAAAACAACTATTAGATAAAATTCCCAACCGCTCCCTGCCGGGAGGTTATGAGCAATACTTACTGAACGGCAGATGGTGGACACGTCCACGTTGGACCCCTTCAGCTAATTTAGAACTATTAGATTATATGGGATCTTATGATGAATGGGGATTTCGCTGGGTGAATCATGATGGGAAAAGACAGAGATGGGATAAGAGAGCAGGGGGCTGGAAGGAATACATTAAAAACAGCTTGAATGGTCTTTGGGACTTAGGTCAATACCTGTTCAGCAAGTTTCCTTTGTCTTTGGGTCCCACAATAGAAGTTAACCAGTAACCTCGCCTTCACCTTTCGTTCTTAAAAAAAAAATCTTGGCAAATGGAACCACAACATTTCCACTGTGTGTCCACATTGTTCCAGTGAACTCTGCATAACCTTGCTAAGTTTCTGTAATTTGTTAATGATTCTTGCCCCCTAGAATTGTCTGTAATAGTATAAAAATTGCAAGCTTGTTCTAGAATAAACGCAGCAGCATACTCATACAACTTGAGTGTCTGTCTGTCATTTCCCCCGTCGATCCTTGCTCTCCTGGACACCTTCACCCTTGTTCTCCCTCGGTCTGGGGTCTCCGGTGGAGCCGGTCCACGGCAGGTGGCGCCCGAAGAGGGACCTGAAGGACAGGTAATCTTTCTCTCTCTTTCCTTTTCCTCAGAGCAAGGACGACTCTTACCAGGGGACTGCAGCCCCGCCAGTAAAGGCTCACTGGTTAAGTGTAAGTAATTTGTAAAAAGGGGAAATCATGGGGCAATCCCTAGATAAGAATGAAAAAATGTTGGTGGTTATGTTACAAAAAATGCTGACTAAATCCGGTTTTCCTGTCTCAGTCAAAGCTGTAGAGACTTTTACTTCATTCCTTAGAAGAGTGAGTCCTTGGTTTCTGGAGGGAGGCTCGTTAACCTTAGAAGATTGGAAGAAGGTTGGTAAAGAAATGCGTAGATATGTACAAAATCAAGGAGAAAATACCCTCCCCCCGCAAGCATATCAGTTGTGGTATCAAATTAGGGAACTTTTGGCAGAAACAACCCCATTTGAAGGCTTGTGCCGTGAAACAGCGTCAGACACAGGAGAAAATGACGGTTATGAAGTACTGGACTGCGGTCCTGGTGGTCCCAGGGAATGTACTCCCTTAATGGCCTCTGCGCCTCCTATGGTTTACAATGCTATTAAGAAAGAAAAGAACGATGATGATGATATGGATACCATAGACTGGGATGTATTAGAAGATGAACAAAGAGAGGAGGATGAGGAGGACGACTTTAGAGATCACCGTCGTTTTCCTCCTGGTCCTCCCCTGCCAAAGCCTAGGAAGGCGCCTGTCCCTAAGCCTCGTAAACGCTGGGATCCTTTGCCCCCAGTACCTGTGGGCTTCAGGGGTGCAGTAGCAGAAGCACGAGAAGCTGGGGACTTGGGTCTCTGTGCCTTCCCCGTCAAGGTTTCCTCTGATGATGATGAGGAGCCTGCTTGGGAACCTTTGCCATTAAAAACTCTCAAAGAATTACAAAGTGCGGTAAAATCTAGTGGCCCTACTGCCCCTTATACTTTGCAAATTGTAGATATGATTGCCAGCCTTTGGTTGACGCCATATGATTGGATGCAAACTGCAAAGGCTACCCTCAGCCCAGGAGATTTTATTCTCTGGAGAACTGAATATCAAGATAGAAGTAATTTGACTGTTTCTCAACAAAGTAAAAAGAGAGGGCCCAAGCCCACAATGGCTATGCTTATGGGGACAGGGGATTATACTACTGCACCAAAACAGGCTAAAATTCCAAAAGATATATTGGCATTAATCACAGCCAATGCCGTGTAGGCATGGCGTACACTGCCCCCTACAGGAACCAAACCAGGTACTTTAGCAGGACTCAAACAAGGAACTGAGGAACCTTATCAGGACTTCATATCTAGATTGGAGGAGGCTGTTACCAGGATGTTGCCTCCATCAGAGGGAACTGATATGCTTTTAAAACAATTGGCTTGGGAGAATGCTAACCCTTTATGTCAGGATTTGATTCGGCCTATAAGGAAGAAAGGGACCATACAGGATTATGTTAAAGCATGCTTGGATGCCTCACCAGTTATAGTCCAGGGTATGGCCTATGCTGCAGCCATGAAAGGGCAAAAGTTTAGTGCGTATGTCAAGAAAACATATGGAGGAGGCGCGAAATCATCATCCATGGATGTTTGCTATAGCTGTGGCCAGCCCGGTCACATGCAGAGGGAATGCAAACACCCAAAAGAAGGGTCAAAAAAGCAAGGACCACCAGGCTTATGTCCTCGGTCTAAGAAAGGAAAGCATTGGAAGAATGAGTGTAAGTCTAAATTTCATAAGGATGGGACTCCTTTAGATAAGGAAAAGGATAAAGATAAGGAAGAAACAAAAAACTAGATGAGGGGTGGTCTCCTAGCCCCACTCCAAAGGGAGAGGAGTCACCAGGACAGAAACATCAGTTAAATCCGGAAGCACCCGAATTTACAGTGCATGATTTACCTAGGGCCACCCCAGGAAGTGCAGGGTTAGATTTGGCCAGCTCCAAAGATATAATTGTTTCAAAATGGGATGGTGTCACTTTAATTCCAACTAATGTTAAGGGAACTTTGTTGCCTCAAACAGTCGGATTAATTATTGGTCGTAGTTCAAATTATGCAAAAAATTTTGAAGTGCTTCCTGGAGTTTTGGATTCAGACACAGAGGCAGACATAAAAATTATGATTAGGCCGCTGAAAGAGACTATCCAAATACATAAGGGACAAAGAATAGCTCAATTATTGCTACTGCCCTACATAAACTTGCCAAACAGGATTTTACAAGGATCTAGAGGCCGAGGCCAGTTTGGCAGTACAGGTGAGGGCGTGTTTCTTATGCAAGATCTTGGCCAGCGTCCATTTAAAGTAGTCTCCCTCAATGGTAGAAAGTTTAAAGGGCTCCTAGACACCGGAGCAGATAGGACGTGCATTGCTTCCTCTGACTGGCCCTCGGCATGGCCAGTACATCGTACAGGATCTTCATTAATAGGATTGGGTTCCGCTAATGGAGTGTTGCAAAGCTCGGCGATGCTGAAGTGGACATGTGAAGGCAGGGAAGGTTACATTCAACCTTATGTTCTTCCTTCCTTGCCGTTTACCTTGTGGGGGAGAGATCTTTTAGATGCAATGGACGTGAGATTGGTAACGGCTGACAACTTAAATGAACAACATTTTTCATAGGGGCCACTGCCGAAAATCTTTTTGCAGATAAAATTCAGTGGCTGACTCAAGAGCCCGTTTGGGTGAGTCAGTGGCCACTAACAGAGGAAAACATACAGGCTCTTGAGCAGCTCGTGCAAGAACAAGTGAAGAAAGGTCATCTTGTAGAGTCAAAGAGTCCGTGGAATTCCCCGGTCTTTGTTATAAAGAAAAAATCAGGTAAATGGAGGCTTTTGCAAGACCTTAGAGCAGTCAATGCAGTTATGAAAGATATGGGTCCTTTACAGCCTGGGCTTCCTTCTCCGGTGGCAGTCCCTAAGGGGTGGAAAGTTATAGTCATAGATTTACAAGATTGTTTTTTCACTATAAAATTAGATCCGGCAGACTGTGAGCATTTCGCTTTCAGTGTGCCTTTGTCAAATTTTAAACAACCATATAGACGCTATCAATGGGTTACTTTGCCTCAGGGTATGAAAAATTCTCCTACATTATGTCAAAAATTTGTAGACAAAGCTATGCAAGTAGTTAGAACAAAATATGCCACGGCATATATAATTCATTATATGGATGATATTTTATTAGCTCATCAGGATCCACAAGTTTTAGAGGCATTGTTGTTTGATACAATTCAAGCTTTGACTGTTCATGGACTTGTAATAGCTCCGGATAAAGTTCAAAGAGATAGGCCTTTAAATTATCTCGGACAACTTATTAAAGATGATTATATTGTTTCACAGAAAATTACAATTAGAAGGGACAGGCTAAAAACTTTAAATGATTATCAGAAATTACTAGGAGATATTAATTGGCTGAGGCCACATTTAAAGATTACTACAGGAGAATTGAGTCCTCTGTATTCCATTCTTCATGGGGACTCAAACCCAAAATCGATTAGGACTTTGACACCAGAAGCTTTGAAAGCACTACAGTTAGTAGAGGAAGCATTGTCAAAAGCAAGAGTGCATCAAGTGAACTATGTTGCCCCCTGGTGTCTGTTAATTTTTTCTACAGCTTATACTCCAACCGCTTGCTTGTGGCAAGAGGGAGTCTTGGAGTGGCTCCATCTGCCCCATACGCAGGCTAAAATGTTAGCTGATTATCCTTATTTGTGTGCTATGTTAATTATTAAAGGAAGAAATCATTCTAAAGAATTATTTGGTAAAGAGCCACATACCATCGTTACTCCATATAATAAAAATCAAGTGGAGGAATTAATGCAAAATAATGAAGACTGGGTAATTGCATTGCAAAATTATACAGGTCAAATTAAATATCATTATCCAAAACATCCTATAATAGAGTTTGCTAGACATGTGGAATTGGTCTTTCCGGTATGGTTTTCACCTCAACCTTTAGCAGAAGGCCAGAATATTTTCACTGATGGGTCATCATCGGGAAGTGCTGTGGTCTATTCTAAAGAGCATGGTGTTTTTGTGACCAGTGGTGAAAAGACCTCTGCTCAACAAGCGGAGATTAGAGCAGTAATATTGGCTTTTACAAAATTTCCACAACCATTTAACCTTTATTCAGACTCTAAGTACGTGGTAAATTTATTTCCGGCTTTGGAGACAGCTCTCTTATCAGGTAAGTCATCAATTTTACAGCTATTACAGCAGTTACAAAAATTAATTAGGGAAAGAACAGCAAAATTTTATATAGGTCATATAAGAGGCCATAGCAAGTTACCTGGGCCTCTTGCAGAAGGCAATGCTATTGCAGATATGCACACTCAACCTATCGTGGCTACTGTTCAGGAGGCAGTAGAAAGCCATAAAATTCATCATCAGAACGCTGCCTCCCTGCGTAAAATGTTTTCTATCACTAGAGAACAGGCAAGGCAAATAGTCAAACAATGTACTCATTGTCCATCGGCATATCATCCTCCCAAAATGGGTGTAAATCCCCGTGGTCTCAAAGCTAATGTAATTTGGCAAATGGATGTGACTCACATATCCTCTTTTGGTAAATTAGGCTATGTACATGTAACTGTAGACACTTTCTCTCATTTTGTGCATGCTTCTGCAAGAACTGGAGAAGCGGTAAAAGATGTTATTCAACATTTAATACAATGTTTCCAAATTATGGGTATTCCTTCACAAATAAAAACTGATAATGGTCCTGCTTATATTTCTAAAGCCTTTGCAAATTTTTGTACACAATGGCACATAACTCATATTACAGGTATCCCTTATAATCCTCAAGGTCAAGCAATAATTGAACGAGCTCATCAAACATTAAAATTACAGTTGGAACGTCTTCAAAGTGCTAATGGATATTTTTCTCCGCATCATTTATTGTCACATTCTTTATTTGTGTTAAATCATTTGAATACGGATGAAAAAGGTCTGACAGCAGCCTTGAGACATTGGGACAGGGAAGTTTATAAAACTCCCCTGCCTAAAGTTCTTTGGAAGGACTTATTAACAGGAACTTGGAAAGGCCCGGATATACTAATCACCTCGGGACGAGGCTATGCTTGTGTCTTCCCACAGGATGCCGAATCCCCCATCTGGATACCAGACAGGCTCATCAGGGAACCCCCCGGAGCGACGCCATCTCTCACGCCGCTGGAAGAAGCAAAAGAGACGCATGCATCATCAGATGAGGAGACTGGAGATGACCCAGCAGTGGCAGAAGATCACGTGGATGATGATTAGGCATCTGGCTCGAGAAGTAAAGGATTTACTGGCTCGGGAGGGGAAACCCCATACTACGTCTTACTTGTTTTTGGCTTTTCTTGCATTAGTCAGTACTCCAAAAATTGCCTGTGTTCCTTATTGGGCTTATGTGCCTAATCCTCCTATTGTACAACCTATTGGGTGGTTAGACAGGGCGCCCGTGAAAGTGTTAACTAATGACTCACTGCGGTTAGGTGGTGTACAGGACTCTGATGCAAGGGTTTCCTCCTCCTCTGTAATATCTTTTGAGGGGAGAGCAGACTCTGCCGATTTGCCTGACACTGCAGGGACAAGCTCCTGATGGCTGCCTTACCACACGGTATAGAACCTTCCTAACTGATGGTCCAGACCGCGAAAACCCTGGTAAGCGCTGGGTCTGGGAAACTCAAATTCAAACTTTGGGGGCTCCATCCCCAGAATATGCGGATAATTTCACTGACATTCCAGAAAGTGATTTACCGTTGACACCATGTGTTAAAAAGTACCAAAATACGGATAGAACTTGGTTGTCATATCTAACTAAATTTCCAACTTGGCTTTCTTGTGGGTTCTCTACCGCTGCCTGGTATCGGCCTCAGGGGGTAGACATCACTATATGGGATTATTCTAATTCTAATAAAGGAACTAAAGATTATGAAGAATACCTTCAAAGTCATAAAGATGAATTCAATGGTTATACATATGTGGGTTTAGGAGAGCCACTACGACGGTGGTTTTCTCCTGGCTTTGTGGAGCCAACTTGGTTCGCTGTCAAAGGGAACGTGACAAGAAAACATACTGATTTATATCGCTTAGTGGCTGCGGCAAATATGCTGTTAGAAAAACAACCTAATCAAACTGTTTCGCAACCCATAGGTCTTAAGGCTTGTGTAGCTTATCCCAGTGCTATCTTGCTAGCTCAACCAAATGCTGTAAATATTACTAAAGAGGGTCGCTCGTATAAGATTACTTGTGCAACCTGTAAAATGACTAACTGCATTACTTCAGCTGAACCTAAAGATTTTACCACCATGTTGTTGGTGCGTAGACCGCCATTTGTGCTGCTACCCGTTGAACTTGGTGAAAAAGATTGGTATGATAATTCTGCTTTACAGGTGTTAGATTTGCTTAATGGATTATTGCGTCCAAAACACTTTGTTGCTGCTTTGATCTTAGGAATTACTGCTTTAATCACCATATTAACTACATTTGCTATTGCCACAACAGCATTAGTACAAGAAATTCAAACTGCACATTATGTTAATACATTAAATAAGAATATTACAATGGCTTTAATAACGCAAGAAGCAATAGACCAAAAATTAGAGGCAAAAATTAATGTGTTAGAGGAAGCGGTTTTAGCTTTGGGTCACGATATTGCTAATCTGCAAACAATGTATTCTGCTCGTTGTCATAGTAATTTTAAATCAATCTGTGTCACGCCATTACCATACAATGCTTCAGAATCTTGGGGGAAAGTGAAAGCTCATTTACAGGGAGTTTGGCATGACAATAATGTTACACATGATTTGGATGCTTTGCAAAAGGAGATAGCTGTTGTTAGTCAGTCTAGATTGCAATTAGGAGATTTAGAGGGTATAGCTAGTAGCTTGGAATCAGGGATAAGAAATCTGAACCCCATTACCTAGAAGAACTACCTCATATATATAGGGATTGTGGCATTAGTAGTTTTGCTGATCATTATGTTTTTACCAATCATAGTGAAATGTCTTTAAACTCATTGCAGAACGTCCAGCAAGAAGTCTTCAAGCTGCGTCTTAAAAATAAAAATAAAGGAGGAACTGCCACGCCCACAGCTGTGATTCCAGCATAGCAAAATGTTGTTGCGTTTGTGGTCTAAGCTTGGAGGGTCGGGGTGTGAGCTCTGTGGAGCGGAGCCTCGGGTGGTTCCTGTGCAGTCCGCGGTTGTGATGACCCCCGACTCACATAAAATGAGCTGGAGACGTGCTTGCTGGTGGCTGCTGAAGCAGTGTGTTTCTGCAATTGTAGTGATCTTGATATGCATCATCTACCTGCTTTGTTTGCACTTTGTAGTTTCGCCACATAGTAAAGGAATAGCATAGCATGATCAGAACACAGAAAATCAGATTGAGAAAATCAACATTTCTAACATTGATGTTTCACAAGACTTGGTAAAGAATATCACGGACTTTGGTCCTCCAGTAGTTAGGGCAATGTTTGAGGCACTATTACAGTTAAATGAGAATAGTACATTGGGTTCTTTCCTAGGTGAAGTGGAACAACAGGAATTGTTAATAGAAACTTCAGTAACCCCAGAAGAAATTAGGCTTGAAAGGCTTATTGGAAATGAGCACTCGAACCCTAATCAAAAGTAAAAACAACTATTAGATAAAATTCCCAACCGCTCCCTGCCGGGAGGTTATGAGCAATACTTACTGAACGGCAGATGGTGGACACGTCCACGTTGGACCCCTTCAGCTAATTTAGAACTATTAGATTATATGGGATCTTATGATGAATGGGGATTTCGCTGGGTGAATCATGATGGGAAAAGACAGAGATGGGATAAGAGAGCAGGGGGCTGGAAGGAATACATTAAAAACAGCTTGAATGGTCTTTGGGACTTAGGTCAATACCTGTTCAGCAAGTTTCCTTTGTCTTTGGGTCCCACAATAGAAGTTAACCAGTAACCTCGCCTTCACCTTTCGTTCTTAAAAAAAAATCTTGGCAAATGGAACCACAACATTTCCACTGTGTGTCCACATTGTTCCAGTGAACTCTGCATAACCTTGCTAAGTATCTGTAATTTGTTAATGATTCTTGCCCCCTAGAATTGTCTGTAATAGTATAAAAATTGCAAGCTTGTTCTAGAATAAACGCAGCAGCATACTCATACAACTTGAGTGTCTGTCTGTCATTTCCCCCGTCGATCCTCGCTCTCCTGGACACCTTCACCCTTGTTCTCCCTAGGTCTGGGGTCTCCGGTGGAGCCGGTCCGCGGCATTTATTGTTTTCAATGTTTTTATCAGGGAACATTTAATTTTGTACCGTTGAAACACTAGTGGTTTCCACATGGAGACACCAGATCTACACTTTCGTATTTTCTAGGGAGAAAGCTAGAGGAACTGCGGCAAACAAACGTGATATTTCTGTTTGTATAGATGGCATTTTCAGCAGTTGCCTAACGAAAAGACTTTGCTTTTCTTGAAACCATTTTTACTGTGAATTTCTCGGTCCATTGCATACGAATTCCAAACCAGTTTGTCCGTATACGCTGGAGGAAACCGGAATTATCCGGTATTCATTTGGCTAACTCAATCCCAGATATAGCTACAGCCTCTGTGTTTGTGTATTCCTGATATTATCCACGGACTTCATTGTTTTGAATGTTTTTTTTCAGGGAACATTTAATTTTGTGCTGTGAAACACTAATTGGTTCATCATGGGGACACCAGCTCTACACATTCGTATTTTCTAGGGAGAAAGCTAGAGGAACTATGGCAAACAAACATGATATTTCTGTTTGTATAGATGACATTTTATGCACTTGACTAACGAAAAGACTTTGCTTTTCTCCAAAACCATTTTTACTGTGATTTTCCGGTCCATTGCTTACGAATTCTACACCAGTTTGTCCGGATATGACTGGATGAAACCAGAAATATCCGGTTTTGTTTTGGCTAACTCCATCCCAGATATTGCTACAGCCTCTGTGTTTGTGTATTCCTGATATTATCCACAGAACTTATTGTTTTGAATGTTTTTTATCAGGGAACATTTAATTTTCTGCTTGGAAACACTAATTGGATCCACATGGAGACACCAGCTCTACACATTCGTATTTTCTAGGGAGAAAGCCAGAGGAACTGCGGCAAACAAACATGGTATATCTGTTTGTATAGATGACATTTTATGCTCTTGCCTAACGAAAAGACTTTGCCTTTCTCCAAAACGATTTGTACTGTGATTTTCTCGGTCCATTGCATACGAATTCCACACGAGATTGTCCGGATATGACTGGATGAAACCAGAAATATCCGGCTTTGTTTTGGCTAACTCAATCTGAAATATTGCTACATCCTCTGTTTGTGCATTCCTGATATTATCTATGGACTTTATTGTTTTGAATGTTTTTTATCAGGGAACATTTAATTTTGTAATTGGAAACACTAATTGATTCCACGTGGAGACACCAGCTCTACACATTCGTATTTTCTAGGGAGAAAGCTAGAGGAACTGCGGCAAACAAACATGATATTTCTGTTTGTATCGATGACATTTTATGCACTTAGCAAACGAAAAGACTTTGCTTTTCTCCAAAGCTTTTTTTAGTGCGATTTTCTCGGTCCATTGCTTACGAATTCCACACCAGTTTGTCCGGATATGACTGGATGAAAACAGAAATATCTGGTTGTGTTTTGGCTAACTCAATCCGAAATATTGTGAAAGCCTCTGTTGGTGATTTCTGGATATTATCGATGGACTTTATTGTTTTGAATGTTTTTATCAGGGAACATTTAACTTTGTAATTGGAAACACTAATTCATTCATAATCTGAACACCAGCTCTACACATTCGTATTTTCTAGGGAGACAGCTAGAGGAACTGCGGCAAAGAAACATGATATTTCTGTTTGCATAGATGAGATTTTATGCACTTGCCTAACGAAAAGACTTTGCTATTCTCCAAAACCATTTTTACTGTGATTTTCTCAGTCCATTGCATACAAATTCACAATATTATGTCCAGATATGACTGGATGAAAACAGAAATATCAGGTTGTGATTTGGCTAAGTCAATCCGAAATATTTTGAAAGCCTCTGTGTTTGTGTCTTCTGGATATTATCAACGGACTTAATTTTTTGAATGTTTTTTATCGGGGAACATTTTATTTTTAGCTTGGATACAGTAATTCGTTCCACATGGAGACACCAGCTGAACATATTCGTATTTTCTAGGGAGAAAGCTAGAGGAACTGTGGCAAACACATATGATATTTCTGTTTGTATAGATGACATTTTATGCACTTGCCTATCGAAAAGACTTTGCTTTTCTCCAAAAGCATTTTTACTGTGACTTTCTCGGTCCATTGCATACGAATTCCACACCAGTTTACCGGATATGACTGGATGAAAGCAGAAATATCCGGTTTTGTTTTGGGTAACTCAATCCCAGATATTGCTACAGCCTCTGTGTTTGTGTATTCCTGATATTATCCATGGACTTTATTGTTATGAATGTTTTTTTATCAGGGAACATTTTATTTTGAGCTTCGAATCACTAATTGGTTCCATATGGAGACACCAGCTCTAAACATTCGTTTTTCTAGGGAGAAAGCTAGTGGAACTGCGGCAAAGAAACATGATACTTCTGTTTGTATCGATGACATTTTTGCAATTACCTAACGAAAAGACTTTGCTTTTCTCCAAAACCATTTTTACTGTGATTTTTTTAGTTCATTGCATACGAATTCCATACCACTTTTTCCGGATATGACTGGATGAAACCAGAAATATAGGGTTGTGTTTTGGCTAACTCAATCCGAAATATTGTGAAAGCCTCTGTGTTTGTGTTTTCTGGATATTATCAACGGATTTTAGTTGTTTTCTTTTTTTCTTTTATTTATTGAATATAAATTTCCAGTGTACAGCTTATGATTTACAATGGCTTCCCCCTCCCATAAATTCCATCGCACCGCAACCCTCCCCTCTCCCGCTCCTTCTCCCCTTTCATTTGCATCAAGATTTATTTTTAATTCTCTTTATATACAGAAGATCAATTTAGTATATATGAAGTAAACATTTCAACATTTTGCACCCACATAGAAACACAAAGTGAAACATACTGTTTGAGTACTAGTTATAGCATTAAATCACAATGTACAGCACATTAAGCATAGAGATCTCACATGAGGAGCAAGTGCACAGTGGCTCCTGTTGTTGACCCAACAAATTGACACTCTAGTTTATGGCGCCAGTAACCATCCTAGGCTGCCATCATGAGTTGCCAAGGCTATGGAAGCCTTCCAAGTTTACCGACTCTGATCATATTTAGACAAGGTCATAAAAGACAGAGTGAGGATAGTAACCAATGATCCTACGAGTGGCATTTACCAGCTTTGAACAATTGTACAGCATTAAGTGGGGGAGAGGACCATCAGTACACACAGGTTGGGAGTAGAGCCATTGGTGGTAGAGTAGAGGTTATGATTACAAAGGAATGAGGCCCAAGTGCACTAGACAGGGCCTAGAACAAAGGACAGAGTCATTATTAGAGGAGCTAAGAAAGGTGCTGTCTAAGCTACAAGTAATTTTCTGATTGAGAGGGAAACAGAACCTGATAGAAGGGGCTTGATAATAATCTGGTGGGCTTTAGGCCTTGTAAGTTAAGAGGCCCAGACCTATCTATCTCTTCACATGGGGTATATCCTAAGGGAGGTGTGAACCTCCTAGGGGAAGGCCCTCTGTTGACTTTCATTACTTGGCTGGCCTGGAAGGAGCGCTGGGCAGGTAAATGCAGGCGGCATCTCTAACAAGAAATTTACAGTTCTGCCTGCAATGTTGCTGACCCTACTTGACCAAACCCTCAGCTGCAGTGGTCACTTTGGAAGTTGGGCTGAGTGAAGGGCTTTTCAGCTTAGAGCCAATAAGATCTGTGGCTCTGACCTGGGCATCCTTCGACTCCAGGGCAGGTCCATTTTCAGTGATCCAACTCTTGGCAGAGCTACCAGGGCTCTTCACAAGCTGACTTCTGCTGAAGCCCAGGCTTACCACATTGAAAGCCACTGCAGTGGACTGGCCTGTTGGGTCTCCTTGAGGGCAGATCACTGTACAGATCAGCCATTAATAGGCCTGCCACCCATTGCTTCTGATGCCGAGCTTTCTTTTCCTCCTGGTTTGTGTTAAAGCAGACCAGAGCATGCAAGTCAAGGGAGTGCCCAAGTCCCATCTCTAATCTTCTGTGGCCTGAACTACAAGTCTATAGTCACAGGCATGTTCTGCAGTAGTTTTTCTAAGGTAGACAATGCCCATGAGGAAAATTATATTCTCACTTGAAAACTTTCTTTCCCTTTGGTCTGAAAGGGAGGTTTTTTCTACTTACTGTATACTTCGCTGATGGCAAAGTGAATCTACTATGAGATTATTAGTTAAGTTCTTATTTTGGCTATGCTATTACAGAAAACTGTTAGCCATCTCTTTTATAATGTCTAAAGATTCAATTGTGCATCCTACAGATTCCTTTATAATAGAATTAGTTTCCTACCTTGAAGAGAATAGAGAAATGAAAGAACAAGTTGGGCTTAGAATAGAGAAATGAGGGAGCAAGTCCTAGATCGCTTACTGACAATAGCAATATTACATGAATCCTTAGCAAACCGTTTCAACCATTAGATAACAACTTAAGAAAACATTTACCAGAAGGTCCAATGCCTTCTATAAATTTTAAGAATCATGTATTTGAAAACACCTCTTAAATATCTAACATGGTGTAGTTTGTTTAGCCAGTAAACTTAAGCACAACCATCTAAAATGTTTTTAGTTTCTTTCTACCAACAAGTATAAAACATATGATACAGAGATCCAGGTCACACCAATTAAAATGTATCTTTGATGGATTTTAGCTCCTTAAATTTATGGACCATCTTATCTATAAGCCATTTAAAATAAAACTCTTAATAAAATTCCCCCATGTGGACATACAATATGTACACACATATAACGTAGCATAATAGACCAATATAGCAATTTTAATAATAGCTTTTAAAATCTTTAACTCTTTTTCTAGATTGCCAATGGATTTGAATTGCTTTTTGTTTTAGTAACCTCAGTTAACCATACTTTCTCTCAGTTGGTACTGTTAATACATTATTGGCTTCATCTGTTTACAGAGCCATCCCAAAGTACTGAATACAATAAAAGTGGCTGGAAAAAGTCCATAGGAACCTATAGGAGGACAGCTAAACACAGAACCAACAATGCTTTAGTTTTATGAGCAGCACATCATATATAACTATGGATGACAAAAGACTTTAAGTCACCATGTTTAAAATTATAAACTCATCAACCAACAAGAGGCACTTGCTTACTTCACAGTATTTTTGAAAGCACCTGTAGGATTTTACAAGTATTTAACCCTTTAGGCCTCTGGGGCTTTCTCATTAAGATAACTATCATGTCTAGTAACACAAGATCATTAGACTTTTTAATTCTCAAACATTTGTATTAATGGCATTTTCCATTATAGAAACTTAAAGTCTGGTAGCACATCACATCCTGACAGTCCTTCTAATATAATCCAAATAGCCTGCTTAGTTGGTGTCTCTATAAGATGAGAGACATAGGTCCTTCGATTTTTTCAGTTGGGCCCAAACTGGAAAAACCAAAGTCCAGGATTTACTGGAAAGTTTAGAGACCAGATTGTTTGAAACTTTGATTTTTTGAATGCCTGTCAAGAATGCCAAGAAGGCTCAAAATCCAAAATATCTGGTTGAAATAAGATTCCTTAAAATCATGACATAACATAGACCAAATTTGATCATTGTTACAAGGTGACTATTCAAATCTTTGAAAAGAAGCACATATTTAAATAACCCATAGCTCTTAATAAATATTCAGCTGTTTTTGAACAATTAGAATTTAACAGACATCAAGAACACATAATAGATTACTTTAACACATTGCTTTAACAGAGCATCAGAGTTTAATTCTATGTCAAAGAGAAATTGAGCCTCCTGTGATCTTTTGCGGTGAGGTTTCCTTCCTTTACCTTCTTTCATATTGGTGACCTTGTTTCTGTGTTTCCGTGTGTAACACATCGTTAAGCCTCTTTTGGCAGGGCAGGATGAGTGGTAACAAATTCTTTCAGTTTCTGTTTGCTATGAAAAGTCTTAATTTCACCTTCATTCACAAATGAGAGCTTTGCAGGATATAATATTCTGGGCTGGCAGTTTTTCTCTCTTAGTACCTGGGCTATGTCTCGCCATTCCCTTCTAGCTTGTAGGGTTTCTGATGAGAAGTCTGCTGTGAGTCTAATTGGAGATCCTCTAAGAGTAATCTGACGTTTCTCTCTTGCACATTTTAGGATCTTTTCTTTATGTTTCACTGTGGTGAGTTTGATTACAACATGTCGTGGTGAGGATCTCTTTTGGTCATGTTTATTAGGGGTTCTATAAGCTTCCTGTACTAAGATGCCTCTGTCCTTCTCCAAACCTGGGAAATTTTCTGCTAGTATCTCCCTGAAAATGCCTTCTAATCCTTTCTCCCTCTCCATGCCTTCAGGAACTCCTAGAACCCGAATGTTGGGTTTTTTAATAGTATCCTGTAGATTCCTGACAATATTTTTTAGATTTCTGATTTCTTCTTCTTTTCTTTGGTTTGCCTGTTTCCTTTCCTGTTCTCCGTCTTCTTTTTTTTTTAATTTTTTTGACAGGCAGTGTGGATAGTGAGAGAGAGAGAGAGAGAAAGGTCTTCCTTTTGCCGTTGTTTCACCCTCCAATGGCCGCCGCGGTAGGCGCGCTGCATCCTGCGCATCGCGCTGATCCGATGGCAGGAGCCAGGTGCTTATCCTGGTCTCCCATGGGGTGCAGGGCCCAAGGACTTGGGCCATCCTCCACTGCACTCCCTGGCCACGCAGAGAGCTGGCCTGGAAGAGGGGCAACTGGGATAGGATCGGTGCCCCGACCGGGACTAGAACCCGGTGTGCCGGCGCCGCAAGGCAGAGGATTAGCCTAGTGAGCCGTGGCGCCGGCCATGTTCTCCGTCTTCTATGTCTAATATTCTCTCTTCTGCTTCGCCCATTCTGTTTTTAAGGCTCTCTAATGTGCTTGTCATTTGATTATTGAATTCTTCATTTCATTATGATTTCTCGTCACTATCACAGTTTCTTGTTCCACTAGTTGCTTCATTTCATTTTGATTCCTCCTTAATATTTCATTTTCACGAGATAGATTTTCTATCTTGTCCATTAAGGATTTCTCTAGTTCAAGAATTTGTTTTTGATAACTTCTTAATGTTCTTATCAATTTTTTGAGATCCGCTTCTTGCATTTCTTCGATCTCATCATCTTCATAATCTTGAATTGGGGTGTCTTTTTCATTTGTGGGCGTCATAGTGTCTTCCTTGTTCTTGTTAGCTTGGTTTTTGTGTTTGTTGTTTGGCATGTTGGAGATATTTGGTTTCTTCACTGTGGTGTTTTTTTTCTTGTTACACTATGGCTCTATATTAAGTGGACTGTCTGCTTTCAGTGGAGTCTTAGAGGCTTGAGATGAGTGTGCACTGAGAGCTGTGTTTGGTTCCTCAGGGTTGAGGGTGTGTCAAAGATGACACTCCCAGGTTAGGTGTGGTAAATGTCTCTTTCTTTTTTTGATCCATAAGGGAAGTAATTCTGCACAGCTGAACGTAATTGGAGGTAGTTAGCAGGCAAATGATATACCCACAGGAGCCAGAGATCGGAAGCTCTTTCCCAAGGACCACACAGGAAATCTGTGCTGCCCTCAGTGTGGGCTCCAATTCTCCTGCAGTCTCCCACTGGGTTGCCAAGTTAGATCCTAACCTCCTGTTATTTCACCCCTCCCCACAGAGTCAGGTGTTTCTGCTAGGCTCAGGGCCGGTACAGACCTGAGGTCGCACTGCTTATGACGTATGTCCAAAATGGCGCCTGCTCTGTCTTGCTCACTTTTGAGATGTGAGCAGAGAGAGAGAAACTTGTGTCCGTATCGGTCACTTTTTTTATTTGTTTCCTCTCTCTCTTCTCGTTAGCCTGGTGAGTGTTTCCCCATGGAGTTTCAAGCCTCGTTCCCTCTAGCCTCCTCTTTCCACTTGCCCGCTGGTGTCTCGAGCTATTGAGGTTCGGCTCACCTCACGTTCCAGCGCTGGTGTGCTGAGTCTGCCGCTGGTGTCCCGAACTTGGGCTCCCACGCTCTCCACGCAGTTACACTGTGAAACACTAGTTCCGGAACTGTTTCCTCTGCTGTTTCATCCCCTACTCTTCCTTGACCCTGCAATATATCCACTTATATTAAACTGTCTCTCCCCCGGACTAATAGTGTGCTCGCTGCCTATTTCGCCATCTTACTGCTCTCTAAATTTCCTATCCGGACTTTATTCTTTAGAATGCTGTTTATCGGGGAACATTTTATTTTGAGCTTGTATACAGTATTTGGTTCCACATGGAGACACCAGCTGAACATACTCATATTTTCTAGGGAGAAACCTAGAGGAACTGCGACAAACAAACATGATATTTCTGTTTGTATAGATGACATTTTATGCACTTGCCTTACGAAAAGACTTTGCTTTTCTCCAAAACCATTTTTACTGTGATTTTCTCAGTCCATTGCTTACGAATTCCACACCAGTTTGTCCAGATATAACTGGATGAAACCGGAAATATCCGGTATTGTTTTGGCTAACTCAATCCGAAATATTGTGAAAGCCTCTGTGTTTGTGTTTCCTGAATATTATCAACGGACTTTAGGTTTTTGAATGTTTTTTATTGGGGAATATTTTATTTTGAGCTTGGATACAGTAATTCGTTCCACAAGGAGACACCACCTGAACATATTCGTAATTTGTAGGGAGAAAGCTAGAGGAACTGTGGCAAACAAACATGATATTTCTGTTTGTATGGATGACATTTTATGCACTTGCCTTACGAAAAGACTTTGCTGTTCTCCAAAACTATTTTTACTGTGATTTTCTCGGTCCATTGCATATGAATTCCACACCAGTTTGTCAGGATATGACTGGATGAAAACAGAAATATCTGGTGGTGGTTTGGCTAACTCAATCCGAAATATTGTGAAAGCCTCTGTGTTTGTGTTTCCTGGATATTATCGATGGACTTTATTATTTTGAATATTTTAATCAGGGAACATTTAATTTTGTACCTTTGAAATACTAGTTGGTTCTTCATGGGGACACCAGCCTTACATATTCGTATTTTCTGGGGAGAAAGCTAGAGGAACTGCGACAAACATACATGATATTTCTGTTGGTATAGATGACATTTTATGCACTTGCCTAACGAAAAGACTTTGCTATTCTCAAAAACTATTTTTACTGTGATTTTCTCCGTCCATTGCATACGAATTCCACTCCAGTTTGTGCAGATATGACTGGATGAAACCGGAAATATCCGGTATTATTTAGGCTAACTCAATCCGAAATATTGTGAAAGCTTCTGTGTTTGTGTTTTCTGGATATTATCAACGGACTTTAGGTTTTTGAATGTTTTTTATTGGGGATCATTTTATTTTGAGCTTGGATACAGTAATTCATTCCACAAGGAGACACTAGCTGAACATATTAATATTTTCTAGGGAGAAAGCTAGAGGAACTGTGGCAAAAAAACATGATATTTCTATTTGTATCGATGACATTTTATGCACTTTCCTAACAAAAAGACTTTGCTTTTCTCCAAAACCATTTTTACTGTGAATTTCTCGGTCCATTGCATACGAATTCCACAACAGATTGTCCAGATATGAATGGATGAAAACAGAAATATCCAATGGTGGTTTGGCTAACTCAATCTGAAATATTGTGAAAGCCTCTGTGTTTGTGTTTTCTTGATATTATCGATGGACTTTATTGTTTTGAATATTTTTATCAGGGAAGATTTAATTTTGTACCATTGAAACACTAATTGGTTCATCATGGGACACCAGCTCTACAGATTTGCATTTTCTAAGGAGAAAGCTAGAGGAACTACGGCAAACAAACATGATATTTCTGTTTGTATAGATGACATTTGATGCATTTGCCTAACGAAAAGACTTTGCTGTTCTGCAAAACCATTTTTACTATGATTTTCTCGGTCCATTGCATACGAATTCCACACCAGTTTGTACGGATATGACTGGATGAAACCGGAAATATCCGGTATTGTTTTGTCTAACTCAATCCGAAATATTGTGAAAGCCTCTGTGTTTCTGTTTTCTGGATATTATCAACGGACTTTAGGTGTTTTAATTTTTTTTGGGGGGGGGAACATTTTATTTTGAGCTTAGATACAGTAATTCGTTTTACAAGGAGACAGCAGCTGAACATATTCGTATTTTCTAGGGAGAAAGCTAGAGGAACTGTGGCCAACAATCATGATATTTCTGTTGGTATCGATGACATTTTATGCACTTGCCTAACGAAAAGACTTTGCTATTCTCCAAATAAATTTTAAGGAGATTTTCTCGGTCCATTGCATACGAATTCCACACCAGTTTGTCCGGATATGACTGGATGAAACCAGAAATATCCAGTATTGTTTTGGCTAACTCAATCCGAAATATTGTGAAAGCCTCTGTGTTTGTGTTTTCTGGATATTATCGATGGACTTTATTGTTTTGAATGTTTTTATCAGGGAACATTTAATTTTGTACCGTTGAAACACTAATTGGTTCATCTTGGGGACACCAGCTCTACACATTCGTATTTTCTAGGGAGAAAGCTAGAGGAACTGCGGCAAACAAACATATTTCTGTTTGTATAGATGAAATTTTATGCACTGCCCTTACGAAAAGACTTTGCTTTTCTCCAAAACCATTTTGTCTGTGAATATCTCAGTGCATTGCTTACGAATTCCACATCAGTTTACCGGATATGACTGGATGAAACCGGAAATATCCGGTGTTGTTTTGGCTAACTCAATCCGAAATATTGTGAAAGCCTCTGTGTTGGTGTTTTCTGGATATTATCAACGGACTTTAGGTTTTTGAATGTTTTTTTATTGGGGAACATTTTACTTTGAGCTTGGATACAGTAATTGGTTCCACAAGGAGACACCAGCTGAACATATTCGTATTTTCTTGGGAGAAAGCTAAAGGAACTGCGGCAAACAAACATGATATTTCTGTTTGTATAGATGACATTTTATGCACTTGCCTAACGAAAAGGCTTTGCTATTCTCCAAAACCATTTTTACTGTGAATTTCTCGGTCCATTGCATACGAATTCCACACCAGTTTGTCCGGATATGACTGGATGAAAACAGAAATATCCGGTGGCGGTTTGGCTAACTCAATCCGAAATATTGTGAAAGCCTCTGTGTTTGTGTTTTCTGGGTATTATCGATGGACTTTATTGTTTGGAATATTTTCATCAGGGAACATTTAATTTTGTACCGTTGAAACACTAATTGGTTCATCATGGGGACACCAGCTCTACACATTTGTATTTTGTAGGGAGAAAGCTAGAGGAACTGTGGCAAACAAACATGATATTTCTGTTTGTCTAGAAGACATTTTATGCACTTGCCTTAGGAAAAGACTTTGCTATTCTCCAAAACCATTTTTACTGTGATTTTCTCAGTCCATTGCATATGAATTCCACAACAGTTTGTCCGGATATGACTGGATGAAAACAGAAATATCCGGTATTGTTTTGGCTAACTCAATCCGAAATATTGTGAAAGCCTCTGTGTTTGTGTTTTCTGGATATTATCAACGGAATTTATGGTTTTGAATGTTTTTTACTGGAGGGCATTTTATTTTGAGCTTGGATACACAAATTGGTTCCACATGGAGACACCAGCTGAACATATTCGTATTTTCTAGGAAGAAAGCTAGAGGAACTGTGGCAAACAAACATGATATTTCTGTTTGTATGGATGACATTTTATGCACTTGCCTTACGAAAAGACTTTTCTGTTCTCCAAAACTATTTTTACTGTGATTTTCTCGGTCCATTGCATACGAATTCCACAAAAGTTTGTCCGGATATGACTGGATGAAACCGGAAATATCCAGTATTGTTTAGGCTAACTCAATCAGAAATATTGTGAAAGCCTCTGTGTTGGAGTTTTCTGGATATTATCAACGGACTTTAGGTTTTTGAATGTTTTTTATTGGGGAACATTTTATTTTGAGCTTGGATACAGTAATTTGTTCCACATGGAGACACCAGCTGAACATATTCGTATTTTCTAGGGAGAAAGCTAGAGGAACTGTGGCAAACAAATATGATATTTTTGTTTGTATCGATGACATTTTATGAACTTGCCTTACGAAAAGACTTTGCTATTCTCCAAAACCATTTTTACTGTGATTTTCTCGGTCCATTGAATACGAATTCCACACCAGTTTCTCCGGATATGACTGGATGAAAACAGAAATATCCGGTGGTGGTTTGGCTAACTAAATTCGAGATATTGTGAAAGCCTCTGTGTGTTTTCTGGATATTATCGATGGACTTTATTGTTTTGAATTTTTTATAAGGGAACATTTAATTTTGTACCGTAGAAACAGTAATTGGTTCATCATGGGGACACCAGCTCTACACATTCGTATTTTCTAGGGAGAAAGCTAGAGGAACTGTGACAAAGAAACATGATATTTCTCTTTGTATAGATGACATTATATGCACTTGCATAACGAAAAGACTTTGCTGTTCTCCAAAACCATTTTTACTGTGATTTTCTCGGTCCGTTGCATACGAATTCCACAACAGTTTGTCCGGATATGACTGGATGAAAACAGAAATATCCGGTTGTGTTTTAGCTAACTCAATCTGAAATATTGTGAAAGCCTCCGTGTTTGTGTTTTCTGGATGTTATCAACGGACTTTAGTTTTTTCAATGTTTTTTATCGGGGAACATTTTATTTTGAGCTTGGATACACTAATTGGTTCCACATGGAGACACCAGCTGAACATATTCCTATTTTCTAATGTAGGACCCCAGAGCAGGTGTCCCACAAATCGACTGCACCCCAGACACACGAGCTCCACAGCAATCGATGCAAAGAGCAAGAGCGAAGTTTATTTCATTTGCAAATTGGCCGTCTCAACAGCACAACAGCACCCTCTAGTGCAGTGCAGAGAGAACGGCCCCGATCATCAGTTTCACAGAGTATTTAAAGCTTAAAACTGCAACATTAGCATATTTTAACTGTGTTACAATTTCATTGGATAACTTAAATGATTACAGAATACAGAAAGAAGTTACATGCTGTACGTGCCTTGCGGTTTTTATCTTTAGCTTGAGCAAGCAGGAGGGCAGGGGTCGTAAAACCTGGTATGTGGGATAACAGGATGTTACTATCAGGGCGGGGGTATGTGGAAACTTGATATGCTAGATGACAGGATATAGGTTGGGTACATTTTCTGTTAACTTCAGCCTTTATAGTTCCTAAAAATGGTTACATATTGCAAGCTCAGTCATCTTATAAAAGTGGTCACATTTCTTGCAAGCTTATTGCAAGCCCAGCCAATTTGTACAAAAGCAGAACAATGTGCGGTTAGTTTGAGCAACTCCATCTTAAACCTGAGCAACTTCGTTTTAAACCTGCCTAATTCTTTCATTCCCTCCTCTTGTCTTTGGCAAATTTTAATCTTAAAATTTTAGGGATTACCCTTAACCCCTGTCTTAAAACTTTTTTGAAGGTCTGAAATAAAGGAAGGGAGCAGGTGTTGAGGTGCAAATGCATATAGATGCCTTCTCTTTAGGCCTGTCACACACACACAAGCTCATAACTGACTTCCTGCCTAACATTTTTCCTTAAGAGGAATACCCAAAATTTTTGGGATTATGGATGGAGTTCCGTCTTCTGTAACTTCTTCAAAGCTGGCATGTGGGCGTCGAGGGAGATTTGGGTATTTCCTCTTGCTATCTGTCTTATGGTATGTGACAGTAGCCTTAGAAACACTGTGCTGCTCGGTCCAGGGGGCTGCTCAGGTCGTCCAGTGGGATGGGCTGGAAGCTTTATCTGACGACAATTTGGAGTTTAACAGCTCTTAGTCTGCTAGAGACAAAACGAACAAGGGCATTAAAAACACACAGTCCAAAGAGAAGCAGCAAGATTACAGAAGTTATTGGGCCAAGGAGAGGAAATAGCCAAGATTTCCATGACCAGATGTTAGGCCAGAAATCCCAGCCCTGCTCGGCCTGGCCCTGGAGCTGTTTGGAATTGTCCAGGAAAAGTACAAATTTGGGTTTGTATCTGTCCAGTTGAATTGACCCAGAAACAACATTTTTCCTGGAGCATGGCACAGATACCCCCTGGAGCAGCAGTTAGCATGTTTAATACTTTTTTTTAACCTTTTGTGACTTTTACACACCCTTTTTAACTTACTTTAAACATTTTACCATTTTTATTTTAGTTTAGAGTAAACTAGTCATTAGGATAAAGTTATTTTTACAAACCATGTCCTTTTTTATATAAAAAGCTCTTTTTTAACCCTTTTTACCAATAACACTCTTTTTTTGAACCTTTTTTGCCAAGCACACATTTTTATACTTGAAGTTTTTTATAGAGCCTGGTTGGCTCTTCTTACCTTACCAGAAGACTGAGGTCTCCATGCAGAGTGAAGATGCCTTACAAATTCCTTGTATGATTTAGAGCTCTGGTGAAGGCAATCAGTTCTGTTAGCTGAGCAAAAGTTCCTTGGGGCAGAGCACGTTTCAATAACGTGCCATGCTGTGACTGTTGTATACCCTGAGGAGCAGGTCCTGTCTAACAAAGCTGCTTCCATTTATGAACCAAACTTTATTTGCATTAGTCAGGGGGCTGTCTTTTAGGTCCCTTTTGCTGGCATAGATCAAGTCTATAGGCTCAGTACAGGAGTGGAGGGGACCACTTTCCCTTGGAACTGGCATTAAAGTAACTGGGTTTATGCCTTATTTTTACCTGAGGGTTTTCGAGAAGGAGGACCTGGTATTTTAGTATTTTACTATCTTTAGGCACTGAGGCCATCCTTGTGCAACCATGTCTAAGGTTTTAGAAAAGTAGCCCACAGGTTGCTTAACAGGTCCCGGATCCTGAGTTAACCTTCCTAAGGCGACTCCCTGCCTCCCAGTGATGTACAGTTGGGAGGGTTTCTCTGGGCGTGGCAGTCCTAGCACAGGGGCTTTAGCCATAGCATCCTTTAGCTGAGTGAAGGCTGTGGTTTGCTCTTTCCCCCAAAGGAGGGGGCTCTGCTTTGGCTGCCTGTCAAGAGCCTGGTTTAGGAACTGTGCCATTTCCCTGTATCTAGGAACCTGTAACCTGATAGATAAAAGCTGGGACTGCCTAAAGTTTGCAGAAGTAGGAATTTGCTGCTTGGCCCATATCCTCTCTGGGGCTGGTTTTCTCTCCCCAGGGGAGAGGATAAGGGTCAAATAGTTAACACTTTAATGGACTAGCTATGCTTCATTTTTCTCCAGATACCTAGTAGCTAGTTTTGCTAGGAAGTTAAGACTCTAGACTAGAGTCTCAGACTGGGAAAGGAGACAGACTACAAATTATTTACATTTAATCATTTACATTATGGATTATTGTGCACCTCCCTCCAAGAGATAGTCCCTTTAAGTCCTCAGTGAGGACCTGTCCAAATAGGTGCAGGACTATCTGAGTTAGCTGTTACTGAAAGCCCTGTTTTTAGGAACTGGCAGGGAGGGCTTTCAGTAAGCTTAATACTATTGGATAGACGTTTAAGGCCTGGCTGGGTGTGTGAGGCCCAGACCTATGCAGGGGGTGCTGAAAGAAAATTGCAAGAGATGCGAATCTCCTTTAAGGGAGGCACCCTGTTGACCTGCATTACCTGGCTGGACTAGGAGAGCTTTAATAGGAGGCTGGTAGAAATAGGCAACTTGCGTTTCACTGACCCTAGGCCATCCCCTCAATAGCAGTGCCTGGAGCTAGAAGCTAGGCAGAGGCTGGGCAGAGCCAAAGGCTTTTTAGCTTGGGGCCACAAGGTCTGCGGTTCTGAACCAGGAGTCCTTCGACACCCAGGGCAGTTCCGTGTCCAGTGGCCATGCTCTTGGCAGAGCTGACAGAAGGCAGTTTCTGTTGCGGCAGCTGCTTGCCCAATGCCCTGGCTCCTTATATCAGCAACAGGTGCTGTTTGGGGTGACTGGCTGAAAACAGAAACTTCCCGTGGTGTTTTGGCTAACTCAATCCGAAATATTGTGAAAGCCTCTGTGTTTGTGTTTTCTGGGTATTATCGATGGACTTTATTATTTTGAATGTTTTTTTATCAGGGAAAATTTAATTTTGTACCGTAAAAACACTAATTGGTTCATCATGGGGACACCAGCTCTACACATTCTTATTTTCTAGGGAGAAAGCTAGAGGAACTGCGACAAAGAAACATGATATTTCTCTTTGTATAGATGACATTATATGCACTTGCATAACGAAAAGACTTTGCTATTCTCCAAAACCATTTTTACTGTGAATTTCTCGGTCCATTGCATACGAATTCCACACCAGTTTGTCCGGATATGACTGGATGAAACCGGAAATATCCAGTTGTGTTTTGGCTAACTCAATCAGAAATATTGTAAAAGCCTCTGTGTTTGTGTTTTCTGGGAATTATCGATGGACTTTATTGTTTTGAATGTTTTTTATCAGGGAACATTTAATTTTCTAACGTTGAAACACTAATTAGTTCATAATGGGGACACCAGCTGAACATATTCGTATTTTCTATGGAGAAAGCTAGAGGAACTGTGGCAAACAAACATGATATTTCTGTTTGTATGGATGACATTTTATGCACTTGCCTTACGAAAAGACTTTGCTGTTCTCCAAAACTATTTTACTGTGATTTTCTCGGTCCATTGCAAACGAAGTCCACAACAGTTTGTCCGGATATGACTGGATGAAAACAGAAATATCTGATTGTGTTTTGGCTAACTCAATCCAAAATATTGTGAAAGCCTCTGTGTTGGTGTTTTCTGGATAGTATCAACGGACTTTAGATTTTTCAATGTTTTTTATCGGGGAACATTTTATTTCGAGCTTGGATACAGTAATTTGTTCCACATGGAGACAGCAGCTGAACATATTCGTATTTTCTAGGGAGAAAGCTAGAGGAACTGCGGCAAACAAACATGATATTTCTGTTTGTATAGATGACATTATATGCACTTGCCTAACGAAAAGACTTTGTTTTCTCCAAAACCATTTGTACTGTGAATTTTTCCATCACTGCATACAAATTCCACACAACTTTATCTGGATATGACTGGATGAAAACAGAAATGTCAGGTTGTGTTTTGGCTAACTCAATCCGAAATATTGTGAAAGCCTCTGTGTTTGTGTTTTCTCGATATTATCGATGGACTTTATTGTTTTGAAAGCTTTTTATCAGGGAACATTTAATTTTGTACCGTTGAAACACTAATTAGTTCATAATGGGGACACCAGCTCTACACATTCGTATTTTCTAGGGAGAAAGATAGAGGAACTGCGGCAAACAAACTGATATTTCTGTTTGTCTAGATGACATTTTATGCACTTGCCTAACGAAAAGACTTTGCTGTTCTCCAAAACTATTTTTACTGTGATTTTCTCGGTCCATTGCATACGAATTCCACACCAGTTTGTGCGGATATGACTGGATGAAACCGGAAATATCTGGTTTTGTTTTGGCTAACTCAATCCCGAATATTGCTACAGCCACTGGGTTTGATTATTCTGGATATTATCAACGGATTTTATTGTTTAGAATGTTTTATTGTTGGGGAACACTTTATTTTGACCTTGGATACAGTAATTAGTTGCATGTGGAGACACCAGCTGAACATATTCGTGTTTTCTAGGGAGAAAGCTGGAGGAACTGCGGCTAACAAATATGATATTTCTGTTTGTATAGATGACATTTTATGCACTTGCCTAATGAGAAGACTTTGCTGTTCTCCAAAACTATTTTTACTGTGATTTTCTCGGTCCATTGCATACGAATTCCACACCAGTTTGTCCGGATATGACTGGATGAAACCGGAAATATCTGGTTTTGTTTTGGCTAACTCAATCCCAGATATTGTTACCGCTTCTGTGTTTGTGTATTCCAGATATTATCCACAGACTTTATTGTTTTGAAAGTTTTTTTATCAGGGAACATTTAATTTTCTGCTTGGAAACACTAATTGGTTCCACATGGAGACACCAGCTCTACACATTCGTATTTTCTAGGGAGAAAGCTAGAGGAACTGCAGCAAACAAAAATGATCTTTCTGTTTGTATAGATGACATTTGATGCAATTGCATAACGAAAAGACTTTGCTTTTCTTAAAACCATTTGTACTGTGATTTTCTCGGTCCATTGCATACGAATTCCACACCAGTTTGTGCGGATATGACTGGATGAAACCGGAAATATCTGGTTTTGTTTTGGCTAACTCAATCCCAGATATGGTTACCGCCTCTGTGTTAGTGTATTCCAGATATTATCCACAGACTTTATTATTTTGAATGTTTTTTATCAGGGAACATTTAATTTTGTAACGTTCAAACACTAATTGCTTCCACATGGAGACACCAGCTCTACACATTCGTATTTTCTATGGAGAAAGCTACAGGAACTGCGGCAAACAAACATGGTATTTCTGTTTGTATAGATGACATTTGATGCACTTGCCTAAAGAAAAGACTTTGCTTTTCTCCAAAACCATTTTTACTGTTATTTACTGGTCCATTGCATACAAATTCCAAACAAGTTTGCCCGGATTTGACTGGGTGAAAACAGAAATATCCGGTTTTGTTTTATCTAACTCAATCCCAGATACTGCTACAGCCTCTGTGTTTGTTATTTCTGGATATTATCCACAGACTTTATGGTTTGGAATGTTTTTTATCAGGGAATATTTTATTTTTAGCTTGTATATAGTAATTGGTTCCACATGAGGACACCAGCTCTACATATTCATATTTTCTAGGGAGAAAGCTAGAGGAGCTGCGACAAACAAACATGATATTTCTGTTTATATAGATGACATTTTATGCACTTGCCTAACGTAAAGACTTTGCTTTTCTCCAAAACCATTTTTACTGTGATTTTCTCGGTCCATTGCATACGAATTCCACACCAGTTTGTCCGGATATGACTGGATGAAACCGGAAATATCTGCTTTTGTTTTGGCTATATCAATCCCAGATATTGTTATCGCCTCTGTGTTTGTGTATTCCTGATATTATCCATGGACTTTATTGTTTTGAATATTTTTGTTCAGGAAACATTTAATTTTCTGCTTGGAAACACTGATTGGTTCCACATGGACACACCAGATCTACACA
The DNA here is from genome assembly GCF_033115175.1 of Lepus europaeus. NCBI lineage: Eukaryota > Metazoa > Chordata > Mammalia > Lagomorpha > Leporidae > Lepus > Lepus europaeus. The sequence continues at coordinate 792,715 of NW_026909428.1, read as the reverse complement.
TTCGTATTTTCTAGGAAGAAAGCTAGAGGAACTGCTGCAAACAAACATGATATTTCTGTTTGTATAGATGACATTTGATACACTTGCCTGACGAAAAGACTTTGCTTTTCTCCAAAACCATTTGTACTGTGATTTTCTCGGTCCATTGCATACGAATTCCACACCAGTTTGTCCGGATATGACTGGATGAAACCAGAAATATCTGGTTTTGTTTTGGCTAACTCAACACCAGATATTGTTACCGCCTCTGTGCTTTTGTATTCTAGATATTATCCACAGACTATATTGTTTTGAATGTTTTTTATCAGGGAACATTTAATTTTCTGCTTGGAAACACTAATTGGTTCCACATGGAGACACCAGCTCTACACATTCGTATTTTCTAGGGAGAAAGCTACAGGAACTGCGGCAAACAAACATGATATTTCTGTTTGTATAGATGACATTTGATGCACTTGCCTAACGAAAAGACTTTGCTTGTCTCCAAAACCATTTCTACTGTGATTTTCTCGGTCCATTGCATAAGAATTCCACACCAGTTTCTCCGGATATGACTGGATGAAACCGGAAATATCTGGTTTTATTTTGGCTAACTCAATCCCAGATAGTGTTACCGCCTCTGTGTTTGTGTATTCCAGATATTATCCACAGACTTTATTGTTTTGAATGTTTTTTTTTATCAGGGAACATTTAATTTTCTGCTTGGAAACACTAATTGGTTCCACATGGAGACACCAGCTCTACACATTCGTATTTTCTAGGGAGAAAGCTAGAGGAACTGTGGCAAACAAACATGATATTTCTGTTTGTATAGATGACATTTGATGGACTTGCCTGACGAAAAGAATTTGCTTTTCTCCAAAACCATTTGTACTGTGATTTTCTCGATACATTGCATACGAATTCCACACCAGTTTGTCCGGATATGACTGGATGAAACCGGAAACATCTGGTTTTGTTTTGGCTAAATCAATCCCAGATATTGTTACCGCCTCTGTGTTTGTGTATCCAGATATTATCCGCAGACTTTATTGTTTTGAATGTTTTTTATCAGGGAACATTTAATTTTCTGCTTGGAAACACTAATTGGTTCCACATGGAGACACCAGCTCTACACATTCGTATTTTCTATGGAGAAAGCTACAGTAACTGCGGCAAACAAACATGATATTTCTGTTTGTATAGATGACATTTGATGCACTTGCCTAAAGAAAAGACTTTGCTTTTCTCCAAAACCATTTTAAATGTTATTTTCTGGTCCATTGCCTACAAATTCCACACCAGTTTCTCCGGATATGACTGGATGAAACCGGATATATCTGGTTGATTTTTGCCTAACTCAATCCCAGATTTTGTTACCGCATCTGTGTTTGTGTATTCCTGATATTATCCACGGACTTTATTGTTTTGAACGTTTTTTTATCAGGGAACATTTATTTTCTGCTTGGAAACAGTAATTGGTTCCACATGGAGAGACCAGCTCCACACATTCGTATTTTCTAGGGAGAAAGCTAGAGGAACTGCGGCAAACAAACATGATATTTCTGTTTGTACAGATGCCATTTGATGCACTTGCCTAAGGTAAAGACTTTGCTTTTCTCCAAAACCATTTTTACTGTTATATTCTCGGTCCATTGCATATGAATTCCACACCAGTTTCTCCGGATATGACTGGATGAAAGCGGAAATATCCGGTTGATTTTTCCCTAACTCAATCCCAGATATTGTTAACGCCTCTGTGTTTGTGTATTCCTGATATTATCCATGGACTTTATTGTTTTGAATGTTTTTGTTCAGGAAACATTTAATTTTCTGCTTGGAATCACTGATTGTTTCCACATGGACACACCAGCTCTACACATTCGTATTTTCTAGGAAGAAAGCTAGAGGAACTGCGGCAAACAAACATGATATTTCTGTTTGTATAGATGACATTTTATGCAATTGCCTAACGAAAACACTTTGCTTTTCTCCAAAACCATTTTTCCTGTGATTTTCTCGGTCTATTCATATGAATTCCACACCAGTTTACCCGGATTTGACTGGATGAAAACAGAAATATCCGGTTTTGTTTTATCTAACTCAATCCCAGATATTGCTACAGCCTCTGTGTTTGTTATTTCTGCGTATTATCCACAGACTTTATGGTTTGGAATGTTTTTTATCGGGGAATATTTTATTTTTAGCTTGTATATAGTAATTGGTTCCACATGAGGACACCAGCTCTACATATTCATATTTTCTAGGGAGAAAGCTAGAGGAGCTGCGACAAACAAACATGATATTTCTGTTTATATAGATGACATTTGATGCACTTGCCTAACGAAAAGACATTGCTTGTCTCCAAAACCATTTCTACTGTGATTTTCTCGGTCCATTGCATACGAATTCCACACCAGTTTGTCCGGATATGACTGGATGAAACCGGAAATATCTGGTTTATTTTTTTTGGCTAACTCAATCCCAGATATTGTTACCGCCTCTGTGTTTGTGTATTCCAGATATTATCCACAGACTTTATTATTTTGAATGTTTTTTATCAGGGAACATTTAATTTTCTGCTTGGAAACACTAATTGGTTCCACATGGAGACACCAGCTCTACACATTCGTATTTTCTAGGGAGAAAACTAGAGGAACTGCGGCAAACAAACATGATACTTCTGTTTGTATAGATGACATTTGATGGACTTGCCTGACAAAAAGACTTTGCTTTTCTCCAAAACCATTTTTACTGTGATTTTCTCGGTCCAATGCATACGAATTCCACACCAGTTTGTCCGGATATGACTGGATGAAACCGGAAATATCTGGTTTTGTTTTCGCTAAATCAATCCCAGATATTGTTACCGCCTCTGTGTTTGTGTATTCCAGATATTATCCACAGACTTTATTGTTTTGAACGTTTTTTATCAGGGAACATTTAATTTTCTGCTTGGAAACACTAATTGGTTCCACATGGAGACACCAGCTCTACACATTTGTATTTTCTAGGGAGAAAGCTACAGGAACTGCGGCAAACAAACATGATATTTCTGTTTGTATAGATGACATTTGATGCACTTGCCTAATGTAATGACTTTGCTTTTCTACAAAACCATTTGTACTATGATTTTCTCGGTCCATTTCATACGAATTCCACACCAGTTTGTCCGGATATGACTGAATGAAAGCGGAAATACCTGGTTTTTTTTTGGCTAACTCAATCCCAGATATTGTTACCGCCTCTGTGTTTGTGTATTCCATATATTATCCACAGAATTTATTGCTTTGAACGTTTTTTTATCAGGGAACATTTAATTTTCTGCTTGGAAACAGTAATTGGTTCCACATGGAGACACCAGCTCTACACATTCGTATTTTCTAGGGAGAAAGCTAGAGGAACTGCGGCAAACAAACATGATATTTCTGTTTGTATAGATGCCATTTGATGCACTTGCCTAACGTAAAGACTTTGCTTTTCTCCAAAACCATTTGTACTGTTATTTTCTCGGTCCATTGCATATGAATTCCACACCAGTTTCTCCGGATATGACTGGATGAAACCGGAAATATCCGGTTGATTTTTACCTAACTCAATCCCAGATATTGTTACCGCCTCTGTGTTTGTGTATTCCTGATATTATCCATGGATTTTATTGTTTTCAATGTTTTTGTTCAGGAAATATTTAATTTTCTGCTTTGAATCACTGATTGTTTCCACATGGACACACCAGCTCTACACATTCGTATTTTCTAGGAAGAAAGCTAGAGGAACTGCGGCAAACAAACATGATATTTCTGTTTGTATAGATGACATTTTATGCAATTGCCTAACGAAAACAATTTGCTTTTCTCCAAAACCATTTTTACTGTGATTTTCTCGGTCTATTCATACGAATTCCACACCAGTTTGCCCGGATTTGACTGGATGAAATTAGAAATATCCGGTTTTGTTTTATCTAACTCAATCCCAGATATTGCTACAGCCTCTGTGTTTGTTATTTCTGGGTATTATCCACAGACTTTATGGTTTGGAATGTTTTTTATCGGGGAATATTTTATTTTTAGCTTGTATATAGTAATTGGTTCCACATGGGGACACCAGCTCTACACATTCGTATTTTCTAGGGAGAAAGCTACAGGAACTGCGGCAAACAAACATGGTATTTCTGTTTCTATAGATGACATTTGATGAACTTGCCTAAAGAAAAGACTTTGCTTTTCCCCAAAACCATTTTTACTGTTATTTTCTGGTCCATTGCATAGAAATTGCACACCAGTTTCTCCGGATATGACTATATGAAACCGGAAATATCTGAATGATTTTTGCCTAACTCAACACCAGATATTGTTACCGCTTCTGTGTTTGTGTATTCCTGATAGTATCCACGGACTTTATTGTTTTGAACGTTTTTTTTTTAATCAGGGAACATTTAATTTTCTGCTTGGAAACAGTAATTGGTTCCACATGGAGACACCAGCTCTACACATTCGTATTTTCTAGGGAGAAAGCTAGAGGAACTGCGGCAAACAAACATGATCTTTCTGTTTGTATAGATGACATTTGATGCACTTGCCAAACGAAAAGACTTTGCTTGTCTCCAAAACCATTTCTACTGTGATTTTCTCGGTCCATTGCATACGAATTCCACACCAGTTTGTGCGGATATGACTGGATGAAACCGGAAATATCTGGTTTTGTTTTGGCTAACTCAATCCCAGATATTGTTACCGCCTCTGTGTTAGTGTATTCCAGATATTATCCACAGATTTTATTGTTTTGAATGTTTTTTATCAGGGAACATTTAATTTTGTAACGTTCAAACACTAATTGGTTCCACATGGAGACACCAGCTCTACACATTCGTATTTTCTATGGAGAAAGCTAGAGGAACTGCGGCAAACAAACATGGTATTTCTGTTTGTATAGATGACATTTGATGCACTTGCCTAAAGAAAAGACTTTGCTTTTCTCCAAAACCATTTTTACTGTTATTTTCTGGTCCATTGCATACAAATTCCACACCAGTTTGCCCGGATTTGACAGGGTGAAAACAGAAATATCCGGTTTTGTTTTATCTAACTCAATCCCAGATATTGCTACAGCCTCTGTGTTTGTTTTTTCTGGATATTATCCACAGACTTTATGGTTTGGAATGTTTTTTATCGGGGAATATTTTATTTTTAGCTTGTATATAGTAATTGGTTCCACATGAGGACACCAGCTCTACATATTCATATTTTCTAGGGAGAAAGCTAGAGGAGCTGCGGCAAACAAACATGATATTTCTGTTTGTATAGATGACATTTGATGCACTTGCCTAAAGAAAAGACTTTGCTTTTCTCCAAAACCATTTTTACTGTTATTTTCTCGGTCCATTGCATACGAATTCCACACCAGTTTGTCCGGATATGACTGGATGAAAGCGGAAATATCTGCTTTTGTTTTGGCTATATCAATCCCAGATATTGTTATCGCCTCTGTGTTTGTGTATTCCTGATATTATCCATGGACTTTATTGTTTTGAATATTTTTGTTCAGGAAACATTTAATTTTCTGCTTGGAAACACTGATTGGTTCCACATGGACACACCAGATCTACACATTCGTATTTTCTAGGAAGAAAGCTAGAGGAACTGCTGCAAACAAACATGATATTTCTGTTTGTATAGATGACATTTGATACACTTGCCTGACGAAAAGACTTTGCTTTTCTCCAAAACCATTTGTACTGTGATTTTCTCAGTCCATTGCATACGAATTCCACACCAGTTTGTCCGGATATGACTGGATGAAACCAGAAATATCTGGTTTTGTTTTGGCTAACTCAACACCAGATATTTTTACCGCCTCTGTGCTTGTGTATTCTAGATATTATCCACAGACTATATTGTTTTGAATGTTTTTTATCAGGGAACATTTAATTTTCTGCTTGGAAACAGTAATTGGTTCCACATGGAGACACCAGCTCTACACATTCGTATTTTCTAGGGAGAAAGCTAGAGGAACTGCGGCAAACAAACATGATCTTTCTGTTTGTATAGATGACATTTGATGCACTTGCCTAACGAAAAGACTTTGCTTGTCTCCAAAACCATTTCTACTGTGATTTTCTAGGTCCATTGCATATGAATTCCACACCAGTTTGTGCGGATATGACTGGATGAAACCGGAAATATCTGGTTTTGTTTTGGCTAACTCAATCCCAGATATTGTTACCGCCTCTGTGTTAGTGTATTCCAGATATTATCCACAGATTTTATTGTTTTGAATGTTTTTTATCAGGGAACATTCAATTTTGTAACGTTCAAACACTAACTGCTTCCACATGGAGACACCAGCTCTACACATTCGTATTTTCTATGGAGAAAGCTAGAGGAACTGCGGCAAACAAACATGGTATTTCTGTTTGTATAGATGACATTTTATGCAATTGCCTAACGAAAACACTTTGCTTTTCTCCAAAACCATTTTTACTGTGATTTTCTCGGTCTATTCATACGAATTCCACACCAGTTTGCCCGGATTTGACTGGATGAAAACAGAAATATCCGGTTTTGTTTTATCTAACTCAATCCCAGATATTGCTACAGCCTCTGTGTTTGTTATTTCTGCGTATTATCCACAGACTTTATGGTTTGGAATGTTTTTTATCGGGGAATATTTTATTTTTAGCTTGTATATAGTAATTGGTTCCACATGAGGACACCAGCTCTACATATTCATATTTTCTAGGGAGAAAGCTAGAGGAGCTGCGACAAACAAACATGGTATTTCTGTTTCTATAGATGACATTTGATGAACTTGCCTAAAGTAAAGACTTTGCTTTTCTCCAAAACCATTTACACTGTTATTTTCACGGTCCATTGCATACGAATTCCACACCAGTTTCTCCGGATATGACTGGATGAAACCGGAAATATCTGTTTTTGTTTTGGCTAACTCAATCCCAGATATTGTTACCGCCTCTGTGTTTGTGTATTCCAGATATTGTCCGCAGACTTTATTGTTTTGAATGTTTTTTATCAGGGAATATTTAATTTTCTGCTTGGAAACACTAATTGGTTCCACATGGAGACACCAGCTCTACAAATTCGTATATTCTAGGGAGAAATCTACAGGAACTGCGGCAAACAAACATGATCTTTCTGTTTGTATAGATGACATTTGATGCACTTGCCTAAAGAAAAGACTTTGCTTTTCTCCAAAACCATTTGTACTGTGATTTTCTCGGTCCATTGCATACGAATTCCACACCAGTTTGTGCGGATATGACTGGATGAAACCGGAAATATCTGGTTTTGTTTTGGCTAACTCAACACCAGATATTGTTACCGCCTCTGTGTTTGTGTATTCCAGATATTATCCACAGACTTTATTATTTTGAATGTTTTTTATCAGGGAACATTTAATTTTCTGCTTGGAAACACTAATTGGATCCACATGGAGACACCAGCTCTACACATTCGTATTTTCTAGGGAGAAAGCTAGAGGAACTGCGGCAAACAAACATGATATTTCTGTTTGTATAGATGACATTTTATGCAATTGCCTAACGAAAACAATTTGCTTTTCTCCAAAACCATTTTTACTGTGATTTTCTCGGTCTATTCATACGAATTCCACACCAGTTTGCCCGGATTTGACTGGATGAAATTAGAAATATCCGGTTTTGTTTTATCTAACTCAATCCCAGATATTGCTACAGCCTCTGTGTTTGTTATTTCTGGGTATTATCCACAGACTTTATGGTTTGGAATGTTTTTTATCGGGGAATATTTTATTTTTAGCTTGTATATAGTAATTGGTTCCACATGGGGACACCAGCTCTACACATTCGTATTTTCTAGGGAGAAAGCTACAGGAACTGCGGCAAACAAACATGGTATTTCTGTTTCTATAGATGACATTTGATGAACTTGCCTAAAGAAAAGACTTTGCTTTTCCCCAAAACCATTTTTACTGTTATTTTCTGGTCCATTGCATAGAAATTGCACACCAGTTTCTCCGGATATGACTATATGAAACCGGAAATATCTGGTTGATTTTTGCCTAACTCAACACCAGATATTGTTACCGCCTCTGTGTTTGTGTATTCCTGATAGTATCCACGGACTTTATTGTTTTGAACGTTTTTTTTTTTTTTTTTATCAGGGAACATTTAATTTTCTGCTTGGAAACACTAATTGGTTCCACATGGAGACACCAGCTCTACACATTCGTATTTTCTAGGGAGAAAGCTACAGGAACTGCGGCAAACAAACATGATCTTTCTGTTTGTATAGATGACTTTTGATGCACTTGCCTAACGAAAAGACTTTGCTTGTCTCCAAAACCATTTCTACTGTGATTTTCTCGGTCCATTGCATAAGAATTCCACACCAGTTTCTCCGGATATGACTGGATGAAACCGGAAATATCTGGTTTTGTTTTGGCTAACTCAATCCCAGATAGTGTTAACGCCTCTGTGTTTGTGTATTCCAGATATTATCCACAGACTTTATTGTTTTGAATGTTTTTTTATCAGGGAACATTTAATTTTCTGCTTGGAAACACTAATTGGTTCCACATGGAGACACCAGCTCTACACATTCGTATTTTCTAGGGAGAAAGCTAGAGGAACTGTGGCAAACAAACATGATATTTCTGTTTGTATAGATGACATTTGATGCACTGGCCTAATGTAATGACTTTGCTTTTCTCCAAAACCATTTGTACTATGATTTTCTCAGTCCATTGCATACGAATTCCACACCAGTTTGTCCGGATATGACTGAATGAAATCGGAAATATCTGGTTTTGTTTTGGCTAACTCAATCCCAGATATTGTTACCGCCTCTGTGTTTGTGTATTCCAGATATTGTCCACAGACTTTATTATTTTGAATGTTTTTTATCAGGGAACATTTAATTTTCTGCTTGGAAACACTAATTGGTTCCACAGGGAGACACCAACTCTACACATTCGTATTTTCTAGGGAGAAAGCTACAGGAACTGCGGCAAACAAACATGGTATTTCTGTTTCTATAGATGACATTTGATGCACTTGCCTAAAGAAAAGACTTTGCTTTTCTCCAAAACCATTTTAAATGTTATTTTCTGGTCCATTGCATACAAATTCCACACCAGTTTCTCCGGATATGACTGGATGAAACCGGATATATCTGGTTGATTTTTGCCTAACTCAATCCCAGATTTTGTTACCGCCTCTGTGTTTGTGTATTCCTGATATTATCCACGGACTTTATTGTTTTGAACGTTTTTTTTTCAGGGAACATTTAATTTTCTGCTTGGAAACCGTAATTGGTTCCACATGGAGACACCAGCTCCACACATTCGTATTTTCTAGGGAGAAAGCTAGAGGAACTGCGGCAAACAAACATGATATTTCTGTTTGTACAGATGCCATTTGATGCACTTGCCTAAGGTAAAGACTTTGCTTTTCTCCAAAACCATTTTTACTGTTATTTTCTCGGTCCATTGCATATGAATTCCACACCAGTTTCTCCGGATATGACTGGATGAAAGCGGAAATATCCGGTTGATTTTTCCCTAACTCAATCCCAGATATTGTTAACGCCTCTGTGTTTGTGTATTCCTGATATTATCCATGGACTTTATTGTTTTGAATGTTTTTGTTCAGGAAACATTTAATTTTCTGCTTGGAATCACTGATTGTTTCCACATGGACACACCAGCTCTACACATTCGTATTTTCTAGGAAGAAAGCTAGAGGAACTGCGGCAAACAAACATGATATTTCTGTTTGTATAGATGACATTTTATGCAATTGCCTAACGAAAACACTTTGCTTTTCTCCAAAACCATTTTTACTGTGATTTTCTCGGTCTATTCATACGAATTCCACACCAGTTTGCCCGGATTTGACTGGATGAAAACAGAAATATCCGGTTTTGTTTTATCTAACTCAATCCCAGATATTGCTACAGCCTCTGTGTTTGTTATTTCTGCGTATTATCCACAGACTTTATGGTTTGGAATGTTTTTTATCGGGGAATATTTTATTTTTAGCTTGTATATAGTAATTGGTTCCACATGAGGACACCAGCTCTACATATTCATATTTTCTAGGGAGAAAGCTAGAGGAGCTGCGACAAACAAACATGATATTTCTGTTTATATAGATGACATTTTATGTACTTGCCTAAAGTAAAGACTTTGCTTTTCTCCAAAACCATTTACACTGTTATTTTCACGGTCCATTGCATACGAATTCCACACCAGTTTCTCCGGATATGACTGGATGAAACCGGAAATATCTGTTTTTGTTTTGGCTAACTCAATCCCAGATATTGTTACCGCCTCTGTGTTTGTGTATTCCAGATATTATCCGCAGACTTTATTGTTTTGAATGTTTTTTATCAGGGAATATTTAATTTTCTGCTTGGAAACACTAATTGGTTCCACATGGAGACACCAGCTCTACAAATTCGTATATTCTAGGGAGAAATCTACAGGAACTGCGGCAAACAAACATGATCTTTCTGTTTGTATAGATGACATTTGATGCACTTGCCTAAAGAAAAGACTTTGCTTTTCTCCAAAACCATTTGTACTGTGATTTTCTCGGTCCATTGCATACGAATTCCACACCAGTTTGTGCGGATATGACTGGATGAAACCGGAAATATCTGGTTTTGTTTTGGCTAACTCAACACCAGATATTGTTACCGCCTCTGTATTTGTGTATTCCAGATATTATCCACAGACTTTATTGTTTTGAAAGTTTTTTTATCAGGGAACATTTAATTTTCTGCTTGGAAACACTAATTGGTTCTACATGGAGACACCAGCTCTACACATTCGTATTTTCTAGGGAGAAAGCTAGAGGAACTGCGACAAACAAACATGATCTTTCTGTTTGTATAGATGACATTTGATGGACTTGCCTGACGAAAAGACATTGCTTGTCTCCAAAACCATTTCTACTGTGATTTTCTCGGTCCATTGCATACGAATTCCACACCAGTTTGTCCGGATATGACTGGATGAAACCGGAAATATCTGGTTTATTTTTTTTGGCTAACTCAATCCCAGATATTGTTACCGCCTCTGTGTTTGTGTATTCCAGATATTATCCGCAGACTTTATTATTTTGAATGTTTTTTATCAGGGAACATTTAATTTTCTGCTTGGAAACACTAATTGGTTCCACATGGAGACACCAGCTCTACACATTCGTATTTTCTAGGGAGAAAGCTAGAGGAACTGCGGCAAACAAACATGATATTTCTGTTTGTATAGATGACATTTTATGCAATTGCCTAACGAAAACAATTTGCTTTTCTCCAAAACCATTTTTACTGTGATTTTCTCGGTCTATTCATACGAATTCCACACCAGTTTGCCCGGATTTGACTGGATGAAATTAGAAATATCCGGTTTTGTTTTATCTAACTCAATCCCAGATATTGCTACAGCCTCTGTGTTTGTTATTTCTGGGTATTATCCACAGACTTTATGGTTTGGAATGTTTTTTATCGGGGAATATTTTATTTTTAGCTTGTATATAGTAATTGGTTCCACATGGGGACACCAGCTCTACACATTCGTATTTTCTAGGGAGAAAGCTACAGGAACTGCGGCAAACAAACATGGTATTTCTGTTTCTATAGATGACATTTGATGAACTTGCCTAAAGAAAAGACTTTGCTTTTCCACAAAACCATTTTTACTGTTATTTTCTGGTCCATTGCATAGAAATTGCACACCAGTTTCTCCGGATATGACTATATGAAACCGGAAATATCTGGTTGATTTTTGCCTAACTCAACACCAGATATTGTTACCGCCTCTGTGTTTGTGTATTCCTGATAGTATCCACGGACTTTATTGTTTTCAACGTTTTTTTTTTTTTTTTTATCAGGGAACATTTAATTTTCTGCTTGGAAACAGTAATTGGTTCCACATGGAGACACCAGCTCTACACATTCGTATTTTCTAGGGAGAAAGCTAGAGGAACTGCGGCAAACAAACATGATCTTTCTGTTTGTATAGATGACATTTGATGCACTTGCCTAACGAAAAGACTTTGCTTGTCTCCAAAACCATTTCTACTGTGACTTTCTCGGTCCATTGCATACGAATTCCACACCAGTTTGTGCGGATATGACTGGATGAAACCGGAAATATCTGGTTTTGTTTTGGCTAAATCAATCCCAGATATTGTTACCGCCTCTGTGTTTGTGTATTCCAGATATTATCCACAGACTTTATTGTTTTGAATGTTTTTTATCAGGGAACATTTAATTTTCCGCTTGGAAACACTAATTGGTTCCACATGGAGACACCAGCTCTACACATTCGTATTTTCTAGGGAGAAAGCTAGATGAACTGTGGCCAACAAACATGACATTTCTGTTTGTATAGATGACATTTGATGCACTTGCCTAATGTAATGACTTTGCTTTTCTCCAAAACCATTTGTACTATGATTTTCTCAGTCCATTGCATACGAATTCCACACCAGTTTTTCCGGATATGACTGAATGAAATCGGAAATATCTGGTTTTGTTTTGGCTAACTCAATCCCAGATATTGTTACCGCCTCTGTGTTTGTGTATTCCAGATATTGTCCACAGACTTTATTATTTTGAATGTTTTTTATCAGGGAACATTTAATTTTCTGCTTGGAAACACTAATTGGTTCCACATGGAGACACCAACTCTACACATTCGTATTTTCTAGGGAGAAAGCTACAGGAACTGCGGCAAACAAACATGGTATTTCTGTTTCTATAGATGACATTTGATGCACTTGCCTAAAGAAAAGACTTTGCTTTTCTCCAAAACCATTTTAAATGTTATTTTCTGGTCCATTGCATACAAATTCCACACCAGTTTCTCCGGATATGACTGGATGAAACCGGATATATCTGGTTGATTTTTGCCTAACTCAATCCCAGATTTTGTTACCGCCTCTGTGTTTGTGTATTCCTGATATTATCCACGGACTTTATTGTTTTGAACGTTTTTTTATCAGGGAACATTTAATTTTCTGCTTGGAAACAGTAATTGGTTCCACATGGAGACACCAGCTCCACACATTCGTATTTTCTAGGGAGAAAGCTAGAGGAACTGCGGCAAACAAACATGATATTTCTGTTTGTACAGATGCCATTTGATGCACTTGCCTAAGGTAAAGACTTTGCTTTTCTCCAAATCCATTTTTACTGTTATTTTCTCGGTCCATTGCATATGAATTCCACACCAGTTTCTCCGGATATGACTGGATGAAACCGGAAATATCCGGTTGATTTTTCCCTAACTCAATCCCAGATATTGTTAACGCCTCTGTGTTTGTGTATTCCTGATATTATCCATGGACTTTATTGTTTTGAATGTTTTTGTTCAGGAAACATTTAATTTTCTGCTTGGAATCACTGATTGTTTCCACATGGACACACCAGCTCTACACATTCGTATTTTCTAGGAAGAAAGCTAGAGGAACTGCGGCAAACAAACATGATATTTCTGTTTGTATAGATGACATTTTATGCAATTGCCTAACGAAAACACTTTGCTTTTCTCCAAAACCATTTTTACTGTGATTTTCTCGGTCTATTCATACGAATTCCACACCAGTTTGCCCGGATTTGACTGGATGAAAACAGAAATATCCGGTTTTGTTTTATCTAACTCAATCCCAGATATTGCTACAGCCTCTGTGTTTGTTATTTCTGGGTATTATCCACAGACTTTATGGTTTGGAATGTTTTTTATCGGGGAATATTTTATTTTTAGCTTGTATATAGTAATTGGTTCCACATGAGGACACCAGCTCTACATATTCATATTTTCTAGGGAGAAAGCTAGAGGAGCTGCGACAAACAAACATGATATTTCTGTTTATATAAATGACATTTTATGTACTTGCCTAAAGTAAAGACTTTGCTTTTCTCCAAAACCATTTACACTGTTATTTTCACGGTCCATTGCATACGAATTCCACACCAGTTTCTCCGGATATGACTGGATGAAACCGGAAATATCTGTTTTTGTTTTGGCTAACTCAATCCCAGATATTGTTACCGCCTCTGTGTTTGTGTATTCCAGATATTATCCGCAGACTTTATTGTTTTGAATGTTTTTTATCAGGGAATATTTAATTTTCTGCTTGGAAACACTAATTGGTTCCACATGGAGACACCAGCTCTACAAATTCGTATATTCTAGGGAGAAATCTACAGGAACTGCGGCAAACAAACATGATCTTTCTGTTTGTATAGATGCCATTTGATGCACTTGCCTAAGGTAAAGACTTTGCTTTTCTCCAAAACCATTTTTACTGTTATTTTCTCGGTCCATTGCATATGAATTCCACACCAGTTTCTCCGGATATGACTGGATGAAAGCGGAAATATCCGGTTGATTTTTCCCTAACTCAATCCCAGATATTGTTAACGCCTCTGTGTTTGTGTATTCCTGATATTATCCATGGACTTTATTGTTTTGAATGTTTTTGTTCAGGAAACATTTAATTTTCTGCTTGGAATCACTGATTGTTTCCACATGGACACACCAGCTCTACACATTCGTATTTTCTAGGAAGAAAGCTAGAGGAACTGCGGCAAACAAACATGATATTTCTGTTTGTATAGATGACATTTTATGCAATTGCCTAACGAAAACACTTTGCTTTTCTCCAAAACCATTTTTACTGTGATTTTCTCGGTCTATTCATACGAATTCCACACCAGTTTGCCCGGATTTGACTGGATGAAAACAGAAATATCCGGTTTTGTTTTATCTAACTCAATCCCAGATATTGCTACAGCCTCTGTGTTTGTTATTTCTGCGTATTATCCACAGACTTTATGGTTTGGAATGTTTTTTATCGGGGAATATTTTATTTTTAGCTTGTATATAGTAATTGGTTCCACATGAGGACACCAGCTCTACATATTCATATTTTCTAGGGAGAAAGCTAGAGGAGCTGCGACAAACAAACATGATATTTCTGTTTATATAGATGACATTTTATGTACTTGCCTAAAGTAAAGACTTTGCTTTTCTCCAAAACCATTTACACTGTTATTTTCACGGTCCATTGCATACGAATTCCACACCAGTTTCTCCGGATATGACTGGATGAAACCGGAAATATCTGTTTTTGTTTTGGCTAACTCAATCCCAGATATTGTTACCGCCTCTGTGTTTGTGTATTCCAGATATTATCCGCAGACTTTATTGTTTTGAATGTTTTTTATCAGGGAATATTTAATTTTCTGCTTGGAAACACTAATTGGTTCCACATGGAGACACCAGCTCTACAAATTCGTATATTCTAGGGAGAAATCTACAGGAACTGCGGCAAACAAACATGATCTTTCTGTTTGTATAGATGACATTTGATGCACTTGCCTAAAGAAAAGACTTTGCTTTTCTCCAAAACCATTTGTACTGTGATTTTCTCGGTCCATTGCATACGAATTCCACACCAGTTTGTGCGGATATGACTGGATGAAACCGGAAATATCTGGTTTTGTTTTGGCTAACTCAACACCAGATATTGTTACCGCCTCTGTATTTGTGTATTCCAGATATTATCCACAGACTTTATTGTTTTGAAAGTTTTTTTATCAGGGAACATTTAATTTTCTGCTTGGAAACACTAATTGGTTCTACATGGAGACACCAGCTCTACACATTCGTATTTTCTAGGGAGAAAGCTAGAGGAACTGCGACAAACAAACATGATCTTTCTGTTTGTATAGATGACATTTGATGCACTTGCCTAACGAAAAGACATTGCTTGTCTCCAAAACCATTTCTGCTGTGATTTTCCCGGTCCATTGCATACGAATTCCACACCAGTTTGTCCGGATATGACTGGATGAAACCGGAAATATCTGGTTTATTTTTTTTGGCTAACTCAATCCCAGATATTGTTACCGCCTCTGTGTTTGTGTATTCCAGATATTATCCACAGACTTTATTATTTTGAATGTTTTTTATCAGGAAACATTTAATTTTCTGCTTGGAAACACTAATTGGTTCCACATGGAGACACCAGCTCTACACATTCGTATTTTCTAGGGAGAAAGCTAGAGGAACTGCGGCAAACAAACATGATATTTCTGTTTGTATAGATGACATTTTATGCAATTGGCTAACGAAAACAATTTGCTTTTCTCCAAAACCATTTTTACTGTGATTTTCTCGGTCTATTCATACGAATTCCACACCAGTTTGCCCGGATTTGACTGGATGAAATTAGAAATATCCGGTTTTGTTTTATCTAACTCAATCCCAGATATTGCTACAGCCTCTGTGTTTGTTATTTCTGGGTATTATCCACAGACTTTATGGTTTGGAATGTTTTTTATCGGGGAATATTTTATTTTTAGCTTGTATATAGTAATTGGTTCCACATGAGGACACCAGCTCTACACATTCGTATTTTCTAGGGAGAAAGCTACAGGAACTGCGGCAAACAAACATGGTATTTCTGTTTCTATAGATGACATTTGATGAACTTGCCTAAAGAAAAGACTTTGCTTTTCCCCAAAACCATTTTTACTGTTATTTTCTGGTCCATTGCATAGAAATTGCACACCAGTTTCTCCGGATATGACTATATGAAACCGGAAATATCTGGTAGATTTTTGCCTAACTCAACACCAGATATTGTTACCGCCTCTGTGTTTGTGTATTCCTGATAGTATCCACGGACTTTATTGTTTTGAACGTTTTTTTTTTTTATCAGGGAACATTTAATTTTCTGCTTGGAAACAGTAATTGGTTCCACATGGAGACACCAGCTCTACACATTCGTATTTTCTAGGGAGAAAGCTAGAGGAACTGCGGCAAACAAACATGATCTTTCTGTTTGTATAGATGACATTTGATGCACTTGCCTAACGAAAAGACTTTGCTTGTCTCCAAAACCATTTCTACTGTGATTTTCTCGGTCCATTGCATACGAATTCCACACCAGTTTGTGCGGATATGACTGGATGAAACCGGAAATATCTGGTTTTGTTTTGGCTAAATCAATCCCAGATATTGTTACCGCCTCTGTGTTTGTGTATTCCAGATATTATCCACAGACTTTATTGTTTTGAATGTTTTTTATCAGGGAACATTTAATTTTCTGCTTGGAAACACTAATTGGTTCCACATGGAGACACCAGCTCTACACATTCGTATTTTCTAGGGAGAAAGCTAGAGGAACTGTGGCAAACAAACATGATATTTCTGTTTGTATAGATGACATTTGATGGACTTGCCTGACGAAAAGACTTTGCTTTTCTCCAAAACCATTTATACTGTGATTTTCTCGGTCCATTGCATACGAATTCCACACCAGTTTGTCCGGATATGACTGGATGAAACCGGAAACATCTGGTTTTGTTTTGGCTAAATCAATCCCAGATATTGTTACCGCCTCTGTGTTTGTGTATTCCAGATATTATCCACAGACTTTATTGTTTTGAATGTTTTTTATCAGGGAACATTTAATTTTCTGCTTGGAAACACTAATTGGTTCCACATGGAGACACCAGCTCTACACATTCGTATTTTCTATGGAGAAAGCTACAGTAACTGCGGCAAACAAACAGGATATTTCTGTTTGTATAGATGACATTTGATGCACTGGCCTAATGTAATGACTTTGCTTTTCTCCAAAACCATTTGTACTATGATTTTCTCAGTCCATTGCATACGAATTCCACACCAGTTTGTCCGGATATGACTGAATGAAATCGGAAATATCTGGTTTTGTTTTGGCTAACTCAATCCCAGATATTGTTACCGCCTCTGTGTTTGTGTATTCCAGATATTGTCCACAGACTTTATTATTTTGAATGTTTTTTATCAGGGAACATTTAATTTTCTGCTTGGAAACACTAATTGGTTCCACATGGAGACACCAACTCTACACATTCGTATTTTCTAGGGAGAAAGCTACAGGAACTGCGGCAAACAAACATGGTATTTCTGTTTCTATAGATGACATTTGATGCACTTGCCTAAAGAAAAGACTTTGCTTTTCTCCAAAACCATTTTAAATGTTATTTTCTGGTCCATTGCATACAAATTCCACACCAGTTTCTCCGGATATGACTGGATGAAACCGGATATATCTGGTTGATTTTTGCCTAACTCAATCCCAGATTTTGTTACCGCCTCTGTGTTTGTGTATTCCTGATATTATCCACGGACTTTATTGTTTTGAACGTTTTTTTATCAGGGAACATTTAATTTTCTGCTTGGAAACAGTAATTGGTTCCACATGGAGACACCAGCTCCACACATTCGTATTTTCTAGGGAGAAAGCTAGAGGAACTGCGGCAAACAAACATGATATTTCTGTTTGTACAGATGCCATTTGATGCACTTGCCTAAGGTAAAGACTTTGCTTTTCTCCAAATCCATTTTTACTGTTATTTTCTCGGTCCATTGCATATGAATTCCACACCAGTTTCTCCGGATATGACTGGATGAAAGCGGAAATATCCGGTTGATTTTTCCCTAACTCAATCCCAGATATTGTTAACGCCTCTGTGTTTGTGTATTCCTGATATTATCCATGGACTTTATTGTTTTGAATGTTTTTGTTCAGGAAACATTTAATTTTCTGCTTGGAATCACTGATTGTTTCCACATGGACACACCAGCTCTACACATTCGTATTTTCTAGGAAGAAAGCTAGAGGAACTGCGGCAAACAAACATGATATTTCTGTTTGTATAGATGACATTTTATGCAATTGCCTAACGAAAACACTTTGCTTTTCTCCAAAACCATTTTTACTGTGATTTTCTCGGTCTATTCATACGAATTCCACACCAGTTTGCCCGGATTTGACTGGATGAAAACAGAAATATCCGGTTTTGTTTTATCTAACTCAATCCCAGATATTGCTACAGCCTCTGTGTTTGTTATTTCTGGGTATTATCCACAGACTTTATGGTTTGGAATGTTTTTTATCGGGGAATATTTTATTTTTAGCTTGTATATAGTAATTGGTTCCACATGAGGACACCAGCTCTACATATTCATATTTTCTAGGGAGAAAGCTAGAGGAGCTGCGACAAACAAACATGATATTTCTGTTTATATAAATGACATTTTATGTACTTGCCTAAAGTAAAGACTTTGCTTTTCTCCAAAACCATTTACACTGTTATTTTCACGGTCCATTGCATACGAATTCCACACCAGTTTCTCCGGATATGACTGGATGAAACCGGAAATATCTGTTTTTGTTTTGGCTAACTCAATCCCAGATATTGTTACCGCCTCTGTGTTTGTGTATTCCAGATATTATCCGCAGACTTTATTGTTTTGAATGTTTTTTATCAGGGAATATTTAATTTTCTGCTTGGAAACACTAATTGGTTCCACATGGAGACACCAGCTCTACAAATTCGTATATTCTAGGGAGAAATCTACAGGAACTGCGGCAAACAAACATGATCTTTCTGTTTGTATAGATGCCATTTGATGCACTTGCCTAAGGTAAAGACTTTGCTTTTCTCCAAAACCATTTTTACTGTTATTTTCTCGGTCCATTGCATATGAATTCCACACCAGTTTCTCCGGATATGACTGGATGAAAGCGGAAATATCCGGTTGATTTTTCCCTAACTCAATCCCAGATATTGTTAACGCCTCTGTGTTTGTGTATTCCTGATATTATCCATGGACTTTATTGTTTTGAATGTTTTTGTTCAGGAAACATTTAATTTTCTGCTTGGAATCACTGATTGTTTCCACATGGACACACCAGCTCTACACATTCGTATTTTCTAGGAAGAAAGCTAGAGGAACTGCGGCAAACAAACATGATATTTCTGTTTGTATAGATGACATTTTATGCAATTGCCTAACGAAAACACTTTGCTTTTCTCCAAAACCATTTTTACTGTGATTTTCTCAGTCTATTCATACGAATTCCACACCAGTTTGCCCGGATTTGACTGGATGAAAACAGAAATATCCGGTTTTGTTTTATCTAACTCAATCCCAGATATTGCTACAGCCTCTGTGTTTGTTATTTCTGCGTATTATCCACAGACTTTATGGTTTGGAATGTTTTTTATCGGGGAATATTTTATTTTTAGCTTGTATATAGTAATTGGTTCCACATGAGGACACCAGCTCTACATATTCATATTTTCTAGGGAGAAAGCTAGAGGAGCTGCGACAAACAAACATGATATTTCTGTTTATATAGATGACATTTTATGTACTTGCCTAAAGTAAAGACTTTGCTTTTCTCCAAAACCATTTACACTGTTATTTTCACGGTCCATTGCATACGAATTCCACACCAGTTTCTCCGGATATGACTGGATGAAACCGGAAATATCTGTTTTTGTTTTGGCTAACTCAATCCCAGATATTGTTACCGCCTCTGTGTTTGTGTATTCCAGATATTATCCGCAGACTTTATTGTTTTGAATGTTTTTTATCAGGGAATATTTAATTTTCTGCTTGGAAACACTAATTGGTTCCACATGGAGACACCAGCTCTACAAATTCGTATATTCTAGGGAGAAATCTACAGGAACTGCGGCAAACAAACATGATCTTTCTGTTTGTATAGATGACATTTGATGCACTTGCCTAACGAAAAGACATTGCTTGTCTCCAAAACCATTTCTGCTGTGATTTTCCTGGTCCATTGCATACGAATTCCACACCAGTTTGTCCGGATATGACTGGATGAAACCGGAAATATCTGGTTTATTTTTTTTGGCTAACTCAATCCCAGATATTGTTACCGCCTCTGTGTTTGTGTATTCCAGATATTATCCACAGACTTTATTATTTTGAATGTTTTTTATCAGGAAACATTTAATTTTCTGCTTGGAAACACTAATTGGTTCCACATGGAGACACCAGCTCTACACATTCGTATTTTCTAGGGAGAAAGCTAGAGGAACTGCGGCAAACAAACATGATATTTCTGTTTGTATAGATGACATTTTATGCAATTGCCTAACGAAAACAATTTGCTTTTCTCCAAAACCATTTTTACTGTGATTTTCTCGGTCTATTCATACGAATTCCACACCAGTTTGCCCGGATTTGACTGGATGAAATTAGAAATATCCGGTTTTGTTTTATCTAACTCAATCCCAGATATTGCTACAGCCTCTGTGTTTGTTATTTCTGGGTATTATCCACAGACTTTATGGTTTGGAATGTTTTTTATCGGGGAATATTTTATTTTTAGCTTGTATATAGTAATTGGTTCCACATGGGGACACCAGCTCTACACATTCGTATTTTCTAGGGAGAAAGCTACAGGAACTGCGGCAAACAAACATGGTATTTCTGTTTCTATAGATGACATTTGATGAACTTGCCTAAAGAAAAGACTTTGCTTTTCCACAAAACCATTTTTACTGTTATTTTCTGGTCCATTGCATAGAAATTGCACACCAGTTTCTCCGGATATGACTATATGAAACCGGAAATATCTGGTTGATTTTTGCCTAACTCAACACCAGATATTGTTACCGCCTCTGTGTTTGTGTATTCCTGATAGTATCCACGGACTTTATTGTTTTGAACGTTTTTTTTTTTTATCAGGGAACATTTAATTTTCTGCTTGGAAACAGTAATTGGTTCCACATGGAGACACCAGCTCTACACATTCGTATTTTCTAGGGAGAAAGCTAGAGGAACTGCGGCAAACAAACATGATCTTTCTGTTTGTATAGATGACATTTGATGCACTTGCCTAACGAAAAGACTTTGCTTGTCTCCAAAACCATTTCTACTGTGATTTTCTCGGTCCATTGCATACGAATTCCACACCAGTTTGTGCGGATATGACTGGATGAAACCGGAAATATCTGGTTTTGTTTTGGCTAAATCAATCCCAGATATTGTTACCGCCTCTGTGTTTGTGTATTCCAGATATTATCCACAGACTTTATTGTTTTGAATGTTTTTTATCAGGGAACATTTAATTTTCTGCTTGGAAACACTAATTGGTTCCACATGGAGACACCAGCTCTACACATTCGTATTTTCTAGGGAGAAAGCTAGAGGAACTGTGGCAAACAAACATGATATTTCTGTTTGTATAGATGACATTTGATGGACTTGCCTGACGAAAAGACTTTGCTTTTCTCCAAAACCATTTATACTGTGATTTTCTCGGTCCATTGCATACGAATTCCACACCAGTTTGTCCGGATATGACTGGATGAAACCGGAAACATCTGGTTTTGTTTTGGCTAAATCAATCCCAGATATTGTTACCGCCTCTGTGTTTGTGTATTCCAGATATTATCCACAGACTTTATTGTTTTGAATGTTTTTTATCAGGGAACATTTAATTTTCTGCTTGGAAACACTAATTGGTTCCACATGGAGACACCAGCTCTACACATTCGTATTTTCTATGGAGAAAGCTACAGTATCTGCGGCAAACAAACAGGATATTTCTGTTTGTATAGATGACATTTGATGCACTGGCCTAATGTAATGACTTTGCTTTTCTCCAAAACCATTTGTACTATGATTTTCTCAGTCCATTGCATACGAATTCCACACCAGTTTGTCCGGATATGACTGAATGAAATCGGAAATATCTGGTTTTGTTTTGGCTAACTCAATCCCAGATATTGTTACCGCCTCTGTGTTTGTGTATTCCAGATATTGTCCACAGACTTTATTATTTTGAATGTTTTTTATCAGGGAACATTTAATTTTCTGCTTGGAAACACTAATTGGTTCCACATGGAGACACCAACTCTACACATTCGTATTTTCTAGGGAGAAAGCTACAGGAACTGCGGCAAACAAACATGGTATTTCTGTTTCTATAGATGACATTTGATGCACTTGCCTAAAGAAAAGACTTTGCTTTTCTCCAAAACCATTTTAAATGTTATTTTCTGGTCCATTGCATACAAATTCCACACCAGTTTCTCCGGATATGACTGGATGAAACCGGATATATCTGGTTGATTTTTGCCTAACTCAATCCCAGATTTTGTTACCGCCTCTGTGTTTGTGTATTCCTGATATTATCCACGGACTTTATTGTTTTGAACGTTTTTTTATCAGGGAACATTTAATTTTCTGCTTGGAAACAGTAATTGGTTCCACATGGAGACACCAGCTCCACACATTCGTATTTTCTAGGGAGAAAGCTAGAGGAACTGCGGCAAACAAACATGATATTTCTGTTTGTACAGATGCCATTTGATGCACTTTCCTAAGGTAAAGACTTTGCTTTTCTCCAAAACCATTTTTACTGTTATTTTCTCGGTCCATTGCATATGAATTCCACACCAGTTTCTCCGGATATGACTGGATGAAACCGGAAATATCCGGTTGATTTTTCCCTAACTCAATCCCAGATATTGTTAACGCCTCTGTGTTTGTGTATTCCTGATATTATCCATGGACTTTATTGTTTTGAATGTTTTTGTTCAGGAAACATTTAATTTTCTGCTTGGAATCACTGATTGTTTCCACATGGACACACCAGCTCTACACATTCGTATTTTCTAGGAAGAAAGCTAGAGGAACTGCGGCAAACAAACATGATATTTCTGTTTGTATAGATGACATTTTATGCAATTGCCTAACGAAAACACTTTGCTTTTCTCCAAAACCATTTTTACTGTGATTTTCTCGGTCTATTCATACGAATTCCACACCAGTTTGCCCGGATTTGACTGGATGAAAACAGAAATATCCGGTTTTGTTTTATCTAACTCAATCCCAGATATTGCTACAGCCTCTGTGTTTGTTATTTCTGCGTATTATCCACAGACTTTATGGTTTGGATTGTTTTTTATCGGGGAATATTTTATTTTTAGCTTGTATATAGTAATTGGTTCCACATGAGGACACCAGCTCTACATATTCATATTTTCTAGGGAGAAAGCTAGAGGAGCTGTGACAAACAAACATGATATTTCTGTTTATATAGATGACATTTTATGTACTTGCCTAAAGTAAAGACTTTGCTTTTCTCCAAAACCATTTACACTGTTATTTTCACGGTCCATTGCATACGAATTCCACACCAGTTTCTCCAGATATGACTGGATGAAACCGGAAATATCTGTTTTTGTTTTGGCTAACTCAATCCCAGATATTGTTACCGCCTCTGTGTTTGTGTATTCCAGATATTATCCGCAGACTTTATGGTTTTGAATGTTTTTTATCAGGGAATATTTAATTTTCTGCTTGGAAACACTAATTGGTTCCACATGGAGACACCAGCTCTACAAATTCGTATATTCTAGGGAGAAATCTACAGGAACTGCGGCAAACAAACATGATCTTTCTGTTTGTATAGATGACATTTGATGCACTTGCCTAAAGAAAAGACTTTGCTTTTCTCCAAAACCATTTGTACTGTGATTTTCTCGGTCCATTGCATACGAATTCCACACCAGTTTGTGCGGATATGACTGGATGAAACCGGAAATATCTGGTTTTGTTTTGGCTAACTCAACACCAGATATTGTTACCGCCTCTGTATTTGTGTATTCCAGATATTATCCACAGACTTTATTGTTTTGAAAGTTTTTTTATCAGGGAACATTTAATTTTCTGCTTGGAAACACTAATTGGTTCTACATGGAGACACCAGCTCTACACATTCGTATTTTCTAGGGAGAAAGCTAGAGGAACTGCGACAAACAAACATGATCTTTCTGTTTGTATAGATGACATTTGATGCACTTGCCTAACGAAAAGACATTGCTTGTCTCCAAAACCATTTCTACTGTGATTTTCTCGGTCCATTGCATACGAATTCCACACCAGTTTGTCCGGATATGACTGGATGAAACTGGATATATCTGGTTCATTTTTTTTGGCTAACTCAATCCCAGATATTGTTACCGCCTCTGTGTTTGTATATTCCAGATATTATCCACAGACTTTATTATTTTGAATGTTTTTTATCAGGGAACATTTAATTTTCTGCTTGGAAACACTAATTGGTTCCACATGGAGACACCAGCTCTACACATTCGTATTTTCTAGGGAGAAAGCTAGAGGAACTGCGGCAAACAAACATGATATTTCTGTTTGTATAGATGACATTTTATGCAATTGCCTAACGAAAACAATTTGCTTTTCTCCAAAACCATTTTTACTGTGATTTTCTCGGTCTATTCATACGAATTCCACACCAGTTTGCCCGGATTTGACTGGATGAAATTAGAAATATCCGGTTTTGTTTTATCTAACTCAATCCCAGATATTGCTACAGCCTCTGTGTTTGTTATTTCTGGGTATTATCCACAGACTTTATGGTTTGGAATGTTTTTTATCGGGGAATATTTTATTTTTAGCTTGTATATAGTAATTGGTTCCACATGGGGACACCAGCTCTACACATTCGTATTTTCTAGGGAGAAAGCTACAGGAACTGCGGCAAACAAACATGGTATTTCTGTTTCTATAGATGACATTTGATGAACTTGCATAAAGAAAAGACTTTGCTTTTCCCCAAAACCATTTTTACTGTTATTTTCTGGTCCATTGCATAGAAATTGCACACCAGTTTCTCCGGATATGACTATATGAAACCGGAAATATCTGGTTGATTTTTGCCTAACTCAACACCAGATATTGTTACCGCCTCTGTGTTTGTGTATTCCTGATAGTATCCACGGACTTTATTGTTTTGAACGTTTTTTTTTTTTTTATCAGGGAACATTTAATTTTCTGCTTGGAAACAGTAATTGGTTCCACATGGAGACACCAGCTCTACACATTCGTATTTTCTAGGGAGAAAGCTAGAGGAACTGCGGCAAACAAACATGATCTTTCTGTTTGTATAGATGACATTTGATGCACTTGCCTAACGAAAAGACTTTGCTTGTCTCCAAAACCATTTCTACTGTGATTTTCTCGGTCCATTGCATACGAATTCCACACCAGTTTGTGCGGATATGACTGGATGTAACCGGAAATATCTGGTTTTGTTTTGGCTAAATCAATCCCAGATATTGTTACCGCCTCTGTGTTTGTGTATTCCAGATATTATCCACAGACTTTATTGTTTTGAATGTTTTTTATCAGGGAACATTTAATTTTCTGCTTGGAAACACTAATTGGTTCCACATGGAGACACCAGCTCTACACATTCGTATTTTCTAGGGAGAAAGCTAGAGGAACTGTGGCAAACAAACATGATATTTCTGTTTGTATAGATGACATTTGATGCACTGGCCTAATGTAATGACTTTGCTTTTCTCCAAAACCATTTGTACTATGATTTTCTCAGTCCATTGCATACGAATTCCACACCAGTTTGTCCGGATATGACTGAATGAAATCGGAAATATCTGGTTTTGTTTTATCTAACTCAATCCCAGATATTGTTACCGCCTCTGTGTTTGTGTATTCCAGATATTGTCCACAGACTTTATTATTTTGAATGTTTTTTATCAGGGAACATTTAATTTTCTGCTTGGAAACACTAATTGGTTCCACATGGAGACACCAACTCTACACATTCGTATTTTCTAGGGAGAAAGCTACAGGAACTGCGGCAAACAAACATGGTATTTCTGTTTCTATAGATGACATTTGATGCACTTGCCTAAAGAAAAGACTTTGCTTTTCTCCAAAACCATTTTAAATGTTATTTTCTGGTCCATTGCATACAAATTCCACACCAGTTTCTCCGGATATGACTGGATGAAACCGGATATATCTGGTTGATTTTTGCCTAACTCAATCCCAGATTTTGTTACCGCCTCTGTGTTTGTGTATTCCTGATATTATCCACGGACTTTATTGTTTTGAACGTTTTTTTATCAGGGAACATTTAATTTTCTGCTTGGAAACAGTAATTGGTTCCACATGGAGACACCAGCTCCACACATTCGTATTTTCTAGGGAGAAAGCTAGAGGAACTGCGGCAAACAAACATGATATTTCTGTTTGTACAGATGCCATTTGATGCACTTGCCTAAGGTAAAGACTTTGCTTTTCTCCAAAACCATTTTTACTGTTATTTTCTCGGTCCATTGCATATGAATTCCACACCAGTTTCTCCGGATATGACTGGATGAAACCGGAAATATCCGGTTGATTTTTCCCTAACTCAATCCCAGATATTGTTAACGCCTCTGTGTTTGTGTATTCCTGATATTATCCATGGACTTTATTGTTTTGAATGTTTTTGTTCAGGAAACATTTAATTTTCTGCTTGGAATCACTGATTGTTTCCACATGGACACACCAGCTCTACACATTCGTATTTTCTAGGAAGAAAGCTAGAGGAACTGTGGCAAACAAACATGATATTTCTGTTTGTATAGATGACATTGTATGCAATTGCCTAACGAAAACACTTTGCTTTTCTCCAAAACCATTTTTACTGTGATTTTCTCGGTCTATTCATACGAATTCCACACCAGTTTGCCCGGATTTGACTGGATGAAAACAGAAATATCCGGTTTTGTTTTATCTAACTCAATCCCAGATATTGCTACAGCCTCTGTGTTTGTTATTTCTGCGTATTATCCACAGACTTTATGGTTTGGAATGTTTTTTATCGGGGAATATTTTATTTTTAGCTTGTATATAGTAATTGGTTCCACATGAGGACACCAGCTCTACATATTCATATTTTCTAGGGAGAAAGCTAGAGGAGCTGCGACAAACAAACATGATATTTCTGTTTATATAGATGACATTTTATGTACTTGCCTAAAGTAAAGACTTTGCTTTTCTCCAAAACCATTTACACTGTTATTTTCACGGTCCATTGCATACGAATTCCACACCAGTTTCTCCAGATATGACTGGATGAAACCGGAAATATCTGTTTTTGTTTTGGCTAACTCAATCCCAGATATTGTTACCGCCTCTGTGTTTGTGTATTCCAGATATTATCCGCAGACTTTATTGTTTTGAATGTTTTTTATCAGGGAATATTTAATTTTCTGCTTGGAAACACTAATTGGTTCCACATGGAGACACCAGCTCTACGCATTCGTATTTCTAGGGAGAAATCTAGAGGAACTGCTGCAAACAAACATGATATTTCTGTTTGTATAGTTGACATTTGATGCACTTGCCTCATGTAAAGACTTCACTTTCCTCCAAAACCATTTTTCTGTGATTTTCTCGGTCCATTGCTTACGAATTCCACACCAGTTTGTCCGTATATGCCTGGAAGAAACTGGAAATATCCGGTTGATTTTTGGCTAACACAATCCCAAATATTGTTACCGCCTCTGTGTTTGTGTATGCCGGATATTATCCACGGACTTTATGTTTTGAATGTTTTTTTATCAGGGAACATTTAATTTTCTGCTTGGAAACACTAATTCTTTCCACATGGAGACACTAGCTCCACACATTCCTATTTTCTAGGGAGAAAGCTAGCCAAACTGCGGCAAACAAACATGATATTTCAGTTTGTGTAGATGACATTTAATGCATTTGCCTGACGAAAACACTTTGCGTTTCTCGAAAACCATTTGTACTGCGATTTTTTCTGTCCATTGCATACGAATTCCACACCAGTTTGTCCGGATATGACTGGATGAAACCGGAAATATCTGGTTTTGTTTTGGCTAACTGAATCCCAGATATTGCTACAGCCTTTGTTTGTTTTTTCTAGATATTATCCACAGACTTTATTGTTTAGAATGTTTTTTATCGGGGAACATTTTATTTTTAGCTTGGATATAGTAATTGGTTCCACATGAAGACACCATCTCTACATATTCATATTTTGTAGGGAGAAAGCTTGAGGAACTGTGACAAACAAACATGATATATCTGTTTGTATAGATGACATTTTATGCAATTGCCTAATGAAAAGGCATTGCTTTTCTCCAAAACCATTTGTACTGTGATTTTCTCGGTGCATTGCATACGAATTCCACAACAGTTTGTCCGGATATGACTGGAAGAAACCGGAAATATCTGGTTTTGTTTTGGCTAACTCAATCCCAGAAATTGCTACATCCTCTGTGTTTGTGCATGCCTAATATTATCCACAGACTTTATTGTTTTGAATGTTTTTTATCAGGGAACATTTAATTTTCTGCTTGGAAACACTAATTGGTTCCACATGGAGACACCAGCTCTACACATTCGTATTTTCTAGGGAGAAAGCTAGAGGAACTGCTGCAAACAAACATGATATTTCTGTTTGTATAGATGACATTTGATGCACTTGCCTAACGAAAAGACTTTGCTTTACTCCAAAACCATTTGTACTGTGATTTTCTCGGTGCATTGCATACGAATTCCACACCAGTTTGTCCGGATATGAATGGATGAAACCAGAAATATCCGGTTGATTTTTGCCTAACTCAATCCCAGATATTGTTACCGCCTCTGTGTTTGTGTATTCCTGATATTATCTATGGACTTTATTGTTTTGAGTGTTTTTTTTCAGGAAACATTTAATTTTCTGCTTGGAAACACTAATTGTTTCCACATGGAGACACCAGCTCTACACATTCGTATTTTCTAGGGAGAAAGCTAGAGAAACTGCGACAAACAAACATGATATTTCTGTTTGTATAGATGACATTTTATGCACTTTCCTAACGAAAAGACTTGGTTTTCTCCAAAACCATTTTTACTGTTATTTTCTCGGTCCATTGCATATGAATTCCACACCAGTTTCTCTGGATATGACTGGATGAAACCGGGAATATCCGGTTGATTTTTACCTAACTCAATCCCAAATATTGTTACCGCATCTGTGTTTCTGTATCCCAGATATTATCCACGGACTTTATTGTTATATTCTCAGTACAATTTATATGAATTCCACACTAGTTTGTCCGGATATGACTGGATGAAAACAGAAATATCCGGTGGTGGTTTGGCTAACTCAATCCGAAATATTGTGAAAGCCTCTGTGTTTGTGTTTTCTGGATATTATCGGTGGACTTTATTGTTTTGAATATTTTCATCAGGGAACATTTAATTTTGTACCGTTGAAACACTAATTGGTTTATCATGGGTACACCAGCTCTACACATTCGTATTTTCTAGGGAGAAAGCTAGAGGAACTGCGACAAACAAATATGATATTTCTGTTTGTCTAGATGATATTTATGCACTTGCATTACGTAAAGACTTTGCTGTTCTCCAAAACTATTTTATTGTGATTTTCTCGGTCCATTGCATACGAATTCCACACCAGTTTGTCCGGATATGACTGGATGAAACCGGAAATATCCGGTGTTGTTTTGGCTAACTCAATCCGAAATATTTTGAAAGCCTCTGTGTTGGTGTTTTCTGGATATTATCAATGGATTTTGGTTTTTGAATGTTTTTTATTGGGGAACATTTTATTTTGAGCTTGGATACAATAATTCGTTCCACAAAAAGACACAAGCTGAACATATTCGTATTTTCTAGGGAGAAAGCTAGAGGAACTGTGGCCAACAAACATGATATTTCTGTTTGTCTAGATGACATTTTATGCACTTGCCTAACGAAAAGACTTTGCTTTTCTCCAAAACCATTTTTACTGTGAATTTCTCGGTCCATTGCATACGAATTCCACACCAGTTTGTCCGGATATGACTGGATGAAACCGGAAATATCCGGTATTGTTTTGGCTAACTCAATCCGAAATATTGTGAAAGCCTCTGTGTTTGTGTTTTCTGGATATTATTGATGGACTTTATTGTTTTGAATATTTTCATCAGGGAACATTTAATTTTGTACCGTTGAAACACTAATTGGTTCATCATGGGGACACCAGCTCTACACATTCTTATATTCTAGGGAGAAAGCTAGAGTAACTGCGTCAAACAAACATGATATTTCTGTTTGTCTAGATGACATTTTATGCACTTGCCTTAGGAAAAGACTTTGCTGTTCTCCAAAACTATTTTTACTGTGATTTTCTCGGTCCATTGCATACGAATTCCACAACAGTTTGTCCGGATATGACTGGATGAAACCGGAAATATCCGGTATTGTTTTGGCTAACTCAATCTGAAATATTGTGAAAGCCTCTGTGTTGGTGTTTTCTGGATATTATCAACGGACTTTAGGTTTTTGAAAGTTTTTTATTGGGGAACATTTTATTTTGAGCTTGGATACAGTAATTCGTTCCATAAGGAGACACCAGCTGAACATATTCGTATTTTCTAGGGAGAAAGCTAGAGGAATTGCGGCAAACAAACATGATATTTCTGTTTGTATAGATGACATTTTATGCACTTGCCTTACGAAAAGACTTTGCTGTTCTCCAAAACCATTTTTACTGTGAATTTCTCTGTCCATTGCATACGAATTCCACACAAGTTTGTCCGGATATGACTGGATGAAAACAGAAATATCCGGGGGTGTTTTGGATAACTCAATCCGAAGTATTGTGAAAGCCTCTGTGTTTGTGTTTTCTGGATATTATCGATGGACTTTATTGTTTTGAATATTTTCATCAGGGAACATTTAATTTTGTACCGTTGAAACACTAATTGGTTCATCATGGGGACACCAGCTCTACACATTCGTATATTCTAGGGAGAAAGCTAGAGGAACTGCGGCAAACAAACATGATATTTCTGTTTGTCTAGATGACATTTTATGCACTTGCCTTACGAAAAGACTTTGCTATTCTCCAAAAATATTTTTACTGTGATTTTCTCGGTCCATTGCATACGAATTCCACAACAGTTTGTCCGGATATGACTGGATGAAACCGGAAATATCCGGTATTGTTTTGGCTAACTCAATCCGAAATATTGTGAATGCCTCTGTGTTGGTGTTTTCTGGATATTATCAACGGACTTTAGGTTTTTGAATGTTTTTTATTGGGGAACATTTTATTTTGAGCTTGGATACAGTAATTCGTTCCAAAAGGAGACACCAGGTGAACATATTCGTATTTTCTAGGGAGAAAGCTAGAGGAACAGCGGCAAACAAACATGATATTTCTGTTTCTTTGATGACATTTTATGCACTTGCCTAACGAAAAGACTTTGCTTTTCTCCAAAACCATATTTACTGTGAATTTCTCGGTCCATTGCATACGAATTGCAAACCAGTTTGTCCGGGTATGACTGGATGAAAACAGAAATATCCGGTGTTGTTTTGGCTAACTCAATCCGAAATATTGTGAAAGCCTCTGTGTTGGTGTTTTCTGGATATTATCAACGAACCTTAGGTTTTTGAATGTTTTTTATTGGGGAACATTTTATTTTGAACTTGGATACAGTAATTCGTTCCACAAGGAGACACCAGCTGAACATATTCGTATTTTCTAGGGAGAAAGCTAGAGGAACTGTGGCAAACAAACATGATATTTTTGTTTGTATAGATGACATTTTATGCACTTGCCTAATGAGAAGACTTTGCTATTCTCCAAAACTATTTTACTATGATTTTCTCGATCCATTGCATACGATTCCACACCAGTTTGTCTGGTTATGACTAGATGAAGGAGAAATATCCGGTATTGTTTTGGCTAACTCATTCCGAAATATTGTGAAAGCCTCTGTGTTTGTGTTTTCTGGATATTATTGATGGACTTTATTATTTTGAATGTTTTTATCAGGGAACATTTAATTTTGTACCGTTGAAACTCTAATTGGTTCATCATGGGGACAGCAGTTCTACACATTCGTATTTTCTAGGGAGAAAGCCAGAGGAACTTCGACAAACAAACATGATATTTCTGTTGGTATAGATGACATTTGATGCACTTGCCTAACGAAAAGACTTTGCTTTTCTCCAAAACTATTTTTACTGTGAATATCTCAGTGCATTGCTTACGAATTACACACCAGTTTACTGGATATGCCTGGAAGAAACCAGAAATGTCCGGTTTTGTTTTGGCTAACTCAATCCCAGATATTGCTATAGCCTATGTGTTTGTGTATTCCTGATATTATCCACGGACTTTATTGTTTTGAATGTTTTTATCAGGGAACATTTAATTTTCTGCTTGGAATCATTAATTGGTTCTACATGGGGAATCCAACGCTACACATTCACATTTTCTAGGGAGACAGCTAGAGGAACTGCGGCAAACAAAGATGATATTTCTGTTTGTCTAGATGACATTTTATGCACTTGCCTTACGAAAAGACTTTGCTGTTCTCCAAAACTATTTTCACTGTGATTTTCTCGGTCCATTGCATACGAATTCCACAACAGTTTGTCCGGATATGACTGGATGAAACCGGAAATATCCGGTATTGTTTAAGCTAACTCAATCCGAAATATTGTGAAAGCCTCTGTGTTGGTGATTTCTGGATATCATCAACGGACTTAAGGTTTTTGAATGTTTTTTATTGGGGAACATTTTATTTTGAGCTTGGATACAGTAATTCGTTCCACAAGGAGACACCAGCTGAACATATTCGTATTTTCTAGGGAGAAATCTAGAGGAACTGTGGCAAGCAAACATGATATTTCTGTTTGTATAGATGACATTTTATGCACTTGCCTTAGGAAAAGACTGCTGTTCTCCAAAACTATTTTTACTGTGATTTTCTCGGTCCATTATATACGAATTCCACACCATTTTGTCCGGATATGAGTGGACGAAACCGGAAATATCCGGTTGTGTTTTGTCTAACTCAATCCGAAATATTGTTAAAGCCTCTGTGTTTGTGTTTTCTGGGTATATTCGATGGACTTTATTGTTTTGAATGTTTTTTATCAGGGAACATTTAATTTTGTACCGTTGAAACACTAATTAGTTCATAAAGGGGACACCAGCTCTTACATTCATATTTTCTAGGGAGAAAGCTAGAGGAACTGCGGCAAAAAAACATGATATTTCTGTTTGTATAGATGATATTTTATGCACTTGCCTTACGAAAAGACTTTACTGTTCTCCAAAACTATTTTTACTGTGATTTTATCAGTCCATTGCATACGAATTCCACACCAGTTTGTCCGGATATGACTGGATGAAAACAGAAATATCCGGTTGTGTTTTGGCTAACTCAATCCGAAATATTGAGAAAGCCTCTGTGTTGGTGTTTTCTGGATATTATCAACGGACTTTAGGTTTTTTCAATGTTTTTTATCGGGGAACATTTTATTTTGAGATTGGATACACTAATTGGTTCCACATGGAGACACCAGCTGAACATATTCCTATTTTCTAGGGAGAAAGCTAGAGGACCTGCGGCAAACAAACATGATATTTCTGTTTGTATCTATGACATATTATGCACTTGCCTTACGAAAAGACTTTGCTGTTCTCCAAAACTATTTTTACTGTGATTTTCTCGGTCCATTGCATACGAATTCCACACCAGTTTGTACGGATATGACTGGATGAAATCGGAAATATATGGTTTTGTTTTGGCTAACTCAATCCCAAATATTGCTCCTGCCACTGTGTTTGTTTTTTCTGGATATTATCAACGGACTTTATTGTTTCTAATGTTTTTTTATCGGGGAACATTTTATTTTGAGCTGGGATACAGTAATTAGTTGCACATGGAGACACCAGCTGAACATATTCATATTTTCTATGGAGAAAGCTAGAGGAACTGCGGCAAACAAACATGATATTTCTGTTTGTATCGATGACATTTTATGCACTTGCCTAACGAAAAGACTTTGCTTTTCTCCAAAACCATATTTACTGTGATTTTCTCGGTCCATTGCATACAAATTTCACACCAGTTTGTCCGGATATAAATGGCTGAAAACAGAAATATCCGGTGGTGTTTTGGCTAACTCAATCCGAAATATTGTGAAAGCCTCTGTGTTTGTGTTTTCTGGATACTATTGATGGACTTTATTGTTTTGAATGTTTTTATCAGGGAACATTTAATTTTGTACCTTGAAACACTAATTGGTTCATCATGGGGACACCAGCTCTACAAATTCGTATTTTCCAGGGAGAAAGCTACAGGAACTGCGGCAAACAAACATGATATTTCTGTTGGTATAGATGACATTTTATGAAGTTGCCTAAAGAAAAGACTTTGCTTGTCTCCAAAAAATTTTTACTGTGATATTCTCGGTCCATTGCATACGAATTCTACACCAGTTTGTCTGGATATGACTGGATGAAACCGGAAATATCCGGTATTGTTTTGGCTAACTCAATCCGAAATAATGTGAAAGCCTCTGTGTTTGTGTTTTCTGGATATTATCGATGGACTTTATTGTTGTGAATATTTTTATCAGGGAACATTTAATTTTGTACCGATAAACACTAATTGGTTCATCATGGGGACACCAGCTCTACACATTCGTATTTTCTAGGGAGAAAGCTAGAGGAACTGTGGCAAACACACATGATAATTCTGTTTGTATCGATGACATTTGATGCACTTGCCTAACGAAAATACTTTGCTATTCTCCAAAACTATTTTTACTGTGATTTTCACGGTCCATTGCGTACGAATTCCACACCAGTTTGTCCGGATATGACTGGATGAAACCAGAAATATCCGGTATTGTTTTGGCTAACTCAATCCGAAATATAGTGAAAGCCTCTGTGTTTGTGTTTTCTGGGTATTATCGATGGACTTTATTGTTTTGAATGTCTTTATCAGAGAACATTTAATTTTGTACCGTTGAAACACTAACTAGTTCATAATGGGGACACCAGCTCTACACATTCGTATTTTCTAGGGAGAAAGCTAGCGGAACTGTGGCAAACAAACATGATATTTCTGTTTGTCTAGATTACATTTTATGCACTTGCCTTACGAAAAGCCTTTGCTCTTCTACAAAAAATTTTTACTGTGATTTTCTCGGTCAATTGCATACGAATTCTACAACAGTTTGTCCGCATATGACTTGATGGAAACAGAAATATCCGGTATTGTTTTGGCTAACTCAATCCGAAATATTTTGAAAGCCTCTGTGTTGGTGTTTTCTGGATATTATCAACGGACTTTATTGTTTTGAATATTTTTATCAGGGAACATTTAATTTTGTACCGTTGAAACACTAATTGGTTCATCATGTGGACACCAGCTCTACACATTCGTATTTGCTAGGGAGAAAGCTAGAGGAAATGCAGCAAACAAACATGATATTTTGTTTGTATCTATGAGAATTTATGCACTTGCCTAATGTAAAGACTTTGCTATCATCCAAAACAAATTTTACTGTGAATTTCTCGGTTCATTACATTCGAATTCCACACCAGTTTGTCCGGATATGACTGGATGAAACCGGAAATATATGGTTTTATTTCTCCTAACTCATCCCAAATGTTTCTCCAGCCACTCTGTTTGTTTTTTCTAGATATTATCAATGGAATTTATTGTTTCGAATGTTTTTTAATAGGGGAACATTTTACTTTGAGCCTCGATACAGTAATTAGTTGCACATGGAGACACCAGCTGAACATATTCGTATTTTCTAGGGAGAAAGCTAGAGGAACTGCGGCAAACAAACATGATATTTCTGTTTCTTTGATGACATTTTATGCACTTGCCTAACGAAAAGACTTTGCTTTTCTCCAAAACTATTTTTACTGTGATTCTTTTGGTTCATTGCATACAAATTCCAAACGAATTTTTCCGGATATGACTGGATGAATCCGGAAATATCCGGTTTTGTTTTGGCTAACTCAATGTGAAATATTGTGAAAGCCTCTGTGTTTGTCTTTTCTGGATATTATCAACGAACTTTAGGTTTTTGAATGTTTTTTATTGGGGAACATTTTATTTTGAGCTTGGATACAGTAATTCCTTCCACAAGGAGACACCAGCTGAACATATTCGTATTTTCTACGGAGAAAGCTAGAGGACCTGCGGCAAACAAACATGATCTTTCTGTTTGTATAGATGACATTTGATGCACTTGCCTAACGAAAAGACTTTGCTTTTCTCCAAAACCATTTCTACTGTGATTTTCTCGGTCCATTGAATACGAATTCCACACCAGTTTGTCCGGATATGACTGGATGAAACCGGAAATATCCGGTTTTGTTTTGGCTAACTCAATCCCAGATATTGTTACCGCCTCTGTGTTTGTGTATTCCAGATATTATCCACAGACTTTATTGTTTTGAATGTTTTTTATCAGGGAACATTTAATTTTCTGCTTGGAAACACTAATTGGTTCATCATGGGAACACCAGCTCTACACATTCGTATTTTCTAGGGAGAAAGCTAGAGGAACTGTGGCAAACAAACATGATATTTCTGTTTGTATAGATGACATTTGATGCACTTGGCTAATGAAAAGACTTTGCTTTTCTCCAAAACGAATTTTACTGTTCTTTTCTCGGTCCATTGCATACGAATTCCACACCAGTTTGTCCGGATATGACTGTAGGAAACCGGAAATATGGCCGGCGCCGTAGCTCAACAGGCTAATCCTCCGCCTTGCGGCGCCGGCACACCGGGTTCTAGTCCCGGTCGGGGCACTGATCCTGTCCCGGTTGCCCCTCTTCCAGGCCAGCTCTCTGCTGTGGCCAGGGAGTGCAGTGGAGGATAGCCCAAGTGTTTGGGCTCTGCACCCCATGGGAGACCAGGATAAGCACCTGGCTCCTGCCATCGGAACAGCGCGGTGCGCCGGCCGCAGCGCGCTACCGCGGCGGCCATTGGAGGGTGAACCAACGGCAAAAGGAAGACCTTTCTCTCTGTCTCTCTCTCTCTCACTGTCCACTCTGCCTGTCAAAAAAAAAAAAAAAAAAAAGGAAACCAGAAATATCCGGTTCTGTTTTGGGTAACTCCAACCGAAATATTGCTACAGACTCTGTGTTTGTGTTTTCTGGATATTATCGATGGACATATTGTTTTGAATGTTTTTATCAGGGAACATTTAATTTTCTGCTTGGAAACACTAATTCTTTCCACATGGAGACACCAGCTCTACATATTCGTATTTTCTAGGGAGAAAGCTAGAGGAACTGCGGCAAACAAACATGATCTTTCTGTTTGTATAGATGACATTTGATGCACTTGCCTAACGAAAAGACTTTGCTTTTCTCCAAAACCATTTGTACTGTGATTTTCTCGGTCCATTGCATACGAATTCAAGAACAGTTTGTCCGGATATGACTGGATGAAACCGGAAATATCCGGTTTTGTTTTGGCTAACTCAACCCAGATATTGTTACCGCCTCTGTGTTTGTGTGTTCCTGATATTATCCACAGACTTTACTGTTTTGAATGTTTTTTTTTCAGGAAACATTTAATTTTCTGTTTGAAAACACTAATTCTTTCCACATGGAGACACCAGCTCTACATATTCGTATTTTCTGGGAAGAAAGATAGAGGAACTGCGGCAAACAAACATGATCTTTCTGTTTGTATAGATGACATTTGATGCACTTGCCTAACGAAGACTTTGCTTTTCTCCAAAACCATTTCTACTGTGATTTTCTCGGTCCATTGCATACGAATTCCACACCACTTTGTCCGGATATGACTGGATGAAACTGGAAATATCTTGTTTTGTTTTGGCTAACTCAATCCCAGATATTGTTACCGCCTCTGTGTTTGTGTATTCCAGATATTATCCACAGACTTTATTTTTTTGAATGTTTTTTATCAGGGAACATTTAATTTTCTGCTTGGAAACACTAATTGGTTCCACATGGAGACACCAGCTCTACACATTCGTATTTTCTAGGGAGAAAGCTAGAGGAACTGCGGCAAACAAACATGATATTTCTGTTGGTATAGATGACATTTGATGCACTTGCCTACCGAAAAGACTTTGCTTTTCTCCAAAACGATTTTTACTGTTATTTTCTCGGTCCATTGCATACGAATTCCACACAAGTTTCTCCCGATATGACTGGATGAAACCGGAAATATCCGGTTGATTTTTACCTAACTCAATCCCAGATATTGTTACTGCCTCTGTGTTTGTGTATTCCTGATATTATACACGGCCTTTATTGTTTTGAATGTTTTTTTTTTCAGGAAACATTTAATTTTCTGCTTGGAAACACTAATTCTTTCCACATGGAGACACCAGCTCTACAAATTCATATTTTCTAGGAAGAAAGCTAGACGAACTGCGGCAAACAAACATGATATTTCTGTTTGTATAGATGATATTTGATGCACTTGCCTAACGAAAAGACTTTGCTTTTCTCCAAAACCATTTGTACTGTGATTTTCTGGTCCATTGCATAAAATTCCACACCAGTTTGTCCGGATATGACTGGATGAAACCGGAAATATCCGGTTGATTTTTACCTAACTCAATCCCAGATATTGTTACCGCCTCTGTGTTTGTGTATTCCAGATATTATCCACAGACTTTATTGTTTTGAATGTTTTTTAACAGGGAACATTTAATTTTCTGCTTGGAAACACTAATTGGTTCCACATGGAGACACCAGCTCTACACATTCGTATTTTCTAGGGAGAAAGCCAGAGAAACTGTGGCAAACAAACATGATCTTTCTGTTTGTATAGATGGCATTTGATGCACTTGCCTAACGAAAAGGCTTTGCTTTTCTCCAAAACCATTTGTACTGTGATTTTCTCGGTCCATTGCATACGAATTCCACACCAGTTTCTCCAGATATGACTGGATGAAACCAGAAATATCCAGTTGATTTTTGCCGAACTGAATCCCAGATATTGTTACCGCCTCTGTGTTTGTTTATTCCTGATATTATCTAGAGACTTTATTGTTTTGAATGTTTTTTTTTTCAGGAAACATTTAAATTTCTGCTTGGAGACACTAATTCTTTCCACATGGAGACACCAGCTCTACATATTCGTATTTTCTAGGGAGAAAGCTAGAGGAACTGCGGCAAACAAACATGATATTTCTGTTTCTATAGATGACATTTGATGCACTTGCCTAACGAAAAGACTTTGATTTTCTCCAAAACGATTTTTACTGTGATTTTCTCGGTCCATTGCATACGAATTCCACACCAGTTTGTCCGGATATGACTGGATGAAACAGGAAATATCCAGTTGATTTTTGCCTAACTCAATCCCAGATATTGTTAGCGCCTCTGTGTTTGTGTTTTCCTGATATTATCCACGGACTTTATTGTTTTGAATGTTTTTTTTCAGGAAACACTTAATTTTCTGCTTGGAAACACTAATTCTTTCCACATGGAGACACCAACTCTACACATTCATATTTTCTAGGAAGAAATCTAGAGGAACTGCGGCAAACAAACATGATATTTCTGTTTGTATAGATGACATTTGATGCACTTGCCTAATGAAAAGACTTTGCTATTCTCCAAAACTATTTTACTATGATTTTCTCGGTCCATTGCATACGATTCCACACCAGTTTGTCTGGTTATGACTAGATGAAGGAGAAATATCTGGTATTGTATGGCTAACTCATTCCGAAATATTGTGAAAGCCTCTGTGTTTGTGTTTTCTGGATATTATTGATGGACTTTATTATTTTGAATGTTTTTATCAGGGAACATTTAATTTTGTACCGTTGAAACTCTAATTGGTTCATCATGGGGACACCAGTTCTACACATTCGTGTTTTCTAGGGAGAAAGCCAGAGGAACTTCGACAAACAAACATGATATTTCTGTTGGTATAGATGACATTTGATGCACTTGCCTAATGAAAAGACTTTGCTTTTCTCCAAAACTATTTTTACTGTGAATATCTCAGTGCATTGCTTACGAATTACACACCAGTTTACTGGATATGCCTGGAAGAAACCAGAAATGTCCGGTTTTGTTTTGGCTAACTCAATCCCAGATATTGCTATAGCCTCTGTGTTTGTGTATTCCTGATATTATCCACGGACTTTATTGTTTTGAATGTTTTTATCAGGGAACATTTAATTTTCTGCTTGGAAACACTAATTGGTTCCATATGGAGACACCATTTCTACACATTCGTATTTTCTAGGGAGAAAGCTAGAGGAACAGCGGCAAACAAACTTGATATTTCTGTTTCTATAGATGACATTTGATGCACTTGCCTAACGAAATGACTTGGTTTTTCTCCAAAACCATTTGTACTGTGATTTTCTCGGTCCATTGCATACGAATTCCACACCAGTTTGTCCGGATATGACTGGATGAAAACAGAAATATCCGGTTGTGTTTTGGCTAACTCAATCCGAAATATTGAGAAAGCCTCTGTGTTGGTGTTTTCTGGATATTATCAACGGACTTTAGGTTTTTTCAATGTTTTTTTCGGGGAACATTTTATTTTGAGATTGGATACACTAATTGTTACCACATGGAGACACCAGCTGAACATATTCCTATTTTCTAGGGAGAAAGCTAGAGGACCTGCGGCAAACAAACATGATATTTCTTTTTTTATCTATGACATATTATGCACTTGCCTTACGAAAAGACTTTGCTGTTCTCCAAAACTATTTTTACTGTGATTTTCTCGGTCCATTGCATACGAATTCCACACCAATTTGTACGGATATGACTGGATGAAATCGGAAATATATGGTTTTGTTTTGGCTAACTCAATCCCAAATATTGCTCCTGCCACTGTGATTGTTTTTTCTGGATATTATCAACGGACTTTATTGTTTCTAATGTTTTTTTTTATCGGGGAACATTTTGTTTTGAGCTGGGATACAGTAATTAGTTGCACATGGAGACACCAGCTGAACATATTCATATTTTCTAGGGAGACAGCTAGAGGAACTGCGGCAAACAAACATGATATTTCTGTTTGTATCGATGACATTTTATGCACTTGCCTAACGAAAAGACTTTGCTTTTCTCCAAAACCATTTGTACTGTGATTTTCTCGGTCCATTGCATACGAATTCAAGAACAGTTTGTCCGGATATGACTGGATGAAACCGGAAATATCCGGTTTTGTTTTGGCTAACTCAACCCAGATATTGTTACCGCCTCTGTGTTTGTGTGTTCCTGATATTATCCACAGACTTTACTGTTTTGAATGTTTTTTTTTCAGGAAACATTTAATTTTCTGTTTGAAAACACTAATTCTTTCCACATGGAGACACCAGCTCTACATATTCGTATTTTCTGGGAAGAAAGATAGAGGAACTGCGGCAAACAAACATGATCTTTCTGTTTGTATAGATGACATTTGATGCACTTGCCTAACGAAGACTTTGCTTTTCTCCAAAACCATTTCTACTGTGATTTTCTCGGTCCATTGCATACGAATTCCACACCACTTTGTCCGGATATGACTGGATGAAACTGGAAATATCTTGTTTTGTTTTGGCTAACTCAATCCCAGATATTGTTACCGCCTCTGTGTTTGTGTATTCCAGATATTATCCACAGACTTTATTTTTTTGAATGTTTTTTATCAGGGAACATTTAATTTTCTGCTTGGAAACACTAATTGGTTCCACATTCGTATTTTCTAGGGAGAAAGCTAGAGGAACTGCGGCAAACAAACATGATATTTCTGTTGGTATAGATGACATTTGATGCACTTGCCTACCGAAAAGACTTTGCTTTTCTCCAAAACGATTTTTACTGTTATTTTCTCGGTCCATTGCATACGAATTCCACACAAGTTTCTCCCGATATGACTGGATGAAACCGGAAATATCCAGTTGATTTTTACCTAACTCAATCCCAGATATTGTTACTGCCTCTGTGTTTGTGTATTCCTGATATTATACACGGCCTTTATTGTTTTGAATGTTTTTTTTTTCAGGAAACATTTAATTTTCTGCTTGGAAACACTAATTGGTTCCACATGGAGACACCAGCTCTACAAATTCATATTTTCTAGGAGGAAAGCTAGACGAACTGCGGCAAACAAACATGATATTTCTGTTTGTATAGATGATATTTGATGCACTTGCCTAACGAAAAGACTTTGCTTTTCTCCAAAACCATTTGTACTGTGATTTTCTGGTCCATTGCATAAAATTCCACACCAGTTTGTCTGGATATGACTGGATGAAACCGGAAATATCCGGTTGATTTTTACCTAACTCAATCCCAGATATTGTTACCGCCTCTGTGTTTGTGTATTCCAGATATTTTCCACAGACTTTATTGTTTTGAATGTTTTTTAACAGGGAACATTTAATTTTCTGCTTGGAAACACTAATTGGTTCCACATGGAGACACCAGCTCTACACATTCGTATTTTCTAGGGAGAAAGCCAGAGAAACTGTGGCAAACAAACATGATCTTTCTGTTTGTATAGATGGCATTTGATGCACTTGCCTAACGAAAAGGCTTTGCTTTTCTCCAAAACCATTTGTACTGTGATTTTCTCGGTCCATTGCATATGAATTCCACACCAGTTTCTCCAGATATGACTGGATGAAACCAGAAATATCCAGTTGATTTTTGCCGAACTGAATCCCAGATATTGTTACCGCCTCTGTGTTTGTTTATTCCTGATATTATCTAGAGACTTTATTGTTTTGAATGTTTTTTTTTTCAGGAAACATTTAAATTTCTGCTTGGAGACACTAATTCTTTCCACATGGGGACACCAGCTCTACATATTCGTATTTTCTAGGGAGAAACCTAGAGGAACTGCGGCAAACAAACATGATATTTCTGTTTCTATAGATGACATTTGATGCACTTGCCTAACGAAAAGACTTTGATTTTCTCCAAAACGATTTTTACTGTGATTTTCTCGGTCCATTGCATACGAATTCCACACCAGTTTGTCCGGATATGACTGGATGAAACAGGAAATATCCAGTTGATTTTTGCCTAACTCAATCCCAGATA
This sequence comes from Lepus europaeus, assembly GCF_033115175.1. NCBI lineage: Eukaryota > Metazoa > Chordata > Mammalia > Lagomorpha > Leporidae > Lepus > Lepus europaeus. The sequence goes on along the minus strand of NW_026909428.1, from coordinate 749,175 downwards.
TTGTTAGCGCCTCTGTGTTTGTGTTTTCCTGATATTATCCACGGACTTTATTGTTTTGAATGTTTTTTTTCAGGAAACACTTAATTTTCTGCTTGGAAACACTAATTCTTTCCACATGGAGACACCAACTCTACACATTCATATTTTCTAGGAAGAAATCTAGAGGAACTGCGGCAAACAAACATGATATTTCTGTTTGTATAGATGACATTTGATGCACTTGCCTAATGAAAAGACTTTGCTATTCTCCAAAACTATTTTACTATGATTTTCTCGATCCATTGCATACGATTCCACACCAGTTTGTCTGGTTATGACTAGATGAAGGAGAAATATCTGGTATTGTATGGCTAACTCATTCCGAAATATTGTGAAAGCCTCTGTGTTTGTGTTTTCTGGATATTATTGATGGACTTTATTATTTTGAATGTTTTTATCAGGGAACATTTAATTTTGTACCGTTGAAACTCTAATTGGTTCATCATGGGGACACCAGTTCTACACATTCGTGTTTTCTAGGGAGAAAGCCAGAGGAACTTCGACAAACAAACATGATATTTCTGTTGGTATAGATGACATTTGATGCACTTGCCTAATGAAAAGACTTTGCTTTTCTCCAAAACTATTTTTACTGTGAATATCTCAGTGCATTGCTTACGAATTACACACCAGTTTACTGGATATGCCTGGAAGAAACCAGAAATGTCCGGTTTTGTTTTGGCTAACTCAATCCCAGATATTGCTATAGCCTCTGTGTTTGTGTATTCCTGATATTATCCACGGACTTTATTGTTTTGAATGTTTTTATCAGGGAACATTTAATTTTCTGCTTGGAAACACTAATTGGTTCCATATGGAGACACCATTTCTACACATTCGTATTTTCTAGGGAGAAAGCTAGAGGAACAGCGGCAAACAAACATGATATTTCTGTTTCTATAGATGACATTTGATGCACTTGCCTAACGAAATGACTTGGTTTTTCTCCAAAACCATTTGTACTGTGATTTTCTCGGTCCATTGCATACGAATTCCACACCAGTTTGTCCGGATATGACTGGATGAAAACAGAAATATCCGGTTGTGTTTTGGCTAACTCAATCCGAAATATTGAGAAAGCCTCTGTGTTGGTGTTTTCTGGATATTATCAACGGACTTTAGGTTTTTTCAATGTTTTTTTCGGGGAACATTTTATTTTGAGATTGGATACACTAATTGGTACCACATGGAGACACCAGCTGAACATATTCCTATTTTCTAGGGAGAAAGCTAGAGGACCTGCGGCAAACAAACATGATATTTCTTTTTTTATCTATGACATATTATGCACTTGCCTTACGAAAATACTTTGCTGTTCTCCAAAACTATTTTTACTGTGATTTTCTCGGTCCATTGCATACGAATTCCACACCAATTTGTACGGATATGACTGGATGAAATCGGAAATATATGGTTTTGTTTTGGCTAACTCAATCCCAAATATTGCTCCTGCCACTGTGATTGTTTTTTCTGGATATTATCAACGGACTTTATTGTTTCTAATGTTTTTTTTTTTATCGGGGAACATTTTGTTTTGAGCTGGGATACAGTAATTAGTTGCACATGGAGACACCAGCTGAACATATTCATATTTTCTAGGGAGACAGCTAGAGGAACTGCGGCAAACAAACATGATATTTCTGTTTGTATCGATGACATTTTATGCACTTGCCTAACGAAAAGACTTTGCTTTTCTCCAAAACCATATTTACTGTGATTTTCTCGGTCCATTGCATACAAATTTCACACCAGTTTGTCCGGATATAAATGGCTGAAAAGAGAAATATCCGGTGGTGTTTTGGCTAACTCAATCCGAAATATTGTGAAAGCCTCTGTGTTTTTGTTTTCTGGATACCTTGATGGACTTTATTGTTTTGAATGTTTTTATCAGGGAACATTTAATTTTGTACCGTTGAAACACTAATTGGTTCATCATGGGGACACCAGCTGTACACATTCGTATTTTCTAGGGAGAAAGCTAGAGGAACTGCGGCAAACAAACATGATATTTCTGTTTGTCTAGATGATATTTTATGCACTTGCCTAATGAAAAGACTTTGCTATTCTCTAAAAATTTTTTACTGTGATATTCTCGGTCCATTGCATACGAATTCTACACCAGTTTGTCCGGATATGACTGGATGAAACCGGAAATATCCGGTATTGTTTTGGCTAACTCAATCCGAAATAATGTGAAAGCCTCTGTGTTTGTGTTTTCTGGATATTATCGATGGACTTTATTGTTCTGAATATTTTCATCAGGGAACATTTAATTTTGTACTGTTGAAACACTAATTGGTTCATCATGGGCACACCAGCTCTACACATTCGTATTTTCTAGGGAGAATGCTAGAGGAACTGCAGCAAACAAACATGATATTTCTGTTTGTATCGATGACATTTTATGCACTTGCCTTACGAAATGACTTTGCTTTTCTCTAAAACCATTTTTACTGTGAATTTTTTGGTCCATTACATACGAATTCCACACCAGTTTGTCCGGATATGACTGGATGAAAACAGAAATATCCGGTTATGTTTTGGCTAACTAAATTCGAAATATTGTGAAAGCCTCTGTGTTTGTTTTTTCTGGATATTATCAACGGATTTTATTGTTTGGAATGTTTTTTTATCGGGGAACATTTAATTTTGTACCGATAAACACTAATTGGTTCATCACTGGGACACCAGCTCTACACATTCGTATTTTCTAGGGAGAAAGCTAGAGGAACTGTGGCAAACAAACATGATATTTCTGTTTGTATCGATGACATTTTATGCACTTGCCTAACGAAAAGACTTTGCTTTTCTCCAAAACAATTTTTACTGTGAATTTCTCGGTCCATTGCATACGAATTCTACACCAGTTTGTCCGGATTTGACTGGATGAAAACAGAAAAATCCGGTGGTGGTTTGGCTAACTCAATCCGAAATATTGTGAAAGCCTCTGTGTTTGTGTTTTCTGGATATTATTGATGGACTTTATTGTTTTGAATGTTTTTATCAGGGAACATTTAATTTTGTACCGTTGAAACACTAATTGGTTCATCATGGGGACACCAGTTCTACACATTCGTATTTTCCAGGGAGAAACCTAGAGGAACTGCGGCAAACAAACATGATATTTCTGTTGGTATAGATGACATTTTATGAAGTTGCCTAAAGAAAAGACTTTGCTATTCTCCAAAAAAATTTTACTGTGATATTCTCGGTCCATTGCATACGAATTCCACACCAGTTTGTCCGGATATGACTGGATGAAACCGGAAATATCCGGTATTGTTTTGGCTAACTCAATCCGAAATAATGTGAAAGCCTCTGTGTTTGTGTTTTCTGGATATTATCGATGGACTTTATTGTTTTGAATATTTTTATCAGGGAACATTTAATTTTGTACCGATAAACACTAATTGGTTCATCATGGGGACACCAGCTCTACACATTCGTATTTTCTAGGGAGAAAGTTAGAGGAACTGTGGCAAACACACATGATAATTCTGTTTGTATCGATGACATTTGATGCACTTGCCTAACGAAAATACTTTGCTATTCTCCAAAACTATTTTTACTGTGATTTTCACGGTCCATTGCATACGAATTCCACACCAGTTTGTCCGGATATGACTGGATGAAACCAGAAATATCCGGTATTGTTTTGGCTAACTCAATCCGAAATATAGTGAAAGCCTCTGTGTTTGTGTTTTCTGGGTATTATCGATGGACTTTATTGTTTTGAATGTCTTTATCAGAGAACATTTAATTTTGTACCGTTGAAACACTAACTAGTTCATAATGGGGGCACCAGCTCTACACATTCGTATTTTCTAGGGAGAAAGCTAGCGGAACTGTGGCAAACAAACATGATATTTCTGTTTGTCTAGATGACATTTTATGCACTTGCCTTACGAAAAGCCTTTGCTCTTCTACAAAAAATTTTTACTGTGATTTTCTCGGTCCATTGCATATGAATTCTACAACAGTTTGTCCGCATATGACTTGATGGAAACAGAAATATCCGGTATTGTTTTGGCTAACACAATCCGAAATATTTTGAAAGCCTCTGTGTTGGTGTTTTCTGGATATTATCAACGGACTTTATTGTTTTGAATATTTTTATCAGGGAACATTTAATATTGTACCGTTGAAACACTAATTGGTTCATCATGTGGACACCAGCTCTACACATTCGTATTTGCTAGGGAGAAAGCTAGAGGAAATGCAGCAAACAAACATGATATTTTGTTTGTATCTATGAGAATTTATGCACTTGCCTAATGTAAAGACTTTGCTATCATCCAAAACAAATTTTACTGTGAATTTCTCGGTTCATTACATTCGAATTCCACACCAGTTTGTCCGGATATGACTGGATGAAACCGGAAATATATGGTTTTATTTCTCCTAACTCATCCCAAATGTTTCTCCAGCCACTCTGTTTGTTTTTTCTAGATATTATCAATGGAATTTATTGTTTCGAATGTTTTTTAATAGGGGAACATTTTACTTTGAGCCTTGATACAGTAATTAGTTGCACATGGAGACACCAGCTGAACATATTCGTATTTTCTAGGGAGAAAGCTAGAGGAACTGCGGCAAACAAACATGATATTTCTGTTTCTTTGATGACATTTTATGCACTTGCCTAACGAAAAGACTTTGCTTTTCTCCAAAACTATTTTTACTGTGATTCTTTTGGTTCATTGCATACGAATTCCAAACGAATTTTTCCGGATATGACTGGATGAATCCGGAAATATCCGGTTTTGTTTTGGCTAACTCAATGTGAAATATTGTGAAAGCCTCTGTGTTTGTCTTTTCTGGATATTATCAACGAACTTTAGGTTTTTGAATGTTTTTTATTGGGGAACATTTTATTTTGAGCTTGGATACAGTAATTCGTTCCACAAGGAGACACCAGCTGAACATATTCGTATTTTCTACGGAGAAAGCTAGAGGAACTGCGGCAAACAAACGTGATCTTTCTGTTTGTATAGATGACATTTGATGCACTTGCCTAACGAAGACTTTGCTTTTCTCCAAAACCATTTCTATTGTGATTTTCTCGGTCCATTGCATACGAATTCCACACCAGTTTGTCCGGAAATGACTGGATGAAACCGGAAATATCCGGTTTTGTTTTGGCTAACTCAATCCCAGATATTGTTACCGCCTCTGTGTTTGTGTATTCCAGATATTATCCACAGACGTTATTGTTTTGAATGTTTTTTATCAGGGAACATTTAATTTTCTGCTTGGAAACACTAATTGGTTCCACATGGAGACACCAGCTCTACACATTCGTATTTTCTAGGGAGAAAGCTAGAGGAACTGCGGCAAACAAACATGATATTTCTGTTTGTATAGATGACATTTGATGCACTTGGCTAATGAAAAGACTTTGCTTTTCTCCAAAACGAATTTTACTGTTCTTTTCTCGGTCCATTGCATACGAATTCCACACCAGTTTGTCCGGATATGACTGTAGGAAACCGGAAATATGGCCGGCGCCGTAGCTCAACAGGCTAATCCTCCGCCTTGCGGCGCCGGCACACCGGGTTCTAGTCCCGGTCGGGGCACTGATCCTGTCCCGGTTGCCCCTCTTCCAGGCCAGCTCTCTGCTGTGGCCAGGGAGTGCAGTGGAGGATAGCCCAAGTGTTTGGGCTCTGCACCCCATGGGAGACCAGGATAAGCACCTGGCTCCGGCCATCGGAACAGCGCGGTGCGCCGGCCGCAGCGCGCTACCGCGGCGGCCATTGGAGGGTGAACCAACGGCAAAAGGAAGACCTTTCTCTCTGTCTCTCTCTCTCTCACTGTCCACTCTGCCTGTCAAAAAAAAAAAAAAAAGGAAACCAGAAATATCCGGTTCTGTTTTGGGTAACTCAAACCGAAATATTGCTACAGACTCTGTGTTTGTGTTTTCTGGATATTATCGATGGACATATTGTTTTGAATGTTTTTATCAGGGAACATTTAATTTTCTGCTTGGAAACACTAATTCTTTCCACATGGAGACACCAGCTCTACATATTCGTATTTTCTAGGGAGAAAGCTAGAGGAACTGCGGCAAACAAACATGATCTTTCTGTTTGTATAGATGACATTTGATGCACTTGCCTAACGAAAAGACTTTGCTTTTCTCCAAAACCATTTGTACTGTGATTTTCTCGGTCCATTGCATACGAATTCAAGAACAGTTTGTCCGGATATGACTGGATGAAACCGGAAATATCCGGTTTTGTTTTGGCTAACTCAACCCAGATATTGTTACCGCCTCTGTGTTTGTGTGTTCCTGATATTATCCACAGACTTTACTGTTTTGAATGTTATTTTTCAGGAAACATTTAATTTTCTGTTTGAAAACACTAATTCTTTCCACATGGAGACACCAGCTCTACATATTCGTATTTTCTGGGAAGAAAGATAGAGGAACTGCGGCAAACAAACATGATCTTTCTGTTTGTATAGATGACATTTGATGCACTTGCCTAACGAAGACTTTGCTTTTCTCCAAAACCATTTCTATTGTGATTTTCTCGGTCCATTGCATACGAATTCCACACCACTTTGTCCGGATATGACTGGATGAAACTGGAAATATCTTGTTTTGTTTTGGCTAACTCAATCCCAGATATTGTTACCGCCTCTGTGTTTGTGTATTCCAGATATTATCCACAGACTTTATTTTTTTGAATGTTTTTTATCAGGGAACATTTAATTTTCTGCTTGGAAACACTAATTGGTTCCACATGGAGACACCAGCTCTACACATTCGTATTTTCTAGGGAGAAAGCTAGAGGAACTGCGGCAAACAAACATGATATTTCTGTTGGTATAGATGACATTTGATGCACTTGCCTACCGAAAAGACTTTGCTTTTCTCCAAAACGATTTTTACTGTTATTTTCTCGGTCCATTGCATACGAATTCCACACAAGTTTCTCCCGATATGACTGGATGAAACCGGAAATATCCGGTTGATTTTTACCTAACTCAATCCCAGATATTGTTACTGCCTCTGTGTTTGTGTATTCCTGATATTATACACGGCCTTTATTGTTTTGAATGTTTTTTTTTTTTCAGGAAACATTTAATTTTCTGCTTGGAAACACTAATTCTTTCCACATGGAGACACCAGCTCTACAAATTCATATTTTCTAGGAAGAAAGCTAGACGAACTGCGGCAAACAAACATGATATTTCTGTTTGTATAGATGATATTTGATGCACTTGCCTAACGAAAAGACTTTGCTTTTCTCCAAAACCATTTGTACTGTGATTTTCTGGTCCATTGCATAAAATTCCACACCAGTTTGTCCGGATATGACTGGATGAAACCGGAAATATCCGGTTGATTTTTACCTAACTCAATCCCAGATATTGTTACCGCCTCTGTGTTTGTGTATTCCAGATATTATCCACAGACTTTATTGTTTTGAATGTTTTTTAACAGGGAACATTTAATTTTCTGCTTGGAAACACTAATTGGTTCCACATGGAGACACCAGCTCTACACATTCGTATTTTCTAGGGAGAAAGCCAGAGAAATTGTGGCAAACAAACATGATCTTTCTGTTTGTATAGATGGCATTTGATGCACTTGCCTAACGAAAAGGCTTTGCTTTTCTCCAAAACCATTTGTACTGTGATTTTCTCGGTCCATTGCATACGAATTCCACACCAGTTTCTCCAGATATGACTGGATGAAACCAGAAATATCCAGTTGATTTTTGCCGAACTGAATCCCAGATATTGTTACCGCCTCTGTGTTTGTTTATTCCTGATATTATCTAGAGACTTTATTGTTTTGAATGTTTTTTTTTTCAGGAAACATTTAAATTTCTGCTTGGAGACACTAATTCTTTCCACATGGAGACACCAGCTCTACATATTCGTATTTTCTAGGGAGAAACCTAGAGGAACTGCGGCAAACAAACATGATATTTCTGTTTCTATAGATGACATTTGATGCACTTGCCTAACGAAAAGACTTTGATTTTCTCCAAAACGATTTTTACTGTGATTTTCTCGGTCCATTGCATACGAATTCCACACCAGTTTGTCCGGATATGACTGGATGAAACAGGAAATATCCATTTGATTTTTGCCTAACTCAATCCCAGATATTGTTAGCGCCTCTGTGTTTGTGTTTTCCTGATATTATCCACGGACTTTATTGTTTTGAATGTTTTTTTTCAGGAAACACTTAATTTTCTGCTTGGAAACACTAATTCTTTCCACATGGAGACACCAACTCTACACATTCATATTTTCTAGGAAGAAATCTAGAGGAACTGCGGCAAACAAACATGATATTTCTGTTTGTATAGATGACATTTGATGCACTTGCCTAATGAAAAGACTTTGCTATTCTCCAAAACTATTTTACTATGATTTTCTCGATCCATTGCATACGATTCCACACCAGTTTGTCTGGTTATGACTAGATGAAGGAGAAATATCTGGTATTGTATGGCTAACTCATTCCGAAATATTGTGAAAGCCTCTGTGTTTGTGTTTTCTGGATATTATTGATGGACTTTATTATTTTGAATGTTTTTATCAGGGAACATTTAATTTTGTACCGTTGAAACTCTAATTGGTTCATCATGGGGACACCAGTTCTACACATTCGTGTTTTCCAGGGAGAAAGCCAGAGGAACTTCGACAAACAAACATGATATTTCTGTTGGTATAGATGACATTTGATGCACTTGCCTAATGAAAAGACTTTGCTTTTCTCCAAAACTATTTTTACTGTGAATATCTCAGTGCATTGCTTACGAATTACACACCAGTTTACTGGATATGCCTGGAAGAAACCAGAAATGTCCGGTTTTGTTTTGGCTAACTCAATCCCAGATATTGCTATAGCCTCTGTGTTTGTGTATTCCTGATATTATCCACGGACTTTATTGTTTTGAATGTTTTTATCAGGGAACATTTAATTTTCTGCTTGGAAACACTAATTGGTTCCATATGGAGACACCATTTCTACACATTCGTATTTTCTAGGGAGAAAGCTAGAGGAACAGCGGCAAACAAACATGATATTTCTGTTTCTATAGATGACATTTGATGCACTTGCCTAACGAAATGACTTGGTTTTTCTCCAAAACCATTTGTACTGTGATTTTCTCGGTCCATTGCATACGAATTCCACACCAGTTTGTCCGGATATGACTGGATGAAAACAGAAATATCCGGTTGTGTTTTGGCTAACTCAATCCGAAATATTGAGAAAGCCTCTGTGTTGGTGTTTTCTGGATATTATCAACGGACTTTAGGTTTTTTCAATGTTTTTTTCGGGGAACATTTTATTTTGAGATTGGATACACTAATTGGTACCACATGGAGACACCAGCTGAACATATTCCTATTTTCTAGGGAGAAAGCTAGAGGACCTGCGGCAAACAAACATGATATTTCTTTTTTTATCTATGACATATTATGCACTTGCCTTACGAAAAGACTTTGCTGTTCTCCAAAACTATTTTTACTGTGATTTTCTCGGTCCATTGCATACGAATTCCACACCAATTTGTACGGATATGACTGGATGAAATCGGAAATATATGGTTTTGTTTTGGCTAACTCAATCCCAAATATTGCTCCTGCCACTGTGATTGTTTTTTCTGGATATTATCAATGGACTTTATTGTTTCTAATGTTTTTTTTATCGGGGAACATTTTGTTTTGAGCTGGGATACAGTAATTAGTTGCACATGGAGACACCAGCTGAACATATTCATATTTTCTAGGGAGACAGCTAGAGGAACTGCGGCAAACAAACATGATATTTCTGTTTGTATCGATGACATTTTATGCACTTGCCTAACGAAAAGACTTTGCTTTTCTCCAAAACCATATTTACTGTGATTTTCTCGGTCCATTGCATACAAATTTCACACCAGTTTGTCCGGATATAAATGGCTGAAAAGAGAAATATCCGGTGGTGTTTTGGCTAACTCAATCCGAAATATTGTGAAAGCCTCTGTGTTTGTGTTTTCTGGATACTATTGATGGACTTTATTGTTTTGAATGTTTTTATCAGGGAACATTTAATTTTGTACCGTTGAAACACTAATTGGTTCATCATGGGGACACCAGCTGTACACATTCGTATTTTCTAGGGAGAAAGCTAGAGGAACTGCGGCAAACAAACATGATATTTCTGTTTGTCTAGATGATATTTTATGCACTTGCCTTACGAAAAGACTTTGCTATTCTCTAAAAATTTTTTACTGTGATATTCTCGGTCCATTGCATACGAATTCTACACCAGTTTGTCCGGATATGACTGGATGAAACCGGAAATATCCGGTATTGTTTTGGCTAACTCAATCCGAAATAATGTGAAAGCCTCTGTGTTTGTGTTTTCTGGATATTATCGATGGACTTTATTGTTCTGAATATTTTCATCAGGGAACATTTAATTTTGTACTGTTGAAACACTAATTGGTTCATCATGGGCACACCAGCTCTACACATTCGTATTTTCTAGGGAGAATGCTAGAGGAACTGCAGCAAACAAACATGATATTTCTGTTTGTATCGATGACATTTTATGCACTTGCCTTACGAAATGACTTTGCTTTTCTCTAAAACCATTTTTACTGTGAATTTTTTGGTCCATTACATACGAATTCCACACCAGTTTGTCCGGATATGACTGGATGAAAACAGAAATATCCGGTTATGTTTTGGCTAACTAAATTCGAAATATTGTGAAAGCCTCTGTGTTTGTTTTTTCTGGATATTATCAACGGATTTTATTGTTTGGAATGTTTTTTTATCGGGGAACATTTAATTTTGTACCGATAAACACTAATTGGTTCATCACTGGGACACCAGCTCTACACATTCGTATTTTCTAGGGAGAAAGCTAGAGGAACTGTGGCAAACAAACATGATATTTCTGTTTGTATCGATGACATTTTATGCACTTGCCTAACGAAAAGACTTTGCTTTTCTCCAAAACAATTTTTACTGTGAATTTCTCGGTCCATTGCATACGAATTCTACACCAGTTTGTCCGGATTTGACTGGATGAAAACAGAAAAATCCGGTGGTGGTTTGGCTAACTCAATCCGAAATATTGTGAAAGCCTCTGTGTTTGTGTTTTCTGGATATTATTGATGGACTTTATTGTTTTGAATGTTTTTATCAGGGAACATTTAATTTTGTACCGTTGAAACACTAATTGGTTCATCATGGGGACACCAGCTCTACAAATTCGTATTTTCCAGGGAGAAACCTAGAGGAACTGCAGCAAACAAACATGATATTTCTGTTGGTATAGATGACATTTTATGAAGTTGCCTAAAGAAAAGACTTTGCTATTCTCCAAAAAAATTTTACTGTGATATTCTCGGTCCATTGCATACGAATTCCACACCAGTTTGTCCGGATATGACTGGATGAAACCGGAAATATCCGGTATTGTTTTGGCTAACTCAATCCGAAATAATGTGAAAGCCTCTGTGTTTGTGTTTTCTGGATATTATCGATGGACTTTATTGTTTTGAATATTTTTATCAGGGAACATTTAATTTTGTACCGATAAACACTAATTGGTTCATCATGGGGACACCAGCTCTACACATTCGTATTTTCTAGGGAGAAAGTTAGAGGAACTGTGGCAAACACACATGATAATTCTGTTTGTATCGATGACATTTGATGCACTTGCCTAACGAAAATACTTTGCTATTCTCCAAAACTATTTTTACTGTGATTTTCACGGTCCATTGCATACGAATTCCACACCAGTTTGTCCGGATATGACTGGATGAAACCAGAAATATCCGGTATTGTTTTGGCTAACTCAATCCGAAATATAGTGAAAGCCTCTGTGTTTGTGTTTTCTGGGTATTATCGATGGACTTTATTGTTTTGAATGTCTTTATCAGAGAACATTTAATTTTGTACCGTTGAAACACTAACTAGTTCATAATGGGGGCACCAGCTCTACACATTCGTATTTTCTAGGGAGAAAGCTAGCGGAACTGTGGCAAACAAACATGATATTTCTGTTTGTCTAGATGACATTTTATGCACTTGCCTTACGAAAAGCCTTTGCTCTTCTACAAAAAATTTTTACTGTGATTTTCTCGGTCCATTGCATATGAATTCTACAACAGTTTGTCCGCATATGACTTGATGGAAACAGAAATATCCGGTATTGTTTTGGCTAACACAATCCGAAATATTTTGAAAGCCTCTGTGTTGGTGTTTTCTGGATATTATCAACGGACTTTATTGTTTTGAATATTTTTATCAGGGAACATTTAATATTGTACCGTTGAAACACTAATTGGTTCATCATGTGGACACCAGCTCTACACATTCGTATTTGCTAGGGAGAAAGCTAGAGGAAATGCAGCAAACAAACATGATATTTTGTTTGTATCTATGAGAATTTATGCACTTGCCTAATGTAAAGACTTTGCTATCATCCAAAACAAATTTTACTGTGAATTTCTCGGTTCATTACATTCGAATTCCGCACCAGTTTGTCCGGATATGACTGGATGAAACCGGAAATATATGGTTTTATTTCTCCTAACTCATCCCAAATGTTTCTCCAGCCACTCTGTTTGTTTTTTCTAGATATTATCAATGGAATTTATTGTTTCGAATGTTTTTTAATAGGGGAACATTTTACTTTGAGCCTTGATACAGTAATTAGTTGCACATGGAGACACCAGCTGAACATATTCGTATTTTCTAGGGAGAAAGCTACAGGAACTGCGGCAAACAAACATGATATTTCTGTTTCTTTGATGACATTTTATGCACTTGCTAACGAAAAGACTTTGCTTTTCTCCAAAACTATTTTTACTGTGATTCTTTTGGTTCATTGCATACGAATTCCAAACGAATTTTTCCGGATATGACTGGATGAATCCGGAAATATCCGGTTTTGTTTTGGCTAACTCAATGTGAAATATTGTGAAAGCCTCTGTGTTTGTCTTTTCTGGATATTATCAACGAACTTTAGGTTTTTGAATGTTTTTTATTGGGGAACATTTTATTTTGAGCTTGGATACAGTAATTCGTTCCACAAGGAGACACCAGCTGAACATATTCGTATTTTCTACGGAGAAAGCTAGAGGAACTGCGGCAAACAAACGTGATCTTTCTGTTTGTATAGATGACATTTGATGCACTTGCCTAACGAAAAGACTTTGCTTTTCTCCAAAACCATTTCTACTGTGATTTTCTCGGTCCATTGCATACGAATTCCACACCAGTTTGTCCGGATATGACTGGATGAAACCGGAAATATCCGGTTTTGTTTTGGCTAACTCAATCCCAGATATTGTTACCGCCTCTGTGTTTGTGTATTCCAGATATTATCCACAGACATTATTGTTTTGAATGTTTTTTATCAGGGAACATTTAATTTTCTGCTTGGAAACACTAATTGGTTCCACATGGAGACACCAGCTCTACACATTCGTATTTTCTAGGGAGAAAGCTAGAGGAACTGCGGCAAACAAACATGATATTTCTGTTTCTATAGATGACATTTGATGCACTTGGCTAATGAAAAGACTTTGCTTTTCTCCAAAACGAATTTTACTGTTCTTTTCTCGGTCCATTGCATACGAATTCCACACCAGTTTGTCCGGATATGACTGTAGGAAACCGGAAATATGGCCGGCGCCGTAGCTCAACAGGCTAATCCTCCGCCTTGCGGCGCCGGCACACCGGGTTCTAGTCCCGGTCGGGGCACTGATCCTGTCCCGGTTGCCCCTCTTCCAGGCCAGCTCTCTGCTGTGGCCAGGGAGTGCAGTGGAGGATAGCCCAAGTGTTTGGGCTCTGCACCCCATGGGAGACCAGGATAAGCACCTGGCTCCTGCCATCGGAACAGCGCGGTGCGCCGGCCGCAGCGCGCTACCGCGGCGGCCATTGGAGGGTGAACCAACGGCAAAAGGAAGACCTTTCTCTCTGTCTCTCTCTCTCTCACTGTCCACTCTGCCTGTCAAAAAAAAAAAAAAAAAGGAAACCAGAAATATCCGGTTCTGTTTGGGTAACTCAAACCGAAATATTGCTACAGACTGTGTTTGTGTTTTCTGGATATTATCGATGGACATATTGTTTTGAATGTTTTTATCAGGGAACATTTAATTTTCTGCTTGGAAACACTAATTCTTTCCACATGGAGACACCAGCTCTACATATTCGTATTTTCTAGGGAGAAAGCTAGAGGAACTGCGGCAAACAAACATGATATTTCTGTTTGTATAGATGACATTTGATGCACTTGCCTAACGAAAAGACTTTGCTTTTCTCCAAAACCATTTGTACTGTGATTTTCTCGGTCCATTGCATACGAATTCAAGAACAGTTTGTCCGGATATGACTGGATGAAACCGGAAATATCCGGTTTTGTTTTGGCTAACTCAATCCCAGATATTGTTACCGCCTCTGTGTTTGTGTATTCCAGATATTATCCACAGACTTTATTGTTTTGAATGTTTTTTATCAGGGAACATTTAATTTTCTGCTTGGAAACACTAATTCTTTCCACATGTACACACCAGCTCTACACATTCGTATTTTCTAGGGAGAATGCAAGAGGAACTGCGGCAAACAAACATGATCTTTCTGTTTGTATAGATGACATTTGATGCACTTGCCTACCGAAAAGACTTTGCTTTTCTGCAAAACCATTTCTATTGTGATTTTCTCGGTCCATTGCATACGAATTCCACACCAGTTTGTCCGGATATGACTGGATGAAACCGGAAATATCTGGTTTTGTTTTGGCTAACTCAACCCAGATATTGTTACCGCCTCTGTGTTTGTGTATTCCAGATATTATCCACAGACTTTACTGTTTTGAATGTTTTTTTTTCAGGAAACATTTAATTTTCTGTTTGAAAACACTAATTCTTTCCACATGGAGACACCAGCTCTACATATTCGTATTTTCTAGGGAGAAAGCTAGAGGAACTGCGGCAAACAAACATGATATTTCTGTTTCTATAGATGACATTTGATGCACTTGCCTAACGAAAAGACTTTGCTTTTCTCCAAAACCATTTGTACTGTGATTTTCTCGGTCCATTGCATACGAATTCCACACCAGTTTGTCCGGATATGACTGGATGAAACTGGAAATATCCGGTTGATTTTTGCCTAACTCAATCCCAGATATTGTTACCGCCTCTGTGTTTGTGTTTTCCTGATATTATCCACGGACTTTATTGTTTTGAATGTTTTTTTTTAGGAAACATTTAATTTTCTGCTTGGAAACACTAATTGTTTCCATATGGAGACACCAGCTCTACACATTCGTATTTTCTAGGGAGAAAGCTAGAGGAACTGCGGCAAACAAACATGATCTTTCTGTTTGTATAGATGACATTTGATGCACTTGCCTAACGAAAAGACTTTGCTTTTCTTGAAACCATTTTTACTGTGATTTTATCAGTCCATTGCATACGAATTCCACAAAACTTTGTCCGTGTATACCTGGATGAAACCGGAAATATCTGGTTTTGTTTTGGCTAACTCAATCCCAGATATTGTTACCGCCTCTGTGTTTGTGTATTCCAGATATTATCCATGGACTTTATTGTTTTGAATGTTTTTTATCAGGGAACATTTAATTTTCTGCTTGGAAACACTAATTGGTTCCACATGGAGACACCAGCTCTACACATTCGTATTTTCTAGGGAGAATGCAAGAGGAACTGCGGCAAACAAACATGATTTTTCTCTTTGTATAGATGACATTTGATGCACTTGCCTACCGAAAAGACTTTGCTTTTCTCCAAAACCATTTGTACTGTGATTTTCTGGTCCATTGCATACGAATTCCACACCAGTATGTCCGGATATGATTGGATGAAACCGGTAATATCCGGTTGATTTTTACCTAACTCAATCCCAGATATTGTTACCGCCTCTGTGTTTGTGTGTTCCTGATATTATCCACGGACTTTATTGTTTTGAATGTTTTTTTTCAGGAAACATTTAATTTTCTGCTTGGAAACACTAATTCTTTCCACATGGAGACACCAGCTCTACACATTCGTATTTTCTAGGAAGAAAGCTAGAGGAACTGCGGCAAACAAACATGATGTTTCTGTTTGTATAGATGACATTTGATGCACTTGCCTAACGAAGACTTTGCTTTTCTCCAAAACCATTTGTACTGTGATTTTCTTGTCCATTGCATAAAATTCCACACCAGTTTCTCCAGATATGACTGGATGAAACCGGAAATATCTGGTTTTGTTTTGGCTAACTCAATCCCAGATATTGTTACCGCCTCTGTGTTTGTGTATTCCAGATATTATCCACAGACTTTATTGTTTTGAATGTTTTTTATCAGGGAACATTTAATTTTCTGCTTGGAAACACTAATTGGTTCCACATGGAGACACCAGCTCTACACATTCGTATTTTCTAGGGAGAAAGCTAGAGGAACTGCGGCAAACAAACATGCTCTTTCTATTTGTATAGATGGCATTTGATGCACTTGCCTAACGAAAAGACTTTGCTTTTCTCCAAAACCATTTCTACTGTGATTTTCTCGGTCCATTGCATACGAATTCCACACCAGTTTGTCCGGATATGACTGGATGAAACCGGAAATATCCAGTTGATTTTTGCCTAACTCAATCCCAGATATTGTTACCGCCTCTGTGTTTGTGTATTCCAGATATTATCCACAGACTTTATTGTTTTGAATGTTTTTTTTTCAGGAAACATTTAATTTTCTGCTTGGAACACTAATTCTTTCCACATGTACACACCAGCTCTACACATTCATATTTTCTAGGGAGAAACGTAGAGGAACTGCGGCAAACAAACATGATATTTCTGTTTGTATAGATGACATTTGATGCACTTGCCTAACGAAAAGAATTTGCTTTTCTCCAAAATCATTACTACTGTGATTTTCTCGGTCCATTGCATACGAATTCCACACCAGTTTGTCCGGCTATGATTGGATGAAACCGGAAATATCTGGTTTTGTTTTGGTTAACTCAACCCAGATATTATTACCGCCTCTGTGTTTGTGTATTCCATATATTATCCACAGACTTTACTGTTTTGAATGTTTTTTCAGGAAACATTTAATTTTCTGCTTGGAAACACTAATTCTTTCCAAATGGTGACAGTAGCTCTACATATTCATATTTTCTGGTAAGAAAGATAGAGGAACTGCGGCAAACAAACATGATCTTTCTGTTTGTATAGATGACATTTGATGCACTTGCCTAACGAAGACTTTGCTTTTCTCCAAAACCATTTCTACTGTGATTTTCTCGGTCCATTGCATACGAATTCCACAAAAGTTTCTCCAGATATGACTGGATGAAACCGGAAATATCTGGTTTTGTTTTGGCTAACTCAATCCCAGATATTGTTACCGCCTCTGTGTTTGTGTATTCCAGATATTATCCACAGACTTTATTGTTTTGAATGTTTTTATCAGGAAACATTTAATTTTCTGCTTGGAAACACTAATTGGTTCCACATGGAGACA
This sequence comes from Lepus europaeus, assembly GCF_033115175.1. NCBI lineage: Eukaryota > Metazoa > Chordata > Mammalia > Lagomorpha > Leporidae > Lepus > Lepus europaeus. The sequence goes on along the minus strand of NW_026909428.1, from coordinate 731,627 downwards.
CCAGCGCTACACATTCGTATTTTCTAGAGAGAAAGCTAGAGGAACTGCGGCAAACAAACATGATATTTCTGTTTGTATAGATGACATTTGATGCACTTGCCTAACGAAAAGACTTTGCTTTTCTCCAAAACCATTTCTACTGTGATTTTCTCCATCCATTGCATACGAATTCCACTCCAGTTTCCCAGATATGACTGGATAAAACCGGAAATATCCGGTTGATTTTTGCCTAACTCAATCCCAGATATTGTTACCGCCTCTGTGTTTGTTTATTCCTGATATTATCCACGGACTTTATTGTTTTGAATGTTTTTTTTTCAGGAAACATTTAATTTTCTGCTTGGAAACACTAATTGTTTCCACATGTACACACCAGCTCTACACATTCGTATTTTCTAGGAAGAAAGCTAGAGGAACTGCGGCAAACAAACATGATGTTTCCGTTTGTATAGATGACATTTGATGCACTTGCCTAACAAAAAGACTTTGCTTTTCTCCAAAACCATTTCTACTGTGATTTTCTCGGTCCATTGCAGATGAATTCCACACCAGATTGTCTGGATATGACTGGATGAAACCGGAAATATCTTGTTTTGTTTTGGCTAACTCAATCCCAGATATTGTTACCGCCTCTGTGTTTGTGTATTCCAGATATTATCCACAGACTTTATTGTTTGAATGCTTTTTATCAGGGAACATTTAATTTTCTGCTTGGAAACACTAATTGGTTCCACATGGAGACACCAGCTCTACACATTCGTATTTTCTAGGGAGAAAGCTAGAGGAACGGCGGCAAACAAAGATGATATTTCTGTTTGTATAGATGACATTGGATGCACTTGCCTAAAGAAAAGACTTTGCTTTTCTCCAAAACGATTTTTACTGTTATTTTCCCGGTCAATTGCATACGAATTCCACACCAGTTTCTCCAGATATGACTGGATGAAACCGGAAATATCCAGTTGATTTTTGCCTAACTCAATCCCAGATATTGTTACCGCCTCTTTGTTTGTGTATTCCTGATATTATCCACGGACTTTATTGTTTTGAATTTTTTTTTCAGGAAACATTTAATTTTCTGCTTGGAAACACTAATTCTTTCCACATGGAGACACCAGCTCTACACATTCATATTTTCTAGGTAGAAAGCTAGAGGAACTGCGGCAAACAAACATGATATTTCTGTTTGTATAGATGACATTTGATGCACTTGCCTAACGAAGACTTTGCTTTTCTCCAAAACCATTTGTACTGTGATTTTTTCGGTCCATTGCATACGAATTCCACACCAGTTTGTCCGGATATGACTGGATGAAACCGGAAATATCTGGTTTTGTTTTGGCTAACTCAATCCCAGATATTGTTACCGCCTCTGTGTTTGTGTATTCCAGATATTATCCACAGACTTTATTGTTTTGAATGTTTTTTATCAGGGAACATTTAATTTTCTGCTTGGAAACACTAATTGGTTCCACATTGAGACACCAGCTCTACACATTCGTATTTTCTAGGAAGAAAACTAGAGGAACTGCGGCAAACAAACATGATCTCTGTTTGTATAGATGACATTTGATGCACTTGCCTAACAAAAATACTTTGCTTTTCTCCAAAACCATTTGTACTGTGATTTTCTCGGTCCATTGCATACGAATTCCACACCAGTTTGTCCGGATATGACTGGATGAAACCGGAAATATCTGGTTTTGTTTTGGCTAACTCAATCCCAGATATTGTTACCGCCTCTGTGTTTGTGTATTCCTGATATTATCCACGGACTTTATTGTTTTGAATGTTTTTTATCAGGAAACATTTAATTTTCTGCTTGGAAACAGTAATTGGTTCCACATGGAGACACCAGCTCTACACATTCGTATTTTCTAGAGAGAAAGCTAGAGGAACTGCGGCAAACAAACATGATATTTCTGTTTGTATAGATGGCAATTGATGCACTTGCCTAACGAAAAGACTTTGCTTTTCTCCAAAACGAATTTTACTGTTCTTTTCTCGGTCCATTGCATACGAATTCCACACCAGTTTGTCCGGATATGACTGTAGGAAACCGGAAATATGGCCGGCGCCGTAGCTCAACAGGCTAATCCTCCGCCTTGCGGCGCTGGCACACCGGGTTCTAGTCCCGGTCGGGGCACTGATCCTGTCCCGGTTGCCCCTCTTCCAGGCCAGCTCTCTGCTGTGGCCAGGGAGTGCAGTGGAGGATAGCCCAAGTGTTTGGGCTCTGCACCCCATGGGAGACCGGGATAAGCACCTGGCTCCTGCCATCGGAACAGCGCGGTGCGCCACCCGCAGCGCGCTACCTCGGCGGCCATTGGAGGGTGAACCAACGGCAAAAGGAAGACCTTTCTCTCTGTCTCTCTCTCTCTCACTGTCCACTCTGCCTGTCAAAAAAAAAAAAAAAAGGAAACCAGAAATATCCGGTTCTGTTTTGGGTAACTCAAACCGAAATATTGCTACAGACTCTGTGTTTGTGTTTTCTGGATATTATCGATGGACATATTGTTTTGAATGTTTTTATCAGGGAACATTTAATTTTCTGCTTGGAAACACTAATTCTTTCCACATGGAGACACCAGCTCTACATATTCGTATTTTCTAGGGAGAAAGCTAGAGGAACTGCGGCAAACAAACATGATATTTCTGTTTGTATAGATGACATTTGATGCACTTGCCTAACGAAAAGACTTTGCTTTTCTCCAAAACCATTTGTACTGTGATTTTCTCGGTCCATTGCATACGAATTCAAGAACAGTTTGTCCGGATATGACTGGATGAAACCGGAAATATCCGGTTTTGTTTTGGCTAACTCAATCCCAGATATTGTTACCGCCTCTGTGTTTGTGTATTCCAGATATTATCCACAGACTTTATTGTTTTGAATGTTTTTTATCAGGGAACATTTAATTTTCTGCTTGGAAACACTAATTCTTTCCACATGTACACACCAGCTCTACACATTCGTATTTTCTAGTGAGAAAGCTAGAGGAACTGCGGCAAACAAACATGATCTTTCTGTTTGTATAGATGACATTTGATGCACTTGCCTACCGAAAAGACTTTGCTTTTCTGCAAAACCATTTCTATTGTGATTTTCTCGGTCCATTGCATACGAATTCCACACCAGTTTGTCCGGATATGACTGGATGAAACCGGAAATATCTGGTTTTGTTTTGGCTAACTCAACCCAGATATTGTTACCGCCTCTGTGTTTGTGTATTCCAGATATTATCCACAGACTTTACTGTTTTGAATGTTTTTTTTTCAGGAAACATTTAATTTTCTGTTTGAAAACACTAATTCTTTCCACATGGAGACACCACCTCTACATATTCGTATTTTCTAGGGAGAAAGCTAGAGGAACTGCGGCAAACAAACATGATATTTCTGTTTCTATAGATGACATTTGATGCACTTGCCTAACGAAAAGACTTTGCTTTTCTCCAAAACCATTTGTACTGTGATTTTCTCGGTCCATTGCATACGAATTCCACACCAGTTTGTCCGGATATGACTGGATGAAACTGGAAATATCCGGTTGATTTATGCCTAACTCAATCCCAGATATTGTTACCGCCTCTGTGTTTGTGTTTTCCTGATATTATCCACGGACTTTATTGTTTTGAATGTTTTTTTTTAGGAAACATTTAATTTTCTGCTTGGAAACACTAATTGTTTCCATATGGAGACACCAGCTCTACACATTCGTATTTTCTAGGGAGAAAGCTAGAGGAACTGCGGCAAACAAACATGATCTTTCTGTTTGTATAGATGACATTTGATGCACTTGCCTAACGAAAAGACTTTGCTTTTCTTGAAACCATTTTTACTGTGATTTTATCAGTCCATTGCATACGAATTCCACACCACTTTGTCCGTGTATACCTGGATGAAACCGGAAATATCTGGTTTTGTTTTGGCTAACTCAATCCCAGATATTGTTACCGCCTCTGTGTTTGTGTATTCCAGATATTATCCATGGACTTTATTGTTTTGAATGTTTTTTATCAGGGAACATTTAATTTTCTGCTTGGAAACACTAATTGGTTCCACATGGAGACACCAGCTCTACACATTCGTATTTTCTAGGGAGAAAGCAAGAGGAACTGCGGCAAACAAACATGATTTTTCTCTTTGTATAGATGACATTTGATGCACTTGCCTAACGAAAAGACTTTGCTTTTCTCCAAAACCATTTGTACTGTGATTTTCTGGTCCATTGCATACGAATTCCACACCAGTATGTCCGGATATGATTGGATGAAACCGGTAATATCCGGTTGATTTTTACCTAACTCAATCCCAGATATTGTTACCGCCTCTGTGTTTGTGTGTTCCTGATATTATCCACGGACTTTATTGTTTTGAATGTTTTTTATCAGGGAACATTTAATTTTCTGCTTGGAAACACTAATTCTTTCCACATGGAGACACCAGCTCTACACATTCCTATTTTCTAGGAAGAAAGCTAGAGGAACTGCGGCAAACAAACATGATGTTTCTGTTTGTATAGATGATATTTGATGCACTTGCCTAACGAAAAGACTTTGCTTTTCTCCAAAACAATTTGTACTGTGATTTTCTTGTCCATTGCATAAAATTCCACACCAGTTTCTCCAGATATGACTGGATGAAACCGGAAATATCTGGTTTTGTTTTGGCTAACTCAATCCCAGATATTGTTACCGCTTCTGTGTTTGTGTATTCCAGATATTATCCACAGACTTTATTGTTTTGAATGTTTTTTATCAGGGAACATTTAATTTTCTGCTTGGAAACACTAATTGGTTCCACATGGAGACACCAGCTCTACACATTCGTATTTTCTAGAGAGAAAGCTAGAGGAACTGCGGCAAACAAACATGATATTTCTGTTTGTATAGATGACATTTGATGCACTTGCCTAACGAAAAGACTTTGCTTTTCTCCAAAACCATTTCTACTGTGATTTTCTCCATCCATTGCATACGAATTCCACTCCAGTTTCCCGGATATGACTGGATGAAACCGGAAATATCCGGTTGATTTTTGCCTAACTCAATCCCAGATATTGTTACCGCCTCTGTGTTTGTTTATTCCTGATATTATCCACGGACTTTATTGTTTTGAATGTTTTTTTTTTCAGGAAACATTTAATTTTCTGCTTGGAAACACTAATTGTTTCCACATGTACACACCAGCTCTACACATTCGTATTTTCTAGGAAGAAAGCTAGAGGAACTGCGGCAAACAAACATGATGTTTCTGTTTGTATAGATGACATTTGATGCACTTGCCTAACAAAAAGACTTTGCTTTTCTCCAAAACCATTTCTACTGTGATTTTCTCGGTCCATTGCAGATGAATTCCACACCAGTTTGTCTGGATATGACTGGATGAAACCGGAAATATCTTGTTTTGTTTTGGCTAACTCAATCCCAGATATTGTTACCGCCTCTGTGTTTGTGTATTCCAGATATTATCCACAGACTTTATTGTTTGAATGCTTTTTATCAGGGAACATTTAATTTTCTGCTTGGAAACACTAATTGGTTCCACATGGAGACACCAGCTCTACACATTCGTATTTTCTAGGGAGAAAGCTAGAGGAACTGCGGCAAACAAAGATAATATTTCTGTTTGTATAGATGACATTGGATGCACTTGCCTAAAGAAAAGACTTTGCTTTTCTCCAAAACGATTTTTACTGTTATTTTCCCGGTCAATTGCATACGAATTCCACACCAGTTTCTCCAGATATGACTGGATGAAATCGGAAATATCCAGTTGATTTTTGCCTAACTCAATCCCAGATATTGTTACCGCCTCTTTGTTTGTGTATTCCTGATATTATCCACGGACTTTATTGTTTTGAATTTTTTTTTCAGGAAACATTTAATTTTCTGCTTGGAAACACTAATTCTTTCCACATGGAGACACCAGTTCTACACATTCATATTTTCTAGGTAGAAAGCTAGAGGAACTGCGGCAAACAAACATATATTTCTGTTTGTATAGATGACATTTGATGCACTTGCCTAACGAAGACTTTGCTTTTCTCCAAAACCATTTGTACTGTGATTTTTTCGGTCCATTGCATACGAATTCCACACCAGTTTGTCCGGATATGACTGGATGAAACCGGAAATATCTGGTTTTGTTTTGGCTAACTCAATCCCAGATATTGTTACCGCCTCTGTGTTTGTGTATTCCAGATATTATCCACGGACTTTATTTTTTTGAATGTTTTTTATCAGGGAACATTTAATTTTCTGCTTGGAAACACTAATTGGTTCCACACTGAGACACCAGCTCTACACATTCGTATTTTCTAGGAAGAAAACTAGAGGAACTGCGGCAAACAAACATGATCTCTGTTTGTATAGATGACATTTGATGCACTTGCCTAACAAAAATACTTTGCTTTTCTCCAAAACCATTTGTACTGTGATTTTCTCGGTCCATTGCATACGAATTCCACACCAGTTTGTCCGGATATGACTGGATGAAACCGGAAATATCTGGTTTTGTTTTGGCTAACTCAATCCCAGATATTGTTACCGCCTCTGTGTTTGTGTATTCCAGATATTATCCACGGACTTTATTGTTTTGAATGTTTTTTTCAGGGAACATTTAATTTTCTGCTTGGAAACACTAATTGGTTCCACACTGAGACACCAGCTCTACACATTCGTATTTTCTAGGAAGAAAACTAGAGGAACTGCGGCAAACAAACATGATCTCTGTTTGTGTAGATGACATTTGATGCACTTGCCTAACAAAAATACTTTGCTTTTCTCCAAAACCATTTGTACTGTGATTTTCTCGGTCCATTGCATACGAATTCAAGAACAGTTTGTCCGGATATGACTGGATGAAACCGGAAATATCTGGTTTTGTTTTGGATAACTCAATCCCAGATATTGTTACCGCCTCTGTGTTTGTGTATTCCTGATATTATCCACGGACTTTATTGTTTTGAATGTTTTTTTCAGGAAACATTTAATTTTCTGCTTGGAAACAGTAATTGGTTCCACATGGAGACACCAGCTCTACACATTCGTATTTTCTAGAGAGAAAGCTAGAGGAACTGCGGCAAACAAACATGATATTTCTCCTTGTATAGATGGCAATTGATGCACTTGCGTAACGAAAAGACTTTGCTTTTCTTGAAACCATTTTAACTGTGATTTTCTCCTTTAATTGCATACGAATTCCACACCACTTTGTCTGTATATCACTGGATGAAACCGGAAATATCTGATTTTGTTTTGGCTAACTCAATCGCAGATATTGCTACAGCCTCTGTGTTTGTTTTTTCTGGATATTTTCCACAGACTTTATTGTTTGGAATGTTTTTTATCAGGGAACATTTATTTTAACTTGGATATAGTAATTGGTTCCACATGAGTACACCAGCTCTATATATTCATATTTTCTAGGGAGAAAGCTAGAGGAACTGCGACAAACAAACATGATATTTCTGTTTGTATAGATGACATTGGATGCACTTGCCTAACGAATAGACTGTGCTTTTCTCCAAAATCCTTTTTACTTTGATTTTCCCGGTCCATTTCATACGAATTCCACACAAGTTTGTCCGGACATGAATGTAGGAAACCAGAAATATCCGGTTGTGTTTTAGGTAACTCAATCCGAAATATTGCTACAGACTCTGTGTTTGTGTTTTCTGGATATTATCGATGGACTTATTGTTTTGAATGTTTTTATCAGGGAACATTTAATTTGTACCATTGAAACACTAATTGTTTCCACATGGAGTCACCAGCTTTACACATTCTTATTTTCTAGGACGAAAGCTAGAGGAACTGCGACAAACAAACATGATATTTCTGTTTGTATAGATGACATTTTATGCTCTTGCGTAACGAAAAGACTTTGCTTTTCTTGAAACCATTTTAACTGTGATTTTCTCCTTCAATTGCATACGAATTCCACACCACTTTGTCTGTATATAACTGGATGAAACCGGAAATATCTGGTTTTGTTTTGGCTAACTCAATCGCAGATATTGCTACAGCCTCTGTGTTTGATTTTTCTGGATATTTTCCACAGACTTTATTGTTTGGAATGTTTTTTATCAGGGAACATTTATTTTAACTTGGGTATAGTAATTGGTTCCACATGAGTAAACCAGCTCTATATATTCATATTTTCTAGGGAGAAAGCTAGAGGAACTGCGGCAAACAAACATGATATTTCTGTTTCTATAGATGACATTGGATGCACTTGCCTAACGAAAAGACTTTGCTTTTCTCCAAAACCATTTGTACTGTGATTTTCTCGGTCCATTGCATACGAATTCCACACCAGTTTGTCCGGATATGACTGGATGAAACAGGAAATATCCGGTTCATTTTTGCCTAACTCAATCCCAGATATTGTTAGCGCCTCTGTGTTTGTGTTTTCCTGATATTATCCACGGACTTTATTGGTTTGAATGTTTTTTTTCAGGAAACACTTAATTTTCTGCTTGGAAACACTAATTCTTTCCACATGGAGACACCAGCTCTACACATTCATATTTTCTAGGAAGAAATCTAGAGGAACTGCGGCAAACAAACATGATCTTTCTGTTTGTATAGATGACATTTGATGCACTTGCCTAATGAAAAGACTTTGCTTTTCTCCAAAACCATTTTTACTGTGATTTTCTGGTCCATTGCATTTGAATTCAAGAACAGTTTGTCTGGATATGACTGGAGGAAAACGGAAATATACGGTTGATTTTTGGCTAACACAATCCCAAATATTGTTACCGCCTCTGTGTTTGTGTATGCCTGAGATTATCCACGGACTTTATTGTTTTGAATGTTTTTTTTTTCAGGAAACATTTAATTTTCTGCTTGGAAACACTAATTCTTTCCACATGGAGACACCAGCTCTACACATTCATATTTTCTAGGAAGAAAGCTAGAGGAACTGCGGCAAACAAACATGATGTTTCTGTTTGTATAGATGACATTTGATGCACTTGCCTAAAGAAAAGACTTTGCTTTTCTCCAAACCGATTTTTACTGTTATTTTCTCGGTCCATTGCATACGAATTCCACACCAGTTTCTCCTGAAATGACTGGATGAAAACGGAAATATCCGCTTGATTTTTACCTAACTCAATCCCAAATATTGTTACCGACTCTGTGTGTGTGCATTCCTGATATTATCCGCGGACTTTATTGTTTTAAATGTTTTTTTTTTAGGAAACATTTAATTTTCTGCTTGGGAACACTAATTGTTTCCACATGCAGACACCAGCTCTACACATTCGTATTTTCTAGGGAGAAAGCTAGAGGAACTGTGGCAAACAAACATGATCTTTCTGTTTGTATAGATGACATTTGATGCACTTGCCTAACGAAAAGACTTTCTTTTCTTGAAACCATTTTTACTGTGATTTTATCAGTCCATTGCATACGAATTCCACACCACTTTGTCCGTGTATACCTGGATGAAACCGGAAATATCTGGTTTTGTTTTGGCTAACTCAATCCCATATATTGTTACCGCCTCTGTGTTTGTGTATTCCAGATATTATCCACAGACTTTATTGTTTTGAATGTTTTTTATCAGGGAACATTTAATTTTCTGCTTGGAAACACTAATTGGTTCCACATGGAGACACCAGCTCTACACATTCGTATTTTCTACGGAGAAAGCTAGAGGAACTGCGGCAAACAAACATGATTTTTCTCTTTGTATAGATGACATTTGATGCACTTGCCTAACGAAAAGACGTTGCTTTTCTCCAAAACCATTTGTACTGTGATTTTCTGGTCCATTGCATACGAATTCCAGAACAGATTGTCCGGCTAGGACTGGATGAAACCGGAAATATCCGGTTGATTTTTGGCAAACACAATCCTAACTATTGTTACCGCCTCGGTGTTTGTGTATTCCAGATATTATCCACAGACTTTATTGATTTGAATGTTTTTTTATCAGGGAACATTTAATTTTCTGCTTGGAAACACTAATTGGTTCCACATGGAGACACCAGCTCTACACATTTGTGCTTTCTATGGAGAAAGCTAGAGGAACTGCGGCAAACAAACATGATATTTCTGTTTGTATAGATGACATTTGATGCACTTGCCTAACGAAAAGACTTTGCTTTTCTCCAAAACCATTTGTACTGTGATTTTCTCGGTCCATTGCATACGAATTCCACACCAGTTTGTCCGGATATGACTGGATGAAACCGGAAATATCTGGTTTTGTTTTGGCTAACTCAATCCCAGATATTGTTACCGCCTCTGTGTTTGTGTATTCCAGATATTATCCACGGACTTTATTGTTTTGAATGTTTTTTTCAGGGAACATTTAATTTTCTGCTTGGAAACACTAATTGGTTCCACACTGAGACACCAGCTCTACACATTCGTATTTTCTAGGAAGAAAACTAGAGGAACTGCGGCAAACAAACATGATCTCTGTTTGTGTAGATGACATTTGATGCACTTGCCTAACAAAAATACTTTGCTTTTCTCCAAAACCATTTGTACTGTGATTTTCTCGGTCCATTGCATACGAATTCAAGAACAGTTTGTCCGGATATGACTGGATGAAACCGGAAATATCTGGTTTTGTTTTGGATAACTCAATCCCAGATATTGTTACCGCCTCTGTGTTTGTGTATTCCTGATATTATCCACGGACTTTATTGTTTTGAATGTTTTTTTCAGGAAACATTTAATTTTCTGCTTGGAAACAGTAATTGGTTCCACATGGAGACACCAGCTCTACACATTCGTATTTTCTAGAGAGAAAGCTAGAGGAACTGCGGCAAACAAACATGATATTTCTCCTTGTATAGATGGCAATTGATGCACTTGCGTAACGAAAAGACTTTGCTTTTCTTGAAACCATTTTAACTGTGATTTTCTCCTTTAATTGCATACGAATTCCACACCACTTTGTCTGTATATCACTGGATGAAACCGGAAATATCTGATTTTGTTTTGGCTAACTCAATCGCAGATATTGCTACAGCCTCTGTGTTTGTTTTTTCTGGATATTTTCCACAGACTTTATTGTTTGGAATGTTTTTTATCAGGGAACATTTATTTTAACTTGGATATAGTAATTGGTTCCACATGAGTACACCAGCTCTATATATTCATATTTTCTAGGGAGAAAGCTAGAGGAACTGCGACAAACAAACATGATATTTCTGTTTGTATAGATGACATTGGATGCACTTGCCTAACGAATAGACTGTGCTTTTCTCCAAAATCCTTTTTACTTTGATTTTCCCGGTCCATTTCATACGAATTCCACACAAGTTTGTCCGGACATGAATGTAGGAAACCAGAAATATCCGGTTGTGTTTTAGGTAACTCAATCCGAAATATTGCTACAGACTCTGTGTTTGTGTTTTCTGGATATTATCGATGGACTTATTGTTTTGAATGTTTTTATCAGGGAACATTTAATTTGTACCATTGAAACACTAATTGTTTCCACATGGAGTCACCAGCTTTACACATTCTTATTTTCTAGGACGAAAGCTAGAGGAACTGCGACAAACAAACATGATATTTCTGTTTGTATAGATGACATTTTATGCTCTTGCGTAACGAAAAGACTTTGCTTTTCTTGAAACCATTTTAACTGTGATTTTCTCCTTCAATTGCATACGAATTCCACACCACTTTGTCTGTATATAACTGGATGAAACCGGAAATATCTGGTTTTGTTTTGGCTAACTCAATCGCAGATATTGCTACAGCCTCTGTGTTTGATTTTTCTGGATATTTTCCACATACTTTATTGTTTGGAATGTTTTTTATCAGGGAACATTTATTTTAACTTGGGTATAGTAATTGGTTCCACATGAGTAAACCAGCTCTATATATTCATATTTTCTAGGGAGAAAGCTAGAGGAACTGCGGCAAACAAACATGATATTTCTGTTTCTATAGATGACATTGGATGCACTTGCCTAACGAAAAGACTTTGCTTTTCTCCAAAACCATTTGTACTGTGATTTTCTCGGTCCATTGCATACGAATTCCACACCAGTTTGTCCGGATATGACTGGATGAAACAGGAAATATCCGGTTCATTTTTGCCTAACTCAATCCCAGATATTGTTAGCGCCTCTGTGTTTGTGTTTTCCTGATATTATCCACGGACTTTATTGGTTTGAATGTTTTTTTTCAGGAAACACTTAATTTTCTGCTTGGAAACACTAATTCTTTCCACATGGAGACACCAGCTCTACACATTCATATTTTCTAGGAAGAAATCTAGAGGAACTGCGGCAAACAAACATGATCTTTCTGTTTGTATAGATGACATTTGATGCACTTGCCTAATGAAAAGACTTTGCTTTTCTCCAAAACCATTTTTACTGTGATTTTCTGGTCCATTGCATTTGAATTCAAGAACAGTTTGTCTGGATATGACTGGAGGAAAACGGAAATATACGGTTGATTTTTGGCTAACACAATCCCAAATATTGTTACCGCCTCTGTGTTTGTGTATGCCTGAGATTATCCACGGACTTTATTGTTTTGAATGTTTTTTTTTTCAGGAAACATTTAATTTTCTGCTTGGAAACACTAATTCTTTCCACATGGAGACACCAGCTCTACACATTCATATTTTCTAGGAAGAAAGCTAGAGGAACTGCGGCAAACAAACATGATGTTTCTGTTTGTATAGATGACATTTGATGCACTTGCCTAAAGAAAAGACTTTGCTTTTCTCCAAACCGATTTTTACTGTTATTTTCTCGGTCCATTGCATACGAATTCCACACCAGTTTCTCCTGAAATGACTGGATGAAAACGGAAATATCCGCTTGATTTTTACCTAACTCAATCCCAAATATTGTTACCGACTCTGTGTGTGTGCATTCCTGATATTATCCGCGGACTTTATTGTTTTAAATGTTTTTTTTTTAGGAAACATTTAATTTTCTGCTTGGGAACACTAATTGTTTCCACATGCAGACACCAGCTCTACACATTCGTATTTTCTAGGGAGAAAGCTAGAGGAACTGTGGCAAACAAACATGATCTTTCTGTTTGTATAGATGACATTTGATGCACTTGCCTAACGAAAAGACTTTCTTTTCTTGAAACCATTTTTACTGTGATTTTATCAGTCCATTGCATACGAATTCCACACCACTTTGTCCGTGTATACCTGGATGAAACCGGAAATATCTGGTTTTGTTTTGGCTAACTCAATCCCATATATTGTTACCGCCTCTGTGTTTGTGTATTCCAGATATTATCCACAGACTTTATTGTTTTGAATGTTTTTTATCAGGGAACATTTAATTTTCTGCTTGGAAACACTAATTGGTTCCACATGGAGACACCAGCTCTACACATTCGTATTTTCTACGGAGAAAGCTAGAGGAACTGCGGCAAACAAACATGATTTTTCTCTTTGTATAGATGACATTTGATGCACTTGCCTAACGAAAAGACGTTGCTTTTCTCCAAAACCATTTGTACTGTGATTTTCTGGTCCATTGCATACGAATTCCAGAACAGATTGTCCGGCTAGGACTGGATGAAACCGGAAATATCCGGTTGATTTTTGGCAAACACAATCCTAACTATTGTTACCGCCTCGGTGTTTGTGTATTCCAGATATTATCCACAGACTTTATTGATTTGAATGTTTTTTTATCAGGGAACATTTAATTTTCTGCTTGGAAACACTAATTGGTTCCACATGGAGACACCAGCTCTACACATTTGTGCTTTCTATGGAGAAAGCTAGAGGAACTGCGGCAAACAAACATGATATTTCTGTTTGTATAGATGACATTTGATGCACTTGCCTAACGAAAAGACTTTGCTTTTCTCCAAAACCATTTTTGCTGTGATTTTCTGGTCCATTGCTTACGAATTCTAGAACAGTTTGTCCAGCTAGGACTGGATGAAACCGGAAATATCTGGTTGATTTGTGCCTAACTCAATCCCAGATATTGTTACTGCCTCTGTGTTTGGGTTTTCCTGATATTATCCACGGACTTTATTGTTTTGAATGGTTTTTTTTCAGGAAATATTTAATTTTCTGCTTGGAAACACGAATTCTTTCCACATGGAGACACCAACTCTACACTTCGTATTTTCTAGGAAGAAATCTAGAGGAACTGAGGAAAACAAACATGATATTTCTGTTTGTATAGATGACATTTGATGCACTTGCCTTACGAAAAGACTTTGCTTTTCTCCAAAACCATTTCTACTGTGATTTTCTGGTCCATTGCATATGAATTCAAGAACAGTTTGTCCGGATATGACTGGAAGAAACCGGAAATATCGGGTTAATTTTTGCCTTACTCAATCCCAGATATTGTTACCGCATCTGTGTTTGCGTATTCCTCATATTATCCACAGACTTTATTGTTTTGAATGTTTTTTTTTCAGGAAACATTTAATTTTCTGCTTGGAAACACTAATTGGTTTCACATGGAGACACCAGCTCTACACATTCGTATTTTCTAGGGAGAAAGCTAGAGGAACTACGGCAAACAAACATGATATTTCTGTTTGTATAGATGACATTTGATGCACTTGCCTTACGAAAAGACTTTGCTTTTCTCCAAAACCATTTCTACTGTGATTTTCTCGGTCCATTGCATACGAATTCCACACCAGTTTGTCCGGACATGACTGTAGGAAACCAGAAATATCTGGTTTTGTTTTCGGTAACTCAATCCGAAATATTGCTACAGACTCTGTGTTTGTGTTTTCTGGATATTATCGATGGACTTATTTTTTTGAATGTTTTTATCAGGGAACATTTAATTTTGTACCATTGAAACACTAATTGTATCCACATGGAGACACCAGCTCTACACATTCATATTTTCTAGGGAGAAAGCTAGAGGAACTGCGACAAACAAACATGATATTTCTGTTTGTATAGATGACATTTGATGCACTTGCCTAATGAAAAGACTTTGCTTTTTCCAAAACCATTTCTACTGTAATTTTCTCGGTCCATTGCATACGAATTCCACACCACTTTGTCGTATATAACTGGATGAAACCGGAAATATCTGGTTTTGTTTTGGCTAACTCAATCGCAGATATTGCTACAGCCTCTGTGTTTGTTTTTTCTGGATACTATCCACAGACATTATGGTTTGGAATGTTTTTTATCAGGGAACATTTATTTTTAGCTTAGATATAGTAATTGGTTCCACATGAGGACACCAGCTCTACATATTGATATTTTCTAGGGAGAAAGCTATAGGAATTGCGACAAACAAACATGATATTTCTGTTTGTATAGATGACATTTGATGCACTTGCCTAACGAAAAGACTTTGCTTTTCTCCAAAACCATTTGTACTGTGATTTTCTCGGTCCATTGCATACGAATTCCACACCAGTTTGTCCGGATATGACTGGATGAAACCGGAAATATCCCGTTGATTTTTGCCTAACTCAATCCCAGATATTGTTATCGCCTCTGTGTTTGTGTATTCCTGATATTATCCACGGACTTTATTGTTTTGAATGTTTTTGTTAAGGAAACATTTAATTTTCTGCTTGGAAACACTAATTCTTTCCACATGTACACACCAGCTCTACACATTCATATTTTCTAGGGAGAAAGCTAGAGGAACTGCGGCAAACAAACCTGATCTTTCTGTTTGTATAGATGACATTTGTTGCACTTGCCTAACGAAAAGACTTTGCTTTTCTCCAAAATCATTACTACTGTGATTTTCTCCGTCCATTGCATACGAATTCCACACCAGTTTGTCCGGATATGACTGGATGAAACCGGAAATATCTGGTTTTGTTTTGGCTAACTCAACCCAGATATTGTTACCGCCTCTGTGTTTGTGTATTCCAGATATTATCCACAGACTTTACTGTTTTGAATGTTTTTTTTCAGGAAACATTTAATTTTCTGTTTGAAAACACTAATTCTTTCCACATGGAGACACCAGCTCTACATATTCGTATTTTCTGGGAAGAAAGATAGAGGAACTGCGGCAAACAAACCTGATCTTTCTGTTTGTATAGATGACATTTGATGCACTTGCCTAACGAAGACTTTGCTTTTCTCCAAAACCATTTCTACTGTGATTTTCTCGGTCCATTGCATACGAATTCCACACCAGTTTGTCAGGATATGACTGGATGAAACCGGAAATATCCGGTTTTGTTTTGGCTAACTCAATCCCAGATATTGTTACCGCCTCTGTGTTTGTGTATTCCAGATATTATCCACAGACTTTATTGTTTTGAATGTTTTTTATCAGGGAACATTTAATTTTCTGCTTGGAAACACTAATTCTTTCCACATGTACACACCAGCTCTACACATTCGTATTTTCTAGGGAGAAAGCTAGAGGAACTGCGGCAAACAAACATGATCTTTCTGTTTGTATAGATGACATTTGATGCACTTGCCTAACGAAAAGACTTTGCTTTTCTGCAAAACCATTTCTATTGTGATTTTCTCGGTCCATTGCATACGAATTCCACACCAGTTTGTCCGGGTATGACTGGATGAAACCGGAAATATCTGGTTTTGTTTTGGCTAACTCAACCCAGATATTGTTACCGCCTCTGTGTTTGTGTATTCCAGATATTATCCACAGACTTTACTGTTTTGAATGTTTTTTTTCAGGAAACATTTAATTTTCTGCTTGAAAACACTAATTCTTTCCACATGGAGACACCAGCTCTACACATTCGTATTTTCTAGGGAGAAAGCTAGAGGAACTGCGGCAAACAAACATGATATTTCTGTTTGTATAGATGACATTTGATGCACTTGCCTAACGAAAAGACTTTGCTTTTCTCCAAAACGATTTTTACTGTGATTTTCTCGGTCCATTGCTTACGAATTCCAGACCATTTTGTCCGGATATGACTGGATGAAACAGGAAATATCCGGTTGATTTTTGCCTAACTCAATCCCAGATATTGTTAGCGCCTCTGTGTTTGTGTTTTCCTGATATTATCCACGGACTTTATTGTTTTGAATGTTTTTTTTTTAGGAAACATTTAATTTTCTGCTTGGAAACACTAATTGTTTCCACATGGAGACACCAGCTCTACACATTAGTATTTTCTAGGGAGAAAGCTAGAGGAACTGCGGCAAACAAACATGATCTTTCTGTTTGTATAGATGACATTTGATGCACTTGCCTAACGAAAAGACTTTGCTTTTCTTGAAACCATTTTTACTCTGATTTTCTCGGTCCATTGCATACGAATTCCACACCACTTTGTCTGTGTACCTGGATGAAACCGGAAATATATGGTTTTGTTTTGGCTAACTCAATCCCAGATATTGTTACCACCTCTGTGTTTGTGTATTCCAGATATTATCCACAGACTTTATTGTTTTGAATGTTTTTTATCAGGGAACCTTTAATTTTCTGCTTGGAAACACTAATTGGTTCCACATGGAGACACCAGCTCTACACATTCGTATTTTCTAGGGAGAAAGCTAGAGGAACTGCGGCAAACAAACATGATATTTCTGTTTGTATAGATGACATTTGATGCACTTGCCTAACGAAAAGACTTTGCTTTTCTCCAAAACCATTTTTACTGTGATTTTCTGGTCCATTGCATACGAATTCCACACCAGTATGTCCGGATATGATTGGATGAAACCGGTAATATCTGGTTGATTTTTACCTAACTCAATCCCAGATATTTTTACCGCCTCTGTGTTTGTGTGTTCCTGATATTATCAACGGACTTTATTGTTTTGAATGTTTTTTTTCAGGAAACATTTAATTTTCTGCTTGGAAACACTAATTCTTTCCACATGGAGACACCAGCTCTACACATTCGTATTTTCTAGGACGAAAGCTAGAGGAACTGCGGCAAACAAACATGATGTTCTGTTTGTATAGATGACATTTGATGCACTTGGCTAACGAAAAGACTTTGCTTTTCTCCAAAACCATTTGTGCTGTGATTTTCTTGTCCATTGCATAAAATTCCACACCAGTTTGTCCGGATATGATTGGATGAAACCGGAAATATCCGGTTTTGTTTTGGCTAACTCAATCCCAGATATTGTTACCGCTTCTGTGTTTGTGTATTCCAGATATTATCCACAGACTTTATTGTTTTGAATGTTTTTTATCAGGGAACATTTAATTTTCTGCTTGGAAACACTAATTGGTTCCACATGGAGACACCAGCTCTACACATTCGTATTTTCTAGGGAGAAAGCTAGAGGAACTGCGGCAAACAAACATGATATTTCTGTTTGTATAGATGGCATTTGATGCACTTGCCTAACGAAAAGACTTTGCTTTTCTCCAAAACGATATTTACTGTGATTTTCTCGGTCCATTGCATACGAATTCCACACCAGTTTGTCCGGCTATGATTGGATGAAACCGGAAATATCTGGTTTTGTTTTGGTTAACTCAACCCAGATATTGTTACCGCCTCTGTGTTTGTGTATTCCATATATTATCCACAGACTTTACTGTTTTGAATGTTTTTTTCAGGAAACATTTAATTTTCTGCTTGGAAACACTAATTCTTTCCAAATGGTGACACTAGCTCTACATATTCATATTTTCTGGGAAGAAAGATAGAGGAACTGCGGCAAACAAACATGATATTTCTGTTTGTATAGATGACATTTTATGCACTTGCCTAACGAAGACTTTGCTTTTCTCCAAAACCATTTCTACTGTGATTTTCTCGGTCCATTGCATACGAATTCCACACCAGTTTGTCCGGATATGACTGGATGAAACCGGAAATATCTGGTTTTGTTTTGGCTAACTCAATCCCAGATATTGTTACCGCCTCTGTGTTTGTGTATTCCAGATATTATCCACAGACTTTATTGTTTTGAATGTTTTTTTCAGGAAACATTTAATTTTCTGCTTGGAAACACTAATTGGTTCCACATGGAGACACCAGCGCTACACATTCCTATTTTCTAGGGAGAAAGCTAGAGGAACTGCGGCAAACAAACATGATCTTTCTGTTTGTATAGATGACATTTGATGCACTTGCCTAACGAAAAGACTTTGCTTTTCTCCAAAACCATTTCTACTGTGATTTTCTCGGTCCATTGCAGATGATTTCCACACCAGTTTGTCTGGATATGACTGGATGAAACCGGAAATATCTTGTTTTGTTTTGCCTAACTCAATCGCAGATATTGTTACCGCCTCTGTGTTTGTGTATTCCTGATATTATCCACAGACTTTATTGTTTGAATGTTTTTTTATCAGGGAACATTTAATTTTCTGCTTGGAAACACTAATTCTTTCCACATGGAGACACCAGCTCTACACATTCGTATTTTCTAGGGAGAAAGCTAGAGGAACTGCGGCAAACAAAGATGATATTTCTGTTTGTATAGATGACATTTGATGCACTTGCCTAAAGAAAAGACTTTGCTTTTCTCCAAAACGATTTTTACTGTTATTTTCTCGGTCCATTGCATATGAATTCCACACCAGTTTCTCCAGATATGACTGGATGAAACCGGAAATATGCAGTTGATTTTTGCCTAACTCAATCCCAGATATTGTTACCGCCTCTGTGTTTGTGTATTCCTGATATTATCCATGGACTTTATTGTTTTGAATTTTTTTTTCAGGAAACATTTAATTTTCTGCTTGGAAACACTAATTCTTTCCACATGGAGACACCAGCTCTACACATTCATATTTTCTAGGTAGAAAGCTAGAGGAACTGCGGCAAACAAACATATATTTCTGTTTGTATAGATGACATTTGATGCACTTGCCTAACGAAGACTTTGCTTTTCTCCAAAACCATTTGTACTGTGATTTTTTCGGTCCATTGCATACGAATTCCACACCAGTATGTCCGGATATGACTGGATGAAACCGGAAATATCTGGTTTTGTTTTGGCTAACTCAATCCCAGATATTGTTACCGCCTCTGTGTTTGTGTATTCCAGATATTATCCACAGACTTTATTGTTTTGAATGTTTTTTATCAGGGAACATTTAATTTTCTGCTTGGAAACACTAATTCTTTCCACATGGAGACACCAGCTCTACACATTCCTATTTTCTAGGAAGAAAACTAGAGGAACTGCGGCAAACAAACATGATCTTTCTGTTTGTATAGATGACATTTGATGCACTTGCCTAACAAAAATACTTTGCTTTTCTCCAAAACCATTTGTACTGTGATTTTCTCGGTCCATTGCATACGAATTCCACACCAGTTTGTCCGGATATGACTGGATGAAACCGGAAATATCTGGTTTTGTTTTGGCTAACTCAATCCCAGATATTGTTACCGCCTCTGTGTTTGTGTATTCCTGATATTATCCACGGACTTTATTGTTTTGAATGTTTTTTTCAGGAAACATTTAATTTTCTTTTTGGAAACAGTAATTGGTTCCACATGGAGACACCAGCTCTACACATTCGTATTTTCTAGGGAGAAAGCTAGAGGAACTGCGGCAAACAAACATGATATTTCTGTTTGTATAGATGGC
The DNA here is from genome assembly GCF_033115175.1 of Lepus europaeus. NCBI lineage: Eukaryota > Metazoa > Chordata > Mammalia > Lagomorpha > Leporidae > Lepus > Lepus europaeus. Next base: position 711,161 of record NW_026909428.1, on the reverse strand, counting down.
ATTTGATGCACTTGCCTAACGAAAAGACTTTGCTTTTCTCCAAAACGATATTTACTGTTATTTTCTCGGTCCATTGCATATGAATTCCACACCAGTTTCTCCGGATATGACTGGATGAAACCAGAAATATCCAGTTGATTTTTGCCGAACTGAATCCCAGATATTGTTACCGCCTCTGTGTTTGTTTATTCCTGATATTATCTAGAGACTTTATTGTTTTGAATGTTTTTTTTTTCAGGAAACATTTAATTTTCTGCTTGGAAACACTAATTCTTTCCACATGTACACACCAGCTCTACACATTCGTATTTTCTAGGGAGAAAGCTAGAGGAACTGCGGCAAACAAACATGATCTTTCTGTTTGTATAGATGACATTTGATGCACTTGCCTAACGAAAAGACTTTGCTTTTCTGCAAAACCATTTCTATTGTGATTTTCTCGGTCCATTGCATACGAATTCCACACCAGTTTGTCCGGGTATGACTGGATGAAACCGGAAATATCTGGTTTTGTTTTGGCTAACTCAACCCAGATATTGTTACCGCCTCTGTGTTTGTGTATTCCAGATATTATCCACAGACTTTACTGTTTTGAATGTTTTTTTTCAGGAAACATTTAATTTTCTGCTTGAAAACACTAATTCTTTCCACATGGAGACACCAGCTCTACATATTCGTATTTTCTAGGGAGAAAGCTAGAGGAACTGCGGCAAACAAACATGATATTTCTGTTTGTATAGATGACATTTGATGCACTTGCCTAACGAAAAGACTTTGCTTTTCTCCAAAACGATTTTTACTGTGATTTTCTCGGTCCATTGCTTACGAATTCCAGACCAGTTTGTCCGGATATGACTGGATGAAACAGGAAATATCCGGTTGATTTTTGCCTAACTCAATCCCAGATATTGTTAGCGCCTCTGTGTTTGTGTTTTCCTGATATTATCCACGGACTTTATTGTTTTGAATGTTTTTTTTTTTAGGAAACATTTAATTTTCTGCTTGGAAACACTAATTGTTTCCACATGGAGACACCAGCTCTACACATTCGTATTTTCTAGGGAGAAAGCTAGAGGAACTGCGGCAAACAAACATGATCTTTCTGTTTGTATAGATGACATTTGATGCACTTGCCTAACGAAAAGACTTTGCTTTTCTTGAAACCATTTTTACTCTGATTTTATCAGTCCATTGCATACGAATTCCACACCACTTTGTCTGTGTACCTGGATGAAACCGGAAATATATGGTTTTGTTTTGGCTAACTCAATCCCAGATATTGTTACCGCCTCTGTGTTTGTGTATTCCAGATATTATCCACAGACTTTATTGTTTTGAATGTTTTTTATCAGGGAACCTTTAATTTTCTGCTTGGAAACACTAATTGGTTCCACATGGAGACACCAGCTCTACACATTCGTATTTTCTAGGGAGAAAGCTAGAGGAACTGCGGCAAACAAACATGATATTTCTGTTTGTATAGATGACATTTGATGCACTTGCCTAACGAAAAGACTTTGCTTTTCTCCAAAACCATTTGTACTGTGATTTTCTCGGTCCATTGCATACGAATTCCACACCAGTTTGTCCGGATATGACTGGATGAAACCGGAAATATCCGGTTGATTTTTGCCTAACTCAATCCCAGATATTTTTACCGCCTCTGTGTTTGTGTGTTCCTGATATTATCAACGGACTTTATTGTTTTGAATGTTTTTTTTCAGGAAACATTTAATTTTCTGCTTGGAAACACTAATTCTTTCCACATGGAGACACCAGCTCTACACATTCGTATTTTCTAGGACGAAAGCTAGAGGAACTGCGGCAAACAAACATGATGTTCTGTTTGTATAGATGACATTTGATGCACTTGGCTAACGAAAAGACTTTGCTTTTCTCCAAAACCATTTGTACTGTGATTTTCTTGTCCATTGCATAAAATTCCACACCAGTTTGTCCGGATATGATTGGATGAAACCGGAAATATCCGGTTTTGTTTTGGCTAACTCAATCCCAGATATTGTTACCGCTTCTGTGTTTGTGTATTCCAGATATTATCCACAGACTTTATTGTTTTGAATGTTTTTTATCAGGGAACATTTAATTTTCTGCTTGGAAACACTAATTGGTTCCACATGGAGACACCAGCTCTACACATTCGTATTTTCTAGGGAGAAAGCTAGAGGAACTGCGGCAAACAAACATGATATTTCTGTTTGTATAGATGACATTTGATGCACTTGCCTAACGAAAAGACTTTGCTTTTAACCAAAACCATTTCTACTGTGATTTTCTCGGTCCATTGCATACGAATTCCACACCAGTTTCTCCGGATATGACTGGATGAAACCGGAAATATCCAGTTGATTTTTGCCTAACTCAATCCCAGATATTGTTACCGCCTCTGTGTTTGTTTATTCCTGATATTATCCACGGACTTTATTGTTTTGAATGTTTTTTTTCAGGAAACATTTAATTTTCTGCTTGGAACACTAATTCTTTCCACATGGAGACACCAGCTCTACACATTCGTATTTTCTAGGGAGAAAGCTAGAGGAACTGCGGCAAAGAAACATGATATTTCTGTTTGTATAGATGACATTTGATGCAGTTGCATAACGAAAAGACTTTGCTTTTCTCCAAAATTATTACTACTGCGATTTTCTCGATCCATTGCATACGAATTCCACACCAGTTTGTCCGGCTATGATTGGATGAAACCGGAAATATCTGGTTTTGTTTTGGTTAACTCAACCCAGATATTGTTACCGCCTCTGTGTTTGTGTATTCCATATATTATCCACAGACTTTACTGTTTTGAATGTTTTTTTCAGGAAACATTTAATTTTCTGCTTGGAAACACTAATTCTTTCCAAATGGTGACACTAGCTCTACATATTCATATTTTCTGGGAAGAAAGATAGAGGAACTGCGGCAAACAAACATGATATTTCTGTTTGTATAGAGGACATTTTATGCACTTGCCTAACGAAGACTTTGCTTTTCTCCAAAACCATTTCTACTGTGATTTTCTCGGTCCATTGCATACGAATTCCACACCAGTTTGTCCGGATATGACTGGATGAAACCGGAAATATCTGGTTTTGTTTTGGCTAACTCAATCCCAGATATTGTTACCGCCTCTGTGTTTGTGTATTCCAGATATTTTCCACAGACTTTATTGTTTTGAATGTTTTTTTTCAGGAAACATTTAATTTTCTGCTTGAAAACACTAATTCTTTCCACATGGAGACACCAGCTCTACATATTCGTATTTTCTAGGGAGAAAGCTAGAGGAACTGCGGCAAACAAACATGATATTTCTGTTTGTATAGATGACATTTGATGCACTTGCCTAACGAAAAGACTTTGCTTTTCTCCAAAACGATTTTTACTGTGATTTTCTCGGTCCATTGCTTACGAATTCCAGACCAGTTTGTCCGGATATGACTGGATGAAACAGGAAATATCCGGTTGATTTTTGCCTAACTCAATCCCAGATATTGTTAGCGCCTCTGTGTTTGTGTTTTCCTGATATTATCCACGGACTTTATTGTTTTGAATGTTTTTTTTTTTAGGAAACATTTAATTTTCTGCTTGGAAACACTAATTGTTTCCACATGGAGACACCAGCTCTACACATTCGTATTTTCTAGGGAGAAAGCTAGAGGAACTGCGGCAAACAAACATGATCTTTCTGTTTGTATAGATGACATTTGATGCACTTGCCTAACGAAAAGACTTTGCTTTTCTTGAAACCATTTTTACTCTGATTTTATCAGTCCATTGCATACGAATTCCACACCACTTTGTCTGTGTACCTGGATGAAACCGGAAATATATGGTTTTGTTTTGGCTAACTCAATCCCAGATATTGTTACCGCCTCTGTGTTTGTGTATTCCAGATATTATCCACAGACTTTATTGTTTTGAATGTTTTTTATCAGGGAACCTTTAATTTTCTGCTTGGAAACACTAATTGGTTCCACATGGAGACACCAGCTCTACACATTCGTATTTTCTAGGGAGAAAGCTAGAGGAACTGCGGCAAACAAACATGATATTTCTGTTTGTATAGATGACATTTGATGCACTTGCCTAACGAAAAGACTTTGCTTTTCTCCAAAACCATTTGTACTGTGATTTTCTCGGTCCATTGCATACGAATTCCACACCAGTTTGTCCGGATATGACTGGATGAAACCGGAAATATCCGGTTGATTTTTGCCTAACTCAATCCCAGATATTTTTACCGCCTCTGTGTTTGTGTGTTCCTGATATTATCAACGGACTTTATTGTTTTGAATGTTTTTTTTCAGGAAACATTTAATTTTCTGCTTGGAAACACTAATTCTTTCCACATGGAGACACCAGCTCTACACATTCGTATTTTCTAGGACGAAAGCTAGAGGAACTGCGGCAAACAAACATGATGTTCTGTTTGTATAGATGACATTTGATGCACTTGGCTAACGAAAAGACTTTGCTTTTCTCCAAAACCATTTGTACTGTGATTTTCTTGTCCATTGCATAAAATTCCACACCAGTTTGTCCGGATATGATTGGATGAAACCGGAAATATCCGGTTTTGTTTTGGCTAACTCAATCCCAGATATTGTTACCGCTTCTGTGTTTGTGTATTCCAGATATTATCCACAGACTTTATTGTTTTGAATGTTTTTTATCAGGGAACATTTAATTTTCTGCTTGGAAACACTAATTGGTTCCACATGGAGACACCAGCTCTACACATTCGTATTTTCTAGGGAGAAAGCTAGAGGAACTGCGGCAAACAAACATGATATTTCTGTTTGTATAGATGACATTTGATGCACTTGCCTAACGAAAAGACTTTGCTTTTAACCAAAACCATTTCTACTGTGATTTTCTCGGTCCATTGCATACGAATTCCACACCAGTTTCTCCGGATATGACTGGATGAAACCGGAAATATCCAGTTGATTTTTGCCTAACTCAATCCCAGATATTGTTACCGCCTCTGTGTTTGTTTATTCCTGATATTATCCACGGACTTTATTGTTTTGAATGTTTTTTTTCAGGAAACATTTAATTTTCTGCTTGGAACACTAATTCTTTCCACATGGAGACACCAGCTCTACACATTCGTATTTTCTAGGGAGAAAGCTAGAGGAACTGCGGCAAAGAAACATGATATTTCTGTTTGTATAGATGACATTTGATGCAGTTGCATAACGAAAAGACTTTGCTTTTCTCCAAAATTATTACTACTGCGATTTTCTCGATCCATTGCATACGAATTCCACACCAGTTTGTCCGGCTATGATTGGATGAAACCGGAAATATCTGGTTTTGTTTTGGTTAACTCAACCCAGATATTGTTACCGCCTCTGTGTTTGTGTATTCCATATATTATCCACAGACTTTACTGTTTTGAATGTTTTTTTCAGGAAACATTTAATTTTCTGCTTGGAAACACTAATTCTTTCCAAATGGTGACACTAGCTCTACATATTCATATTTTCTGGGAAGAAAGATAGAGGAACTGCGGCAAACAAACATGATATTTCTGTTTGTATAGAGGACATTTTATGCACTTGCCTAACGAAGACTTTGCTTTTCTCCAAAACCATTTCTACTGTGATTTTCTCGGTCCATTGCATACGAATTCCACACCAGTTTGTCCGGATATGACTGGATGAAACCGGAAATATCTGGTTTTGTTTTGGCTAACTCAATCCCAGATATTGTTACCGCCTCTGTGTTTGTGTATTCCAGATATTTTCCACAGACTTTATTGTTTTGAATGTTTTTATCAGGAAACATTTAATTTTCTGCTTGGAAACACTAATTGGTTCCACATGGAGACACCAGCGCTACACATTCCTATTTTCTAGGGAGAAAGCTAGAGGAACTGCGGCAAACAAACATGATCTTTCTGTTTGTATAGATGACATTTGATGCACTTGCCTAACGAAAAGACTTTGCTTTTCTCCAAAACCATTTCTACTGTGATTTTCTCGGTCCATTGCAGATGATTTCCACACCAGTTTGTCTGGATATGACTGGATGAAACCGGAAATATCTTGTTTTGTTTTGCCTAACTCAATCGCAGATATTGTTACCGCCTCTGTGTTTGTGTATTCCTGATATTATCCACAGACTTTATTGTTTGAATGTTTTTTTATCAGGGAACATTTAATTTTCTGCTTGGAAACACTAATTCTTTCCACATGGAGACACCAGCTCTACACATTCGTATTTTCTAGGGAGAAAGCTAGAGGAACTGCGGCAAACAAAGATGATATTTCTGTTTGTATAGATGACATTTGATGCACTTGCCTAAAGAAAAGACTTTGCTTTTCTCCAAAACGATTTTTACTGTTATTTTCTCGGTCCATTGCATACGAATTCCACACCAGTTTCTCCAGATATGACTGGATGAAACCGGAAATATGCAGTTGATTTTTGCCTAACTCAATCCCAGATATTGTTACCGCCTCTGTGTTTGTGTATTCCTGATATTATCCATGGACTTTATTGTTTTGAATTTTTTTTTCAGGAAACATTTAATTTTCTGCTTGGAAACACTAATTCTTTCCACATGGAGACACCAGCTCTACACATTCATATTTTCTAGGTAGAAAGCTAGAGGAACTGCGGCAAACAAACATATATTTCTGTTTGTATAGATGACATTTGATGCACTTGCCTAACGAAGACTTTGCTTTTCTCCAAAACCATTTGTACTGTGATTTTTTCGGTCCATTGCATACGAATTCCACACCAGTTTGTCCGGATATGACTGGATGAAACCGGAAATATCCGGTTTTGTTTTGGCTAACTCAATCCCAGATATTGTTACCGCCTCTGTGTTTGTGTATTCCAGATATTATCCACAGACTTTATTGTTTTGAATGTTTTTTATCAGGGAACATTTAATTTTCTGCTTGGAAACACTAATTCTTTCCACATGGAGACACCAGCTCTACACATTCATATTTTCTAGGGAGAAAGCTAGAGGAACTGCGGCAAACAAACATGATATTTCTGTTTGTATAGATGACATTTTATGCTCTTGCATAACGATAAGACTTTGCTTTTCTTGAAACCATTTTAACTGTGATTTTCTCCTTCAATTGCATACGAATTCCACACCACTTTGTCTGTATATCACTGGATGAAACCGGAAATATCTGATTTTGTTTTGGCTAACTGAATCGCAGATATTGCTACAGCCTCTGTGTTTGTTTTTTCTGGATATTTTCCACAGACTTTATTGTTTGGAATGTTTTTTATCAGGGAACATTTATTTTAACTTGGATATAGTAATTGGTTCCACATGAGTACACCAGCTCTATATATTCATATTTTCTAGGTAGAAAGCTAGAGGAACTGCGACAAACAAACATGATCTTTCTGTTTGTATAGATGACATTTGATGCACTTGCCTAATGAAAAGACTTTGCTTTTCTCCAAAACCATTTGTACTGTGATTTTCTCGGTCCATTGCATACGAATTCCACACAAGTTTGTCCGGACATGAATGTAGGAAACCAGAAATATCCGGTTGTGTTTTAGGTAACTCAATCCGAAATATTGCTACAGACTCTGTGTTTGTGTTTTCTGGATATTATCGATGGACTTATTGTTTTGGATGTTTTTATCAGGGAACATTTAATTTTGTACCATTGAAACACTAATTGTTTCCACATGGAGACACCAGCTTTACACATTCTTATTTTCTAGGACGAAAGCTAGAGGAACTGCGACAAACAAACATGATATTTCTGTTTGTATAGATGACATTTTATGCTCTTGCGTAACGAAAAGACTTTGATTTTCTTGAAACCATTTTAACTGTGATTTTCTCCTTCAATTGCATACGAATTCCACACCACTTTGTCTGTATATAACTGGATGAAACCGGAAATATCTGGTTTTGTTTTGCCTAACTCAATCGCAGATATTGCTACAGCCTCTGTGTTTGTTTTTTCTGGATATTTTCCACATACTTTATTGTTTTGAATGTTTTTTATCAGGGAACATTTATTTTAACTTGGGTATAGTAATTGGTTCCACATGAGTAAACCAGCTCTATATATTCATATTTTCTAGGGAGAAAGCTAGAGGAACTGCGACAAACAAACATGATATTTATGTTTCTATAGATGACATTGGATGCACTTGCCTAACGAAAAGACTTTGCTTTTCTCCAAAACCATTTGTACTGTGATTTTCTCGGTCCATTGCATACGAATTCCACACCAGTTTCTCCGGATATGACTGGATGAAACAGGAAATACCCGGTTGATTTTTGCCTAACTCAATCCCAGATATTGTTAGCGCCTCTGTGTTTGTGTTTTCCTGATATTATCCACGGACTTTATTGTTTTGAATGTTTTTTTTTTTCAGGAAACACTTAATTTTCTGCTTGGAAACACTAATTCTTTCCACATGGAGACACCAGCTCTACACATTCATATTTTCTAGGAAGAAATCTAGAGGAACTGCGGCAAACAAACATGATCTTTCTGTTTGTATAGATGACATTTGATGCACTTGCCTAATGAAAAGACTTTGCTTTTCTCCAAAACCATTTTTACTGTGATTTTCTGGTCCATTGCATATAAATTCAAGAACAGTTTGTCTGGATATGACTGGAGGAAAACGGAAATATACGGTTGATTTTTGGCTAACACAATCCCAAATATTGTTACCGCCTCTGTGTTTGTGTATGCCTGATATTATCCACGGACTTTATTGTTTTGAATGTTTTTTTTTTCAGGAAACATTTAATTTTCTGCTTGGAAACACTAATTCTTTCCACATGGAGACACCAGCTCTACACATTCATATTTTCTAGGAAGAAAGCTAGAGGAACTGCGGCAAACAAACATGATGTTTCTGTTTGTATAGATGACATTTGATGCACTTGCCTAACGAAAAGACTTTGCTTTTCTCCAAAACCATTTCTACTGTGATTTTCTCGGTCCATTGCATACGAATTCAAGAACAGTTTGTCCGGATATGATTGGATGAAACCGGAAATATCCGGTTGATTTTTGCCTAACTCAATCCCAAATATTGTTACCGCCTCTGTGTTTGTTTATTCCTGATATTATCCACGGACGTTATTGTTTTGAATGTTTTTTTTTTCAGGAAACATTTAATTTTCTGCTTGGAAACACTAATTGTTTCCACATGGAGACACCAGCTCTACACATTCGTATTTTCTAGGAAGAAAGCTAGAGGAACTGTGGCAAACCAACATGATATTTCTGTTTCTATAGATGACATTGGATGCACTAGCCTCACGAAAAGACTTTGCTTTTCTCCAAAACGATTTTTACTGTGATTTTCTCGGTCCATTGCATACGAATTCAAGAACAGTTTGTCCGGATATGACTGGATGAAACCGGAAATATCCGGTTAATTTTTGCCTTACTCAATCCCAGATATTGTTACCGCATCTGTGTTTGCGTATTCCTCATATTATCCACAGACTTTATTGTTTTGAAAGTTTTTTTTTCAGGAAACATTTAATTTTCTGCTTGGAAACACTAATTGGTTCCACATGGAGACACCAGCTCTACACATTCGTATTTTCTAGGGAGAAAGCTAGAGGAACTGCTGCAAACAAACATGATATTTCTGTTTGTATAGATGACATTTGATGCACTTGCCTAATGAAAAGACTTTGCTTTTCTCCAAAACCATTTCTACTGTAATTTTCTCGGTCCATTGCATACGAATTCCACACCACTTTGTCGTATATAACTGGATGAAACCGGAAATATCTGGTTTTGTTTTGGCTAACTCAATCGCAGATATTGCTACAGCCTCTGTGTTTGTTTTTTCTGGATATTATCCACAGACATTATGGTTTGGAATGTTTTTTATCAGGGAACATTTATTTTTAGCTTAGATATAGTAATTGGTTCCACATGAGGACACCAGCTCTACATATTGATATTTTCTAGGGAGAAAGCTATAGGAATTGCGACAAACAAACATGATATTTCTGTTTGTATAGATGACATTTGATGCACTTGCCTAACGAAAAGACTTTGCTATTCTCTAAAACGATTTTTACTGTTATTTTCTCAGTCCATTGCATATGAATTCAAGAACAGTTTGTCCGGATATGACTGGATGAAACCGGAAATATCCGGTTGATTTTTGCCTAACTCAATCCCAGATATTGTTACCGCATCTGTGTTTGTGTGTTCCTGATATTATCCACGGAGTTTATTGTTTTGAATTTTTTTTTTCAGGAAATATTTAATTTTCTGCTTGGAAACACTAATTGGTTCCACATGGAGACACCAGCTCTACACATTCGTATTTTCTAGGGAGAAAGCTAGAGGAACTGCGACAAACAAACATGATATTTCTGTTTGTATAGATGACATTTGATGCACTTGCCTAACGAAAAGACTTTGCTTTTCTCCAAAATCATTTTTACTGTGATTTTCTCGGTCCATTGCATACGAATTCCACACCAGTTTGTCCGGATATGACTGGATGAAACCGGAAATATCTGGTTTTGTTTTGGCTAACTCAATCCCAGATATTGTTACTGCATCTGTGTTTGTGTATTCCAGATATTATCCACAGACTTTATTGTTTTGAATGTTTTTTATCAAGGAACATTTAATTTTCTGCTTGGAAACACTAATTGGTTCCACATGGAGACACCAGCTCTACACATTCGTATTTTCTAGGGAGAAAGCTAGAGGAATTGCGACAAACAAACATGATATTTCTGTTTGTATAGATGACATTTGATGCACTTGCCTAAAGAAAAGACTTTGCTTTTCTCTAAAATCATTTTTACTGTGATTTTCTCGGTCCATTGCATACGAATTCCGTACCAGTTTCTCCGGATATGCCTGGATGTAACCGGAAATATCCAGTTGATTTTTGCCTAACTCAATCCCAGATATTGTTAAAGCCTCTGTGTTTGTTTATTCCTGATATTATCCACGGACTTTATTGTTTTGAATGTTTTTTTTCAGGAAACATTTAATTTTCTGCTTGGAAACACTAATTGTTTCCACATGGAGACACCAGCTCTACACATTCGTATTTTCTAGGGAGAAAGCTAGAGGAACTGCGGCAAACAAACATGATATTTCTGTTTGTATAGATGACATTTGATGCACTTGCCTAACGAAAAAACTTTGCTATTCTCCAAAACGATTTTTACTGTTATTTTCTCAGTCCATTGCATATGAATTCAAGAACAGTTTGTCCGGATATGACTGGATGAAACCGGAAATATGCAGTTGATTTTTGCCTAACTCAATCCCAGATATTGTTACCGCATCTGTGTTTGTGTGTTCCTGATATTATCCACGGAGTTTATTGTTTTGAATGTTTTTTTTTTTCAGGAAATATTTAATTTTCTGCTTGGAAACACTAATTGGTTCCACATGGAGACACCAGCTCTACACATTCGTATTTTCTAGGGAGAAAGCTAGAGGAACTGCGGCAAACAAACATGATATTTCTGTTTGTATAGATGACATTTGATGCACTTGCCAAAGGAAAAGACTGCTTTTCTCCAAAACCATTTCTAATGTGATTTTCTCGGTCCATTGCATATGAATTCCACACCTGTTTGTCCGGATATGACTGTAGGAAACCAGAAATATCGGGTTGTGTTTTGAGTAACTCAATCCGAAATATTGCTACATACTTTGTGTTTGTGTTTTCTGGATATTATCGATGGACTTCTTGTTTTGAATGTTTTTATCAGGGAACATTTAATTTTGTACCGTTGAAACTCTAATTGTTTCCACATGTACACACCAGCTCTACGCATTCGTGTTTTCTAGGGAGAAAGCTGGAGGAACTGCGGCAAACACACATAATATTTCTGTTTGTATAGATGACATTTGATGCACTTTCCTAACGAAAAGACTTTGCTTTTCTCCAAAACCATTTTTACTGCGAATTTCTCGGTCCATTGCATAGGAATTGCACACCAGTTTGTGCGGATATGACTGGATGAAACCGGGAATATCCGGTTTTGTTTTGGCTAACTCAATCCGAAATATTGTGAAAGCCTCTGTGTTTGTATTTTCTGTATATTATCAAGGTACTTTATTTTTTTGAACGGATTTATCAAGGAAAATTTAACTTTGTACCGTTGAAACACTAATTGGTTCACAATGGGAAAACCAGCTCTACACATTCGAATTTTCTAGGGAGATTGCTAGAGGAACTGAGGCAAACAAACATGATATTTCTGTTTGTATCGATGCTATTTTATCTACTTCCCTAATGAAAAGACTTTGCTTTTCTATAAAACCATTTTTTATTGTGATTTTCTCGGTCCATTGCATACAAATTCCACACAAGTTCGTCCGGATATGACTGCATGAAACCGGAAATATCTGGTTTTCTATTGGCTAACTCAATCCCAGTTATTGTTACCGCCTCTGTGTTTGTGTATTCCAGATATTATCCACAGACTTTATTGTTTTGAATGTTTTTTATCAGGGAACATTTAATTTTCTGCTTGGAAACACTAATTGGTGACACATGGAGACACCAGCTCTGCACATTGGTATTTTAGGGAGAAAGCTAGAGGAACTGCGCCAAACAAACATGATATTTCTGTTTTTACAGATGACATTTTATGCACTTGCCTAACGAAAAGACTTTGCTTTTCTCCAAAACCATTTTTACTGTGATTTTCTCCGTCCATTGCAAACGAATTCCACACCACTATGTCCGTATATGACTGGATGAAAATGGAAATATCTGGTTGTTTTTTGGCTAACTCAATCCCAGATATTGCTACAGTATCTGTGTTTGTTTTTTCTGGATATTATCCACAGACTTTATTGATTTGAATGTTTTTATTAGGGAACATTTCATTTTGAGCTTGGATACAGTAATTGGTTCAACGTGGAGACACCAGCTCTACAATTTTGTATTTCTAGGGAGAAAGCTAGAGGAACTGTGACAATCAAACATGATATTTCTGTTTGTATATATGACATTTTATGCTCTTGCCTAACAAAAAGACTTTGCTTTTCTCCAAAACCATTTTTACTCTGATTTTCTCGGTCCATTGCATAAGAATTCCACACCAGTTTCTTCGGATATCACTGGATGAAAACAGAACTATCCGGTTTTGTTTTGGTTAACTCAATCCGAAATATTGTGAAAGCCTCTGTGTTTGTGCTTGCTGGATATTATCGATGGACTTTATTGTTTGAATGTTTTATCAGGGAACATTTAATTTTGTACCATTGAAACACTAATTGATTCATCGTGGGAACACCAGCTCCACACATTCGTATTTTCTAGGGAGAAATCTAGAGGAACTTCGGCAAAGAAACATGATAATTCTGTTTGTATAGATGACATTTTATGCACTTGCCTAAAGAAAATACTTTGCTTTTCTCCAAAACCATTTTTAATCTGATTTTCTCAGTCCATTACATAGGAATTCCACAGCACTTTTTCCGGATATGACTTGTTGAAACCAGAAATATCTGGTTGTCTTTTGGTTAACTCAATCCAAAATATTGCTACAGCCTCTGTGTATGTTTATTCCTGATATTATCCATGGAGTTTATTTTTTGAATTTTTTTTCAGGGAACATTTAATTTGTGCTTGGAAACACTAATTGGTTCCACATGGAGACACCAGCTCTACACATTCGTATTTTCTAGGGAGAAAGCTAGAGGAACAGCAGCAAACAAACATGATATTTCTGTTTGTATGGATGACATTTTATGCAGTTGTCTGAGGAAAATACGTTGTTTTTCTCCAAAACCATTTTTACTGTTATTTTCTCGGTCCATTGCATACGAATTCCACACCAGTTTGTCCGGATATGACTGGATGAAACGGGAAATATCCAGTTTTTTTGGCTACCTCATCCCAGATGTTGCTACAGCCTCTGTTTTTGTGTATTCCGGATATTATGCACGGACTTTTTTTTTTTTTTTTGAATGTTTTCTTATCTGGGAACATTTAATTTTCTACCTTAGAAACCCTAATTGGTTCCACATGGAGACACCAGCTCTACACATTCATATTTTCTAGGGGGAAAGCTAGAGGAACTGTTGCAAACAAACATGATATTTCTGTTTGTATAGATGACATTTTATGCACTTGCCTAATGAAAAGACTTTGCTGTTCTCCCAAACCATTTTTACTGTGATTTTCTCGGTTCATTGCATACGAATTCCACTGCACTTTTTCAGTTATGACTGGAGGAACCGGAAATATCCAGTTGTGCTTTGCCTAACTCAATCCCAGATATTTCTACAGCCTCTGTGTTTGTGTATTCTGGATAAAATCCACTGACTTTATTGTTTTGAATGTTTTTTAACAGGGAACATTTTATTTTGAGCTTGGAATTACTGATTCTTTCTACATAGAGACACCTGCTGAACGTATTCGTATTTTCTAGGGTGAAAGCTATAGGAACTGTGGCAAACAAACATGATATTTCTGTTTGTATAGATGACAATTTATGTACTTCCCTAATGAAAAGACTTTGCTTTTCTCCAAAACCATTTGTACTGTGATTTTCTCGGTCCATTGCATACAAATTACGCAGATGTTTGTCGGGATTGACTGGATGAAACCGGAAATATCCGGTAATGTTTTGGCTAACTCAATCCTTGATATTGCTATAGCCTGTGTGTTTGTGTATTCCTGATATTAGCCATGAACTTTATTGTTTTGAATGTTTTTATCAGGGAACATTTAATTTTGTACCGTTGAAACTCTAATTGGTCCCAGAAGGAGACACCAGCTCTACATATTCATGTTTTCTACAGAGAAAGCTAGAAGAACTGCGGGAAACAAACATGATATTTCTGTTTGTATAGATGACATTTTATCCACTTGCCTAATGAAAATACGTTGCTTTATTTCAAAAGGATTTTTACTGTGATTTTCTCGGTCCATTGCATAAGAATTCCACACCAGTTTGTCCGGATATGACTGGATGAAACCAGAAATATCCGGTTGTGTTTTGGCTGACTCAATCCCAGATATTGCTACAGTCTCTGTGTTTCTGTATTCCTGATATTATCCACGGACTTTATTGTTTTGAATGTTTTTTATCAGGGAACATTTCATTTTGTACCGTTGAATCATTAATAGGATCATCATGGGGACACCAGCTCTACACATTCTTATATTCTAGGGAGGAAGCTAGAGGAACTGTGGCAAACAAACATGATATTTCTGGTGGGATAGATGACATTTTATGCAGTTGCCTGAGGAAAATACGTTGTTTTTCTCCAAAACCATTTTTACTGTTATTTTCTCGGTCCATTGCATACGAATTCCACACCAGTTTGTCCGGATATGACTGGATGAAACGGGAAATATCCAGTTTTTTTTGGCTAACTCATCCCAGATGTTGCTAAAGCCTCTGTTTTTGTGTATTCCGGATATTATCCACGGACTTTATTGTTTTGAATGTTTTTTATGAGAGAACGTTTAATTTTCTTCTTGGAAACACTAATTGGTTCCACATGGAGACACCAGCTCTACACATTGGTATTTTCTAGGGAGAAAGCTAGAGGAACTGTTGCAAACAAACATGATATTTCTGTTTGTATAGATGACATTTTATGCACTTGCCTAACGAAAAGACTTTGCTTTTCTCCAAAACCATTTTTACTGTTATTTTCTCGGTCCATTGCATATGAATTCCACACCAGTTTGTTTATATGACTGGTTAAACTGGAAATTCCGGTTGTGTTTTGGCTAACTCAATCCCAGATATTGCTACCGCCTCTGTGTTTGTGTTTTCTGGATATTATCCACGGACTTTATTGTTTTGAATGGTTTTTTATCAGGGAACATTTAATTTTGTGCTTGGAAACACTAATTGGTTCGACATGGAGACAGCAGCTGTACACATTCGTATTTTCTAGGGAGAAAGCTAGAGGAACTGCGGCAAACAAACCTGATATTTCTGTTTGTATAGATGACATTTGATGCCCTTGCCTAACGAAAAGACTGCTTTTCTCCAAAACCATTTTTACTGTTATTTTTTCGGTTCATTGCATACGAATTCCACACCAGTTTGTCCGGATATGACTGAATGAAACCAGAAATATCCGGTTGTGTTTTGCCTAACTCAATCCCAGATATTGCTACAGTCTCTGTGTTTCTGTATTCCTGATATTATCGTTGGACTTTATTGTTTTGAATGTTTTTTATCAGGGAATATTTCATTTTGTACCGTTGAAACACTAATAGTTTCATCATGGTTACACCAGTTCTACACATTCGTATATTCTAGAGAAGAAGCTAGAGGAACTGTGGCAAACAAACATTATATTTCTGTTGGAATAGATGACATTTTATGCAGTTGCCTGAGGAAAATACGTTGCTTTTCTCGAAAACCATTTTTACTGTGATTTTCTCAGTCCATTGCATACGAATTCCACAACACTTTGTCCGGATATGACTGGATGAAACGGGAAATATCCAGTTTTGTTTTGGCTAACTCAATCCCAGATATTGCCACAGCCTCTGTGTTTGTGTATTCCGGATATTATCCACGGACTTTATTTTTTTTGAATGTTTTTTTATCAGGGAACATTTAATTTTCTACTTTAGAAACCCTAATTGGTTCATCATGGGGGCACCAGCTCTAAACAGTCATATTTTATAGGGGGAAAGCTAGAGGAACTGTGGCAAAGAAACATGATATTTCTGCTTGTATAGATGACATTTTATGCACTTGCCTAACGAAAAGATTTTGCTATTCTCCAAAACTATTTTTACTGTGATTTTCTCGGTCCATTCCATAAGAATTCCACAACAGTTTGTCGGGGTATGACTTGATGAACCCGGAAATATCCGGTTGTGTTTTGGCTAAATCAATCTGAAATATTGTGAAAGCCTCTGTGTTTGTGTTTTCTGGATATTATCGATGGACTTTATTGTTTTCAGTGTTTTTATCATGGAACATTAAATTTTTTACCGTTGAAACACTAATTGGTTCATCATGGGAACACCAGCTCTACAGGTTCGTATTTTCTAGCGAGAAAGCTTGAGGAACTGCGGCAAACAAATATGATATTTTTGTTTGTATTGATGATATTTTATGCACTTGCCTAACGAAAAGACTTTGCTTTGCTCAAAAACCATTTTTACTGTGAATATCTCAGTCCATTGCATACGTATTCCATACCAGTTTACTTGATATGACGGGATGAAACCGGGAATATCAGGTTTTGTTTTGGCTAACTCAATCCCAGATATTGCTACAGCCTCTGTGTTTTTTGTATTCCTAATATTATCCACGGACTTTATTGTTTTGAATGTTTTTTATCAGGGAACACTTAATTTTGTGCTTGGAATCACTAATTATTTCCACATGGAGACACCAGCTCTACACATTTGTATTTTTTAGGGAGACAGCTAGAGGAACTGTGAGAAACAACCATGATATTTCTGTTTCTATAGATGACATTTTATGCACTTGCCTAACGAAAAGACTTTGCTATTCTCCAAAACGATTTTTACTGTGATTTTCTCAGTCCATTGCATACGAATTCCACACCAGTTTGTCCGGATATGACTGGATGAAACAGGAAATATCCGGTTGATTTTTGCCTAACTCAATCCCAGATATTGTTAGCGCCTCTGTGTTTGTGTTTTCCTGATATTATCGACAGACTCTATTGTGTTGCATGTTTTTTATCGGGGAACATTTTATTTTTCCTTGGATACAGTAATTATTTCCACATGGAGACACCAGGTGAACATATTCGTATTTTCTAGGGAGACAGCTAGAGGAACTGCGACAAACAAACATGATATTTCTGTTTGTATAGATGACATTTTATGCACTTGCCTAACGAAAAGAATTTGCTTTTCTCTAAAACCGTTTTTCTGTGTTTTTCTCGGTACACTTCATATGAATTCCACACAAGTTTGTCCAGATATGACTGGATGAAACTGGAAATATCTTGTTGTTTTTTGGCTAACTCAATCCCAGATATTGCTACAGCCTCTGTGTTTGTGTATTCTTGATATTATCCACGGACTTTATTGTTTTGAATGTTTTTTATCAGGGAACATTTAATTTTGTGCTTGGAAACAGTAATTGGTTCCACATGGAGACACCAGCTCTACACATTCGTATTTTCTAGGGAGAAAGCTAGAGGAACTACGACAAACAAACATGACATTTCTGGTGGGATAGATGACATTTTATGCACTTGCCTAACGAAAAGACTTTGCTTTACTCCAAAACCATTTTTAATGTGATTTTCTCGGTCCATTGCATACGAATTCCACACCAGTTTGTCCAGATATCACTGGATGAAACCGGAAATATCCGGTATTGTTTAGGCTAACTCAGTCCAAAATATTGTTAAAGCCTCTGTGTTTGTGTTTTCTGGATTTTATCGATGTACTTTATTTTTTGAATGTTTTTATCGGGGAACATTTAATTTTGTTCTTGGATATAGTAATTATTTCGACAAGAGACACCAGCTGAACATATTCGTATTTTCTAGGGAGACAGCTAGATGAACTGCTGCAAACAAACATGATATTTCTGTTTGTATATATGACATTTTATGCACTTGTCTAACGAAAAGATTTTGCTTTTCTCTAAAACCATTTTTCTGTGTTTTTCTCAGTACACTTCACATGAATTCCACACAAGTTTGTCTGGAAATGACTGGATGAAATGGGAAATATCCAGTTTTTTTTTTTTTGGCTAACTTGATCCCTGATATTGCTACAGCCTCTGTGTTTGTTTATTCCTGATATTATCCACGTACTTTATTGTTTTGAATGTTTTTTATCAGGGAACATTTCATTTTGTGCTTGGAATCACTAATTGGTTCCACATGGAGACACCAGCTCTACACATTCGTATTTTCTAGGGAGAAATCTAGAGGAACTGCGGCAAACAAGCATGATCTTTCTGTTTGTATAGATGACATTTGATGCACTTGCCTAAAGAAAAGACTTTGCTTTTCTCCAAAACCATTTTTACTGTGATTTTCTCAGTTCATTGCATAGGAATTCCACACCAGTTTGTCTGGATATGACTGGATGAAACCAGAAATATCCGGTTTTGTTTTGGCTACCTCAATCCGAAATATTGTGAAAGCCTCTGTTTTTGTGTATTCCTGATATTATCAACGGACTTTAGTTTTTTCAATATTTTTTATTGGGGTACATTTTATTTTGAGCTTGGATACAGTAATTCGTTCCACATGGAGACACCAGCTGAACATATTCGTATTTTATAGGGAGAAAGCTAGAGGAACTGCGGCAAACAAACATGATATTTCTGTTTGTATAGATGATATTTTATGCACTTGCCTAATGAAAAAGACTTTGCGTTCCTCCAAAACCATTTTTACTGTGAATATCTCAGTCCATTGCATACGAATTCCACACCAGTTTACCAGATACGACTGGATGTAACCAGAAATATCCGGTTTTGTTTTGGCTAACTCAAACCCAGATATTACTACAGCCTCTGTGTTTGTGTATTCCTATTATTATCCACGGACTCATTGTTTTGAATGTTTTTTTCAGGGAACATTTAATTTTGTGCTTGGAATCACTAACTGGTTCCAGATGGAGACACCAGCTCCACACATTCATATTTTCTAGGGAGAAAGCTAGAGGAACTGGGACAAAACAACATGATATTTCTGTTCGTTTAGATGACATTTTATGCACTTGCCTAACAAAAAGACTTTGCTTTTCTCCAAAACCATTTTTACTGTGATTTTTTTTAGTTCACTGCATATGAATTCCACACCACTTTGTCCGGATATGACTAGATGAAACCAGAAATATCCGGTTGTGTTTTGGCTAACTCAATCCGAAATATTGTGAAAGCCTATGTGTTTTTGTTTGCTGGATATTATCGATGGACTTTATTGTTTTGAAAGTTTTTATCAGGGAATATTTAATTTTGTACCATTGAAATACTAATTGGTTCATCATGGGAACACCAGCTCTACACATTCGTATTTTCTAGGGAGAAAGCTAGAGGAACTGCAGCAAACAAACATGATATTTTTGTTTGTATAGATGATATTTTATGCACTTGCCTAACTTAAAGACTTTGCTTTTCTCAAAAACAATTTTTACTGTGAATATCTCGGTACATTGCATACGAATTCCCTACCAGTTTACTGGAAATGACTGGATGAAAGCAGCAATATCTGGTATTGTTTTGGCTAACTCAATCCCAAATATTGCCACAGCCCTGTTTTTGTGTTTTCTGGATATTATCAACAGACTTTATTTTTTTGAATGTTTATTATCGGGGAACATTTTATTTTGTGCTTGGATACAGTAATTATTTCTACAAGGAGACACCAGCTGAACATCTTCGTATTTTCTAGGGAGAAAGCTAGAGGAACTGCGGCAAACAAACATGATATTTCTGTTTGTATAGATGAGATTTTATGCACTTGCCTAATGAAAAGACTTTGCTTTCCTCCAAAACCATTTTTACTGTGAATATCTCGGTCCATTGCATACGAATTACACACCAGTTTACCCGATACGAATGGATGTAACCGGAAATATCCGGTTTTATTTGGCTACCTCAAACCCAGATATTGCTACAGCCTCTGTGTTTGTGTATTCCTGATATTATCCACGGACTTAATTTTTTGAATGTTTTTTATCAGGGAACATTTTATTTTTTCCTTGGATACAGTAATTATTTCACAAGGAGACACCAGCTGAACATATTCGTATTTTCTAGGGAGAAAGCTAGAGGAACTGCGGCAAACAAACATGATATTTCTGTTTGTATAGATGGCATTTTACGCACTTGCCTAACGAAAAGTCTTTGCTTTTCTCCAAAAACATTTTTAATGGGATTTTCTCGGTCCATTGCATACGAATTCCACACCAGTTTGTCCGGATACGACTGGATGAAAACAGAAATATCCGGTTGTGTTTTGGCTAACTCAATCCGAAATATTGTGAAAGCCTCTGTGTTTGTGTATTCCTGATATTATCCACGGACTTTATTGTTTTGAATGTTTTTTATCAGGGAACATTTAATTTTCTGCTTGGAAACACTAATTGGTTGCCCATGGAGACACCAGTTCTACACATTCCTATTTTCTAGGGAGAAAGCTAGAGGAACTGCGGCAAACAAACATGATATTTCTGTTTGTAGAGATGACATTTTATGCACTTGCCTAACAAAAAGACTTTGCTTTTCTCCAAAACCATTTTTACTGTGAATATCTCAGTCCATGGCTTACGAATTCGACACCAGTTTACCGGATATGCTGTATGAACCCGGAAATATCCGGTTGTGTTCTGTCTAACTCAATTCCAGATATTGCTACAGCCTCTGTGTTTGGGTATTCCTGATAATATCCACGGTCTTTATTTTTTGAATGTTTTTTATCAGGAAATATTTTATTTTGATCTTGGAAACACTGATTGGTTGTACATGGAGACTCCAGCTCTACACATTCCTATTTTCTAGGGAGAAAGCTAGAGGAACTGCGGCAAACACACATGATATTTCTCTTTGTATAGATGACATTATATGCACTTGCCTAACGAAAACTCTTTGCTTTTCTCCAAAACCATTTTTACTGTGATTTTCTCGGTCCATTGCATACGAATTCCACACCACTTTGTCCGGATATGACAGGATGAAAACAAAAATATCCGGTTATGTTTTGTCTAATTCCATCCGAAATATTGTGAAAGCCTCTGTGTTTTTGTTTTCTGGATATTATCAACGGACTTCATTTTTTTGAATGTTTTTTATCGGGGAACATTTTATTATGAGCTTGGAATCACTAATTCGTTCCACATGCATACACAAGCTCTACACATTCACATTTTCTAGGGAGAAAGCTTTAGGAACTGCGACAAACAAACATGATATTTCTGTTTGTATAGATGACATTTTATGCACTTGCCTTACGAAAAGACTTTGCTTTTACCCAAAACCATTTTTACTGTTTTTTTCTCAGACCATTACAAACAATTTTAAAACCAGTTTGTCCGGATATGACTGGATGAAACCGGAAATATCCGGTTGTGTTTTGGCTAACTCAATCCAAAATATTGTGAAAGCCTCTGTGTTTGTGTTTTCTGGATATTATCGATAGACTTTATTGTTTTGAATGTTTTTATCAGGGAACATTTAATTTTGTACCGTTGAAACACTAATTGGTTCCACATGGAGACACCAGCTGAACATATTCCTATTTTCTAGGGAGAAATCTAGAGGAACTGTGGCAAACACACAGGATATTTCTGTTTGTATCAATGGCATTTTATGCACTTGCCTAACGAAAATATTTTGCTTTTCTCCAAAACCATTTTTACTGTGATTTTCTCGGTCCATTGCATACGAATTCCACACTAATTTGTCCGGATATAACTGGATGAAAACAGAAATGTCCGGTTATGTTTTGGCTAACTAAATTCGAAATATTGTGAAAGCCTCTTTGTTTGTGTTTTCTGGATATTATCGATGGACTTTATTGTTTTGAATGTTTTTATCAGGGAACATTTAATTTTGTACCATTGAAACACTAATTGATCATCATGGGGACACCAGCTCTACACATTCGTATTTTCTAGGGAGAAAGCTAGAGGAGCTCTGGCAAACAAACATGATATTTCTTTTTGTATCTATGAGATTTTATGCACTTGCCTAACGAAAAGACTTTGCTTTTACCCAAACCATATTACTGTGATTTTCTCGGTCCATTGCATACAAATTTCACACCAGTTTCTTTTTTTTTTACTTTTATTTATTGAATATAAATTTCCAGTGTACAGCTTATGGATTACAATGGCTTCCCCCTCCCATAAATTCCATCCCAACGCAACCCTCCTCTCTCCCGCTACCTCTCCCCTTTCATTTGCATCAAGATTCATTTTCAATTCTCTTTATATACAGAAGATCAATTTAGTATATATGAAGTAAAGATTTCAACAATTTGCACCCACATGG
Organism: Lepus europaeus; assembly: GCF_033115175.1. Taxonomy (NCBI): domain Eukaryota; kingdom Metazoa; phylum Chordata; class Mammalia; order Lagomorpha; family Leporidae; genus Lepus; species Lepus europaeus. The sequence continues at coordinate 688,198 of NW_026909428.1, read as the reverse complement.
AAACACAAAGGGAAACATACTGTTTGAGTACTAGTTATAGCATTAAATCACAATGTACAGCACATTAAGTACAGAGATCCCACATGAGGAGCAAGTGCACAGTGGCTCCTGTTGTTGACCCAACAAATTGACACTCTAGTTTATGGCGCCAGTAACCATCCTAGGCTGTCATCATGAGTTGCCAAGGCTATGGAAGCCTTCCAAGTTTACCGACTCTGATCATATTTAGACAAGGTCATAAAAGACAGAGTGAGGATAGTAACCAATGTTCCTAAGAGTGGCATTTACCAGGTTTGAACAATTGTACAGCATTAAGTGGGGGAGAGGACCATCAGTAAACACAGGTTGGGAGTAGAGCCATTGGTGGTAGAGTAGAGGTTATGATTACAAAGGAATGAGGCCCAAGTGCACTAGACAGGGCCTAGAACAAAGGACAGAGTCATTATTAGAGGAGCTAAGAAAGGTGCTGTCTAAGCTACAAGTAATTTTTCTGATTGAGAGGGAAACAGAACCTGATAGAAGGGGCTTGATAATAATCTGGTGGACTTTAGGCCTTGTAAGTTAAGAGGCCCAGACCTATCTATCTCTTCACATGGGGTATATCCTAAGGGAGGTGTGAACCTCCTAGGGGAAGGCCCTCTGTTGACTTTCATTACTTGGCTGGCCTGGGAGGAGAGCTGGGCAGGTAAAGGCAGGGGGCATCTCTAAGAAGAAATTTACAGTTCTGCCTGCAATGTTGCTGACCCTACTTGACCAAACCCTCAGCTGCAGTGGTCACTTTGGAAGTTGGGCTGAGTGAAGGGCTTTTCAGCTTAGAGCCAATAAGATCTGTGGCTCTGACCTGGGCATCCTTCGACTCCAGGGCATGTCCATTTCCAGTGACCCAACTCTTGGCAGAGCTACCAGGGCTCTTCACAAGCTGACTTCTGCTGAAGCCCAGGCTTACCACATTGAAAGCCACTGCTGTGGACTGGCCTGTTGGGTCTCCTTGAGGGCAGATCACTGTACAGATCAGCCATTAATAGGCCTGCCACCCATTGCTTCTGATGCCGAGCTTTCTTTTCCTCCTGGTTTGTGTTAAAGCAGACCAGAGGATGCAAGTCAAGGGAGTGCCCAAGTCCCATCTCTAAACTTCTGCAGCCTGAACTACAAGTCTATAGTCACAGGCATGTTCTGCAGTAGTTTTTCTAAGGTAGACAATGCCCATGAGGAAAATTATATTCTCACTTGAAAACTTTCTTTCCCTTTGGTCTGAAAGGGAGGTTTTTTCTACTTACTGTATACTTCGCTGATGGCAAAGTGAATCTACTATGAGATTATTAGTTAAGTTCTTATTTTGGCTATGCTATTACAGAAAAATGTTAGCCATCTCTTTTATAAGGTCTAAAGATTTAATTGTGCATCCTACAGATTCCTTAATAATAGAATTAGTTTCCTACCTTGAAGAGAATAGAGAAATGAAAGAACAAGTTGTGCTTAGAATAGAGAATTGAGGGAGCAAGTCCTAGATCGCTTACTGAGAATAGCAATATGACATGAATACTTAGCAAACCGTTTCAACCATTAGATAACAACTTAAGAAAACATTTACCAGAAGGCCCAATGCATTCTATAAATTTTAAGAATCATGTATTTGAAAACACCTCTTAAATATCTAACATAGTGTAGTTTGTTTAGCCAGTAAAATTAGCACAGCCATCTAAAATGTTTTTAGTTTCTTTCTACCAACAAGTATAAAACATATGATACAGAGATCCAGGTCACACCAATTAAAATGTATCTTTGATTGATTTTAGCAGCTTAAATTTATGGACCATCTTATCTATAAGCCATTTAAAATAAAACGCTTAATAAAATTTCCCCATGTGGACATACAATATGTACACACATATAACATAGCATAATAGACCAATATACAATTTTAATAATAGCTTTTAAAATCTTTAACTCTTTTTCTAGATTGCCAATGGATTTGAATTGCTTTTTGTTTTTTGTAACCTCAGTTCACCATACTTTCTCTCAGTTGGTACTGTTAATACATTATTGGCTTCATCTCTTTACAGAGCCATCCCAAAGCACTGAATACAATAAAAGTGGCTGGAAAAAGTCCATAGGAACCAATAGGAGGACAGCTAAACACAGAACCAACAACGTTTTAGTTTTATGAGCAGCACATCATATATAACTATGGATGACAAAAGACTTTAAGTCGCCATGTTTACTGTGATTTTCTCGATCCATTGCATACGAATTCCAAAGCAGTTTGTCCGGATATGACTGGATGAAAACAGAAATATCCGGTGGTGTTTTGGCTAACTCAATCCGAAATATTGTGAAAGCCTCTGTATTTGTGTTTTCTGGATATTATCGATGGACTTTATTGTTTTGAATGTTTTTATCAGGGAACATTTAATTTTGTACCATTGAAACACTAATTGGTTCAACATGGGGACACCAGCTCTACACATTCGTATTTTCTAGGGAGAAAGCTAGGTGAACTGTGGCAAACAAACATGATATTTCTGTTTGTATAGATGACATTTTATGCACTTGCCTAAGAAAAGACTTTGCTATTCTCCAAAACCATTTTTACTGTGATTTTCTCGGTCCATTGCATACGAATTCCACACCACTTTGTCCGGATATGACTGGAAGAAACTGGAAATATATAGTTTTATTTTGGCTAACTCAATCCCAAATATTGTGAAAGCCTCTGTGTTTTTTTTTTCTGGATATTATCAATAGAGTTTATTGTTTGGAATGTTTTTTTATCGGGGAACATTTTATTTGAGCTTGGATACAGTAATTAGTTGCACATAGAGACACCAGCTGAACATATTCGTATTTTCCAGGAAGAAAGCTTGAGGAACTGCGGCAACCAAACATGATATTTCTGTTTGTATAGATGACATTTTATGCACTTGCCTAACAAAAAGACTTTGCTTTTCCCCCAAACCATTTTTACTGTGATTTTCTCGGTCCATTGCATACGAATTTCACACCAGTTTGTCCGGATATGACTGGATGAAAACAGAAATATCCGGTGGTGTTTTGTTAACTCAATACGAAATATTGTGAAAACCTCTGTGTTTGTGTTTTCTGGATATTATTGATGGACTATATTGTTTTGAATGTTTTTATCAGGGAACACTTAATTTTGTACCATTGAAACACTAATTGGTTCATCATGGGGACACCAGCTCTACACATTCGTTTTTTCTAGGGAGAAAGCTAGAGGAACTGCGGCAAACAAACATGATATTTCTGTTTGTATAGATGACATTTTATGCACTTGCCTAACGAAAAGACTTTGCTTTTCTCTAAAACCATTTTTACTGTGATTTTCACGGTCCATTGCATATGAACTCCACACCAGTTTGTCCGGATATGACAGGATGAAACCGGAAATATCCTGTATTGTTTTGGCTAACACAATCCGAAATACTGTAAAAGCCTCTGTGTTTGGGTTTTCTGGATATTATCAACGGACTTTAGGTTTTTGAATGTTTTTTATTGGGGAACATTTTATTTTGAGCTTGGATACAGTAATTCGTTCCACAAGGAGACACCAGCTGAACATATTCGTATTTTCTAGGGAGAAAGCTAGAGGAACTGTGGCAAACAAACATGATATTTCTGTTTGTATCGATGACATTTGATGCACTTGCCTAACGAAAAGACTTTGCTTTTCTCCAAAACCAATTTACTGTGAATATCTAAGTCCATTGCTTACGCATTCCACACCAGTTTACCGGATATGACTGGAAGAAACCGGAAATATCCGATTTTGTTTTGGCTGACTCAGTCCCAGATATTGCTACAGCCTTTGTGTTTGCCTATTCCTGATATTATCCTCAGACTTTATTTTTTTGAATGTTTTTTATCAGGGAACATTTAATTTTGGGCTTGAAATCGCTAATTGGTTCCACATGGAGACACCAGCTCTACATATTCGTATTTTCTAGGGAGACAGCTAGAGGAACTTCGGCAAATAAACATGATATTTCGCTTTGTATCGATGACATTTTATGCACTTGCCTAACGAAAAGACTTTGCTTTTCTCCAAAACCATTTTTACTGTGATTTTCTTGGTCCATTGCATACGAATTCCCCACCAGTTTTTGGGGATATGACTGGATGAAAACAGAAATATCCGGTGGTGGTTTGGCTAACTCAATCCTAAATATTTTGAAAGCCTCTGTGTTTCTGTCTTCTGGATATTATCGATGGACTTTATTGCTTTGAATATTTTTATCAGGGAACATTTAATTTTGTACCGTTGAAACACTAGTTGGTTCATCATGGGGACACCAGCTCTACACATTCGTATTTTCTAGGGAGAAAGCTAGAGGAACTGCGGCAAACAAACATGATATTTCTGTTTGTATAGATGACATTTTATGCAGTTGCCTAAGAAAAGACTTTGCATTCTCCAAAACTATTTTTACTGTGATTTTCGCGGTCCGTTGCACACGAATTCCACACCAGTTTGTCCGGATATGACTGGATGAAACCGAAAATATTCGGTATTATTTTGGCTAACTCAATCCGAAATATTGTGAAAGCCTCTGTGTTTGTGTTTTCTGGATATTATCAACGGACTTCAGGTTTTTGAATGTTTTTTATCGGGGAACATTTTATTTTGAGATTGGATACAGTAATTCATTCCACAAGGAGACACCAGCTGAACATATTCGTATTTTCTAGGGAGAAAGCTAGAGGAACTGCCACAAACAAACATGATATTTCTGTTAGTATCGATGGCATTTTATGCACTTGCCTAACGAAAAGACTTTGCTATTCTCTAAAACCATTTTTACTGTGATTTACTCTGTCCATTGCATACGAATTCCACACAAGTTTGTCTGGATATGACTGGAAGAAACCGGAAATATCAGGTTGTGTTTTGGCTAAGTCAATCCGAAATATTGTGAAAGCCTCTGTGTTTGTGTTTTCTGGATATTATCAACGGACTTTAATTTTTTGAATGTTTTTTATCGGGGAACATTTTATTTTGAGCTTGGATACAGTAATTCGTTCCACATGGAGACACCAGCTGAACATATTCGTATTTTCTAGGGAGAAAGCTAGAGGAACTGTGGCAAACAAACATGATATTTCTGTTTGTTTAGATGACATTTTATGCAATTGCCTAACGAAAATACTTTGCTTTTATCCAAAACCATTTTCACTGTGATTTTTTTGGTTTATTGCATACGAATTCCACACAAGTTTGTCCGGATATGACTGGATGAAACCAGAAACATCGGGTTGTGTTTTGGCTAACTCATTCCGAAATGTTGTGAAAGCCTCTGTGTTTGTGTTTTCTGGATATTATCAAAGGATTTTAGTTTTTTTTTTCTTTTTTTTTACTTTTATTTAATGAATATAAATTTCCAGTGTACAGCTTATGGATTACAATGGCTTCCCCCTCCCTTAAATTCCCTCCCACCGCTACCCTCTCCTCTCCCGCTCCCTGTCCCCTTTCATTTGCATCAAGATTCATTTTCAATTCTCTTTATATACAGAAGATCAATTTAGTATATATGAAATAAAGATTTCAACAGTTTGCACCCACATAGAAACACAAAGTGAAACATACTGTTTGAGTACTAGTTATAGCATTAAATCACAATGTACAGCACATTAAGGACAGAGATCCCACATGAGGAGCAAGTGCACAGTGGCTCCTGTTTTTGACCCAACAAATTGACACTCTAGTTTATGGCACCAGTAACCATCCTAGGCTGTCATCATGAGTTGCCAAGGCTATGGAAGCCTTCCAAGTTTACCGACTCTGATCATATTTAGACAAGGTCATAAAAGACAGAGTGAGGATAGTAACCAATGATCCTAAGAGTGGCATTTACCAGCTTTGAACAATTGTACAGCATTAAGTGGGGGAGAGGACCATCAATACACACAGGTTGGGAGTAGAGCCATTGGTGGTAGAGTAGAGGTTATGATTACAAAGGAATGAGGCCCAAGTGCACTAGACAGGGCCTAGAACAAAGGACAGAGTCATTATTAGAGGAGCTAAGAAAGGTGCTGTCTAAGCTACAAGTAATTTTTCTGATTGAGAGGGAAACAGAACCTGATAGAAGGGGCTTGATAATAATCTGGTGGGCTTTAGGCCTTGCAAATTCATAGGCCCAGACCTATCTATCACTTCACATGGAGTATATCCTAAGGGAGGTGTGAACCTCCTAGGGGAAGGCACTCTGTTGACTTTCATTACTTGGCTGGCCTGGGAGGAGCGCTGGGCAGGTAAATGCAGGGGGCATCTATAAGAAGAAATTTACAGTTCTGCCTGCAATGTTGCTGACCCTACTTGACCAAACCCTCAGCTGCAGTGGTCACTTTGGAAGTTGGGCTGAGTGAAGGGCTTTTCAGCTTAGAGCCAATAAGATCTGTGGCTCTGACCTGGGCATCCTTTGACTCCAGGGCATGTCCATTTCCAGTGACCCAACTCTTGGCAGAGCTACCAGGGCTCTTCACAAGCTGACTTCTGCTGAAGCCCAGGCTTACCACATTGAAAGCCACTGCTGTGGACTGGCCTGTTGGGTCTCCTTGAGGGCAGATCACTGTACAGATCAGCCATTAATAGGCCTGCCACCCATTGCTTCTGATGCCAAGCTTTCTTTTCCTCCTGGTTTGTGTTAAAGCAGACCAGAGGATGCAAGTCAAGGGAGTGCCCAAGTCCCATCTCTAATCTTCTGCGGCCTGAACTACAAGTCTATAGTCACAGGCATGTTCTGCAGTAGTTTTTCTAAGGTAGACAATGCCCATGAGGAAAATTATATTCTCACTTGAAAACTTTCTTTCCCTTTGGTCTGAAAGGGAGGTTTTTTCTAGTTACTGTATACTTCGCTGATGGCAAAGTGAATCTACTATGAGATTATTAGTTAAGTTCTTATTTTGGCTATGTTATTACAGAAAAATGTTAGCCATCTCTTTTATAAGGTCTAAAGATTTAATTGTGCATCCTACAGATTCCTTTATATTAGAATTAGTTTCCTACCTTGAAGAGAATAGAGAAATGAAAGAACAAGTTGTGCTTAGAATAGAGAAATGAGGGAGCAAGTCCTAGATCGCTTACTGACAATAGCAATATGACATGAATACTTAGCAAACCATTTCAACCATTAGATAACAACTTAAGAAAACATTTACCAGAAGGTCCAATGCCTTTTATAAATTTTAAGAATCATGTATTTGAAAACACCTCTTAAATATCTGACATGGTGTAGTTTGTTTAGCCAGTAAACTTAAGCACAACCATCTAAATGTTTTTAGTTTCTTTCTACCAACAAGTCTAAAACATATGATACAGAGATCCAGGTCACACCAATTAAAATGTATCTTTGATTGATTTTAGCAGCTTAAATTTATGGACCATCTTATCTATAAGCCATTTAAAATAAAACTCTTAATAAAATTCCCCCATGTGGACATACAATATGTACACACATATAACATAGCATAATAGACCAATATAGCAATTTTAATAATAGCTTTTAAAATCTTTAACTCTTTTTCTAGATTGCCAATGGATTTGAATTGCTTTTTGTTTTTAGTAACCTCAGTTAAGCATACTTTCTCTCAGTTGGTACTGTTAATACATTATTGGCTTCATCTCTTTACAGAGCCATCCCAAAGTACTGAATACAATAAAAGTGGCTGGAAAAAGTCCATAGGAACCTATAGGAGGACAGCTAAACACAGAACCAACAACGCTTTAGTTTTATGAGCAGCACATCATATATAACTATGGATGACAAAAGACTTTAAGTCACCATGTTTAAAATTATAAACTCATCAACCAACAAGAGGCACTTGCTTACTTCACAGTATTTTTGAAAGCACCTGTAGGATTTTACAAGTATTTAACCCTTTAGGCCTCTGGGGCTTTCTCATTAAGATAACTATCATGTCTAGTAACACAAGATCATTAGAATTTTAATTCTTAAACATTTGTATTAATGGCATTTTCCATTATAGAAACTTAAAGTCTGGTAGCACATCACATCCTGACAGTCCTTCTAATATAATCCAAATAGCCTGCTTAGTTGGTGTCTCTATAAGATGAGAGACATAGGTCCTTCGATTTTTTCAGTTGGGCCCAAACTGGAAAAACCAAAGTCCAGGATATACTGGAAATTTTAGAGACCAGATTGTTTGAAACTTTGACTTTTTGAATGCCTGTCAAGAATGCCAAGAAGGCTCAAAATCCAAAATATCTGGTTGAAATAAGATTCCTTAATATCATGACATAACATAGACCAAATTTGATCATTGTTACAAGGTGACTATTCAAATCTTTGAAAAGAAGCACATATTTAAATAACCCATAGCTCTTAATAAAAATTCAGCTGTTTTTGAACAATTAGAATTTAACAGACATCAAGAGCACATAATAGATTACTTGAACACATTGCTCTAACAGAGCATCAGAGTTTAATTCTATGTCAAAGAGAAATTGAGCCTCCTGTGATCTTTTGCGGTGAGGTTTCCTTCCTTTACCTTCTTTCATATTGGTGACCGTGTTTCTTTGTTTCCGTGTGTAACACATCGTTAAGCATCTTTGGCAGGGCAGGATGAGTGGCAACAAATTCTTTCAGTTTCTGTTTGCTATGAAAAGTCTTAATTTCACCTTCATTCACAAATGAGAGCTTTGCAGGATATAGTATTCTGGGCTGGCAGTTTTTCTCTCTTAATACCTGGGCTATGTCTCTCCATTCCCTTCTAGCTTGTAGGGTTTCTGATGAGAAGTCTGCTGTGAGTCTAATTGGAGATCCTCTAAGAGTAATCTGATGTTTCTCTCTTGCACCTTTTAGGATCTTTTCTTTATGTTTCACTGTGGTGAGTGTGATTACAACATGTCATGGTGAGGATCTCTTTTGGTCATGTTTATTAGGGGTTCTATAAGCTTCCTGTACTAAGATGCCTCTGTCCTTCTCCAAACCTGGGAAATTTTCTGCTAGTATCTCCCTGAAAATGCCTTCTAATCCTTTCTCCCTCTCCATGCCTTCAGGAACTCCTAGAACCCGAATGTTGGGTTTTTTTAATAGTGTCCTGTAGATTCCTGACAATATTTTTTAGATTTCTGATTTCTTCTTTTCTTTGGTTTGCCTGTTTCCTTTCCTGTTCTCCATCTTCTAAGTCTGATATTCTCTCTTCTGCTTCGCCCATTCTGTTTTGAAGGCTCTCTAATGTGTTTTTCATTTGATCAATTGAATTCTTCATTTCATTATGATTTCTCGTCACTATCACAGTTTCTTGTTCCACTAGTTGTTTCATTTAATTTTGATGCCTCCTTAATATTTCATTTTCTTTTTTTTTAAAAAACGTTTTTTTTTTATTTTTTTTTATTTTTTTAATTTTTTTTGACAGGCAGAGTGGACAGTGAGAGAGAGACAGAGAGAAAGGTCTTCCTTTTTGCCGTTGGTTCACCCTCCAATGGCCGCCGCGGTAGGCACGCTGCGGCCGGCGCACCGCGCTGTTCCGATGGCAGGAGCCAGGTGCTTATCCTGGTCTCCCATGGGGTGCAGGGCCCAAGCACTTGGGCCATCCTCCACTGCACTCCCTGGCCACAGCAGAGAGCTGGCCTGGAAGAGGGGCAACCGGGACAGGATCGGTGCCCCGACCGGGACTAGAACCCGGTGTACCGGCGCCGCAAGGCGGAGGATTAGCCTGTTGAGCCACGGCGCCGGCTAATATTTCATTTTCATGAGAGAGATTTATTATCTTGTCCATTAAGGATATCTGTAGTTCAAAAATTTGTTTTTGAGAACTTCTTAATGTTCTTATCAATTTTTTGAGATCCGCTTCTTGCATTTCTTCGATCTCATCATCTTCATAATCTTGAATTGGGGTGTCTTTTTCATTTGGGGAGAAAGCTAGAGGAACTGTGGCAAACAAACACGATATTTCTGTTTGTGTAGATGACATTTTATGCACTTGCCTAACGAAAAGACTTTGCTTTTCTCCAAAATCATTTTTACTGTGATTTTGTTGGTTCATTGCATACGAAATCTTCAACACTTTTTCTGGATATGACTGGATGATACCAGAAATATCAGGTTGTGTTTTGGCTAACTCAATCTGAAATATTGTGAAAGCCTCTGTGTTCGTGATTTCTGGATATTATCGATTGACTTTATAGTTTTGAATGTTTTTATAAGGGAACATTTAATTTTTTACCGTAGAAACACTAATTGGTTCATCATGGGGACACCAGCTCTACACATTCATATTTTCTAGGGTGACTCTAGAGGAACTGCGGTAAATAAAGATGATATTTCTGTTTGTATAGATGACATTTTTTACACTTGCTCAAGGAAAAGATTTTGCTTTTCTCCAAAATGATTTTTCTGTGATTTTCTCGGTACACTTTATATGAATTCCACACAAGTTTGTCGGGATATGACTGGATGAAACTGGAAATATCCCGTTTTGTTTTGGATAACCCAATCCCAGATATTGCTACAGCCACTTTGTTTGTGTATTCCTGACATTATCCACGGACTTTATTGTTTTGAATGTTTCTTTATCAGGGAACAGTTAATTTTGTGCTTGGAATCACTAATTGGTTCCACATGGAGACACCAGCTCTACACATTCGGATTTACTAGGGAGAAAGCTAGAACTGCAACAAATAAACGTGATATTTCTGTTTGTATAGATGACATTTTATGCACTTGCCTGACGAAAAGACTTTGCTTTTCTCCAAAACCATTTTTACTGTGATTTTTTTCGTTCATTGCATACGAATTCCACTTTGTCCGGATATGACTGGATGAAACCAGAAATATCCGGTTTTGTTTTGGCTAACTCAATCCGAAATATTGTGAAAGCCTCTGTGTTTCTGTTTTCTGGATATTATCAATGGACTTTAGTAATTTGAATGTTTTTTATCGGGGAGCATTTTATTTTGAGCTTGGATACAGTAATTGGTTCCACATGGAGACACCAGCTGAACATATTCGTAGTTTCTAGGGAGAAAGCTAGAGGAACTGTGGCAAACAAACATGATATTTCTGTTTCTATATATGACATTTTATTCACTTGCCTAACGAAAGGACTTTGCTTTTCTCCAAAACCATTGTTACTGTGATTTTCACCGTTCACTGCTTACGAATTCCACACCAGTTTACTGGATATGACTGGATGAAACTGGAAATATCCTCTTTTGTTTTGGCGAACTCAATCCCAGATATTGCTACAGCCTCTGTGTTTGTGTATTCCTGATATTATCCACGGACTTTATTGTTTTGAATGCTTTTTATTAGGGAACATTTAAATTTGTACCATTGAAACACTAATTGGTTCATCATGGGGACACCAGCTCTACAGATTCGTATTTTCTAGGGAGAAAGCTACAGGAACTGCGGCTAAGAAACAAGATATTTCTGTTTGTATCTATGAGACTTTATGCATTTGCCTAACGAAAAGACTTTGCTTTTCTCCAAAACCATTTTTACTGTGATTTTCTCAGTCCACAGCTTACGAATTCCACACCAGTTTACAGGATATGACTGGATGAAACCGGAAATATCCTGTTTTGTTTTGGCTAACTCAATCCAGATATTGCTACAACCTCTGTGTTTGTGTTTTCTGGATGTTATCAACGTACTTTAGTTTTTTAATGTTTTTTTTTTTGGCGGGGAACATTTTATTTTGAGCTTTTATACAGTAATTCGTTCCACATGGAGACACCAGCTGAACATATTCGTATTTTCTAGGGAGAAAGGTAAAGGAACTGTGGCAAACAAACATGATATTTCTGTTTGTATCTATGACATTGTATGCACTTGCCTAACGAAAAGACTTTGCTTTTCTCCAAAACAATTTTTACTGTGATTGTCTCGGTCCATTGCATACGAATGCCACACCAGTTTGTCCATATATGACTGGATGAAACCGGAAATATCCTGTTTTGTTTTGGCTAACTCAATCCCAGATAAAGCTACAGCCTCTGTGTTTGTATATTCCTGATATTATCCACGGACCTTATTGTTTTGAATGCTTTTTATCAGGGAACATTTAATTTTGTACCATTGCAACATAAATTGGTTCAACATGGGGACACCAGCTCTACACATTCGTATTTTCTAGGGAGAAAGCCTGAGGAACTGCGACAAACAAAAATGATATTTCTGTTTGTATCTATGAGATATTATGCACTTGCTTAATAAAAAGACTTTGCTTTTCTCCAAAACCGTTTTTACTGTGAACATCTCAGTCCATTGCTCACGAATTCCACACAAGTTTGTGCGGATATGACTGGAAGAAACCGGAAAAATCCGGTTTTGTTTTGGCTAACTCAATCCCAGATAAAGCTACAGCCTCTGTTTGTGTATTCCTGATATTATCAACGGACTTTATTGTTTTGAATGTTTTTTATCAGGGAACATTTCATTTTGTGCTTGGAATCACTAATTGGTTCCACATGGAGACACCAGCTCTACACATTCGTATTTTCTAGGGAGAAAGCTAGAGGAACTGCGGTAAACAAACATGATCTTTCTGTTTGTATAGATGACATTTGATGCACTTGCCTAACGAAAAGACTTTGCTATTCTCCAAAACCACTTTTACTGTGATTTCCTCGGTCCATTGCATATGAATTCCACACCAGTTTGTCCAGATATGACTGGATGAAACCGGAAATATCCGGTTGTGTTTCGGCTAGCTCAATCCCAGATATTGCTACAGCCTCTGTGTTTGTGTATTCCTGATATTATCCACAACTTTATTGATTTGAATGTTTTTCATCAGGGAATATTTAACTTTGTGCTGAAAAACATTAATTGATTCCCTATGGAGACACCAGCTCTACACATTCGTATTTTCTAGGGAGAAAGCTAGAGGAACTGCGGTAAACAAACATGATATTTCTGTTTGTATCGATGACATTTTATGCATTGCCTAACGAAAAGACTTTTCTTTTCTCCAAACCATTTTTACTGTGATTTTCTCGGTCCATTGCATACGAATTCCACACCAGTTTGTCCGGATATGACTGGATGAAACCGGAAATATCCGTTTTTTTTTTTTTTTTTTTTGGCTAACTGAATCCGAAATATTGTGAAAGCCTCTGTGTTTGTGTTTTATGGATATTATCAAGGGACTTATTGGTTTGAATTTTTTTACCAGGGAACATTTAATTTTGTACCGTTGAAACACGCATTGGTTCATAATGGGAACACAAGCTCTACACGTTTGTATATTCTAGGGAGAAAGCTAGAGGAACTGCGGCAAACAAACATGATATTTCTGTTTGTATAGATGACGTTTTATGCACTTGCCTAAGGAAAATAGTTTGCTTTTCTCCAAAACTATTTTTACTGTGATTTTTTTGGTTCATTGCATACGGATTCCACAACAGTTAGTCCGGATATGACTGGATGAAACCAGAAATATCCGGTTGTGTTTTGGCTAACTCAATCCCAGATATTGCTACAGCTTCTGTGTTTGTGCTTTCTGGATAATATCGAGGGACTTATTGTTTTGAATGTTTGTATTAGGGAACATTTAATTTTGTACCGTTGAAACACCAATTGGTTCATGATGGGAACACCAGCTCTACACATTCGTATTTTCTAGGGAGAAAGCTAGAGGAACTGCGGCAAACAAACCTGATATTTCTGTTTGTATCGATGACATTTTATGCACTTGCCCAATGAAAAGACTTTGCTTTTCTCCAAAACCATTTTTACTGTGATTTTCTCGGTCCATTGCATACGAATTCCACACAAGATTGTCCGGATATGACTGGATGAAACCAGAATTATCCGGTTGTGCTTTGGCTAACTGAGTCCAAAATATTGTGAAAGCCTCTGTGTTTGTATTTTCTGGATATTATCGATGGACTTTATTGTTTTGAATGTTTTTATCAGGGACCATTTAATTTTGTACCGTTGAAACACGCATTTGTTCATCATGGGAACACAAGCTATACACATTCGTATTTTCTAGGGAGAAAGCTAGAGGAACTGCGATAAACAAACATGATATTTCTTTTGTATGGATGACATTTTATGCATTGCCTAACAAAAAGATTTTGCTATTCTCCAAACCATTTTTACTGTGATTTTCTCGTTCCATTGCATACGAATTACACACCGGTATGTCCGGATATAGCTGAATGAAACTGGAAATATCCGGTTGAGTTTTGGCTAACTCAATCCCAGATATTGCTAGAGACTCTGTGTTTGTGTATTCCTGATATAATCGATGGACTTTATTATTTCGATTTTCTTTAATTGGGAAACATTTAATTTTATTCTTGGAAACAGCTCTACATATTTGTATTTTCTAGGGAGGAAGCTAGAGGAACTGCGGCAAACAAACATGATATTTCTGTTTGTATAGATGACATTTTATGCACTTGCCTAACGAAAAAACTTTGTTTCTCTCCAAGACCATTTTTACTGTGATATTCTCGCTCCATTGCATACAAATTCCACACCAGTTTGTCCGGATATTACTGGATGAAACCAGAAATATCCAGTTTTGTTTGGGTAACTCAATCCCAGGTATTGCTACAGCATCTGTGTTTGTGTATTCCTTATATTATCCACGGACATTATTTTTTGAATGTCTTTTCAGGGAACATTTAATATTGTGCGTGTAAAAAAAAAATTGGTTCCACATGGAGACACCAGCTCTACAGATTCGTATTTTCTAGGGAGAAAGTTAGAGGAACTGCGGCAAACAAACATGATATTTCTGTTTCTATGGATCACATTTTATGCACTTGCCTAACGAAAAGACTTTGCTTTTCTCCAAAACCATTTTTACTGTGATTTTCTCGGTCCATTGCATACAAACTCCACACCACTTTTTCTGGATATGACTGGATGAAACCAGAAATATCCGGTGGTGTTTTGGCTAACTCAATCCAAAATATTGTGAAAGCCTCTGTGTTTGTATTTTGTGGATATTATCGAGGGACTTATTGTTTTGAATTTTTTTATCAGGGAACATTTAATTTTGTACCGTTGAAATACGCATTGGTTCATAATGGGAACACAGCTCTACACATTTGTATTTTCTAGGGAGAAAGATAGAGGAACTGCGGCAAACAAACATGATATTTCTGTTTGTGTAGATGACGTTTTATGCACTTGCCTAACGAAAAGACTTTGATTTTCTCCAAAACCATTTTTACTGTGATTTTTTTGGTTCATTGCATACGAATTCCACACCACTTTGTGCGGATATGACTGGATGAATCCAGAAATATCCGTTGTTTTTTTGGCTAACTCAATCCGAAATATTGTGAAAGCCTCTGTGTTTGTGTTTTCTGGATATTATCGAGGGACTTATTGTTTTGAATGTTTTTATCAGGGAATATTTAATTTTGTACCGGTGAAACACTAATTGGTCCATCATGGGAACACCAGCTCTACACATTCTTATTTTCTAGGGAGACACCTAGAGAAACAGCGGCAAACAAACACGATATTTCTGTTTGTATAGATGACATTTTATGCACTTGCCTATTGAAAAGACTTTGCTTTTCTCCAAAACCATTTTTGCTGTGATTTTCTCGGTCCATTGCATACGAATTCCACACCAGCTTGTCCGGATATGACTGGATTAAACCAAGAATATCCAGTTTTGTTTTGGCTAGATCAATCCCAGATATTGCTACAGCCTCTGTGTTTGTATATTCCTGATATTATCCAAAGACTTTATTGATTTGAATGTTTTTTATCAGGGAACATTTAACTTTGTGCTGCAAAACACTAATTGATTCCCCATGGAGACACCAGCTCTACACATTCTTATTTCCTAGGGAGAAAGCTAGAGGAACTGCTGCAAACAAACATGATATTTCTGTTTGTATCGATGACATTTTATGCATTGCCTAACGAAAAGACTTTGCTTTTCTCCAAAACCATTTTTACTGTGATTTTTCTCGGTCCATTGCATACGAATTCCAAACCAGTTTGTCTGGATATGACTGGATGAAACCAGAAATATACGGTTCTGCTTTGGCTAACTCAGTCCGAAATATTGTGAAAGCCTCTGTGTTTGTGTTTTCTGGATATTATCGATAGACTTTATTGTTTTGAATGCTTTTATCAGGGAACATTTAATTTTGTACCGTTGAATCACTAATTGGTTCATCATGGGGACACCAGTCTACACATTCGTATTTTCTAGGGAGAAAGCAAGAGGAACTGCGATAAACAAACATGATATTTCTCTTTGTATAGATGACATTTTATGCATTGCCTAACAAAAAGACTTTGCTATTCTCCAAACCATTTTCACTTGGATTTTCTCGGTCCATTGCATACGAATTTCACAACGGTTTGGCCGGATATGGATGAATGAAACCGGAAATATCCGGTTGAGTTTTGGCTAACTCAATCCCAGATATTGCTTCAGCCTCTCTGTTTGTGTATTCCAGATATAATCGATGGACTTTATTGTTTTGATTTTTTTTAATTGGGTAACATTTAATTTTATTTTTCGAAACAGTAATTGGTTCCAAATGGAGACACCAGCTCTACACATTTGTATTTTCTAGGGAGGAACCTAGAGGAACTGCGGCAAACAAACATGATATTTCTGTTTGTGTCGATGACATTTTATGCACTTGCCTAACGAAAAGACTTTGCTTCTCCGCAAAACCATTTTTACTGTGGTTTTCTCGGTCCATTGCCTACTAATTCCACACCACTTTGTCCGGATATGACTGGATGAAACCAGAAATATCTGGTTGTGTTTTGGTTAACTCAATCCTAGATATTGCTGCAGCCTCTGTGTTTGTTTATTCTTGATATTATCCACAGGCTTTATTGATTTGAATGTTTTTTATCAGGGAACATTTTACTTGGTGCTGCAAAACACTAATTGGTTCATCATGGGAACACCAGCTCTATATATTCGTATTTTCTAGGGAGAAAGCTAGAGGAACTGCGGCAAAAAAACATGATATTTCTGTTTGTATAGATGACATTTTATACACTTGCCTAACGAAAAGACTTTGCTTCTCTCCAAGACCATTTTTACTGTGATATTCTCGCTCCATTGCATACAAATTCCACACCAGTTTGTCCGGATATGACTGGATGAAACCGGAAATATCCGGTTTTTTTTTGTCTAACACAATCGCAGATATTGCTACAGCCTCTGTGTTTGTGTATTCCTTATATTATCCACGGACTTTATTTTTTGAATTTCTTTTTTAGGGAACATTTAATTTTGTGCTTGGAAACACTAATTTGTTCCACCTGGAGAAACAGCTTACAGATTCGTATTTTCTAGGGGGAAATGTAGAGGAACTGCGGCAAACAAACATGATATTTCTCTTTGTATGGATGACATTTTATGCACTTGCCTAACGAAAAAACTTTGCTTTTCTCCAAAACCATTTTTACTGTGATTTGTTAAGTTCATTGCATACGAATTCCACACCAGTTTGTCCGGATATGACTGGATGAAACCAGAAATATCCGGTTGTGTTTTGGCTAAATCAATCCCAGATATTGCTACAGCTTCTGTGTTTGAGTTTTCTGGATATTATCGAGGGACTTATTGTTTTGAATGTTTTTATCAGGGAACATTTAATTTTGTACCGTTGAAACAATAATTGATTCATAATGGGAACACCAGCTCTACACATTCGTATTTTCTAGGGAGAAAGCTAGAGGATCTGTGGCAAACAAACATGATATTTCTATTTGTATCGATGACATTTTATGCACTTGCCTAATGAAAAGACTTTGCTTTTCTCCAAAACCATTTTTACTGT
The DNA here is from genome assembly GCF_033115175.1 of Lepus europaeus. Classification (NCBI taxonomy): domain Eukaryota; kingdom Metazoa; phylum Chordata; class Mammalia; order Lagomorpha; family Leporidae; genus Lepus; species Lepus europaeus. Next base: position 670,425 of record NW_026909428.1, on the reverse strand, counting down.
GATTTTCTCAGTCCATTGCATACGAATTCCACACCAGTTTGTCCGGATATGAATGGATTAAACCGGGAATATCCGGTTTTGTTTTGGCTAACTCAATCCCAGATATTGCTACAGCCTCTGTGTTTGTTTATTCCTGATATTATCCACAGACTTTATTGTTTTGAATGTTTTTTATCAGGGAACATTATATTTTGTGCTTGGAATCACTAATTGGTTTCACATGGAGAGACCAGCTCTACACATTCGTATTTTCTAGGGAGAAAGCTAGAGGAACTGCGACAAACAAACATGATATTTTTGTTGGTATAGATGACATTTTATGCACTTGCCTAACGAAAAGACTTTGCTTCTCTCCAAGACCATTTTTACTGTGATATTCTAGCTCCATTGCATACAAATTCCACACCAGTTTGTCCGGATATGACAAGATGAAAACAGAAATATCCGGTTTTGTTTTGGCTAACTCAATCCGAAATATTGTGAAAGCCTCTGTGTTTGTGTTTTTTGAATATTATCGATGGACTTTATTGTTTTGAATGTTTTTATCAGGGAACCTTTAATTTTGTACCGTGGAAACACTAATTGGTTCATCATGGGGACACCAGCTCTACACATTTGTATTTTTAGGGAGAAAGCTAGAGGAACTGTGGCAAACACACATGATATTTCTGTTGCTTTAGATGACATTTTATGCACTTGCATAACGAAATGACTTTTCTATTCTCCAAAACTACATTTACTGTGATTTTCTCGGTACATTGCATACGAATTCCACACCAGTTTGTCCGGATATGACTGGTTGAACCCGGAAATATCCGGTTGTGTTTTGGCTAACTCAACCCGAAATATTGTGAAAGCCTCTGTGTTTGTGTATTCCTGATATTATCAACGGACTTTAATTTTTTCAATGTTTTTTTTTTTAATCGGGGAACATTTTATTTTGATCTTGGATACAGTAATTCGTTCCACATTGAGACACCAGCTGAACAGATTCATATTTTAGGGAGAAAGCTAGAGGAACTGTGGGAAACAAACATGATATTTCTGTTTGTATAGATGACATTTTATGCAGTTGCCTAACGAAAAGACTTTGCTTTTCTCTAAAACCATTTTTACTGTGATTTTTTTTAGTTCACTGCATACGAATTCCACACCACTTTGTCCGGATATGACTAGATGAAACCAGAAATATCCGGTTGTGTTTTGGCTAACTCAATCCGAAATATTGTGAAAGCCTCTGTGTTTGTGTTTTCTGGATATTATCGATGGACTTTATTCTTTTGAATATTTTTATCAGGGAACATTTAAGTTTGTAATTGGAACACTAATTCTTTCCACATGGAGACACCAGCTCTACACATTCGTATTTTCTAGGTAGACACCTAGAGGAATTGCGGCAAACAAACCTGATATTTCTGTTTGTATAGATGAGATTTTATGCACTTGCCTAACAAAAAGACTTTCCTATTCTCCAAAACTATTTTTACTGTGATTTTCTCAGTCCATTGCCTACGAATTCCACACCAGTTTACCGGATATGACAGCTTGTAACCGGAAATATCTGGTTTTGTTTTGGCTAACTCAATCCCAGATATTGCTACAGCCTCTGTGTTTGTGTATTCCTGATATTATCCACGGACTTTATTGTTTTGAATGTTTTTTATCAGGGAACATTTAATTTTGTGCATGGAATCACTAATTAGTTCCACATGGAGACACCAGCTCTACACATTTGTATTTTCTAGGGAGAAAGCTAGAGGAACTGATGCAAACAAACATGATATTTCTGTTTGTACAGATGACATTTTATGCACTTGCCTAACGAAAAGACTGCTTTTCTCCAAAACCTTTCTTCCTGTGATTTTCTCTGTCCATTGCATACGAATTCCACACCACTTTGTCCTGATATGACTGGATGAAAACAGAAATATCCGGTTTTGTTTTGGCTAACTCAAACCCAGATATTGCTACAGCCTCTGTGTTTGTGTATTCCTGATATTATCAACGGATTTTATTGTTTTGAATGTTTTTTAGCAGGGGACATTTAATTTTGTGCTTGGAATCACTAATTGGTTCCACATGGAGACACCAGCTCTACACATTTGTATTTTCTAGGGAGACAGCTAGAGGAACTGGGACAATCCAACATGATATTTCTGTTTGTATATATGACATTTGATGCAATTGCCTAACGAAAAGACTTTGCTTTTCTCCAAAACCATTTTTACTGTGAATATCTCGGTCCATTGCTTACGAATTCTATATCAGTTTACTGGATATTACGGGATGAAAACGGAAATATCCAGTTTTGTTTTGGCTAACTCAATCCCAAATATTGCTACAGCCTCTGTGTTTGTGTATTCCTGATATTATCCACCTTCTTTATTGTTTTGAATGTTTTTATCGGGGAACATTTAATTTTGTGCTTGTTTACAGTAATTATTTCCACATGGAGACACCAGCTGAATATATTCATATTTTATAGGGAGACAACTAGAGGAACTGCGGCAAACAAACATGATATTTCTGTTTGTATTGATGACATTTTATGAACTTGCCTAACGAAAAGACTTTGCTTTTCTCCAAAACCATTTTTACTGTGATTTTCACAGTCAATTGCATAGGAATTCCACACAAGATTGTGCGGAAATGACTGGATAAAAACGGAAATATCCGCTTGTGTTTTGGCTAACTCAATCCGAAATATTGTGAAAGCCTCTATTGGTGTTTCTAGATATTATCAATGGACTTTATCGTTTTGAATGTTTTTTATCAGGGAACATTTAAATTTGATCTTGGAAATACTAATTGTTTCCACAAGGAGACACCAGCTGAACATATTCGTATTTTCTAGGGAGAAAGCTAGAGGAAGTGTGGCAAATAAACATGATATTTCTCTTTGTATAGAGGACATTTTATGCATTTGCCTACGAAAAGACTTTGCTTTTCTCCAAAAATATTTTTACTGTGATTTTCTCGGTTCATTGCATACGAATTCCACACCACTTTGTCCGGATATGACTGGATGAAAACAGAAATATCTGGTTGTGTTTTGGCTAACTCAATCCCAAATATTGTGAAAGCCTCTGTGTTTGTGTTTTCTGGATATTATACACGGACTTTATTGTTTTGAATGTTTTTATCCGAGGATTTTTGATCTTGGAAATACTAATTGTTTCCACAAGGAGACACCAGCTGAACATATTCGTATTTTCTAGGGAGAAAGCTAGAGGAACTGCGGCAAACAAACATGATATTTCTCTTTGTATAGATGACATTTTATGCACTTGCCTAACGAAAAGACTTTGCTTTTCTACAAAACCATTTATATGTGATTTTCTTGGTACACTTTATATGAATTCCACACCAGTTTGTCCAGATGTGACTGGATGAAACCGGAAATATCCGGTTTTGTATTGGCAAGTCAATCCCAGATATTGCTACAGCCTCTGTGTTTGTGTATTCCTGATATTATCAATGGACTTATTGTTTTGAATGTTTTTTATTGGGGAACATTTTATTTTGATCTTGGAAACACTAATTGGTTCCACATGGAGACACCAGCTCTACACATTTGTATTTTCTAGGGAGAAAGCTAGAGGAACTTCGACAAACAAACATCATATTTCTGTTGGTATAGATGACATTTGATGCACTTGCCTAACGAAAAGGCTTTGCTTTTCTCCAAAACCGTTTTTACTGTGATTTTCTCGGTCCATTGCATAGGAATTCCACGCCAGTTTGTCCGGATATGACTGGATGAAAACAGAAATATCTAGTTTTGTTTTGGCTAACTGAATCCGAAATATTGTGAAAGCCTCTGTGTTTGTGTTTTCTGGATATTATCAACGGACTTTATTGTTTTGAATGTTTTTTATCGGGGAACATTTTATTTTGAGCTTGGATACAGTGATTCATTCCATATGGAGACACGAGCTGAACATATTCGTATTTTCTAGGGAGAAAGCTAGAGGAACTGTGGCAAACACACATGATATTTCTGTTTGTATAGATGACTTTTTATTCACTTGCCTAACTAAAAGACTTTGCTTTTCTCCAAAACCATTTTTACTGTGATTTTCTCAGTCCATTGCATACGAATTCCAAACCAGATTACCGGATATGATGGGATGTAACCAGAAATATATGGTTTTGTTTTGGCTAACTCAATCACAGATATTGCTACAGCCTATGTGTTTGTGTATTCCTGATATTATCCATGGAATTTATTGTTTTGAATGTTTTTTATCAGTGAACAATTAATTTTGTGCTTGGAATCACTAATTGGTTCCACATGGAGACACCAGCTCTACACATTCCTATTTTCTAGGGAGAAAGCTAGAGGAACTGCGGCAAACAAACATGATATTTCTGTTTTTATAGATGACATTTTATGCACTTGCCTAACCAAAAGAATTTGCTTTTCTCCAAAACCATTTTTACTGTGATTTTTTTGGTTCATTGAATATGAATTCCACAACACTGTCCGGATATGACTGGATGAAACCAGAAATATACGGTTGTGTTTTGGGTAACTCAATCTGAAATATTGTGAAAGCCTCTGTGTTTGTGTTTTCTGGATATTATCAACGGACTTTATTTTTTTTTCCTTTTCTTTAACTTTTTTAATGAATATAAATTTCCAGTGTACAGCTTATGGATTACTGTGCCTTCCCCCTCCCATAACTTCCCTCCCTCTGCAAGCCTCCCCTCTCCTGCTCCCTCGCTCCTTTCATTTGCATCAAGATTCATTTTCAATTCTCTTTATATACAGAAGATCAAATTAGTATATATGAAGTAAAGATTTCAACAGTTTGCACCCACATAGAAACACAAAGGGAAACATACTGTTTGAGTACTAGTTATAGCATTAAATCACAATGTACAGCACATTAAGGACAGAGATCCCACATGAGGAGCAAGTGCACAGTGGCTCCTGTTGTTGACCCAACAAATTGACACTCTAGTTTATGGCACCAGTAACCATCCTAGGCTGTCATCATGAGTTGCCAAGGCTATGGAAGCCTTCCAAGTTTACCGACTCTGATCATATTTAGACAAGACCTTAAAGACAGAGTGAGGATAGTAACCAATGATCCTAAGAGTGGCATTTACCAGCTTTGAACAATTGTACAGCATTAAGTGGGGAAGAGGACCATGAGTACACACAGGTTGGGAGTAGAGCCATTGGTGGTAGAGTAGAGGTTATGATTACAAAGGAATGAGGCCCAAGTGCACTAGACAGGGCCTAGAACAAAGGACAGAGTCATTATTAGAGGAGCTAAGAAAGGTGCTGTCTAAGCTACAAGTAAGTTTTCTGATTGAGAGGGAAACAGAACCTGATAGAAGGGGCTTGATAATAATCTGGTGGGCTTTAGGCCTTGTAAGTTAAGAGGCCCAGACCTATCTATCTCTTCACATGGGGTATATCCTAAGGGAGGTGTGAACCTCCTAGGGGAAGGCACTCTGTTGACTTTCATTACTTGGCTGGCCTGGGAGGAGAGCTGGGCAGGTAAATGCAGGGGGCATCTCTAAGAAGAAATTTACAGTTCTGCCTGCAATGTTGCTGACCCTACTTGACCAAACCCTCAGCTGCAGTGGTCACTTTGGAAGTTGGGCTGAGTGAAGGGCTTTTCAGCTTAGAGCCAATAAGATCTGTGGCTCTGACCTGGGCATCCTTTGACTCCAGGGTAGGTCCATTTCCAGTGATCCAACTCTTGGCAGAGCTACCAGGGCTCTTCACAAGCTGACTTCTGCTGAAGCCCAGGCTTGTAGTGGAATGAGAAAGCCATGCCAAGGTGGCCACTGGCAAGCGAGTGTCAGTTAGTCAGGAATGGCTTTGAAACCCACCTGGCTTTGGAAACTGCCTAGCAACAGGCTGTGATTGGATGGCTCTGGAAACTGCCTGGCGACACGCTGTGATTGGATGGATTTGAAACTGCCTGGCGACAGGCTGTGATTGGATGGCTCTGGAAACTGCCTGGCAACAGGCTGTGATTGGATGGATTTGAAACTGCCTGGCGACAGGCTGTGATTGGATGGCTCTGGAAACTGCCTGGCAACAGGCTGTGATTGGTTGGGGTATGGACCGCCCCTTGACCATATTGGCTGGTCTTGGCTATATAAGCTGTTGAGCCAACTGTAATAAACGAGTCTGCAGGCTGCTCGCCACAAGCCTGCTCTCACCCGACTCCCGGGGTCTGTGTGTTGACTCCGCGCCTCTTGCCCCCACCACGCTGCTCTTCTCAGAAACGAACCCACTGCAACATTGTTGAAAAATCAACGGCAACATCTGGCGCGCCAACGTGACTGAGAAAGAGACAGTGTGTCGCACTCTGCGAGGTCCCCCTGGATTTCGGCAAGTAGGCCCCTCCGTGTTTTGTGTGCTGTTCGGTTCTGTGAGGGTGAGCACAGAACCCCCTCCTACGCCCCTTTCCTTGTCCTTGTCCTCGGTCTAAGTGACCCCAGGTTAGCACACACCACCCTGAAGCGTACGTCGCTTCTAGGCTCCTCCTTTTACTTTCGGTTCGCCCGGTGAATTCACATAAGGGACTGATCATCCCAGAATTCGGAACCAAGTCATCTTCCCTCACTCGAGAGAGGTGACGCTCTGGAGACACCGTGTGGGCATACGGCCTTGACCTAACGAATCAAGGAAGTTCCCCACTAAGCACAGGACATAGGAACGATCTGATACACCACTATCTGTTTGTCTAGCATAGGGAAACCTCCTGCAAAATGCCATCCACAGCTGAGGTGCTAGGAATTTGCTTTGTTACAGCAGCAGTGCTGTACGTGTCTTTCCTCTGGCTAGAGTTGGCGTACCGTGCCGCTCTTAAGTGCTCAGACATAGGAAAGATACCCCCCTCTCAGAATCCTGCGCAGATTATCAAACATAGTGAATCTGTGAGTGATAGGAGCCTGACACTCCAGGTCCCTGTCTCGCAGACAATGGTTTATGACTTAGGGAGAGAGAGCTCGGACAGTGAAAAAAACAACGTAGCAAACAAGGTAGCAACGCCTAGTCAGCCACCCCCCACATACCCGTGGGATGAACTAAGAGGACCTCTACACAATAACTCATGCAATGTCATCCCATCCACACCCAGTGAGGATCCCCACATTTGTGGCAGTCCTCGGGCACCCCAAGCTCTCAGGACTGCCGGTAGATCCCATGCCATCAGCATGTTTGCTGCTAATGTTGAAGTGTACGCAAAATTCAGGCCCTGGATTCCAACGCCTATAAAAAGGCTTCTATTAACCAAGGGTCGAGGATATGCTTGTGTCTTTCCAGAGAATGCGGAACAGCCCATTTGGGTACCAGCCAGAAACATCAAGCCTGCAACTGACAGCCAACCAGAACCAGCTGAACAAGACCGAGACTCTGCCTTGTTAGCAGACACACCTGCCCTATCATCCTACCCTGAGAAACTGCCCAAAGCCATATCTGTTACTGTTGTATACCCCACTAGCTCTGGTCAGCCACTCAAATGGCCCACAGCCTGTGTGCGGTCATGCCATTCCTGATAACCGTTATTCTTCATTCCTAGCCCTATCTGAGCAAGTAATCCTGTGGTCTCTTGATTTGAGCGCTGGTTAGTCAATGACGGGTAAGATCCCCTGGGGGACAACCTAAGACAGGCACAGCTGCGTACGGAGACCACATGGGAACGGGGTCAACAATGGTAAGGCCAAGAATCATGCCTCCCGTTGCTCAAAAAATAAAGGAAAAGGGGGAAATGTAGTGGAATGAGAAGGCCATGCCAAGGTGGCCACTGGCAAGCGAGTGTCAGTTAGTCAGGAATGGCTTTGAAACCCACCTGGCTTTGGAAACTGCCTAGCAACAGGCTGTGATTGGATGGCTCTGGAAACTGCCTGGCGACATGCTGTGATTGGATGGATTTGAAACTGCCTGGCGACAGGCTGTGATTGGATGGCTCTGGAAACTGCCTGGCAACAGGCTGTGATTGGATGGATTTGAAACTGCCTGGCGACAGGCTGTGATTGGATGGCTCTGGAAACTGCCTGGCAACAGGCTGTGATTGGTTGGGGTATGGACCGCCCCTTGACCATATTGGCTGGTCTTGGCTATATAAGCTGTTGAGCCAACTGTAATAAACGAGTCTGCAGGCTGCTCGACACAAGCCTGCACTCACCCGAATCCCGGGGTCTGTGTGTTGACTCCGCGCCTCTTGCCCCCACCACGCTGCTCTTCTCAGAAACGAACCCACTGCAACATTGTTGAAAAATCAACGGCAACACAGGCTTACTACATTGAAAGCCATTGCATTGGACTGGCCTGTTGGGTCTCCTTGAGGGCAGATCACTGTACAGATCAGCCATTAATAGGCCTGCCACCCATTGCTTCTGATGCCGAGCTTTCTTTTCCTCCTGGTTTGTGTTAAAGCAGACCAGAGGATGCAAGTCAAGGGAGTGCCCAAGTCCCATCTCTAAACTTCTGCAGCCTGAACTACAAGTCTATAGTCACAGGCATGTTCTGCAGTAGTTTTTCTAAGGTAGACAATGCCCATGAGGAAAATTATATTCTCACTTGAAAACTTTCTTTCCCTTTGGTCTGAAAGGGAGGTTTTTTCTAGTTACTGTATACTTCGCTGATGGCAAAGTGAATCTACTATGAGATTATTAGTTAAGTTCTTATTTTGGCTATGCTATTACAGAAAAATGTTAGCCATCTCTTTTATAAGGTCTAAAGATTTAATTGTGCATCCTACAGATTCCTTAATAATAGAATTAGTTTCCTACCTTGAAGAGAATAGAGAAATGAAAGAACAAGTTGTGCTTAGAATAGAGAATTGAGGGAGCAAGTCCTAGATCGCTTACTGAGAATAGCAATATGACATGAATACTTAGCAAACCGTTTCAACCATTAGATAACAACTTAAGAAAACATTTACCAGAAGGCCCAATGCATTCTATAAATTTTAAGAATCATGTATTTGAAAACACCTCTTAAATATCTAACATAGTGTAGTTTGTTTAGCCAGTAAAATTAGCACAGCCATCTAAAATGTTTTTAGTTTCTTTCTACCAACAAGTATAAAACATATGATACAGAGATCCAGGTCACACCAATTAAAATGTATCTTTGATTGATTTTAGCAGCTTAAATTTATGGACCATCTTATCTATAAGCCATTTAAAATAAAACGCTTAATAAAATTTCCCCATGTGGACATACAATATGTACACACATATAACATAGCATAATAGACCAATATACAATTTTAATAATAGCTTTTAAAATCTTTAACTCTTTTTCTAGATTGCCAATGGATTTGAATTGCTTTTTGTTTTTTGTAACCTCAGTTCACCATACTTTCTCTCAGTTGGTACTGTTAATACATTATTGGCTTCATCTCTTTACAGAGCCATCCCAAAGCACTGAATACAATAAAAGTGGCTGGAAAAAGTCCATAGGAACCAATAGGAGGACAGCTAAACACAGAACCAACAACGTTTTAGTTTTATGAGCAGCACATCATATATAACTATGGATGACAAAAGACTTTAAGTCGCCATGTTTACTGTGATTTTCTCGATCCATTGCATACGAATTCCAAAGCAGTTTGTCCGGATATGACTGGATGAAAACAGAAATATCCGGTGGTGTTTTGGCTAACTCAATCCGAAATATTGTGAAAGCCTCTGTATTTGTGTTTTCTGGATATTATCGATGGACTTTATTGTTTTGAATGTTTTTATCAGGGAACATTTAATTTTGTACCATTGAAACACTAATTGGTTCAACATGGGGACACCAGCTCTACACATTCGTATTTTCTAGGGAGAAAGCTAGGTGAACTGTGGCAAACAAACATGATATTTCTGTTTGTATAGATGACATTTTATGCACTTGCCTAAGAAAAGACTTTGCTATTCTCCAAAACCATTTTTACTGTGATTTTCTCGGTCCATTGCATACGAATTCCACACCACTTTGTCCGGATATGACTGGAAGAAACTGGAAATATATAGTTTTATTTTGGCTAACTCAATCCCAAATATTGTGAAAGCCTCTGTGTTTTTTTTTTCTGGATATTATCAATAGAGTTTATTGTTTGGAATGTTTTTTTATCGGGGAACATTTTATTTGAGCTTGGATACAGTAATTAGTTGCACATAGAGACACCAGCTGAACATATTCGTATTTTCCAGGAAGAAAGCTTGAGGAACTGCGGCAACCAAACATGATATTTCTGTTTGTATAGATGACATTTTATGCACTTGCCTAACAAAAAGACTTTGCTTTTCCCCCAAACCATTTTTACTGTGATTTTCTCGGTCCATTGCATACGAATTTCACACCAGTTTGTCCGGATATGACTGGATGAAAACAGAAATATCCGGTGGTGTTTTGTTAACTCAATACGAAATATTGTGAAAACCTCTGTGTTTGTGTTTTCTGGATATTATTGATGGACTATATTGTTTTGAATGTTTTTATCAGGGAACATTTAATTTTGTACCATTGAAACACTAATTGGTTCATCATGGGGACACCAGCTCTACACATTCGTTTTTTCTAGGGAGAAAGCTAGAGGAACTGCGGCAAACAAACATGATATTTCTGTTTGTATAGATGACATTTTATGCACTTGCCTAATGAAAAGACTTTGCTTTTCTCTAAAACCATTTTTACTGTAATTTTCACGGTCCATTGCATATGAACTCCACACCAGTTTGTCCGGATATGACAGGATGAAACCGGAAATATCCTGTATTGTTTTGGCTAACACAATCCGAAATACTGTAAAAGCCTCTGTGTTTGGGTTTTCTGGATATTATCAACGGACTTTAGGTTTTTGAATGTTTTTTATTGGGGAACATTTTATTTTGAGCTTGGATACAGTAATTCGTTCCACAAGGAGACACCAGCTGAACATATTCGTATTTTCTAGGGAGAAAGCTAGAGGAACTGTGGCAAACAAACATGATATTTCTGTTTGTATAGATGACATTTGATGCACTTGCCTAACGAAAAGACTTTGCTTTTCTCCAAAACCAATTTACTGTGAATATCTAAGTCCATTGCTTACGCATTCCACACCAGCTTACCGGATATGACTGGAAGAAACCGGAAATATCCGATTTTGTTTTGGCTGACTCAGTCCCAGATATTGCTACAGCCTTTGTGTTTGCCTATTCCTGATATTATCCTCAGACTTTATTTTTTTGAATGTTTTTTATCAGGGAACATTTAATTTTGGGCTTGAAATCGCTAATTGGTTCCACATGGAGACACCAGCTCTACATATTCGTATTTTCTAGGGAGACAGCTAGAGGAACTTCGGCAAATAAACATGATATTTCGCTTTGTATCGATGACATTTTATGCACTTGCCTAACGAAAAGACTTTGCTTTTCTCCAAAACCATTTTTACTGTGATTTTCTTGGTCCATTGCATACGAATTCCCCACCAGTTTTTGGGGATATGACTGGATGAAAACAGAAATATCCGGTGGTGGTTTGGCTAACTCAATCCTAAATATTTTGAAAGCCTCTGTGTTTCTGTCTTCTGGATATTATCGATGGACTTTATTGCTTTGAATATTTTTATCAGGGAACATTTAATTTTGTACCGTTGAAACACTAGTTGGTTCATCATGGGGACACCAGCTCTACACATTCGTATTTTCTAGGGAGAAAGCTAGAGGAACTGCGGCAAACAAACATGATATTTCTGTTTGTATAGATGACATTTTATGCAGTTGCCTAAGAAAAGACTTTGCATTCTCCAAAACTATTTTTACTGTGATTTTCGCGGTCCGTTGCACACGAATTCCACACCAGTTTGTCCGGATATGACTGGATGAAACCAGAAACATCGGGTTGTGTTTTGGCTAACTCAATCCGAAATGTTGTGAAAGCCTCTGTGTTTGTGTTTTCTGGATATTATCAAAGGATTTTAGTTTTTTTTTTCTTTTTTTTTACTTTTATTTAATGAATATAAATTTCCAGTGTACAGCTTATGGATTACAATGCCTTCCCCCTCCCTTAAATTCCCTCCCACCGCTACCCTCTCCTCTCCCGCTCCCTGTCCCCTTTCATTTGCATCAAGATTCATTTTCAATTCTCTTTATATACAGAAGATCAATTTAGTATATATGAAATAAAGATTTCAACAGTTTGCACCCACATAGAAACACAAAGTGAAACATACTGTTTGAGTACTAGTTATAGCATTAAATCACAATGTACAGCACATTAAGGACAGAGATCCCACATGAGGAGCAAGTGCACAGTGGCTCCTGTTTTTGACCCAACAAATTGACACTCTAGTTTATGGCACCAGTAACCATCCTAGGCTGTCATCATGAGTTGCCAAGGCTATGGAAGCCTTCCAAGTTTACCGACTCTGATCATATTTAGACAAGGTCATAAAAGACAGAGTGAGGATAGTAACCAATGATCCTAAGAGTGGCATTTACCAGCTTTGAACAATTGTACAGCATTAAGTGGGGGAGAGGACCATCAATACACACAGGTTGGGAGTAGAGCCATTGGTGGTAGAGTAGAGGTTATGATTACAAAGGAATGAGGCCCAAGTGCACTAGACAGGGCCTAGAACAAAGGACAGAGTCATTATTAGAGGAGCTAAGAAAGGTGCTGTCTAAGCTACAAGTAATTTTTCTGATTGAGAGGGAAACAGAACCTGATAGAAGGGGCTTGATAATAATCTGGTGGGCTTTAGGCCTTGCAAATTCATAGGCCCAGACCTATCTATCACTTCACATGGGGTATATCCTAAGGGAGGTGTGAACCTCCTAGGGGAAGGCACTCTGTTGACTTTCATTACTTGGCTGGCCTGGGAGGAGCGCTGGGCAGGTAAATGCAGGGGGCATCTCTAAGAAGAAATTTACAGTTCTGCCTGCAATGTTGCTGACCCTACTTGACCAAACCCTCAGCTGCAGTGGTCACTTTGGAAGTTGGGCTGAGTGAAGGGCTTTTCAGCTTAGAGCCAATAAGATCTGTGGCTCTGACCTGGGCATCCTTTGACTCCAGGGCATGTCCATTTCCAGTGACCCAACTCTTGGCAGAGCTACCAGGGCTCTTCACAAGCTGACTTCTGCTGAAGCCCAGGCTTACCACATTGAAAGCCACTGCTGTGGACTGGCCTGTTGGGTCTCCTTGAGGGCAGATCACTGTACAGATCAGCCATTAATAGGCCTGCCACCCATTGCTTCTGATGCCAAGCTTTCTTTTCCTCCTGGTTTGTGTTAAAGCAGACCAGAGGATGCAAGTCAAGGGAGTGCCCAAGTCCCATCTCTAATCTTCTGCGGCCTGAACTACAAGTCTATAGTCACAGGCATGTTCTGCAGTAGTTTTTCTAAGGTAGACAATGCCCATGAGGAAAATTATATTCTCACTTGAAAACTTTCTTTCCCTTTGGTCTGAAAGGGAGGTTTTTTCTACTTACTGTATACTTCGCTGATGGCAAAGTGAATCTACTATGAGATTATTAGTTAAGTTCTTATTTTGGCTATGTTATTACAGAAAAATGTTAGCCATCTCTTTTATAAGGTCTAAAGATTTAATTGTGCATCCTACAGATTCCTTTATATTAGAATTAGTTTCCTACCTTGAAGAGAATAGAGAAATGAAAGAACAAGTTGTGCTTAGAATAGAGAAATGAGGGAGCAAGTCCTAGATCGCTTACTGACAATAGCAATATGACATGAATACTTAGCAAACCATTTCAACCATTAGATAACAACTTAAGAAAACATTTACCAGAAGGTCCAATGCCTTTTATAAATTTTAAGAATCATGTATTTGAAAACACCTCTTAAATATCTGACATGGTGTAGTTTGTTTAGCCAGTAAACTTAAGCACAACCATCTAAAATGTTTTTAGTTTCTTTCTACCAACAAGTCTAAAACATATGATACAGAGATCCAGGTCACACCAATTAAAATGTATCTTTGATTGATTTTAGCAGCTTAAATTTATGGACCATCTTATCTATAAGCCATTTAAAATAAAACTCTTAATAAAATTCCCCCATGTGGACATACAATATGTACACACATATAACATAGCATAATAGACCAATATAGCAATTTTAATAATAGCTTTTAAAATCTTTAACTCTTTTTCTAGATTGCCAATGGATTTGAATTGCTTTTTGTTTTTAGTAACCTCAGTTAAGCATACTTTCTCTCAGTTGGTACTGTTAATACATTATTGGCTTCATCTCTTTACAGAGCCATCCCAAAGTACTGAATACAATAAAAGTGGCTGGAAAAAGTCCATAGGAACCTATAGGAGGACAGCTAAACACAGAACCAACAACGCTTTAGTTTTATGAGCAGCACATCATATATAACTATGGATGACAAAAGACTTTAAGTCACCATGTTTAAAATTATAAACTCATCAACCAACAAGAGGCACTTGCTTACTTCACAGTATTTTTGAAAGCACCTGTAGGATTTTACAAGTATTTAACCCTTTAGGCCTCTGGGGCTTTCTCATTAAGATAACTATCATGTCTAGTAACACAAGATCATTAGAATTTTAATTCTTAAACATTTGTATTAATGGCATTTTCCATTATAGAAACTTAAAGTCTGGTAGCACATCACATCCTGACAGTCCTTCTAATATAATCCAAATAGCCTGCTTAGTTGGTGTCTCTATAAGATGAGAGACATAGGTCCTTCGATTTTTTCAGTTGGGCCCAAACTGGAAAAAACAAATTCCAGGATATACTGGAAATTTTAGAGACCAGATTGTTTGAAACTTTGACTTTTTGAATGCCTGTCAAGAATGCCAAGAAGGCTCAAAATCCAAAATATCCGGTTGAAATAAGATTCCTTAAAATCATGACATAACATAGACCAAATTTGATCATTGTTACAAGGTGACTATTCAAATCTTTGAAAAGAAGCACATATTTAAATAACCCATAGCTCTTAATAAAAATTCAGCTGTTTTTGAACAATTAGAATTTAACAGACATCAAGAACACATAATAGATTACTTTAACACATTGCTTTAACAGAGCATCAGAGTTTAATTCTATGTCAAAGAGAAATTGAGCCTCCTGTGATCTTTTGCGGTGAGGTATCCTTCCTTTACCTTCTTTCATATTGGTGAGCGTGTTTCTGTGTTTCCGTGTGTAACACATCATTAAGCATCTTTGGCAGGGCAGGATGAGTGGCAACAAATTCTTTCAGTTTCTGTTTGCTATGAAAAGTCTTAATCTCACCTTCATTCACAAATGAGAGCTTTGCAGGATATAGTATTCTGGGCTGGCAGTTTTTCTCTCTTAATACCTGGGCTATGTCTCTCCATTCCCTTCTAGCTTGTAGGGTTTCTGATGAGAAGTCTGCTGTGAGTCTAATTGGAGATCCTCTAAGAGTAATCTGACGTTTCTCTCTTGCACCTTTTAGGATCTTTTCTTTATGTTTCACTGTGGTGAGTGTGATTACAACATGTCGTGGTGAGGATCTCTTTTGGTCATGTTTATTAGGGGTTCTATAAGCTTCCTGTACTAAGATGCCTCTGTCCTTCTCCAAACCTGGGAAATTTTCTGCTAGTATCTCCCTGAAAATGCCTTCTAATCCTTTCTCCCTCTCCATGCCTTCAGGAACTCCTAGAACCCGAATGTTGGGTTTTTTAATAGTATCCTGTAGATTCCTGACAATATTTTTTAGATTTCTGATTTCTTCTTCTTTTCTTTGGTTTGCCTGTTTCCTTTCCTGTTTTCCGTCGTCTAAGTCTGATATTCTCTCTTCTGCTTTGCCCATTCTGTTTTTAAGGCTCTCTAATGTGTTTGTCATTTGATCTATTGAATTCTTCATTTCATTATGATTTCTCATCACTATCACAGTTTCTTGTTCCACTAGTTGTTTCATTTAATTTTGATTCCTCCTTAATATTTCATTTTCACGAGAGAGATTTTCTAGCTTGTCCATTAAGGATTTCTGTAGTTCAAGAATTTGTTTTTGAGAACTTCTTAATGTTCTTATCAATTTTTTGAGATCCGCTTCTTGCATTTCTTCGATCTCATCGTCTTCATAATCTTGAATTGGGGTGTCTTTTTCATTTGTGGGCGTCATAGTGTCTTCCTTGTTCTCGTTAGCTTGGTGTTTCTGTTTGTTGTTTGGCATGTTGGAGATATTTGGTTTCTTCACTGTGGTGTTTTTTTCTTGTTACACTATGGCTCTATATTAAGTGGACTGTCTGCTTTCAGTGGAGTCTTAGAGGCTTGAGATGAGTGTGGACTGAGAGCTGTGTTTGGTTCCTCAGGGTTGAGGGTGTGTCAAAGATGACACTCCCAGGTTAGGTGTGGTAAATGTCTCTTTCTTTTTTTGATTCAAAAGGGAAGTAATTCTGCACAGCTGAACGTAATTGGAGGTAGTTAGCAGGCAAATGATATACCCACAGGAGCCAGAGATCGGAAGCTCTTTCCCAAGGACCACACAGGAAATCTGTGCTGCCCTCAGTGTGGGCTCCAATTCTCCTGCAGTCTCCCACTGGGTTGCCAAGTTAGATGCTAACCTCCTGTTATTTCACCCCTCCCCCCAGAGTCAGGTGTTTCTGCTAGGCTCATGGCCGGTGCAGACCTGAGGTCGCCCTGCTTATGATGTATGTCCAAAATGGCGCCTGCTCTGTCTTGCTCACCTTTGAGATGTGAGCGGAGAGAGAGAAACTTGTGTCCGTATCGGTCACTTTTTTTATTTGTTTCCTCTTTCTCTTCTCGTTAGCATGGTGAATTTTTCCCCACGGAGTTTCAAGCTTCGTTCCCTCTAGCCTCCTCTTTCCACTTGCCCGCTGGTGTCTCGGGCTATTGAGGTTCGGCTCACCTCACGTTCCAGCACTGGTGTGCTGAGTCTGCCGCTGGTGTCCCGAACTTGGGCTCCCACGCTTTCCACACAGGTACACTGTGAATCACTAGTTCCGAAACTGTTTCCTCTGCTGTTTCATCCCCTATTCTTCCTTGACCCTGCAGTATCTCCACTTATATTACACTGTCTTTCCCCGGACTAATAGTGTGCTCGCTGCCTATTCCGCCATCTTGCCGCTCTCCTAATTTCCTATCCGGACTTTATTTTTTAGAATGTCGTTTATCGGGGAACATTTTATTTTGAGCTTGGATACCGCATTTGGTTCCAAATGGAGACACCAGCTGAACATATTCATATTTTCTAGGGAGAAAGCTAGGAGAACTGTGGTAAACAAACATGATATTTCTGTTTGTATAGATGACATTTTATGCACTTGCCTAACGAAAAGATTTTGCTTTTCTCCAAAACCATTTTTACTGTGATTTTCTTGGTCCATTGCATATGAATTCCACACCAGTTTGTCCGGATATGACTGGAAGAAAACAGAAATATCCGGTTATGTTTTGGCTAACTAAATTCGAAATATTGTGAAAGCCTCTGTGTTTGTGTTTTCTGAATATTATCGATGGACTTTATTGTTTTGAATATTTTTATCAGGGAACATTTAATTTTGTACCATTGAAACACTAATTGGTTCATCATGGGGACACCAGCTCTACACATTCATATTTTCTAGGTAGAAAGCTAGAGGAACTGCGGCAAACAAGCATGATATTTCTGTTTGTATAGATGTCATTTTATGCACTTGCCTACCGAAAAGACTTTGCTTTTCTCCAAAACCGTTTTTACTGTGATTTTCTTGGTCCATTGCATACGAATTTCACACCAGTTTTTCCGGATATGACTGGGAGAAACAGGAAATATCTGGTTTGTTTTGGCTAAATCAATCCCAAATATTGCCCCAGCCACTTTGGCTAACTCAATCCGAAAAATTGTGAAAGTTTCTTTTTTTGTGTGTTTTCTGGATATTATCGATGGACTTTATTGTTTTGAATATTTTTATCAGGGAACATTTAATTTTGTACCGTAGAAACACTATTTGGTTCCACATGGAGACACCAGCTCTACACATTCCTATTTTCTAGGGAGACTGCTAGAGGAACTGCGGCAAATAAACATGATATTTCTGTTTGTATAGATGACATTTTATACACTTGCCTAAGGAAAAGACTTTGCTTTTCTCCAAAATGATTTTTCTGTGATTTTCTCGGTACACTTCATATGAATTCCACACCAGTTTGTCCGGATATGACTGGATGAAACCGGAAATATCCGGTTTTGTTTTGATTAACTCAATCCGAATTATTGTGAAAGACTCTGTGTTTGTGTTTTCTGGAAATTAGCAACGGACATTATTTTTTTGAATGCTTTTTTATCGGGGAACTTTCTATTTTGAGCTTGGATACAGTAATTGGTTCCACATGGAGACACCAGCTGAACATTTTCGTATTTTCTAGGGAGAAAGCTAGGAGAACTGAGACAAACAAACATGATATTTCTCTTTGTATAGATGACATTTGATGCACTTGCATAACGAAAAGACTTTGCTTTTCTCCAAAACCATTTGTACTGTGAATATCTCAGTCCATTGCTCACGAAGTCCACACAAGTTTGTCTGGATATGACTGGAAGAAACCGGAAATATCCGGTTGTGTTTTGGCTAACTCAATCCCAAATATTGTGAAAGCCTCTGTGTTTGTGTTTTATAGGTATTATCGATGGACTTTATTGTTTTCAATATTTTCTCAGGGAACATTTAATTTTGTATCGTAGAAACACTAATTGGTTAATCATGGGGACACCAGCTCTACACATTCATATTTTCTAGGGAGACTGCTAGAGGAATTACGCAAACAAATATGATATTTCTCTTTGTATAGATGACATTTTATGCACTTGCCTAACTTAAAGACTTTGCTTTTCTCCAAAACCATTTTTCTGTGATTTTCTCGGTACACTTCATATGAATTGCACACAAGTTTGTCTGGATATGACTGGATAAAACCGGAAATATCCGGTATTGTTTTGGATAACTCAATCCCGGATATGGTTACAGCCCCTGTGTTTGTGTATTCCTGATATTATCCACGGACTTTATTGTTTGAATGCTTTTTACCAGGGAACATTTAATTTTGTACTGTTGAAACACTAATTGGTTAAACATGGGGACACCAGCTCTACACATTCATATTTTCTAGGGAGAAAGCTAGAGGAACTGCAGCAAACAAAAATGATATTTCTCTTTGTATCTATGAGATTTGATGCACTTTCCTAACGAAAAGACTTTGCTATTCTCAAAAACCATTTTTACTGTGATTTTCTCGGTCCATTGCATACGAATTCCACACCAGTTTGTCCGGATATGACTGGATGAAACCGGAAATATCCGGTTTTTTTTTGGCTAAATCAATACCAAATATTGCCCCAGCGACTTTGGCTAACTCAATCTTAAATATTGTGAAAGATTCTTTTTTTGTGTGTTTTCTGGAGATTATCGATGCACTTTATTATTTTGAATAATTTTATCAGGGAACATTTAATTTTGTACCATAGAAACACTAATTAGTTCCACATGGAGACACCAGGTCTACACATTCATATTTTCTAGGGAGACAGCTAGAGGAACTGCGGCAAACATGATATTTCTATTTGTATAGATGACATTTTATGCACTTGCCTAATGAAAAGACTTTGCTTTTCTCCAAAACCATTTTACTGTGATTTTTTTGGTTCATTGCATACGAATTCCACACCACTTTTTCCGGATATGACTGGATGAAAACAGAAATATCCGGTTATGTTTTGGCTAACTAATTTGAAATATTGTGAAAGCCTCTGTGTTGGTGTTTTCTGGATATTATCGATGGACTTTATTGTTTTCAATGTTTTTATCAGGGAACATTTAATTTTGTACCGTTGAAACACTAATTAGTTAATCATGGGGACACCAGCTCTACACATTCGTATTTTCTAGGGAGAAAGCTAGAGGAACTGCGGAAACAAACATGATATTTCTGTTTGTATCTATGGTATATTATGCATTTGCCTAAAGAAAAGACTTTGCTATTCTCCAACACCATTTTTACTATGATATTCTCGGTCCATTGCATATGAATTCCACAACAGTTTGTCCGGATATGACTGGATGAAACCGGAAATATCCGGTTTTGTTTTGCCTAACTCAATCCCAAATATTGCTCCAGCTACTGTTTTTGTTTTTTCTGGGTATTATCAACGGACTTTAGTGTTTGGAATGTTTTTTTTATCGGGGAACATTTTATTTTGAGCTTGGATACAGTAATTAGTTGCACATGGAGAAACCAGCTGAACATATTCATATTTTCTAGGGAGAAAGCTAGAGGAACCACGGCAAACAAACATGATATTTCTGTTTGTATCGATGACATTTTATGCACTTGCCTAACGAAAAGACTTTGCTTTTCTGCAAAGCCATTTTTACTGTGATTTTCTCGGTCCATTGCATGCGAATTCCACAGCACTTTGTCCGGATATGACTGGATGAAAACAGAAATATCCGGTGGTGTTTTGGCTAACACAATCCGAAATATTGTGAAAGTCTCTGTGTTTGTGTTTTCTGGATATTATCGATGGACTTTATTGTTTTGAATGTTTTTATCAGGGAACATTTTATTTTGTACCGTGGAAACACTAATTCGTTCATCATGGGGACACCAGCTCTACACATTCGTATTTTCTAGTGAGAAAGCTAGAGGAACTGCGGAAAACAAACATGATATTTCTGTTTGTATAGATGACATTATATGCACTTGCCTAACTAAAACACTTTGCTTTTCTCCAAAACCATTTTTATTGTGAATATCTCAGTCCATTGCTTTCGAATTCCACACCAGTTTGTCCGGATATGACTGGATGAAACCAGAAATATCCGGTATTTTTGTGGCTAACTCAATCCGAAATATTGTGAAAGCCTCTGCGTTGGTGTTTTCTGGATATTATCAACGGACTTTAGGTTTTTGAATGTTTTTTATTGGGGAATATTTTATTTTGAGCTTGGATACAGTAATTTGTTCCACAAGGAGACACCAGCTGAACAAATTTGTAATTTCTAGGGAGAAAGCAAGAGGAACCACGGCAAACAAACATGATATTTCTGTTTGTATCGATGATATTTTATGCACTTGCTTATCGAAAGACTTTGCTATTCTCCAAAACCATTTTTACTCTGATTTTCTCGGTCCATTGCGTATGAATTCCACACCAGCTTTTCCGGATATGACTGGATGAAAACAGAAATATCCGGTGGTGTTTTGGCTAACACAATCCGAAATATTGTGAAAGTCTCTGTGTTTGTGTTTTCTGGATATTATCGATGGACTTTATTGTTTTGAATGTTTTTATCAGGGAACATTTTATTTTGTACCGTGGAAACACTAATTCGTTCATCATGGGGACACCAGCTCTACACATTCGTATTTTCTAGTGAGAAAGCTAGAGGAACTGCGGAAAACAAACATGATATTTCTGTTTGTATAGATGACATTATATGCACTTGCCTAACTAAAACACTTTGCTTTTCTCCAAAACCATTTTTATTGTGAATATCTCAGTCCATTGCTTTCGAATTCCACACCAGTTTGTCCGGATATGACTGGATGAAACCAGAAATATCCGGTATTTTTGTGGCTAACTCAATCCGAAATATTGTGAAAGCCTCTGCGTTGGTGTTTTCTGGATATTATCAACGGACTTTAGGTTTTTGAATGTTTTTTATTGGGGAATATTTTATTTTGAGCTTGGATACAGTAATTTGTTCCACAAGGAGACACCAGCTGAACAAATTTGTAATTTCTAGGGAGAAAGCAAGAGGAACTGTGGCAAACAAACATGATATTTCTGTTTGTATCGATGATATTTTATGCACTTGCCTAACGAAAAGACTTTGCTATTCTCCAAAACCATTTTTACTCTGATTTTCTCGGTCCATTGCGTATGAATTCCACACCAGCTTTTCCGGATATGACTGGATGAAAACAGATATCCGGTGGTGGTTTGGCTAACTCAATCTGAAATATTGTGAAAGCCTCTGTGTTTGTGTTTTCTGGATATTAACGATGGAATTTATTGTTTTGAATATTTTAATCAGGGAACATTTAATTTTGTACCGTTGAAATACTAGTTGGTTCTTCATGGGGACACCAGCCCTACATATTCGTATTTTCTAGGAGGAAAGCTAGAGGAACTGCGAAAAACATACATGATATTTCTGTTGGTATAGATGACATTTTATGAACTTGCCTAACGAAAACACTTTGCTATTCTCTAAAACTATTTTTACTGTGATTTTCACTGTCCATTGCATACGAATTCCAGACCAGTTTGTCCGGATATGACTGGATGAAACCGGAAATATCCGGTATTATTTAGGCTAACTCAAACTGAAATATTGTGAAAGCCTCTGTGTTTGTGTTTTCTGGGTATTATCAACGGACTTTAGTTTTTTGAATGTTTTTTGTTGGGGAACATTTTATTTTGAGCTTGGATACAGTAATTTGTTCCACAAGGATACACTAGCTGAACATATTCGTATTTTCTAGGGAGAAAGCTAGAGGAACTGTGGCAAACAAACATGATATTTCTGTTTGTATCGATGACATTTTATGCACTTGCCTAAAGAAAAGACTTTGCTTTTCTCCAAAACCATTTTTACTGTGATTTTCTCGGTCCATTGCATACGAATTCCACACCAGTTTGTCCGGATATGACTGGATGAAAACAGATATATCCGATGGTGGTTTGGCTAACTCAATCCGAAATGTTGTGAAAGCCTCGGTGTTTGTGTTTTCTGGATATTATCAATGGACTTTATTGTTTTGAATATTTTTATCAGGGAAGATTTAATTTTGTACCGTTGAAACACGCATTGGTTCATCATGGGGACACCAGCTCTACAGATTTGTATTTTCTAGGGAGAAAGCTAGAGGAACTGCAGCAAACAAACATGATATTTCTATTTGTATAGATGACATTTTATGCACTTGTTAACGAAAAGACTTTGCTGTTCTCCAAAACCATTTTTACTATGATTTTCTCGGTCCATTGCATACGAATTTCACACCAGTTTGTCTGGATATTACTGGAGGAAACCGGAAATATCCGGTATTGTTTTGCGTAACTCAATCCGAAATATTGTGAAAGCCTCTGTGTTTCTGTTTTCTGGATATTATCAACGGACTTTAGGTGTTTTAATTTTATTTGGAGGGGGGCATTTTATTTTGAGCTTAGATACAGTAATTCGTTCCACAAGGAGACACCAGCTGAACATATTCGTATTTTCTAGGGAGAAAGCTAGAGGAACTGTGGCAAACAATCATGATATTTGTGTTTGTATCGATGACATTTTATGCACTTGCCTAACGAAATGACTTTGCTATTCTCCAAAAAAATTTTAAGGTGATTTTCTCGGTCCATTGCATACGAATTCCACACGAGTTTGTCCGGATATGACTGGATGAAAACAGAAATATCCGGTGGTGGTTTGGCTAACTAAGTCCGAAATATTGTGAAAGCCTCTGTGTTTTTTTGTTTTCTGGATATTATCGATGGACTTTATTGTTTTGAATATTTTTATCAGGGAACATTTAATTTTGTACTGTTGAAACACTAATTGGTTCATCATGGGGACACCAGCTCTACACATTTGTATTTTCTAGGGAGAAAGCTAGCGGAACTGTGGCAAACAAACATGATATTTCTGTTTGTCTAGATGACATTTTATGCACTTGCCTTACGAAAAGACTTTGCTGTTCTCCAAAACTATTTTTACTGTGATTTTCTCGGTCCATTGCATACGAATTCCACACCAGTTTGTCCGGATATGACTGGATGAAACCGGAAATATCCGGTATTTTTTTGGCTAACTCAATCCGAAATATTGTGAAAGCCTCTGTGTTGGTGTTTTCTGGATAATAACAACGGAATTTATTGTTTTGAATGTTTTTTATTGGGGAACATTTCATTTTGAGCTTGGATACAGTAATTCGTTCCACAAGGAGACACCAGCTGAACATATTCGTATTTTCTAGGGAGAAAGCTAGAGGAACTGTGGCAAACAAACATGATATTTCTGTTTGTATCGATGATATTTTATGCACTTGCCTAACGAAAAGACTTTGCTATTCTCCAAAACCATTTTTACTGTGATTTTCTCGGTCCATTATGTACGAATTCCACACCAGTTTGTCCGGATATGACTGGATGATAACAGAAATATCCGGTGGTGGTTTGGCTAACTAAATTCAAAATATTGTGAAAGCCTCTGAGTTTGTGTTTTCTGGATATTATCGATGGACATTATTGTTTTGAATGTTTTGATCAGGGAACATTTAATTTTGTACCGTTGAAACACTAATTGGTTCATCATGGGGACACCAGCTCTACACATTCGTATTTTCTAGGGAGAAAGCTAGAGGAACTGTGGCAAAGAAACATGACATTTCTGTTTGTCTAGATGACATTTTATGCACTTGCCTAACGAAAAGACTTTGCTGTTCTCCAAAACTATTTTTAATGTGATTTTCTCGGTCCATTGCATACGGATTCCACAACAGTTTGTCCGGATATGACTGGATGAAAACAGAAATATCCGGTGGTGGTTTGGCTAACTCAATCCGAAATATTCTGAAAGCCTCTGCGTTGGTGTTTCCTGGATATTATCAACGGACTTTAGTGTTTTCAATGTTTTTTATCGGGGAACATTTTATTTTGAGCTTGGATACACAAACTGGTTCCACATGGAGACACCAGCTGAACATATTCGTATTTTCTAGGGAGAAAGCTAGAGGAACTGCGGCAAACAAACATGATATTTCTGTTTGTCTAGATGACATTTTATGCATTTGCCTAACGAAAAGATTTTGCTTTTCTCCAAAACCATTTTTACCCAGAATTTCTCGGTCAATTGCATATGAATTCCACACCAGTTTGTCCGGATATGACTGGATGAAACTGGAAATATCCGGTTGTGTTTTGGCTAACTAAATTTGAAATATTGTGAAAGCCTCTGTGTTTGTATTTTCTGGATATTATCGATGGACTTTATTGTTTTGAATACTTTTTATCAGGGAACATTTAATTTTGTACCCTTGAAACACTAATTGGTTCATCATGGGGACACCAGCTCTGCAAATTCGTATTATCTATGGAGAAAGCTAGAGGAACTGTGGCAAAAAAACATGATACTTCTGTTTGTATCGATGATATTTTATCTACTTCCCTTATGAAAGGACTTTGCTTTTCTCCAAAACCATTTTTACTGTGATTTTCTCGGTCCATTGCATACGAATTCCACAAAAGTTTGTCCGGATATGACTGGATGAAACCGGAAATATATGGTTTTGTTTTGGCTAACTCAATCCCAAATATTGCTCCAGCCACTGTGTTTGTTTTTTCTGGATATTATCAACGGACTTCATTGTTTCGAATGTTTTTTTATCGGGGAACATTTTATTTTGAGCTTGGATACAGTAATTCGTTCCACAAGGAGACACCAGCTGAACATATTCGTATTTTCTAGGGAGAAAGCTAGAGGAACTGTGGCAAACAAACATGATATTTCTGTTTGTCTAGATGACATTTTATGCACTAACCTTACGAAAAGACTGTGCTGTTCTCCAAAACTATTTTTAATGTGATTTCCTCGGTCCATTGAATACGAATTCCACAACAGTTTGTCCGGGTATGACTGGATGAAACCGGAAATATCCGGTTGTGTTCGGGCTAACTCAATCCGAAATATTGTGAAAGCCTCTGTGTTGGTGTTTTCTGGATATTATCGAACGACTATATTGTTTTGAATATTTTTATCAGGGAACATTTAATTTTGTACCCTTGAAACACTAATTGGTTCATCATGGGGACACCAGCTCTACACATTTGTATTTTCTAGGGAGAAAGCTAGAGGAACTGCGGCAAACAAACATGATATCTCTGTTTGCCTAGATGACATTTTATGCACTTGCTTTACGAAAAGAGTTTGCTGTTCTCCAAAACTATTTTTAATGTGATTTTCTCGGTCTATTGCATACGAATTCCACACCAGTTTCTCCGGATATGACTGGATGAAACCGGAAATATTCGGTTGATTTTTGCCTAACTCAATCCCAGATATTGTTACCGCTTCTGTGTTTGTGTATTCCTGATATTATCTATGGACTTTATTGTTTTGAATCTTTTTTTTCAGGAAACATTTAATTTTCTGCTTGGAAACACTAATTGGTTCCACATGGAGACACCAGCTCTACACATTCGTATTTTCTAGGGAGAAAGCTTGAGGAACTGCGGCAAACAAATATGATAATTCTGTTTGTATAGATGACATTTTATGCACTTGCCTAATAAAAAGACTTTGCTTTTCTCCAAAACCATTTGTACTGTGATTTTCTCGGTCCATTGCATACGAATTCCACACCAGTTTGTCCGGATATGACTGGATGAAACCGGAAATATCTGGTTTTGTTTTGGCTAACTCAATCCGAAATATTGCTACAGACTCTGTGTTTCTGTTATCTGGATATTATCGATGGACTTATTGTTTTGAATGTTTTTATCAGGGAGCATTTAATTTTCTGCTTGGAAACACTAATTGTTTCCACATGGAGACACCAGCTCTACACATTCGTATTTTCTAGGGAGAAAGCTGGAGGAACTGCGGCAAACAACATGATATTTCTGCTTGTATAGGTGACATTTGATGCACTTGCCTAACGAAGACTTTGCTTTTCTCCAAAACCATTTCTACTGTGATTTTCTCGGTCCATTGCATACGAATTCCACACCAGTTTGTCCGGATATGACTGGATGAAACCGGAAATATCCGGTGGTGGTTTGGCTAACTCAATCTGAAATATTGTGAAAGCCTCTGAGTTTGTGTTTTCTGGATATTATCGATGGACTTTATTGTTTTGAATATTTTTATCAGGGAACATTTAATTTTGTACCATTGAAACACTAATTGGTTCAACGTGGGGACACCAGCTCGACACATTCGTATTTTCTAGGGAGAAAGCTAGAGCAACTGCGGCAACCAAAATGATATTTCTGTTTGTCTAGATGACATTTTATGCACTTGCCTTACGAAAAGACTTTGCTGTTCTCCAAAACTATTTTTACTGTGATTTTCTCGGTCCATTGTATACAAATTCCACACCAGTTTGTCCGGATATGACTGGATGTAACCGGAAATATCCGGTGTTGCTTTGGCTAACTCAAACCGAAATATTTTGAAAGCCTCTGTGTTTTTTTGTTTTCTGGATATTATCAACGGACTTTAGGTTTTTGAATGTTTTTTATTGGAGAACATTTTATTTTGAGTTGGATACAGTAATTCGTTCCACAAGGAGACAGTAGCTGAACATATTCTTATTTTCTAGGGAGAAAGCTAGAGGAACTGTGGCAAACAAACATGATCTTTCTGTTTGTATAGATGACAATTTATACACTTGCCTAACGAAAAGACTTTGCTTTTCTCCAAAACCATTTTTACTGTGAATTTCTCGGTCCATTGCATAATAATTCCACACCATTTTGTCGAGATATGACTTGATGATACCGGAAATACCTGGTTTTGTTTTGGCTAACTCACTCCCAGATATTGCTACATCCTCAGTGTTCTTGCATTCCTGATATTATCTACGGACTTTATTGTATTGAATGTTTAGTATCAGGGAACATTTAATTTTGTACCGTTGAAACACTAATTGTTTCCACATGGAGACACCAGCTCTACACATTCGTATTTTCTAGGGAGAAAGTTAGAGGAACTGCGGCAAACAAACATGATATTTCTCTTTGTATAGATGACATTTTATGCACTTGCCTAACGAAAAGATTTTGCTTTTCTCCAAAACCATTTTTACTGTGATTTTCTGGTCCATTGCTTACGAATTCCTCTCCAGTTTGTCCGGATATGACTGGATGAAACCGGAAATATCCGGTTTTGTTTTTGCTAACTCATTTCCAGATATTGCTACATCCTCAGTGTTTGTGTATTCCTGATATTATCCAAGACTTTATTGTTTTGAATGTTTTTTATCAGGGAACATTTAATTTTCTGCTTGGAAACACTAATTGGTTCCACATGGAGACACCAGCTGTACATATTCATATTTTCTAGGGAGAAAGCTAGAGGAACTGCTGTAAACAAACATGATATTATTGTTTGTTTAGATGGCATTTTATGCACTTGCCTAAGAAAAGTTTTTCTATTCTCCAAAACTATTTTTACTGTGATTTTCTCGGTCCATTGCATACAAATTCCACACCAATTTGTCCGTATATGACTGGATGAAAGCGGAAATATCTGGTTTTGTTTTGGCTAACTCAATTCCAGATATTCCTATATCCTCTGTTTGTGCATTCCTGATATTATCTATGGACTTTATTGTTTTGAACATTTTTTATCAGGGAACATTTAATTTTGTAATTGGAAACACTAATTGATTCCACATGGAGACACCAGCTCTACACATTCGTATTTTCTAGGGAGAAAACTAGAGGAACTGCGGCAAACAAACATGATATTTCTGCATGTAGAGATGACATTTTATGCACGTGTCTAACGAAAAGACTTTGCTTTTCTCCAAAACCATTTTTACTGTGATTTTCTCGGTCCATTGCATAAGAATTCCACACCAGTTTGTCCGGATATGACTGGATGAAAACAGAAATATCCAGTATTTTTTTGGCTAACACAATCCGAAATATTGTGAAAGCCTATGTGTTTGTGTTTTTTGGATATTAACGATGTTCTATATTGTTTTGAATGTTTTTATCAGGGAACATTTAATTTTGTACCGTTGAAACACTAATTGGTTCACAATGGGAAAACGAGCTCTACACATTTGTATTTTCTAGGGAGAAACCTAGAGGAACTGCGGCAAACAAACATGATATTTCTGTTTGTATAGATGACATATTATGCACTAGCCTAACAAAAAAACTTTGGTTTTCTCCAAAACCATTTTTACTGTGGTTGTCGCGGTCCATTTCATAGAATTCCACACTAGTTTGTCCGCATATGATTGGATGAAACCGGAAATATCCGGTTGATTTTTGCCTAACTCAATCCCAGATATTGTTACCGCCTCTGTGTTTGTTTATTCCTGATATTATCCACGGACTTTATTGTTTTGAATGTTTTTTTTCAGGAAACATTTAATTTTGTGCTTGGAAACACTAATTGATTCCACATGAACACACCAGCTCTAAACATTCTTATATTATAGAAAGAAAACTAGAAGAACTGCGGCAAAAAAAATGACATTTCTGTTTGTATAGATGACATTTGATGCACTTGCTTAACGTAAAGACTTTGCTTTTCTCCAAAACCATTTTTACTGTGATTTTCTCGGTCCATTGCATACGAATTCCACACCATTTTGTCTGTATATGCCTGGAAGAAACCGGAAATATCCAGTTTATTTTTGGCTAACACAATCCCAAATATTGTTACCGCCTCTGTGTTTGTGTATGCCGGATATTATCCACGGACTTTATTGTTTTGAATGTTTCTTTATCAGGGAACATTTAATTTTCTGCTTGGAAACACTAATTCTTTCCACATGGAGACACCAGCTCCACACATTCGTATTTTCTAGGGAGAAAGCTAGCTGAACTGCGGAAAATAAACATGATATTTCTGTTTGTGTAGATGACATTAGATGCATTTGCCTGATGAAATCACTTTGCGTTTCTCGAAAACCATTTGTACTGCGATTTTCTCGGTCCATTGCATACGAATTCCACACCACTTTGTCCGTATATGCCTGGATGAAACCGGAAATATCTGCTTTTGTTTTGGCTAACTCAATCCCAGATATTGCTACAGCCTCTGTTTTTTTTTTTTCTGGATATTATCCACAGACTTTATTGTTTAGAATGTTTTTTATCGGGGAACATTTTGTTTTTAGCTTGAATATAGTAATTGGTTCCACATGAAGACACCATCTCTACATATTAATATTTTGTAGGGGGAAAGCTAGAGGATCTGCCACAAACAAACATGATAGATCTGTTTGTATAGATGACATTTGATGCACTTGACTAAAGAAAAGATTTTGCTTTTCTCCAAAACCATTTCTCCTGTGATTATCTGGTCCATTGCATATGAATTCAAGAACAGTTTGTCCGGATATGACTGGATGAAACTGGAAATATCCGGTTGATTTTTGGCTAACACAATCCCATATATTGTTACCGCCTCTGTGTTTGTGTATGCCTGATATTATCCACGGACTTTATTGTTTTGAATGTTTTTTATCAGGGAACATTTAATTTTCTGCTTGGAAACACTAATCCTTTCCACATGGAGACACCAGCTCTACACATTCGTATTTTCTAGGAAGAAAGCTAGAGGAACTGTGGCAAACAAACATGATATTTCTGTTTGTATAGATGACATTTGATGCACTTGCCTAACGAAAAGACTTTGCTTTTCTCCAAAACCATTTTTACTGTTATTTTCTCGGTCCATTGCATACGAATTCCACACCAGTTTCTCCAGATATGACTGGATGAAACCGGAAATATTCGGTTGATTTTTGCCTAACTCAATCCCAGATATTGTTACCGCTTCTGTGTTTGTGTATTCCTGATATTATCTATGGACTTTATTGTTTTGAATCTTTTTTTTCAGGAAACATTTAATTTTCTGCTTGGAAACACTAATTGGTTCCACATGGAGACACCAGCTCTACACATTCGTATTTTCTAGGGAGAAAGCTGGAGGAACTGCGGCAAACAAATATGATAATTCTGTTTGTATAGATGACATTTGATGCACTTGCCTAACGAAAAGAATTTGATTTTCTCCAAAACCATTTGTACTATGATTTTCTCGGTGCATTGCATACGAATTCCACACCAGTTTGTCCGGATATGACTGTAGGAAACCAGAAATATCCGGCTGTGTTTTGGCTACCTCAATCCCAGATATTGCTACAGCCTCTGTTTGTTTTTTCTGGATATTAACCACAGACTTCATTGTTTAGAATGTTTTTTATCAGGGAATATTTTATTTTTAGCATGGATATAGTAATGGGTTCCACATGGAAACACCAGCTCTACACATTCATATTTTCTTGGGAGAAAGCTAGAGGAACTGCGGCAAACCAACATGATCTTTCTGTTTGTATAGATGACATTTTATGCACTTGCCTAATAAAAAGACTTTGCTTTTCTCCAAAACCATTTGTACTGTGATTTTCTCGGTCCATTGCATACGAATTCCACACCAGTTTGTCCGGATATGACTGGATGAAACCGGAAATATCTGGTTTTGTTTTGGCTAACTCAATCCGAAATATTGCTACAGACTCTGTGTTTCTGTTTTCTGGATATTATCGATGGACTTATTGTTTTGAATGTTTTTATCAGGGAGCATTTAATTTTCTGCTTGGAAACACTAATTGTTTCCACATGGAGACACCAGCTCTACACATTCGTATTTTCTAGGAAGAAAGCTGGAGGAACTGCGGCAAACAACATGATATTTCTGCTTGTATAGGTGACATTTGATGCACTTGCCTAACGAAAAGACTTTGCTTTTCTCCAAAACCATTTTTACTGTTATTTTCTCGGTCCATTGCATACGAATTCCACACCAGTTTCTCCGGATATGACTGGATGAAACCGGAAATATTCGGTTGATTTTTGCCTAACTCAATCCCAGATATTGTTACCGCTTCTGTGTTTGTGTATTCCTGATATTATCTATGGACTTTATTGTTTTGAATCTTTTTTTTCAGGAAACATTTAATTTTCTGCTTGGAAACACTAATTGGTTCCACATGGAGACACCAGCTCTACACATTCGTATTTTCTAGGGAGAAAGCTTGAGGAACTGCGGCAAACAAATATGATAATTCTGTTTGTATAGATGACATTTTATGCACTTGCCTAATGAAAAGACTTTGCTTTTCTCCAAAACCATTTGTACTGTGATTTTCTCGGTCCATTGCATACGAATTCCACACCAGTTTGTCCGGATATGACTGGATGAAACCGGAAATATCTGGTTTTGTTTTGGCTAACTCAATCCGAAATATTGCTACAGACTCTGTGTTTCTGTTTTCTGGATATTATCGATGGACTTATTGTTTTGAATGTTTTTATCAGGGAGCATTTAATTTTCTGCTTGGAAACACTAATTGTTTCCACATGGAGACACCAGCTCTACACATTCGTATTTTCTAGGGAGAAAGCTGGAGGAACTGCGGCAAACAACATGATATTTCTACTTGTATAGGTGACATTTGATGCACTTGCCTAACGAAGACTTTGCTTTTCTCCAAAACCATTTCTACTGTGATTTTCTCGGTCCATTGCATACGAATTCCACACAAGTTTGTCCGGATATGACTGGATGAAACCGGAAATATCCGGTTTTGTTTTGGCTAACTCAATCCGAAATATTGCTACAGACTCTGTGTTTGTGTTTTCTGGATATTATCGATGGACTGATTGTTTTGAATGTTTTTATCAGGGAAAATTTAATTTTCTGCTTGGAAACACTAATTGGTTCCACATGGAGACACCAGCTCTACACATTCGTATTTGCTAGGGAGAAAGCTAGAGGAACTGCGGCAAACAAACATGATCTTTCTGTTTGTATAGATGACATTTGATGCACTTGCCTAACGAAAAGACTTTGCTTTTCTCCAAAACCATTTCTACTGTGATTTTCTCGGTCCATTGCATACGAATTCCACACCAGTTTCTCCGGATATGGCTGGATGAAACCGGAAATATCCGGTTGATTTGTGCCTAACTCAATCCCAGATATTGTTACCGCCTCTGTGTTTGTGTTTTCCTGATATTATCCGCGGACTTATTATTTTGATTGTTTTTATCAGGGAAAATTTAATTTTCTGCTTGGAAACACTAATTGGTTCCACATGGAGACACCAGCTCTACACATTCGTATTTTCTAGGAAGTAAGCTAGAGGAACTGTGGCAAACAAACATGATATTTCTGTTTGTATAGATGACATTTGATGCACTTGCCTAACGAAAAGACTTTGCTTTTCTCCTAAAACCATTTGTACTGTGATTTTCAAGTCCATTGCATACGAATTAAAGAACAGTTTGTCCGGTTATGATTGGATGAAACCGGAAATATCTGGTTGATTTTTACCTAACTCAATCCCAGATATTGTTACCGCCTCCGTGTTTGTGTATTCCTGATATTATCCACGGACTTTATTGTTTCGAATGTTTTTTTTCAGGAAACATTTAATTTTCTGCTTGGAAACACTAATTGGTTCCACATGGAGACACCAGCTCTACACATTCATATTTTCTAGGGAGAAAGCTAGAGGAACTGCAGGAAACATGATATTTCTGCTTGTATAGGTGACATTTGATGCACTTGCCTAACGAAAAGACTTTGCTTTTCTCCAAATCCATTTGTACTGTGATTTTCTCGGTCTATTGCATACGAATTCCACACCAGTTTGTCCGGATATGACTGTAGGAAACCAGAAATATCCGGTTGTGTTTTGGGTAACTCAATCCGAAATATTGCTACAGACTCTGTGTTTGTGTTTTCTGGATATTATCGATGGACTTATTGTTTTGAATGTTTTTATCAGGGAAAATTTAATTTTCTGCTTGGAAACACTAATTGTTTCCACATGGAGACACCAGCTCTACACATTCGTATTTTCTAGGAAGTAAGCTAGAGGAACTGCGGCAAACAAACATGATATTTCTGTTTGTATAGATGACATTTGATGCACTTGCCTAACGAAAAGACTTTGCTTTTCTCCAAAACAATTTGTACTGTGATTTTCAGGTCCATTGCATACGAATTAAACAACAGTTTGTCCGGTTACGATTGGATGAAACCGGAAATATCCGGTTGATTTTTACCTAACTCAATCCCAGATATTGTTACCGCCTCCGTGTTTGTGTATTCCTGATATTATCCACGTACTTTATTGTTTTGAATGTTTTTTTTCAGGAAACATTTAATTTTCTGCTTGGAAACACTAATTGTTTCCACATGGAGACACCAGCTCTACACATTCATATTTTCTAGGGAGAAAGCTAGAGGAACTGCGGCAAACAAACATGATATTTCTCCTTGTATAGGTGACATTTGATGCACTTGCCTAACGAAAAGACTTTGCTTTTCTCCAAAACCATTTCTACTGTGATTTTCTCGGTCCATTGCATATGAATTCCACACCAGTTTGTCCGGATATGACTGGATGAAACCGGAAATATCCAGTTGATTTTTGCCTAACTCAATCACAGATATTGTTACCGCCTCTGTGTTTGTGTTTTCTGGATATTATCGATGGACTTATTGTTTTGAATGTTTTTATCAGGGAAAATTTAATTTTCTGCTTGGAAACACTAATTGCTTCCACATGGAGACACCAGCTCTACACATTCGTATTTTCTAGGGAGAAAGCTGGAGGAACTGCGGCAAACAACATGATATTTCTGCTTGTATAGGTGACATTTGATGCACTTGCCTAACGAAGACTTTGCTTTTCTCCAAAACCATTTCTACTGTGATTTTCTCGGTCCATTGCATACAAATTCCACACCATTTTGTCCGGATATGACTGTAGGAATCCAGAAATATCCGGTTGTGTTTTGGGTAACTCAATCCGAAATATTCCTACAGACTCTGTGTTTTCTGGATATTATCAATGGACTTATTGTTTTGAATGTTTTTATCAGGGAACATTTAATTTTGTACCGTTGAAACAATAATTGATTCCACATGTACACACCAGCTCTACACCTTCGTATTTTCTGGGGAGAAAGCTGGAGGAACTGCGGCAAACAAACATGATATTTCTGTTTGTATAGATGACATTTGATGCACTTCCCTAACGAAAAAACTTTGCTTTTCTCCAAAACCATTTTTACTGTTATTTTCTCGGTCTATTGCATACGGATTCTACACCAGTTTGTCCGGATATGACTGGATGAAACCGGAGATATCCGGTTTTGTTTTGGTTAACTCAATCCCAGATATTGTTACCGCCTCCGTGTTTGTGTATTCCTGATATTATCCACGGACTTTATTGTTTTGAATGTTTTTTATCAGGGAACATTTAATTTTCTGCTTGGAAACACTAATTGCTTCCACATGGAAACACCAGCTCTACACATTCGTATTATCTAGGGAGAAAGCTGGAGGAACTGCGGCAAACAAGCATGATATTTCTGTTTGTATAGATGACATTTGATGCACTTGCCTAACGAAAAGACTTTGCTTTTCTCCAAAACCATTTTTACTGTGATTTTCTCGGTCCATTGCATACGAATTCCACACCAGTTTGTCCGGATATGACTGTAGGAAACCAGAAATATCTGGTTGTGTTTTGGGTAACTCAATCCGAAATATTGCTACAGACTCTGTGTTTGTGTTTTCTGGATATTATCGATGGACTTATTGTTTTGAATGTTTTTATCAGTGAACATTTAATTTTGTACCGTTGAAACACTAATTGTTTCCACATGGAGACACCAGCTCTACACATTCATATTTTCTAGGGAGAAAGCTGGAGGAACTGCGGCAAACAAACATGATATTTCTGTTCGTATAGATGACATTTTATGCACTTGCCTAACGAAAAGACTTTGCTTTTCTCCAAAAGCATTTCTACTGTGATTTTCTCGGTCCATTGCATACGGATTCCACACCAGTTTCTCCGGATATGGCTGGATGAAACCGGAAATATCCGGTTGATTTGTGCCTAACTCAATCCCAGATATTGTTACTGCCTCTGTGTTTCTGTTTTCCTGATATTATCCACGGACTTTATTGTTTTGAATGTGTTTTTTCAGGAAACATTTAATTTTCTGCTTGGAAACACTAATTGTTTCCACACGTACACACCAGCTCTACACATTCGTATTTTCTAGTGAGAAATCTAGAGGAACTGCGGCAAACAAACATTATATTTCTGCTTGTATAAGTGACATTTGATGCACTTGCCTAACGAAAAGACTTTGCTTTTCTCCAAAACCATTTCTACTGTGATTTTCTCGGTCCATTGCATACGAATTCCACACCAGTTTGTCCAGATATGACTGTAGGAAACCAGAAACATCCGGTTGTGTTTTGGGTAACTCAATCCGAAATATTGCTATAGACTCTGTGTTTGTGTTTTCTGGATATTATCGATGGACTGATTGTTTTGAATGTTTTTATCAGGGAACATTTAATTTTGTACCGTTGAAACACTAATTGTTTCCATATGTACACACCAGCTCTACACCTTCGTATTTTCTAGGGAGAAAGCTGGAGGAACTGCGGCAAAGAAACATGATATTTCTGTTTGTATAGATGACATTTGATGCACTTGCCTAACGAAAAGACTTTGCTTTTCTCCAAAACCATTTCTACTGTCATTTTCTCGGTCCATTGCATACGAATTCCACAACAGTTTGTCCGGATGTGACTGGTTTAAACCGGAAATATCCGGTGTTGTTATGTCTAACTCAATCCGAAATATTTTGAAAGTCTCTGTGTTGGTGTTTTCTGGATATTATCAACGGACTTTAGGTTTTTGAATGTTTTTTATTGGGGAACATTTTATTTTGAGCTTGGATACAGTAATTCGTTCCACAAGGAGACACCAGCTGAACATATTCTTATATTCTAGGGAGAAAGCTAGAGGAACTCTGGCAAACAAACATGATATTTCTGTTTGTATAGATGACATTTTATGCACTTTCCTAACGAAAAGACTTTGCTATTCTCCAAAACCATTTTTACTGTGATTTTCTCGGTCCATTGCATACGAATTCCACAACAGTTTGTCCGGATATGACTGGATGAAAACAGAAATATCCGGTGGTGGTTTGGCTAACTCAAACCGAAATATTGTGAAAGCCTCTGTGTTTGTGTTTTCTGGATATTATTGATGGACTTTATTGTTTTGAATATTTTTATCAGGGAACATTTAATTTTGTACCGTTGAAACACTAATTGGTTCATCATGGGGACACAAGCACTACACATTCATATTTTCTAGGGAGAAAGCTAGAGGAACTGTGGCAAACAAACATGATATTTCTGTTTCTATAGATGACATTTTATGCAGATGCCTAAAGAAAAGACTTTGCTGTTCTCCAAATCCATTTCTACTGTGATTTTCTCGATCCATTGCATACGAATTCCACACCAGTTTGTCCGGATATGACTGGATGAAACCGGAAATATATGATACTGTTTTGGCTAACTCAATTCGAAATATTGTGAAAGCCTCTGTGTTTGTGTTATCTGGATATTATCAACGGACTTTAGGTTTTTGAATGTTTTTTATCAGGGAACATTTTATTGTGAGCTTGGATACAGTAATTCGTTCCACAAGGAGACACCAGCTCTAACATTCGTATTTTCTAGGGAGAAACTAGAGGAACTGTGACAAAGAAACATGATATTTCTCTTGGTATAGATGACATTATATGCACTTGCATAACGAAAAGACTTTGCTATTCTCCAAAACCATTTTTACTGTGATTTTCTCGGTCCATTGCATACGAATTCCACACCAATTTTTCCAGATCTGACTGGATGAAACCGGAAATATCAGGTTTTTTTTTAGCTAACTCAACCCAGATATTGTTACCGCCTCTGTGTTTGTGTATTCCAGATATTATCCACAGACTTTATTGTTTTGAATGTTTCTTTACAGGAAACATTTAATTTTCTGCTTGGAATCACTAATTGTTTCCACATGGAGACACCAGCTCTACGCATTGCTATTTTCTAGGGAGAAAGCTAGAGGAACTGCGGCAAAAAATCATGATATTTCTGTTTGTATCGATGATATTTTATCTACTTCCCTTATGAAAAGACTTTGCTTTTCTCCAAAACCATTTTTACTGTGATTTTCTTTTTCCACTGCAAACGAATTCCACACCAGTTTTTCCGTATATGATTGTATGAAACTGGAAATAACTGTTTTTTTTTTTTTTTTGGTTAACTCAATCTGAAATATTGCTACAGCCTCTGTGTTTGTGTATTCCTGATATTATCTACAGACTTTATGTTTTTGAATGTTTTTTTTTTAGGGAACATTTAATGTTGCGCTCGGAAACAAAAATTTGTTCCACATGGAGACACCACCTCTGCACATTCGTATTTTCTAGGGAGAAAGCTAGAGGAACTGTGGCAAACATACATGAAATTTCTGTTTGTATAGATGACATTTTATGCACTTGCCTAACGAAAAGACTTTGCTTTTCTCCAAAACCAATTTTACTGCGATTTTCTTGGTCCAGTGCATATGAATCCACAGCAATTTGTCCTGATATGATTTAATGAAACCGGAAATATCCGGGTTTTTCTTTGCCTAACTGAATCCCAGATTTTTTACCGCCTCTGTTTTTGTGTATTCCTGATATTATCCACAGACTTTATTGTTTTGAATGCTTTTTACCAGGGAATATTTAATTTTGTACCGTTGAAACACTAATTGGTTCAATACGGGGATACCAGCTCTACACATTGGTATTTTCTAGGAAGAAAACTAGAGGAACTGCGGCAAACAAATATATTTCTGTTTGTATAGATGACATTTATGCACTTGCCAAACAAAAAGACTTTGCTTTTCTCCAAAACCATTTTTACTGTGCATATCTCAGTCCATTGTTCACGAATTCCACACCAGTTTGTCCGGATATGACTGGATGAAAACAGAAATACCCGGTGGTGGTTTGGCTAACTCAATCCGAAATATTGTGAAAGATTCTGTGTTTTTGTTTTCTGGATATTATCGATGGACTTTATTGTTTTGAATATTTTTATCAGGGAACATTTAATTTTGTACCGTTGAAACACTAATTGGTTCATCATGGGGACACCAGCTCTACACATTCGTATTTTCTAAGGAGACTGCTAGAAGAACTGCGGCAAACAAACATGATATTTCTGTTTGTATAGATGACATTTTATGCACTTGCCTAATGAAAAGACTTTGCTTTTCTCCAAAACCATTTTTACTGTGAATTTTTCGTTCATTGCATACGAATTCCACACCGGTTTGTCCGGATATGACTTGATGAAAACAGAAATATCCGGTATTGTTTTGGCTAACTCAATCAGAAATATTGTGAAAGCCTCTGTGTTTGTGTTTTCTGGATATTATCGATGGACTTTATTGTTTTGAATGCTTTTTGTCAGGGAACATTTTATTTTGAGCTTGGATACACTAATTTGTTGCACATGGAGACACCAGCTGAACATATTCGTATTTTCTAGGAAGAAAGCTACAGGAACTGCGGCAAACAAACATGATATTTCTGTTTGTATCGATGACATTTTATGCACTTGCCTAACGAAAGGACTTTGCTTTTCCCCAAAACCATTTTACTGTGATTTTCTCGGTCCATTGCATACGATTTTCGCACCAGTCTGTCAGGATGTGACTGGATGAAAACAGAAATATCCGGAGGTGTTTTGCTAACTCAATCCGAAATATTGTGAAAGCCTCTGTGTTTGTGTTTTCTGGATATTATTGATGGACTATATTGTTTTGAATGTTTTTATCAGGGAACATTTAATTTTGTACCATTGAAACACTAATTGGTTCATCATGGGGACACCAGCTCTAAACATTCGTTTTTTCTAGGGAGAAAGCTAGAGGAACTGTGGCAAACAAACATGATATTTCTGTTTGTCTAGATGACATTTCATGCACTTGCCTAAAAAAGACTTTGCTATTCTCCAAAACTATTTTTACTGTGATTTTCTCGGTCCATTGCATATGAATTCCACACCAGTTTGTCCAGATATGACTGGATGAAACCGGAAATGTCCGGTATTTTTTGGCTAACTCAATCCAAAATATTATGAAAGCCTCTGTGTTTGTGTTTTCTGGATATTATCAACGGACTTTAGGTTTTTGAATGTTTTTTATTGGGGAACATTTTATTTTGAGCTTGGATACAGTAATTCGTTCCACAAGGAGACACCAGCTGAACATATTCGTATTTTCAAGGAAGAAAGCTAAAGATACTGTGGAAAATAAACATGATATTTCTGTTTGTATCGATGACATTTTATGCACTTGGCTAATGAAAAGACTTTGCTATTCAACAAAACCATTTTTACTGTTATTTTCTCGGTCCATTGCATAAGAATTCCACACAAGTTTGTCCGGATAGGACTGGAAGAAACCAGAAATATCCGGTTTGTTTAGGCTAACTCAATCCCAGATATTGCTACAGCTTCTGTGTTTGTGTATTCCTGATATTATCCACGGACTTTATTGTTTTGAATGTTTTTTTATCAGGGAACATTTAATTTTGTACCTTTGAAACACTAATTGGTTCAATATGGGGACACTAGCTCTAAACATTGGTATTTTACACGGAGAAAGCTAGAGGAACTGCTGCAAACAAACATGATATTTCTGTTTGTATAGATGACATTTCATGCACTTGCCTAAAAAAGACTTTGCTATTCTCCAAAACCATTTTTACTGTGATTTTCTCGGTCCATTGCATACGAATTCCACACCAGTTTGTCCGGATATGACTGGATGAAACCGGTAATATCTGGTTTTGTTTTGGGTAACTCAATTCCAAATATTGCTCCAGGCACTGTGTTTGTTTTTTCTGGATATTATCAATGGACTTTATTGTTTTGAATGTTTTTTTATCGGGGAACATTTTATTTTGTGCTTGGATACAGTAAATAGTTGCACATGGAGACACCAGCTGAACATATTCGTATTTTCTACGGAGAAATCTAGAGGAACTTCGGCAAAGAACCATGATATTTCTGTTTGTATCGATGATATTTTATGCACTTGCCTAACGAAAAGACTTTGCTTTTCTCCAAAACCATTTTTACTGTGATTTTCTCCGTCCATTGCATACGAATTCCACACCCGTTTGTCCGGATATGACTGGATGAAACCAGAAATATCCGGTTGTGTTTTGCTAACTCAATCCGAAATATTGTGAAAGCCTCTGTTTTTGTGTTTTCTGGATATTATCGATGGCCTTTATTGTTTTGAATGTTTTTATCAGGGAACATTTAATTTTGTACCGTTGAAACACTAATTGGTTCATCCTGGGAACACCAGCTCTACACATTCGTATTTTCTAGGGAGAAAGCTAGAGGAACTTTGGCAAACACACATGATATTTCTGTTTGTATAGATGAAATTTTATGCACTTGCCTAACGAAAAGACTTTGCTATTCTCCAAAACCATTTTTACTGTGATTTTCTCGGTCCATTGCATACGAATTCCACACCAGTTTGTCCGGATATGACTGGATGTACACAGAAATATATGGTTTTTTTTGGCTAACTCAATCCCAAATATTGCTCTAGCCACTGTGTTTGTTTTTTCTGGATATTATCAACTGACTTTATTGTTTGGAATGTTTTTTTTTTTGGAACATTTTATTTTGAGATTGGATACCGTAATTAGTTGCACATGGAGACACCAGCTCTACACATTCGTGTTTTCTAGGGAGAAAGCTAGAGGAACTGCTGCAAAGAAACATGATATTTCTGTTTGTATCGATGACATTTTATGCACTTGCCTAACGAAAAGACTTTGCTATTCTCCAAAACCATTTTTACTCTGATTTTCTCGGTCCATTGCATACGAATTTAACACCAGTTTGTCCGGATATGACTGGATGAAACCAGAAATATCCGGTGGTGTTTTACTAACTCAATCCCAAATATTGTGAAAGCCTCTGTGTTTTTGTTTTCTCGGTATTATCAAAGGACTTTATTGTTTTGAATATTTTTATCAGGAAACATTTAATTTTGTACCGTAGAAACACTAATTGGTTCATCGTGGTGACACCACCTCTACACATTCATATTTTCTAGGGAGACTGCTAGAGGCACTACGCAAAGAAACATGATATTTCTGTTTGTGTAGATGACATTTTATGCACTTGCCTAATGAAAAGACTTTGCTTTTCTCCAAAACCATTTTTCTGTGATTTTCTGGGTACACTTCATATGAATTGCACACAAGTTTGTCTGGATATGACTGGATAAATCGGGAAACATCCCATTTTGATTTGGCTAACTCAATCGCAGATATTGCTACAGCCTCTGTGTTTGTGTATTCCTGATATTATCCACGGACTTTATTGTTTTGAATGCTTTTTATCAGGGAACATTTAATTTTGTACCGTTGAAACACTACTTGGTTGAACATGGGGACACCAGCTCTACACATTCATATTATCTAGGGAGAAAGCTAGAGGAACTGCAGCAATCAAAAATGATATTTCTGTTTGTATCTATGAGATTTTAGGCACTTGCCTAAGAAAAGACTTTGCTATTCTCTAAAAACCATTTTACTGTGATTTTCTCGGTCCATTGCATACAAATTCCACACCAGTTTGTCCGGATATGACTGGAAAAAACCGGATTTTTCCCGTTTTGTTTTGGCTAACTCAATCCCAGATATTGCTACAGCCTCTTTGTGTATTCCTGATATTATCCACGGACTTTATTGTTTTGAATGCTTTTTATCAGGGAACATTTAATTTTGTACCGTAGAAACACTAATTGGTTCCACATGGAGACACCAGCTCTACACATTCGTATTTTCTAGGGAGACTGCTAGAGGATCTGCGGCAAATAAACATGATATTTCTGTTTGTATAGATGACATTTTATACACTTGATTGACGAAAAGAGTTTGCTATTCTCCAAAACCATTTTTACTGTGATTATTTTGGTTCATTGCATACGAATTCCACACCACTTTGTCCAGATATGACTGGATGAAAGCAGAAATATCTGGTATTGTTTTGGCTAACTCAATCCGAAATATTGTGAAAGCCTCTGTGTTTGTGTTTTCTGGATATTATCAACGGACTTTATTTTTTTTCATTTTTTTAACTTTTATTTAATGAATATAAATTTCCATTGTACAGCTTATGGATTACAATGGCTTCCTTCTCCCATAACTTCACTCCCTCCGCAAGCCTCCCCTCTCCCGTTCCCTCTCCCCTTTCATTTGCATCAAGATTCATTTTCAATTCTCTTTATATACAGAAGATCAATTTAGTATATATGAAGTAAAGATTTCAACAATTTGCACCCACATAGAAACACAAAGGGAAACATACTTTTTGAGTACTAGTTATAGCATTAAATCACAATGTACAGTACATTAAGGACAGAGATCCCACATGAGGAGCAAGTGCACAGTGGCTCCTGTTGTTGACCCAACAAATTGACACTCTAGTTTATGGCACCAGTAACCATCCTAGGCTGTCATCATGAGTTGCCAAGGCTATGGAAGCCTTCCAAGTTTACCGACTCTGATCATATTTAGACAAGGTCATAAAAGACAGAGTGAGGATAGTAACCAATGATCCTAAGAGTGGCATTTACCAGGTTTGAACAATTGTACAGCATTAAGTGGGGGAGAGGACCATCAGTACACACAGGTTGGGAGTAGAGCCATTGGTGGTAGAGTAGAGGTTATGATTACAAAGGAATGAGGCCCAAGTGCACTAGACAGGGTCTAGAACAAAGGACAGAGTCATTATTAGAGGAGCTAAGAAAGGTGCTGTCTAAGCTACAAGTAATTTTCTGATTGAGAGGGAAACAGAACCTGATAGAAGGGGCTTGATAATAATCTGGTGGGCTTTAGGCCTTGTAAGTTAAGAGGCCCTGACCTATCTATCACTTCACATGGGGTATATCCTAAGGGATGTGTGAACCTCCTAGGGGAAGGCCCTCTGTTGACTTTCATTACTTGGCTGGCCTGGGAGGAGCGCTGGGCAGGTAAATGCAGGGGGCATCTCTAACAAGAAATTTACAGTTCTGCCTGCAATGTTGCTGACCCTACTTGACCAAACCCTCAGCTGCAGTGGTCACTTTGGAAGTTGGGCTGAGTGAAGGGCTTTTCAGCTTAGAGCCAATAAGATCTGTGGCTCTGACCTGGGC
This sequence comes from Lepus europaeus, assembly GCF_033115175.1. NCBI lineage: Eukaryota > Metazoa > Chordata > Mammalia > Lagomorpha > Leporidae > Lepus > Lepus europaeus. The sequence goes on along the minus strand of NW_026909428.1, from coordinate 626,598 downwards.
ATCCTTCGACTCCAGGGCAGGTCCATTTCCAGTGACCCAACTCTTGGCAGAGCTACCAGGGCTCTTCACAAGCTGACTTCTGCTGAAGCCCAGGCTTACCATATTGAAAGCCACTGCAGTGGACTGGCCTGTTGGGTCTCCTTGAGGGCAGATCACTGTACAGATCAGCCATTAATAGGCCTGCCACCCATTGCTTCTGATGCCGAGCTTTCTTTTCCTCCTGGTTTGTGTTAAAGCAGACCAGAGGATGCACGTCAAGGGAGTGCCCAAGTCCCATCTCTAAACTTCTGTGGCCTGAACTACAAGTCTATAGTCACAGGCATGTTCTGCAGTAGTTTTTCTAAGGTAGACAATGCCCATGAGGAAAATTATATTCTCACTTGAAAACTTTCTTTCCCTTTGGTCTGAAAGGGAGGTTTTTTCTACTTACTGTATACTTCGCTGATGGCAAAGTGAATCTACTATGAGATTATTAGTTAAGTTCTTATTTTGGCTATGCTATTACAGAAAAATGTTAGCCATCTCTTTTATAAGGTCTAAAGATTTAATTGTGCATCCTACAGATTCCTTTATAATAGAATTAGTTTCCTACCTTGAAGAGAATAGAGAAATGAAAGAACAAGTTGGGCTTAGAATAGAGAAATGAGGGAGCAAGTCCTAGATCGCTTACTGACAATAGCAATATCACATGAATACTTAGCAAACCATTTCAACCATTAGATAACAACTTAAGAAAACATTTACCAGAAGGTCCAATGCCTTCTATAAATTTTAAGAATCATGTATTTTGTTTGTTTGTTTGTTTGTTTTATTAAACTTTTATTTAATGAATATAAATTTCCAAAGTATAGCTCATGGGTTACAATGGCTTCCTCCCTCCCATAACCTCCCTCCCACCCGCAACCCTCCCCTTTCCCGCTCCCTTTCCCCTTCCATTCATGTAAAGATTCATTTTCAATTCTCTTTGCATACAGAAGATCAGTTTAGTATACATTAGGTAAAGATTTCAACATTTTGCCCATATAGCAACATAAAGTGAAAAAACTACCATTGGATTACCAATTATAGCATTAAATAGCAATGTACAGCACATTAAAGACAGAGATCCTACATAATTTTCTTTTCAAATTAATTAATTTTCTATGGCATTTCCACCTCAACACCGGGTTGTTTTTTTTTTTCATTTCCAATTCTCTTTATATACAGAAGATCACTTCAGTATATAATTAGTAAAGACCTCATCAGTTTGTGCCCACACAGAAACGCAAAGTATAAAAATACTGTTTCAGTACTAGTTATAGCATCACTTGGCTTTAGACGACACATTAGGGACAGATCCCACATGGGGTGTAAGTACACAGTGACTCCTGTTGCTGATTTAACAATTTGACACTCCTGTTCATGGCGTCAGTAATCTCCCTAGGCTCTAGTCATGAGTTGCCAGGGCTATGGAAGCCTTTAGAGTTCGCTGACTTTTATCTTATTCCAATAGGGTCATAGTCAAAGTGGAAGTTCTCTCCTCCCTTCGGAGAAGGGTACCTCCTTCTTTGATGGCTCTGTTCTTTCCACTGGGATCTCACTCACAGAGATCATTCATTTAGGTCTTTTTTTTCCATGATATCTTGGCTTTCCATGCCTGCTATACTCTCATGGGCTCTTCAGCCAGATCTGAATGCCTTGAGGGCTGATTCTGAGGCCAGAGTGTTGTTTAGGACATCTGCCATCCTATGAGTCTGCTGTGTATCCCACTTCCCATGTTGGATCTTTCTCTCCCTTTTTGATTCTATCAGTTAGTATTAGCAGATACTTGTCTTGTTTGTGTGATCTCTTTGACTCTTAGACCTATCAGAGCTATCAATTGTGAGCTGAAATTAATCACTTGGACTAGTGCGATGGCATTGGTGCATGCCATCTTGATGGGATTGTGTTGGAATCCCCTGGCACATTTCTAACTCAACCATTTGTGGCCAGTCCGATTGAGCATGTTCCAAATTGTTCATCTCCTCCCTCTCTTTTTCCACTCTTAGATTTAACAGGGATCACTTTTCAGTTAAAATTTAAACACCTAAGAATAATTGTGTGTTAATTACTGAGTTCAACCAATAGTACTAGAACAACAACAATGACAACAAATACTAAAAAGGATAAAGTATTACATTGTAGATCTAAAGTCAGGACAGGAGCTGATCAGTTCATTGTTGCTTATAGTGTCCATTTCACTTAACAGGTTTCCCCTTTGGCGCTCAGTTGTCACCGATCAGGGAAAACAAATGATATTTTTCTCTTTGGGACTGGCTTAATTCACTCAACATGATGTTTTCCAGATTGCTCCATCTTGTTGCAAATGACTGGGTTTCGTTGGTTCGTACTGCTGTATAGTATTCTATGGAGTACATGTCCCATAATTTCTTTATCCAGTCTACTGTTGATGGGCATTTGGGTTGGTTCCAGGTCTAAGCTATTGTGAATTGAGCTGCAATAAACATTAATGTGCAGATGGCTTTTTTATTTGCCAAATTAATTTCCTTTGGGTAAATTCCAAGGAGTGGGATGGCTGGGTTGTATGGTATGGTTATGTTCAGGTTTCTGGGGAATCTCCAGACAGACTTCCATAGTGGCTTAACCAGTTTGAATTCCCACCAACAGTGGGTTAGTGTCCCTTTTTCCCCACATCCTCTCCAGCATCTGTTGTTGGTAGATTTCTAAATGTGAGCCATTCTCACCGGGGTGAGATGGAACCTCATTGTGGTTTTGATTTGCATTTCTCTGATGGCTAGTGATCTTGAACATTTTTTCATGTGTCTGTTGGCCATTTGGATTTCCTCTTTAGAAAAATGTCTATTGAGGTCCTTGGCCCATCTCTTAAGTGGGTTGTTTCTTTTGTTGTTGTGGATTTTCTTGATTTCTTTGTAGATTCTGGTTATCAATCCTTTATCTGTAGTATAGTTTGCGAATATTTTTTCCCATTCTGTTGGTTGCCTTTTCACTTTCCTGACTGTTTCTTTTGAAGTACAGAAACTTCTCAATTTGATGCAATCCCAAATGTTAATTTTGGTTTTGACTGCCTGTGCTGTTGGAGTATTTTCCAGGAAGTCTTTGCTGTGCCTATATCTTGCAGGGTTTCTCCAATGCTCTCTAATAATTTGATGGTTTCGGGTCGTAGATTTAAGTCTTTAATCCATGTTGAGTGAATTTTTGTGTAAGGTGATAGGTATGGGTCTTGCTTCAAGCTTCTGCATGTGGAAATCCAATTTTCCCAGCACCATTTATTGAATAGACTGTCCTTATTCCAGGGATTAGATTTGGATCTTTGGTCAAATATAAGTTGGCTGTAGATGTTTGGATTGATTTCTGGTGTTTCTATTCTGTTCCATTGGTCTATCCTTCTGTTTCTGTACCAGTACCATGCTGTTTTGATAACAACTGCCCTGTAGTATGTCCTAAAATCAGGTATTGTGATGCCTCCGGCTTTGTTTTTTTTTGTACAGGATTGCTTTGGCTATTCGAGGTCTTCTGTGTCTCCATATGAATTACAGCATCATTTTTTCCAGATCTGAGAAGAAGGTCTTCGGGATCTTGATGGTTATTGCATTGAATGTATAAATTGCTTTTGGGAGAATAGACATTTTGATGATATTGATTCTTCCAATCCATGAGCATGGAAGATTTCTCCATTTTTTGGTATCCTCTTCTATTTCTTTCTTTAAGGTTTTGTAGTTTTCATCGTAGAGATCTTTAACGTCTTTGGTTAAGTTTATTCCAAGGTATTTGATTGTTTTTGTAGCTATTGTGAATGGGATTGATTTTAGAAGTTCTTCCTCAGCCGTGGCATTGCCTGTGTATACAAAGGCTGTTGATTTTTGTGCATTGATTTTATATCCTGCTACTTTGCCAAACTCTTCGATGAGTTCCAGCAGTCTCTTAGTAGATTTCTTTGGGTCCCCTAAATAAAGAATCATATCATCTGCAAAGAGGGATAGTTTGAGTTCGTCCTTCCCGATTTGTATCCCTTTAATTTCTTTTTCTTGCCTAATAGCTCTGGCCAAAACTTCCAGAACTATATTGAATAGCAGTGGTGAGAGAGGGCATCCCTGTCTGGTACCAGATTTCAGTGGAAATGCTGCCAACTTCTCTCCATTCAATAGGATGTTGGCCGTGGGTTATTCATATATTGCTTTGATTGTATTAAGGAATGTTCCTTCCATACCCAGTTTGCTTAGAGTTTTCATCATGAAAGGGTGTTGTATTTTATCAAATGCTTTCTCTGCATCTATTGAGAGAATCATATGGTTTTTCTTCTGCAGTCTGTTAATGTAGTGTATTACGTTGATTGTTTTGCGAATGTTGAACCATCCCTGCATACCGGGGATGAATCCAACTTGGTCTCGGTGGATGATCTTTCTGATGTGTTGTTGTATTCTATTGGCCAGAATTTTATTGAGGATTTTTGCATCTATGTTCATCAGGGATATTGGTCTGTAATTCTCTTTCAATGTTGCGTCTCTTTCTGGCTTAGGAATTAAGGTGATGGTGGCTTCATAGAAGGAATTTGGGAGGATTCCCTCTTTTTCGATTGCTCTGAATAGTTTGAGAAGAATTGGAGTTAGTTCTTCTCTAAATGTCTGGTAGAACTCAGCAGTGAATCCATCTGGCCCTGGGCTTTTCTTTGTTGGGAGGGCCTTTATTACTGTTTCAATTTCTGTGTCAGTTATTGGTCTGTTTAGGTTTTCTGGCTCAATTTAGGGAGGTTGTATGTGTCCAAGAATCTGTCCATTTCTGATAGATTTCCCTGTTTGCTGGCATACAAGTCCTTGTAGTAATTTCTGATGATTCTTTTTATTTCTGTGGCGTCTGTTGTTACGTTTCCCATTTCATCTCTGATCCTATTGATTTGGGTCTTTTCTCTTCTTTTTTTAGTTAGTTGGGCCAATGGGGTGTCAATTTTGTTTATTTTTTCAAAAAACCAGCTCCTCGTTTGGCTGATTTTTTGTAATGTTTTTTTGGATTCAATCCTGTTGATTTCTTCTCTGATTTTAATTATTTCTCTTCTCCTACTGGGTTTGGGTTTGGTTTGCTGCAGATTTTCTAGATCCTTGAGATGACTTGAAAGCTCATCTATTTGGTGCCTTTCCAATTTCTTGATGTAGGCACCTATTGATATAAACTTTCCTCTTAACACTGCTTTTGTTGTATCCCATAGGTTTTGGTATGTTGTGCTGTTATCCTCATTTACTTCCAGAAAATTTTTGATTTCTCTTTTAATTTCTTCTATGACCCATTGTTCATTCAGGAGCATGTTGTTCAATCTCCATGTGTTTGCACGTGCTCTGGGGATTCCTGAGTTGCCAATTTCCAATTTCATTCCTTTGTGGTCTGAGAAGCTGCATGGTATGATTCTAATTCTTCTGAATTTGCTGAGACTTGCTTTATGGCCTAGTATGTGGTCAATCCTAGAGAGGGTTCCATGTACTGCTGAGAAGAATGTAAAGTCCTTAGATGTAGGATGGAATGTTCTGTAGATATCTGTTAGATCCATTTGGGCTATAGTGTCATTTAAATCTACTGTCTCCTTGTTGATCTTCTGTCCTGTTGATCTGTCTATCTCTGAGAGTGGAGTATTGAAGTCCCCCAGTACTATTGTATTGGGGTCTAAGTCTCCCTTTAAGTCCCTTAACAAGTCTTTTAAATAAGCTGGTGCCCTGTAATTAGGTGCATATACATTGATAATCGTTATATCTTCCTGTTGAATGGATCCCTTAATCATTATATAGTGCCCCTCTTTGTCTCTCCTAACAGTTTTTGTGGTAAAGTTTATGTTGTCCGAAATTAAGATGGCTACGCCCGCTCTCTTTTCATTTCTGTTGGCATGGTATATCTTTTTCCAGCCTTTCACTCTTAGCTTGTATGGATCATTGTTGGATAGATGGGTTTCTTGTAAGCAGCAAAAGGATGGGTTTTGTTCCTTAACCCAATCAGCCAATCGGTGTCTTTTAACTGGACAGTTCAAGCCATTAACATTCAATGTGACTATTGAGAAGGAGTAACTTTGCCCTGCCATTAGCCAAAGATACTTTCTAATATATGGTTTGAGATTCCTGTGATCTTTTGGTGTGAGGTTTCCTACCTTTACCTTCTTTCATATTGGTGACCGTGTTTCTGTGTTTCTGTATGTAACACATCTTTAAGCATGTTTGCAGGGCTGGACGAGTGGCGACAAATTCTTTCAATGTCTGTTTGCTGTGAAAGGTCTTTATTTCACCTTCATTCATAAATGAGAGCTTTGCAGGATATAGTATTCTGGGCTGGCAGTTTTTCTCTCTTAGCACCTGGGCTATGTCTCGCCATTCTCTCCTAGCTTGCAGGGTTTCTGAAGAGAAGTCAGCTGTGAGTCTAATTGGAGATCCTCTGAGAGTAATCTGACGTTTCTCTCTTGCACATTTTAGGATCTTTTCTTTGTGTTTCACTGTGGTGAGTTTGATTACGACGTGTCGTGGTGAGGATCTCTTTTGGTCATGTTTATTAGGGGTTCTATGAGCTTCCTGTATTAGGATGTCTCTGTCTTTCTCCAAACCTGGGAAATTTTCTGCTATTATCTCACTAAAAAGGCCTTCTAATCCTTTCTCTCTCTCCATGCCTTCAGGTACTACTAGAATCCGAATGTTGGGTTTTTTAAGAGTATCCTGTAGATTCCTGACAGTATTTTTTAGATTTCTGATTTCTTCTTCTTTTCTTTGATTTGATTGTTTCCTTTCCTGTTCTCTGTCTTCTAAGTCTGATATTCTCTCTTCTGCTTCGTCCATTCTGTTTTTAAGACTCTCTAATGTGTTTGTCATTTGATCTATTGAATTCTTCATTTCATTATGATTTCTCGTCACTATCACAGTTTCTTGTTCCACTAGTTGTTTCAATTCATTTTGATTCCTCCTTAATATTTCATTTTCACGAGAGAGATTTTCTATCTTGTCTATGAAGGATTTCTGTAGTTCAAGAATTTGTTTTTGAGAACTTCTTAATGTTCTTATCAATTTTTTTCAGATCTGCTTCTTGCATTTCTTCAATCTCCTCATCTTCATAATCTTGAATTGGGGTGTCTTTTTCATTTGGTGGTGTCATAGTGTCTTCAATGTTCTTGTTACCTTGGTTTTTGCGTTTGTTGTTTGGCATGTTGGAGATATTTGGTTTCTTCACTGTGGTGTTTTTTCTTGTTACACTGTGGCTCTATATTAAGTGGACTGTCTGCTTTCAGTGGAGTCTTAGAGGCTTGAGATGAGTGTGGACTGAGAGCTGTGTTTGGTTCCTCGGGGCTGAGGGTGTGTCAAAGATGACACTCCCAGGTTAGGTGTGGTAAATCTCTCTCTTTTTTGATTCAAAAGGGAAGTAATTCCGCACAGCTGAATGTAATTGGAGGTAGTTAGCAGGCAAATAATATACCCACAGGAGCCAGAGATCGGAAGCTCTTTCCCAAGGACCACACAGGGAATCTCTGCTGCCCTCAGTGTGGGCTCCAATTCTCCTGCAATCTCCCACTGGGTTGCCAAGTTAGATGCTAATCTCCTGCTATTTCACCCCTCCCCCCAGAGTCAGGTTTTTCTGCTAGGCTCAGGGCTGGTGCAGACCTGAGGTCGCCCTGCTTATGACGTATGTCCAAAATGGCGCCTGCTCTGTCTTGCTCGCCTTTGAGAAATGAGCGGAGAGAGAGAATCTTGTGTCCGTATCGGTCGCTTTTTTTATTTTTTTCCTCTCTCTCTTCTAGTTAGCCTGGTGAACTATTCCCCACGAAGTTTCAAGCCTCGTTCCCTCTAGCCTCCTCTTTCCGCTTGCCCGCTGGTGTCTCGGGCTATTGTGGTTCGGCTCACCTCGCGTTCCAGCGCTGGTGCGTTGAGTCTGCTGCTGGTGTCCCGAACTTGGGCTCCCACGCTCTCCACGCAGGTCCACTGTGAATCTCTAGTTCCGGAAGAGTTTCCTATGCTGTTTCATCCCCTACTCTTCCTTGACCCTGCAGTATCTCCACTTATATTAACCTGTCTCTCTCTCCGGACTAATAATGTGCTCCCTGCCTATTCCACCATCTTGCCGCCACCAAGAATCATGTATTTGAAAACACCTCTTAAATATCTAACAAGGTGTAGTTTGTTTAGCCAGTAAACTTAAGCACAACCATCTAAAATGATTTTAGTTTCTTTCTACCAAAAAGTATAAAACATATGATACAGAGATCCAGGTCACACCAATTAAAATGTATCTCTCATTGATTTTAGCAGCTATTTTGAGCTTGGAATCACTATTTGGTTCCACATGGAGACACCAGCTCAAAAACATTCGTATTTTCTAGGGAGAATGCTAGACGAACTGCGGCAAAGAAACATGATATTTCTGTTTATATCAATGACATTTTATGCAATTGCCTAACGAAAAGACTTTGCTTTTCTCCAAAACCATTTTTACTGTGATTTTTTTGTTTCATTGCATACGAATTCCACACCACTTTGTCCGGATATGACTGGATGAAACCAGAAATATACGGTTTTGTTTTGGCTAACTGAATCCGAAATATTGTGAAAGCCTCTGTGTTGGTGTTTTCTGGATATTATCAACGGACTTTATTTTTTTCCTTTTTTTACTTTTATTTAATGAATATAAATTTCCAGTGTACAGCTTATGGATTACAATGGCTTCCCCCTCTCATAAATTCCCTCCCACCGCAACCCTCCCCTCTCCCGCTCCCTCTCCCCTTTCATTTGCATCAAGATTCATTTTCAATTCTCTTTATATACAGAAGATCAATTTAGTATATACGAAGTAAAGATTTCAACAGTTTGCACCCACATAGAAACACAAAGGGAAACATACTGTTTGAGTACTAGTTATAGCATTAAATCACAATGTACAGCACATTAAGGACAGAGATCCCACATGAGGAGCAAGTGCACAGTGGCTCCTGTTGTTGACCCAACAAATTGACACTCTAGTTTATGGCGCCAGTAACCATCCTAGGCTGTCATCATGAGTTGCCAAGGCTATGGAAGCCTTCCAAGTTTACCGACTCTGATCATATTTAGACAAGGTCATAAAAGACAGAGTGAGGATAGTAACCAATGATCCCAAGAGTGGCATTTACCAGGTTTGAACAATTGTACAGCATTAAGTGGGGGAGAGGACCATCAATACACACAGGTTGGGAGTAGAGCCATTGGTGGTAGAGTAGAGGTTATGATTACAAAGGAATGAGGCCCAAGTGCACTAGACAGGGCCTAGAACAAAGGACAGAGTCATTATTAAAGGAGCTAAGAAAGGTGCTGTCTAAGCTACAAGTAATTTTTCTGATTGAGAGGGAAACAGAACCTGATAGAAGGGGCTTGATAATAATCTGGTGGGCTTTAGGCCTTGTAAGTTAAGAGGCACAGACCTATCTATCTCTTCACATGCGTATATCCTAAGGGATGTGTGAACCTCCTAGGGGAAGGCCCTCTGTTGACTTTCATTACTTGGCTGGCCTGGGAGGAGCGCTGGGCAGGTAAATGCAGGGGGCATCTCTAACAAGAAATTTACAGTTCTGCCTGCAATGTTGCTGACCCTACTTGACCAAACCCTCAGCTGCAGTGGTCACTTTGGAAGTTGGGCTGAGTGAAGGGCTTTTCAGCTTAGAGCCAATAAGATCTGTGGCTCTGACCTGGGCATCCTTCGACTCCAGGGCAGGTCCATTTCCAGTGACCCAACTCTTGGCAGAGCTACCAGGGCTCTTCACAAGCTGACTTCTGCTGAAGCCCAGGCTTACCACATTGAAAGCCACTGCAGTGGACTGGCCTGTTGGGTCTCCTTGAGGGCAGATCACTGTACAGATCAGCCATTAATAGGCCTGCCACACATTGCTTCTGATGCCGAGCTTTCTTTTCCTCCTGGTTTGTGTTAAAGCAGACCAGAGGATGCAAGTCAAGGGAGTGCCCAAGTCCCATCTGTAATCTTCTGCGGCCTGAACTACAAGTCTATAGTCACAGGCATGTTCTGCAGTAGTTTTTCTAAGGTAGACAATGCCCATGAGGAAAATTATATTCTCACTTGAAAACTTTCTTTCCCTTTGGTCTGAAAGGGAGGTTTTTTCTACTTACTGTATACTTCGCTGATGGCAAAGTGAATCTACTATGAGATTATTAGTTAAGTTCTTATTTTGGCTATGCTATTACAGAAAAATGTTAGCCATCTCTTTTATAAGGTCTAAAGATTCAATTGTGCATCCTACAGATTCCTTTATAATAGAATTAGTTTCCTACCTTGAAGAGAATAGAGAAATGAAAGAACAAGTTGGGCTTAGAATAGAGAAATGAGGGAGCAAGTCCTAGATCGCTTACTGAAAATAGCAATATTACATGAATACCTAGCAAACCATTTCAACCATTAGATAACAACTTAAGAAAACATTTACCAGAAGGTCCAATGCCTTCTATAAATTTTAAGAATCATGTATTTGAAAACACCTCTTAAATATCTGACATGGTGTAGTTTGTTTAGCCAGTAAACTTAAGCACAACCATCTAAAATGTTTTTAGTTTCTTTCTACCAACAACTATAAAACATTTGATACAGAGATCCAGGTCACACCAATTAAAATGTATCTTTGATGGATTTTAGCTGCTTAAATTTATGGACCATCTTATCTATAAGCCATTTAAAATAAAACTCTTAATAAAATTCCCCCATGTGGACATACAATATGTACACACATATAACATAGCATAATAGACCAATATAGAAATTTAATAATAGCTTTTAAAATCTTTAACTCTTTTTCTAGATTGCCAATGGATTTGAATTGCTTTTTGTTTTAGTAACCTCAGTTAACCATACTTTCTCTCAGTTGGTACTGTTAATACATTATTGGCTTCATCTCTTTACAGAGCCATCCCAAAGTACTGAATACAATAAAAGTGGCTGGAAAAAGTCCATAGGAACCTATAGGAGGACAGCTAAACACAGAACCAACAACGCTTTAGTTTTATGAGCAGCACATCACATATAACTATGGATGACAAAAGACTTTAAGTCGCCATGTTTAAAATTATAAACTCATCAACCAACAAGAGGCACTTGCTTACTTCACAGTATTTTTGAAAGCACCTGTAGGATTTTACAAGTATTTAACCCTTTAGGCCTCTGGGGCTTTCTCATTAAGATAACTATCATGTCTAGTAACACAAGATCATTAGACTTTTTAATTCTCAAACATTTGTATTAATGGCATTTTCCATTATAGAAACTTAAAGTCTGGTAGCACATCACATCCTGACAGTCCTTCTAATATAATCCAAATAGCCTGCTTAGTTGGTGTCTCTATAAGATGAGAGACATAGGTCCTTCGATTTTTTCAGTTGGGCCCAAACTGGAAAAACCAAAGTCCAGGATTTACTGGAAATTTTAGAGACCAGATTGTTTGAAACTTTGATTTTTTGAATGCCTGTCAAGAATGCCAAGAAGGCTCAAAATCCAAAATATCTGGTTGAAATAAGATTCCTTAAAATCATGACATAACATAGACCAAATTTGATCATTGTTACAAGGTGACTATTCAAATCTTTGAAAAGAAGCACATATTTAAATAACCCATAGCTCTTAATAAAAATTCAGCTGTTTTTGAACAATTAGAATTTAACAGACATCAAGAGCACATAATAGATATCTTGAACACATTGCTTTAACAGAGCATCAGAGTTTAATTCTATGTCAAAGAGAAATTGAGCTTCCTGTGATCTTTTGCTGTGAGGTTTCCTTCCTTTACCTTCTTTCATATTGGTGACCATGTGTCTGTGTTTCTGTGTGTAACACATCGTTAAGCATCTTTGGCAGGGCAGGATGAGTGGCAACAAATTCTTTCAGTTTCTGTTTGCTATGAAAAGTCTTAATTTCACCTTCATTCACAAATGAGAGCTTTGCAGGATATAGTATTCTGGGCTGGCAGTTTTTCTCTCTTAATACCTGGGCTATGTCTCGCCATTCCCTTCTAGCTTGTAGGGTTTCTGATGAGAAGTCTGCTGTGAGTCTAATTAGAGATCCTCTAAGAGTAATCTGACATTTCTCTCTTGCACCTTTTAGGATCTTTTCTTTATGTTTCACTGTGGTGAGTGTGATTACAACATGTCGTGGTGAGGATCTCTTTTGGTCATGTTTATTAGGGGTTCTATAAGCTTCCTGTACTAAGATGCCTCTGTCCTTCTCCAAACCTGGGAAATTTTCTGCTAGTATCTCCCTGAAAATGCCTTCTAATCCTTTCTCCCTCTCCATGCCTTCAGGAACTCCTAGAACCCGAATGTTGGGTTTTTTATTAGTATCCTGTAGATTCCTGACAATATTTTTTAGATTTCTGATTTCTTCTTTGGTTTGCCTGTTTCCTTTCCTGTTCTCCGTCTTCTAAGTCTGATATTCTCTCTTCTGCTTCGCCCATTCTGTTTTTAAGGCTCTCTAATGTGTTTGTCTTTTGATCTATTGGATTCTTCATTTCATTATGATTTCTCGTCACTATCACAGTTTCTTGTTCCACTAGTTGCTTCATTTCATTTTGATTCCTCCTTAATATTTCATTTTCACGAGAGAGATTTTCTATCTTGTCCATTAAGGATTTCTGTAGTTCAAGAATTTGTTTTTGAGAACTTCTTAATGTTCTTATCAATGTTTTGAGATCTGCTTCTTTCATTTCTTCGATCTCATCGTCTTCATAATCTTGAATTGGGGTGTCTTTTTCATTTGGGGGCGTCATAGTGTCTTCCTTGTTCTCGTTAGCTTGGTTTTTGTGTTTGAAGTTTGGCATGTTGGAGATATTTGGTTTCTTCACTGTGGTGTTTTTTCTTGTTACACTATGGCTCTATATTAAGTGGACTGTCTGCTTTCAGTGGAGTCTTAGGGGCTTGAGATGAGTGTGGACTGAGAGCTGTGTTTGGTTCCTCAGGGTTGAGGGTGTGTCAAAGATGACACTCCCAGGTTAGGTGTGGTAAATGTCTCTTTCTTTTTTTGATTCAAAAGGGAAGTAATTCTGCACAGCTGAATGTAATTGGAGGTAGTTAGCAGGCAAATGATATACCCACAGGAGCCAGAGATCGGAAGCTCTTTCCCAAGGACCACACAGGGAATGTCTGCTGCCCTCAGTGTGGGCTCCAATTCTCCTGCAGTCTCCCACTGGGTTGCCAAGTTAGATGCTAACCTCCTGTTATTTCACCCCTCCCCCCAGAGTCAGGTGTTTCTGCTAGGCTCAGGGCTGGTGCAGACCTGAGGTCGCCCTGCTTATGACGTATGTCCAAAATGGCGCCTGCTCTGTCTTGCTCACCTTTGAGAGATGAGCGGAGAGAGAGAAACTTGTGTCCGTATCGGTCACTTTTTTATTTTTTTCCTCTCTCTCTTCTCGTTAGCCTGGTGAATTTTTCCCCACAGAGTTTCAAGCCTCGTTCCCTCTAGCCTCCTCTTTCCACTTGCCCGCTGGTGTCTCGGGCTATTGAGGTTCGGCTCACCTCACGTTCCAGCGCTGGTGTGTTGAGTCTGCCGCTGGTGTCCCGAACTTGGGCTCCCACGCTTTCCACGCAGGTACACTGTGAATCACTAGTTCCGGAACTAGTGTTTCTGTTTTCTGGATATTTTCAAGGACTTTAGTATTTCATTGTTTTTTATTGGGGGACATTTTATTTTGAGCTTGGATACACTAATTATTTCCACATGGAGAAACCAGCTGAACATATTCTTATTTTCCAGGGAGAAAGCTAGAGGAACTCAGGCAAACAAACATGATATTTCTGTTTGTATAGATGACATTTTATGCACTTGCCTAACGAAAAGACTTTGCTTTTCTCCAAAACCATATTTATTCTGATTTTCTCGGTCCGCTGCATACGAATTCCACACCAGTTTGTGGGGATATGACTGGATGGAAACAGAAATATCCGGTATTGTTTTGGCTAACTCAATCCCAAATATTGTGAAAGCCTCTGTGTTTGTGTTTTCTGGATATTGTCGATGGACTTTATTGTTTTGAATGTTTTTATCAGGGAACATTTAATTTTGTACTACAGAAACACTAATTGGTTCATCATGGGGACACCAGCTCTACACATTCGTATTTTCTAGGGAGAAAGCTAGAGGAACTGCGACAAACAAACATGATATTTCTCTTTGCATAGATGACATTATATGCACTTGCCTAACGAAAAGACTTTGCTTTTCTCCAAAACCATTTTTACTGTGATTTTCTCCGTCCATTGCATACGAATTCCACACCACTTTGTCCGGATATGACTGGATGAAACCGGAAATATCTGGTTTTGTTTTGGCAACTCAATCCCCAATATTGCTCCAGCCACTGTTTTAGTTTTTTCTGGGTATTATCAATGCACTTAATTGTTTTGAATGTTTTTTTATCGAGGAACTTTTTATTTTGAGCTTGGATACAGTAATTAGTTGCACATGGAGACACCAGGTGAACGTATTCGTATATTCTAGGGAGAAAGCTAGAGGAACTGCGGCAAACAAACATGATATTTCCGTTTGTATCCATGACATTTTATGCACTTGCCTAATGAAAAGACTTTGCTATTCTCCAAAACTATTTTTACTGTGATTTTCACGGTCCATTGCATACGAATTCCACACCAGTTTGTCCGGATATGATTGGATGAAAACAGAAATATCCGGTGGTGGTTTGGCTAACTCAATCCCAAATCTTGTGAAAGCCTCTGTGTTTGTGTTTTCTGGATATTATCGATGGACTTTATTGTTTTGAATGTTTTTATCAGGGAACATTTAATTTTGTACCGCAGAAACACTAATTGGTTCATCATGGGGACACCAGCTCTACACATTCATATTTTCTAGGGAGACAGCTAGAGGAACTGCGACAAACAAACATGATATTTCTCTTTGTATAGATGACATTATATGCACTTGCCTAACGAAAAGACTTTGCTATTATGCAAAACCATATGTACTGTGATTTTTTCGGTCCATTGCATAGGAATTCCACACCACTTTTTCTGGATATTACTGGATGAAACCGGAAATATCCGGTTGTGTTTTGGCTAACTCAATCCGAAATATTGTGAAAGCCTCTGTGTTTGTGTTTTCTGGATATTATGGATGGACTTCATTGTTTTGAATGTTTTTTATCAGGGAAAATTTAATATTCTACCGTTGAAACACTAATTAGTTCATCATTCTGACAACAGCCCTACACATTTGTATTTTCTAGGGAGAAAGTAGAGGAACTGCGGAAACCAAACATGATATTTCTGTTTCTATATATGACATTTTATGCACTTGCCTAACGAAAAGACTTTGCTGTTCTCCAAAACTATTTTTACTGTGATTTTCTCGGTCCATTGCATACGAATTCCACACCAGTTTGTGGGGATATGACTGGATGAAACCGGAAATATCCGGTATTGTTTGGCTAACTCAATCCGAAATATTGCTACAGAATCTGTGTTGGTGTATTCCTGATATTATCCACGGACTTTAGTTTTTTCAATGTTTTTTATCGGGGAGCATTTTATTTTGAGCTTGGATACACTAATTGGTTGCACATGGAGACACCAACTGAACATATTCGTATTTTCTAGGGAGAAAGCTGTAGGAACTGTGGCAAACAAACATGATATTTCTGTTTGTATAGATGACATTTTATGCAATTGCCTAAAGAAAAGACTTTGCTATTCTCCAAAACTATTTTTAGTGTGATTTTCTCGTTCCATTCCATACGAATTCCACGCCAGTTTGTCCGGATATGACTGCATGAAACCGGAAATATATGGTTTTGTTTTGGCTAACTCAATCCCAAATATTGCTCCAGCCACTGTGTTTGTTTTTTTCTGGATATTACCAATGGACTTTATTGTTTTGAATGTTTTTTAATTGGGGAACATTTTATTTTGAGCTTGTATACAATAATTGGTTCCACTTGGAGACACCAGCTGAACATATTCGTATTTTCTAGGGAGAAAGCTAGAGGAAATGCGGCAAACAAACATGATATTTCTGTTTGTATCGATGATATTTTATGCACTTGCCTAACGAAAAGACTTTGCTTTTCTCCAAAATCAATTTACTGTGAATAACTCAGTTCATTGCTTACGCATTCCACACCAGTATACCGGATATGACTGGAAGAAACCGGAAATATCCGATTTTGTTTTGGCTAACTCTATCCCAGATATTGCTACAGCCTCTGTGTTTGTGTATTCCTGATATTATCCACGGACTTTATTGTTTTGAATGTTTTTTATCAGGGATCTTTTAGTTTTGTGCTTGGAATCGCTAATTGGTTCCACATGGAGAACCCAGCTCTACATATTCGTATTTTCTAGGAAGACAGCCAGAGGAACTGCTGCAATCAAACATGATATTTCTATTTGTATAGATGACATTTTATGCACTTGCCTAACGAAAAGACTTTGCTTTTCTCCAGAACAATTTTTACTGTGATTTTTTTTTTTGTTCATTGAATACGAATTCCACACCACTTTGTCCGGATATGACTGGATGAAAACAGAAATATCCGGTTCTGTTTTGGCTAACTCAATCCGAAATATTGTGAAAGCCTCTGTGTTTGTGTTTTCTGGGTATTATCGATGGACTTTATTGTTTTGAATATTTTTATTAGGGTACATTTAATTTTGTACTGTAGAAACACTAACTGGTTCATCGTGAGGACACCATCTCTACAATTCATATTTTCTAGGGAGACTGCTAGAAGAACTATGCAAACAAACATGATATTTCTGTTTGTATAGATGACATTTTATGCACTTGCCTAATGAAAAGACTTTGCTTTTCTCCAAAACCATTTTTTCTGTGATTTTCTCGGTACATTTCATATGACTTGCACACAAGTTTTTCTGGATATGACTGGATAAAACCCAAAACATCCCGTTTTGTTTTGGCTAACTCAATCCCAGATATTGCTACAGCCTCTGTGTTGGTGTATTCCTGATATTATCCACGAACTTTATTGTTTTGAATGCATTTATCAAGGAACATTTAATTTTGTACCGTTGAAACACTACTGGGTTGAAATGGGGACACCAGCTCTACAGATTCGTATTTTCTAGAAAGAAACTAGAGGAACTGCGGCAAACAAACATGATATTTCTGTTTGTATCTATGACATTTTATGCACTTGCCTAACGAAAAGACTTTGCTATTCTCCAAAACTATTTTTACTGTGATTTTCTCGGTCCATTGCATACGAATTCCACACCAGTTTGTCCAGATATGAATGGATGAAACCGGAAATATCCGGTATTGTTTTGGCTAACAGAATCCGAAATATTGTGAAAGCCTCTGTGTTTGTGTTTTCTGGATATTATCAACGGACTTTAGGTTTTTGAATGTTTTTTATTGGGAAACATTTTATTTTGAGCTTGGATACAGTAATTAGTTGCACATGGAGACACCAGCTGAACATATTCATATTTTCTAGGGAGAAAGCTAGAGGAACTGTGGCAAACAAACATGCTATTTCTGATTGTATCGATGACATTTTATGCACTTGCCTAACGAAAAGACTTTGCTTTTCTCCAAAACCATTTTTACTGTGACTTTCTCGGTCCATTGCATAAGAATTCCACACCAGTTTGTCCGGATATGACTGGATGAAAACAGAAATATCCGGTTGTGTTTTGGCTAACTCAATCCGAAATATTGTGAAAGCCTCTGTGTTTGTGTTTTCTGGACATTATCGATGGACCTATTGTTTTGAATGTGTTTATCAGGGAACATTTAAATTTGTACCATTGAAAGACTAATTGGTTCATCATGGGGACACCAGCTGAACATATTCGTATTTTCTAGGGAGAAAGCTAGAGGCACTGCGGTAAACAAACATGATATTTCTGTTTATATAGATGACATTTTATGCACTTGCCTAACGAAAAGACTTTGCTTTTCTCCAAAACCATTTTCACTGTGAATATCTCAGTCCATTGCTCACGAATTCCACAACAGTTTGTCCGGATATGACTGGATGGAACCGGAAATATCTGATTTTCTTTTGCCTAACTCAATCCCAAATATTGCTCCAGCCACTGTGTTTGTTTTTTGTGGATATTATCAACGGACTTTATTGTTTTGAATGTTTTTTTTATCGGGGAACATTTTATTTTGAGCTTGGATACAGTAATTAGTTGCACATGGAGACACCAGCTGAACATATTTGTATTTTCTAGGGAGAAAGCTAGAGGAACTGTGGCAAACAAACATGATATTTCTCTTTGTATCGATGACATTTTATGCACTTGCCTAACGAAAAGACTGCTATTCTCCAAAACCATTTTTACTGTGATTTTCTCTGTCCATTGCATACGAATTCCATACCACTTTCTCCGGATATGACTGGATGAAAACAGAAATATCTGGTGGTGGTTTTGCTAACTGAATCGAAATATTGTGAAAGCCTCTGTGTTTGTGTTTTCTGAATATTATCGATGGACTTTATTGTTTTGAATGTTTTCATCAGGGAACATTTAATTTTGTACCGTTGAAACACTAGTTGGTTCATCATGGGGACACCAGCTCTACACATTCGTATTTTCTAGGGAGAAAGCTAGAGGAACTGCGACAAACAAAATGATATTTCTGTTTGTCTAGATGACATTTTATGCACTTGCCTAAGAAAAGACTTTGCTGTTCTCCAAAACTATTTTTAGTGTGATTTTCACGGTGCATTGCATACGAATTCCACACCAGGTTGTCCGGATATGACTGGATGAAACCGGAAATATCCGGTATTGTTTTGGCTAACTCAATCTGAAATATTGTGAAAGCATCTGTGTTTGTGTTTTCTGGATATTATCAATGGACTTTAGGTTTTTGAATGTTTTTTATTGGGGAACATTTTATTTTGAGCTTGGATACAGTAATTAGTTGCACATGGAGACACCAGCTGAACATATTCGTATTTTCTAGGGAGAAAGCTAGAGGAACTGTGGCAAGCAAACATGATATTTCTGTTTGTATCGATGACATTTATGCACTTGCCTAACGAAAAGACTTTGCTTTTCTCAAAAACCATTTTTACTGTGATTTCCTCTGTCCATTGCATACGAATTCCACACCAGTTTGTCTGGATATGACTGGTTGAAAACAGAAATATCCGGTTTTGTTTTGGGTAACTCAATCCGAAATATTGTGAAAGCCTCAGTGTTTTTGTTTTCTGGATATTATCGATGGACTGATTGTTTTGAAAGTTTTTATAAGGGAACATTTAATTTTGTACCGTTGTAACACTAATTGGTTCATCATGGGGACACCATCTCTACACATTCGTATTTTTTAGGGAGAAAGCCAGAGGAACTGCGGAAAACAAACATGATATTTCTGTTTGTATCGATGACATTTTATGCACTTGCCTAACGAAAAGACTTTGCTTTTCTCCAAAACCAATTTACTGTCAATATCTCAGTCCATTGCTTACGCATTCCACACCAGTTTACCGGATATGACTGGAAGAAACCGGAAATATCTGATTTTGTTTTGGCTAACTCAATCCCAGATATTACTACAGCCTCTGTGTTTGTGTATTCCTGATATTATCCACGGACTTTATTGTTTTGAATGTTTTTTATCAGGGAACATTTTATTTTGAGCTTGGTTTCACTAATTGGTTCCAATGGAGACACCAGCTCTAAACATTCGTAATTTCTAGGGAGAAAGCTAGTGGAACTGCGGCAAAGAAACATGATATTTCTGTTTGTATCGATGACATTTTATGCAAATGCCTAACGAAAAGACTTTGCTATTCTCCAAAACCATTTTTACTGTGATTTTCTCGGTCCATTGCATACGAATTCCACACCAGTTTCTCTGGATATGACTGGATGAAACCGGAAATATCCGGTATTGTTTAGGCTAACTCAATCTGAAATATTGTGAAAGCCTCTGTGTTTGTGTTTTCTGGATATTATGAACGGACTTTAGATTTTTGAAAGTTTTTTATTGGGGAACATTTTATTTTGAGCTTGGATACAGTAATTCATTGCACAAGGAGACACCAGCTGAACATATTTGTATTTTCTAGGGAGAAAGCTAGAGGAACTGTGGCCAACAAACATGATATTTCTCTTTGTATTGATGACATTTTATGCACTTGCCTAACGAAAAGACTTTGCTATTCTCCAAAACCATTTTTACTCTGATTTTCTCGGTCCATTGCATACGAATTCCACACCAGTTTGTGGGGATATGACTGGATGAAAACAGAAATATCCGGTGGTGGTTTGGCTAACTTAATCCGAAATATTTTGAAAGCCTCTGTGTTTGTGTTTTCTGGATATTATCGATGGACTTTATTGTTTTGAATATTTTTATCAGTGAACATTTAATTTTGTACCGCAGAAACACTAGTTGGTTCATCATGGGGACACCAGTTCTACACATTCATATTTTCTAGGGAGACAGCTAGAGGAACTGCGACAAACAAACATGATATTTCTCTTTGTATAGATGACATTATATGCACTTGCCTAACGAAAAGACTTTGCTATTATGCAAAACTATTTGTACTGTGATTTTCTCGGTCCATTGCATATGAATTCCACACCAGTTTGTCCGGATATGACTGGATGAAAACAGAAATATCCGGTTGTGTTTTGGCTAACTCAATCCGAAATATTGTGAAAGCCTCTGTGTTTGTGTTTTCTGGATATTATAGATGGACGTTATTGTTTTGAATGTTTTTTATCAGGGAACATTTAATATTCTACCATTGAAACACTAATTAGTTCATCATGCTGACAACAGCCCTACACATTTGTATTTTCTAGGGAGAAAGTAGAGGAACTGCGGAAACCAAACATGATATTTCTGTTTCTATAGATGACATTTTATGCACTTGCCTAATGAAAAGACTTTGCTGTTCTCCAAAACTATTTTTACTGTGATTTTCTCGGTCCATTGCATACGAATTCCACACCAGTTTGTGGGGATATGACTGGATGAAACAGGAAATATCCGGTATTGTTTGGCTAACTCAATCCGAAATATTGCTACAGAATCTGTGTTGGTGTATTCCTGATATTATCCACGGACTTTAGTTTTTTCAATGTTTTTTATCGGGGAGCATTTTATTTTGAGCTTGGATACACTAATTGGTTGCACATGGAGACACCAACTGAACATATTTGTATTTTCTAGGGAGAAAGCTATAGGAACTGTGGCAAACAAACATGATATTTCTGTTTGTATAGATGACATTTTATGTACTTGCCTAACGAAAAGACTTTGCTATTCTCCAAAACCATTTTTACTGTGATTTTCTTGGTCCATTGCACACGAATTCCACACCAGTTTGTCCGGATATGACTGGATGAAACCGGAAATATCTGGTTTTGTATTGGCTAACTCAATCCCAAATATTCTTCAGCCACTGTTTTAGTTTTTTCTGGGTATTATCAACGGACTTTATTGTTTTGAATGTTTTTTTATCGGGGGACATTTTATTTTGAGCTTGGATACAATAATTGGTTTCACATGGAGACACCAGCTGAACATATTCGTATTTTCTAGGGACAATGCTAGAGGAACTGCGGCAAACAAACAGGATATTTCTGTTTGTATCGATGACATTTTCTGCAATTGCCTAATGAAAAGACTTTGCTATTCTCCAAATCTATTTTTACTGTGATTATTTTATGGTCCATTGCATACGAATTCCACACCAGTTTCTCCGGATATGACTGGAAGAAACCGGAAATATCCGGTATTGTTTTGGCTAACTCAATCCAAAATATTGTGAAAGCCTCTTTGTTTGTGTTTTCTGGATATTATCAACGGACTTTAGGTTTTTGAATGTTTTTTATTGGGGAACATTTTATTTTGAGCTTGGATACAGTAATGCGTTCCACAAGGAGAAACCAGATGAACATATTCGTATTTTCTAGGGAGAAAGCTAGAGGAACTGTGGCAAACAAACATGCTATTTCTGTTTGTATCCATGACATTTTATGCACTTGCCTAAAGAAAAGACTTTGCTATTCTCTAAAACTATTTGTACTGTGATTTTCTCGGTCCATTGCATACGAATTCCACACCAGTTTGTCAGGATATGACTGGATGAAAACAGAAATATCCGGTTGTGTTTTGGCTAACTCAATCCGAAATATTGTGAAAGCCTCTGTGTTGGTGTTTTCTGGATATTATCAACGGACTTTAGGTTTTTGAATGTTTTTTATTGGGGAACATTTTATTTTGAGCTTGGATACAGTAATTCATTCCAAAAGGAGAAACCAGCGGAACATATTCGTATTTTCTAGGGAGAAAGCTAGAGGAACTGTGGCAAACAAACATGATATTTCTGTTTGTATCGATGACATTTTATGCACTTGCCTAACGAAAAGACTTTGCTTTTCTCCAAAACCATTTGTACTGTGATTTTCTCGGTCCAGTGCATACGAATTCCACACCAGTTTGTCCGGATATGACTGGATGAAACCAGAAATATCCGGTTGTGTTTTGGCTACCTCAATCCGAAATATTTTGAAAGCCTCTGTGTTGGTGTTTGCTGGATAGTATCGATGGACTTTATTGTTTAGAATATTTTTATCAGGGAACATTTAATTTTGTATCGTAGAAACACTAATTGGTTCATCATGGGGACACCAGCTCTACACATTATTATTTTCTAGGGAGACTGCTAGAGGAACTACGCAAACAAACATGATATTTCTGTTTGTATAGATGACATTTTATGCACTTGCCTAATGAAAAGACTTTGCTTTTCTCCAAAACCATTTTTCTGTGATTTTCTCGGTACACTTCATATGAATTGCACACAAGTTTGTCTGGATATGACTGGATAAAACCGGAAACATCCCGTTTTGTTTTGGCTAACTCAATCCCAGATTTGCTACAGCCTCTGTGTTTGTGTATTCCTGTTATTATCCATGGACTTTATTGTTTTGAATGCTTTTTACCAGGGAACATTTAATTTTGTACCGTTGAAACACTAATTGGTTCAACATGGGGACACCAGCTCTACACATTCGTATTTTCTAGAAACAAACTGGAGGAACTGCGGCAAACAAACATGATATTTCTGTTTGTATAGATGACATTTTATGTACTTGCCTAACGAAAAGACTTTGCTTTTTTCCAAAACCATTTTTGCTGTGAATATCTCAGTTCATTGCTTACGAATTCCACACCAGTTTACCGGATATGACTGGAAGAAACCGGAAATATCCGGTTTTGTTTTGGCTAACTCAATCCCAGATATTGCTACAGCCTCTCTGTTTGTGTATTCTTGATATTATCCACGGACTTTATTGTTTTGAATGTTTTTTATCAGGGAACATTTAATTTTGTGCTTGGAAACACTAATTGTTTCCACATGGAGACACCAGCTCTACACATTCCTATTTTCTAGGCAGAAATCTAGAGGAACTGCGGCAAACAAACATGATATTTCTGTTGGTATAGATGACATTTTATGCACTTGCCTAACGAAAAGACTTTGCTTTTCTCCAAAACCATTTTTACTGTGATTTTTTGGTCCATTGCATATGAATTCCACACCAGATTTTCCAGATATGACTGGATGAAACCGGAAATATCTGGTTGTGTTTTGGCTAAATCAATCCCAGATATTCTACAGCATCTGTGTTTGTGTTTTCTGGATATTACGATGTACTTTATTGTTTTGAATGTTTTTATCAGGGAACATTTAATTGAAACACTAACTGGTTCATCATGGGAACACCAGCTCTACACATTTGTATTTTCAAGGGAGAAAGCTAGAGGAACTGTGGCAAACAAACATGATATTTCTGTTTGTATAGATGACATTTTATGCACTTGCCTAACAAAACGACTTTGCTTTTCTCCAAAACCATTTCTACTGTGATTTTCTCGGACCATTGCATACGAATTCCACACCAGTTTTTCCGTATATGACTGGATGAAACCAGAAATATCCGGCTGTGTTTTGGCTAACTCAATCCCAAATATTGCCACAGCCTCTGTGTTTGTGTTTTCTGGATATTATCAACAGACTATTTTTTTGAATGTTTTTTATCGGGGAACATTTTATTTTGTGCTTGGATACAGTAATTATTTCCACAAGGAGACAAAAGCTGAACATATTCGTATTTTCTAGGGAGACAGCTAGAGGAACTGCGGCAAACAAAGATGATATTTCCGTTTGCATAGATGACATTTTATGCACTTGCCTACGAAAAGACTTTGCTTTTCTCCAAAACCATTTTTACTGTGATTTTCTCGGTCCATTGCATACGAATTCCACACCAGTTTGTCCGGATATGACTGGATGAAACCGGAAATATCCGGTTTTGTTTTGGCTAACACAATCCGAAATATTGTGAAAGCCTATGTGTTTGTGTTTTCTGGATATTATCGATGGGCTTTATTGCTTTGAATGTTTTTATAAGTGAACATTTAATTTTGTACCGTTGAGACACTAATTGGTTCATCATGGGGACCCCAGCTCTACACATTCGTATTTTCTAGGAAGAAAGCTAGAGGAACTGCGGCAAACAAACATGATATTTCTGTTTGTATACATGACATTTTATGCACATGCCTAACAAAACGACTTTGCTTTTCTCCAAAACCATTTCTACTGTGATTTTCTCGGTCCATTGCATACGAATTCCACACCAATTTGTCCGTATATGAGTGGATGGAACCAGAAATATCCGGCTGTGTTTTGGCTAACTCAATCCGAAATATTGCTTCAGACTCTGTGTTTGTGTTTTCTGGATATTATCGATGGACTTATTGATTTGAATGTTTCTATCAGGGAACATTTAATTTTGTACCGTTGAAACACTAATTGTTTCCACGTGGAGACACCAGCTCTACACATTTGTATTTTTTAGGAAGAAAGTTAGAGGAACTGCGGCATACAAACATGATATTTCTGTTTGTATAGATGACATTTTATGCACTTGCCTAACGAAAAGACTTTGCTATTCTCCAAAACTGTTTTTACTGTGATTTTCTCGGTCCACTGCATACGAATTCCACACCAGTTTGTCCGGATATGACTGGATAAAACCAGAAGTATCCAGATGTGTTTTGGCTAACTCAATCCCAGATGTTGCTACAGACTCTGTGTTTCTGGTTTCTGGATATTATCGATGGACTTATTGTTTTGAATGTTTTTATCAGGGAACATTTAATTTTGTACCGTTGAAAAACTAATTGTTTCCACATGGAGACACCAGATCTACACATTCGTATTTTCTAGGGAGAAAGCTAGAGGAACTGCGCCAAACAAACATGATATTTCTGTTTGTATAGATTACATTTTATGCAGTTGCCTAACGAAAAGACTTTGCTTTTCTTGAAACCATTTTTACTGTGATTTTCTCGGTCCATTGCATCGAATTCCACACCAGTTTGTCCGTATATGACTGGAAGAAACCGGAAATATCTGGTTTTGTTTTGGCTAACTCACTCCCAGATATTGATATATCCTCAGTGTTCTTGCATTCAAGATATTATCTACGGACTTTATTGTTTTGAATGTTTTGTAACAGGGAACATTTAATTTTGTACCGTTGAAACACTAATTGTTTCCACATGGAGACACCAGCTCTACACATTCGTATTTTCTAGGAAGAAAGCTAGGGGAACTGCGGCAAACAAACATAATATTTCTGTTTGTATAGATGACATTTTATGCACTTGCCTTACGAAAAGACTTTGCTTTTTGAAACCATTTTTGGTGTGATTTTCTCAGTCAATTGCATACGAATTCCACACCAGTTTGTCCGTATATGACTGGATGAAACCAGAAATATCTCATTTTGTTTTGGCTAACTCAATCCCAGATATTGGTATATCCTCAGTGTTCCTGCATTCCTGATATTATCTACGGACTTTATTGTTTTGAATGTTTTGTAACAGGGAACATTTTATTTTGTACCGTTGAAACACTAATTGTTTCCACATGGAGATACCAGCTCTACACATTCGTATTTTCTTGGAAGAAAGCTACAGGAACTGCGGCAAACAAACATGATATTTCTGTTTGTATAGATGACATTTTATGCACTTGCCTTACTAAAAGACTTTGCTATTCTCCAAAACTATTTTTACTGTGATTTTCTCGGTTCATTGCATACGAATTCCACACCAGTTTGTCCGGATATGACTGGATGAAACCAGAAATATCCGGCTGAGTTTTCGCTAACTCAATCCAAAATATTGTGAAAGCCTCTGTGTTTGTGTTTTCTGGATATTATCGATGGACTTTATTGTTTTCAATGTTTTTATCAGGGAACATTTAATTTTGTACCGTTGAAACACTAATTGGTTCATAATTGGAAAACCAACTCTACACATTCGTATTTTCTAGGGAGAAAGCTAGAGGCACTGCGGCAAACAAACATGATATTATTGTTTGTTTAGATGGCATTTTATGCACTTGCCTAAAGAAATGATTTGCTTTTCTCCAAAACCATTTTTACTGTGGTTTTCTCGGTCCATTGCATACGAATTCCACACCAGTTTACCGGATATGACTGGAAAAAACCGGAAATATCCGGTATTGTTTTGGCTAACTCAATCGCAGATATTGCTACAGCTTCTGTGTTTGTGTATTCCTGATATTATCCACGGACATCATTTCTTTGAATGTTTTTTTTCAGGGAACATGTAATTTTGTACCGTTGAAACTCTAATTGGTTCCACATGGAGACACCAGCTCTACACATTCAAATTTTCTAGGGAGAATGCTAGAGGAACTCTGGCAAACAAACATGATATTATTGTTTGTTTAGATGGCATTTTATGCACTTGCCTAAAGAAAAGATTTGCTTTTCTCCAAAACCATTTTTTCTGTGGTTTTCTAAGTCCATTGCATACGAATTCCACACGAGTTTGTCCGTATATGACTGGAAGAAACCGGAAATATCCGGTATTGTTTTCGCTAACTCAATCCCAGACATTGGTACAGCTTCTGTGTTTGTGTATACCTGATATTATCCACGGACTTCATTGTTTTGAATGTTTTTTTTACAGGGAACATTTAATTTGGTGCTGTGAAACACTAATTGGTTCATCATGGGGACAGCAGCTCTACACATACGTATTTTCTAGGGAGAAAGCTAGAGGAACTGTTGGAAAGCAACATGATATTTCTGTTTGTATAGATGACATTTTATGCACTTGCCTAACGAAAAGACTTTGCTTTTCTTCAAAACCATTTTTACTGTGATTTTCTGGTCCATTGCTTATGAATTCCAGAACAGTTTGTCCGGATATGACTGGATAAAACCAGAAATATCCAGATGTGTTTTGCCTAACTCAATCCCAGATATTGCTACAGACTCTGAGAGTGTTTTCTGGATATTATCGATGGACTTATTGTTTTGAATGTTTTTATCAGGGAACATTTAATTTTGTACCGTTGAAACACTAATTGTTTCCACATGGAGACACCAGCTCTACACATTCGTATTTTCTAGGGAAAAAGCTAGAGGAACTGCGGCAAACAAACATGGTATTTCTGTTTGCATAGATGACATTTTATGCAGTTGCCTAACGAAAAGACTTTGCTTTTCTTGAAACCATTTTTACTGTGATTTTCTTGCTCCATTGCATACGAATTCCACACCAGTTTGTCCGGATATGACTGGATGACACCGGAAAAATCTGGTTTTGTTTTGGCTAACACAATCCGAAATATTGTGAAAGCCTATGTGTTTCGGTTTTCTGGATAATATCGATGTTCTATATTGTTTTGAAAGTTTTTATCAGGGAACATTTAATTTTGTACCGTTGAAATTCCAATTGGTTCACAATGGGAAAACCAGCACTACACATTTGTATTTTCTAGGGAGATTGCTAGAGGAACTGCGGCAAACAAACATGATATTTCTGTTTGTATAGATGACATTTTATGCAGTTGCCTAACGAAAAGACTTTGCTTTTCTTGAAACCATTTTTATTGTGATTTTCTCGGTCCATTGCATACGAATTCCACACCAGTTTGTCCGGATATGACTGGATGAAACCGGAAATATCTCGTTTTGTTTTGGCTAACTCAATCACAGATATTGCTAGAGACTCTGTGTTTGTTTTTTCTGGATATTATCCACAGACTTTATTGTTTGGAATGTTTTTAATCGGGTCATTTTATTTTTAGCTTGGATATCGTAATTGGTTCCACATGAAGCCACCAGCTCTACATATTCATATTTTCTAGGCAGAAAGCTAGAGGAACTTCCGCAAACAAACATGATATTTCTGTTTGTATAGATGACAATTTATGCACTTGCCTAATGAAAAGACATGGCTTTTCTCCAAAAGCATTTTTACTGTGATTTTCTCGGTCCATTGCATACGAATTCCACACCAGTTTTTCCCCATATGACTGGATGAAACCGGAAATATCTGGTTTTGTTTTGGCTAACATAATCCCAGATATTGCTACAGCCTCTGTGTTTGTGCATTCCTGATATTATCTACGGACTTTATTGTTTTAAATGTTTTTTATCAGGGAACATTTAATTTTCTGCTTGGAAACACTAATTGGTTCCACATGGAGACACCAGCTCTACACATTCCTATTTTCTAGGGAGAAAGCTAGAGGAACTGTGGCAAACAAACATGATATTTCTGTTTGTATAGATGAGATTTTATGCACTTGCCTTTCGAAAAGACTTTGCTTTTCTCCAAAACCATTTGTACTGTTATTTTCTCAGTCCATTGCATACGAATTCCACAACAGTTTCTCCGGATATGACTGGATGAAACCGGAAATATCCGGTTGAATTTTGCCTAACTCAATCCCAGATATTGTTACCGCCTCTGTGTTTGTGTTTTCCTGATACTATCGATGGACTTTATAGTTTTGAATTTTTTTTCACAAAACATTTATTTTTCTCCTTGGAAACACTATTTCTTTCCACATGGAGACACCAGCTCTACACATTCGTATTTTCTAGGGAGAAAGCTAGAGGAACTGCGGCAAACAAGCATGATATTTCTGTTGGTATAGATGACATTTGATGCACTTGCCTAACGAAAAGACTTTGCGTTTCTACAAAACCTTTTGTACTGTGATTTTCTCGGTCCATTGCATACGAATTCCACACCAGTTTTTCCGGATATGACTGGATGAAACCGGAAATATCAGGTTATTTTAGCTAACTCAACCCAGATATTGTTACCGCTTCTGTGTTTGTGTATTCCAGATATTATCCACAGACTTTATTGTTTTGAATGTTTTTTATCAGGGAACATTTAATTTTCTGCTTGGAAACACTAATTGGTTCCACATGGATACACCAGCTCTACACATTCGTATTTTCTAGGGTGAAATCTAGAGGAACTGCGGCAAACAAGCATGATATTTCTGTTTGTATAGATGACATTTGATGCACTTGCCTAACGAAAAGACTTTGCTTTTCTCCAAAACCATTTGTACTGTGATTTTCTCGGTCCATTGCATACGAATTCCAGACCAGTTTGTCCGGATATGACTGTAGGAAACCAGAAATATCCGGTTATATTTTGGGTAACTCAATCCGAAATATTGCTACAGACTCTGTTTTTGTGTTTTCTGGATATTATCGATGGACTTATTGTTTTGATGTTTGTATCAGGGAACATTTAATTTTGTGATTTGAATAACTAATTGTTTCCACATGGAGACACCAGCTCTACACATTCATATTTTCTAGGAAGAAAGGTAGAGGAACTGCGGCAAACAAACATGATGTTTCTGTTTCTATAGATGACATTTGATGCACTTGCCTAACAAAAAGACTTTGCTTTTCTCCAAAACCATTTCTACTGTGATTTTCTCGGTCCATTGCATACGAATTCCACACCAGTTTGTCTGGATATGACAGTAGGAAACCAGAAATATCCGGTTGTGTTTTGGCTAACTGAATCCTAGATATTGATACAGCCTCTGTTTGTTTTTTCTGGATATTATCCACAGACTTTATTGTTTAGAATGTTTTTTATCGGGGAACATTTTATTTTTAGCTTGGATATAGTAATTGGTTCCACATGAAGACACCATCTCTACATATTCATATTTTTTAGGGAAAAAGCTAGAGGAACTGCGAAAAACAAACATGATATTTCTGTTTGTATAGATGACATTTTATGCGATTGCCTAATGAAAAGACATTGCTTTTCTCCAAAACCATTTCTACTGTGATTTTCTTGGTCCATTGCATACGAATTCCACACCAATTTGTCTGGATATGACTGGATGAAACCGGAAATATCTGGTTTATTTTGGCTAACTCAATGCCAGATATTGTTACCGCTTCTGTGTTTGTGTATTCCAGATATTATCCACAGACTTTATTGTTTTGAATATTTTTATCAGGGAACATTTAATTTTCTGCTTGGAAACACTTATTGGTTCCACATGGATACACCAGCTCTACACATTCGTATTTTCTAGGGTGAAAGCTAGAGGAACTGCGGCAAACAAACATGATCTTTCTGTTTGTATAGATGACATTTGATGCACTTGCCTAACATAAAGACTTTGCTTTTCTCCAAAACCATTTGTACTGTTATTTTCTCGGTCCATTGCATACGAATTGCACAACAGTTTCTCCGGATACGACTGGATGAAACCGGAAATATCCGGTTGATTTTTTATAACTCAATCCCAGATATTGTTACCCCCTCTATGTTTGTGTATTCCAGATATTATCCACCGACTTTATTGTTTTGAATGTTTTTTATCAGGGAACATTTAATTTTCTGCTTGGAAAGACAAATTGGTTCCACATGGAGACACCAGCTCTACACATTCGTATTTTCTAGGGAGAAAGCTAGAGGAACTGCGGCAAACAAACATGATATTTCTGTTTGTATAGATGACATTTGATGCACTTGCCTAACGAAAAGACTTTGCTTTTCTCCAAAACCATTTGTACTGTTATTTTCTCGGTCCATTGCATACGAATTCCACAGCAGTTTGTCGGGATATGACTGTAGCAAACCAGAAATATCTGGTTGTGTTTTGGGTAACTCAATCCGAAATATTGCTACAGACTCTGTGTTTGTGTTTTCTGGATATTATCGATGGACTTATTGTTTTGAATGTTTTCATCAGGGAACATTTAATTTTCTGCTTGGAAACACTAATTGTTTGCACATGGAGACACCAGCTCCACATATTCGTATTTTCTAGGAAGAAATCTCGAGGAACTGCAGCAAACAAGCATGATATTTCTGTTTGTATAGATGACATTTGATGCACTTGCCTAACGAAAAGACTTGGGTTTCTTCAAAACCATTTGTACTGTGATTTTCTCGGTCCATTGCATACGAATTCCACACCAGTTTCTCCGTTTATGACTGGATGAAACGGAAATATCTGGTTTTGTTTTGGCTAACTCAATCACAGATATTGTTACCGCCTCTGTGTTTGTGTATTCCTGATATTATCCACGTCTTTATTGTTTGAATGTTTTTTTTCAGGAAACATTTAATTTTCTGCTTCGAAACACTAATTGTTTCCACATGGACACACCAGCTCTACACATTCGTATTTTCTAGGGAGAAAGCTAGCGGAACTGCGGCAAACAAACATGATATTTCTGTTTGTATAGATGACATTTGATGCACTTGCCTAACGAAAAGACTTTGCTTTTCTCCAAAACCATTAGTACTGTGATTTTATCGGTCCATTGCATACGAATTCCACACCAGTTTGTCCGGATATGACTGGATGAAACCGGAAATATCTGGTTTTGTTTTGGCTAACTCAATCCCAGATATTGCTACAGCCTCTGTTTGTTTTTTCTGGATATTATCCACAGACTTTATTGTTTACAATATTTTTTATCGGGGAACATTTTATTTTTAGCTTGGATATAGTAATTGGTTCCACATGAAGACACCATCTCTACATACTCATATTTTTTAGGGAGAAAGCTAGAGGAACTGCGACAAACAAACATGATCTTTCTGTTTCTATAGATGACATTTTATGCAATTGCGTAATGAAAAGACGTTGCTTTTATCCAAAACCATTTGTACTGTGATTTTCTCGGTCCATTGCATACGAATTCCACACCAGTTTGTCCGGATATGATTGGATGAAACCGGAAATATCTGGTTTTTTTTTGGCTAACTCAATCCCAGATATTGTTACCACTTCTGTGTTTGTGTATTCCTGATATTATCCACAGACTTTATTGTTTTGAATGTTTTTTATCAGGGAACATTTAATTTTCTGCTTGGAGACACTAATTGTTTCCACATGGAGACACCAGCTCTACACATTTGTATTTTTTAGGGAGAAAGCTAGAGGAACTGCGGCAAAGAAACATGATCTTTCTGTTTGTATAATTGACATTTGATGCACTTGGCTAACGAAAAGACTTTGCTTTTCTCCAAAACCATTTGTACTGTTATTTTCTCGGTCCATTGCATACGAATTGCACACCAGTTTGTACGGATATGACTGAATGAAACAGGAAATATATGGTTGATTTTTGCTTAACTCAATCCCAGATATGGTTACCGCCTCTGTGTTCGTTTATTCCTGATATTATCCACAGACTTTATTGTTTTGAATGTTTTTTTTCAGGAAACATTAAATTTTCTGCTTGGAAACACTAATTCTTTCCACATGGAGACACCGGCTCCACACATTTGTATTTTCTAGGGAGAAAGCTCACAGAACTGCAGCAAACAAACATGATATTTCTGTTTGTGTGGATGACATTTGATGCATTTGCCTGACGAAAACTCTCTGCTTTTCTCCAAAACCATTTCTACTGTGATTTTCTCGGTACATTGCATACGAAACCCACACCACTTTGTTCGTATATGCCTGGATGAAACCGGAAATATCTGGTTTTTTTTTGGCTAACACAATCCCAGATATTGCTTCAGCCTCTGTTTGTTTTTTCTGGATATTATCCCCAGACTTTATTGTTTAGAATGTTTTTTATCAAGGAACATTTAATTTTTAGCTGGGATATAGTAATTGGTTCCACATGAAGACACCATCTCTACATATTCATATTTTCTAGGGAGAAAGATAGAGGAACTGCTACAAACAAACATGATATTTCTGTTTGTATGGATGACATTTTATGCAATTTCCTAATGAAAAGACTTTGCTTTTCTCCAAAACGATTTTTACTTTTATTTTCTCGGTCCATTGCATATGAATTCCACACCAGTTTCTCCGGATATGACTGGATGAAACCGGAAATATCCGGTTGGTTTTTGCCTAACTCAATCCCAGATATTGTTACCGCCTCTGTGTTTGTTTATTCCTGATATTATCCACAGACTTTATTGTTTTGAATGTTTTTTATCAGGGAACATTTAATTTTCTGCTTGAAAACACTAATTGGTTCCACATGGACACACCAGCTCTACAGATTCGTATTTTCCAGGGAGTAAGCTAGAGGAACTGCGGCAAACAAACATGATGTTTCTGTTTGTATAGATGACATTTGATGCACTTGCCTAAAGAAAAGACTTTGTTTTTCTCCAAAACCATTTGTACTGTGATTTTCTGGTCCATTGCATACGAATTCAAGAACAGTTTGTCCGGATATGACTGGATGAAACCGAAAATATCTGGTTGATTTTTGGCTAACACAATCCCAAATATTGTTACCACCCTTGTGTTTGTGTATGCCTGATATTATCCATGGACTTTATTTTTTTTGGATGTTTTTTTCAGGGAACATTAAATTTTCTGCTTGGAAACACTAATTCTTTCCACATGGAGACACCGGCTCCACACATTTGTATTTCTAGGGAGAAAGCTAGCAGAACTGCAGCAAACAAACATGATATTTCTGTTTGTGTAGATGGCATTTGATGCATTTGCCTGACGAATACACTCTGCTTTTCTCCAAAACCATTTCCACTGTGATTTTCTCGGTCCATTGCATACGAATTCCACACAAGTTTGTCCGGATATGACTGGATGAAAACAGAAATATCTGGTTTTGTTTTGGCTAACTCAATCCCAAATATTGCTACAGCCTCTGTTTGTTTTTTCTGGATATTATCCACAGACTTTATTGTTTACAATACTTTTTATCGGGGAACATTTAATTTTTAGCTTGGATATATTAATTGGTTCCACATGAAGACACCATCTCTACATATTCATATTTTCTAGGGGGAAAGCTAGAGGAACTGCGGCAAACAAACATGATATTTCTGTTTGTGAAGATTACATTTGATGCACTTGCCTAACGAAGACTTTGCTTTTTTCAAAACCATTTGTACTGTGATTTTCTCGGTCCATTGCATACGAATTTCACACCAGTTTCTCCGGATATGACTGGATGAAACCGGAATTATCTGGTTTTGTTTTGGCTAACTCCATCCCAGATATGGTTACGGCTTCTGTGTTTGTGTATTCCAGATATATCCACAGACTTTATTGTTTTGAATGTTTTTTATCAGGGAACATTTAATTTTCTGCTTGGAAACACTAATGGGTTCCACATGGAGACACCAGCTCTACACATTCGTATTTTCTAGGGAGAAAGCTAGAGGAACTTCGGCAAACAAATATGATATTTCTCTTTGTATCTATGAGATTTTATGCACTTGCCTAACGAAAAGACTTTGCTTTTCTCCAAAACCATTTTTACTGTTATTTTCTCGGTGCATTGCATACGAATTCCACACCAGTTTGTCCAGATATGACTGGATGAAACCGGAAATATTCGGTTGATTTTTGCCTATCCCAATCCCAGATATTGTTACTGCCTCTGTGTTTGTTTATTCCTGATATTATCCACGGATTTATTGTTTTGAATGTTTTTTATCAGGGTACATTTAATTTTCTTCTTGGAAACACTAATTGGTTCCACATGGAGACACCAGCTCTACACATGCGTATTTTCTAGCGAGATAGCTAGAGGAACAGCGGCAAACAAACATTATATTTCTGTTTGTATAGATGACATTTGATGCACTTTCCCATCGAAAAGACTTTGTTTTCTCCAAAACCATTTTTACTGTGATTTTCTCGGTCCATTGCATACGAATTCCACACCAGTTTGTCCGGATATGGCTGGATGAAACCGGAAATATCCAGTTGATTTTTGCCTAACAATCCCAGATATTGTTACCGCCTCTGTGTTTGTGTATTCCAGATGTTATCCCCAGTCTTTATTGTTTTGAATGTTTTTTTTCAGGGAACATTTAATTTTCTGCTTGGAAACACTAATTGGTTCCACATGGTGACACCAGCTCTACGCATTGCTATTTTCTAGGGAGAAAGCTAGAGGAACTGCGGCAAACAATCATGATATTTCTGTTTGTATCGACGATATTTTATCTACTTCCCTTATGAAAAGACTTTACTTTTCTCCAAAACCATTTTTACTGTGATTTTCTTTTTCCACTGCAAACGAATTCCACACCAGTTTTTCCCTATATGACTGTATGTAACTGGAAATATCTGTTTTTTTTTTTTTTTTTGGCTAACTCAATCTGAAATATTGCTACAGTCTCTGTGTTTGTGTATTCCTGATATTATCTACAGACTTTATGTTTTTGAAGGTTTTTTTAAGGGAACATTTAATTTTGCACTCGGAAACAAAAATTTGTTCCACATGGAGACACCACCTCTGCACATTCGTATTTTCTAGGGAGAAAGCGAGAGGAACTGTGGCAAACACACATGAAATTTCTGTTTGTATAGATGATATTTTATGCACTTGCCTAACGAAAAGACTTTGCTTTTCTCCAAAACCATTTTTACTGTGATTCTCTTGGTCCAGTGCATACGAATTCTACAGCAATTTGTCCGGATATGATTTAATGAAACCGGAAATATCCGGGTTTTTCTTTGCCTAACTGAATCTCAGATTTTTTACCGCCTCTGTTTTTGTGTATTACTGATATTATCCACAGACTTTATTCTTTTGAATATTTTTTTATCATGGAACATTTAATTTTCTGCTTGGAAACACTAATTGGTTCCACATGGAGACACAATTTTTACTGTGATTTTCCCGGTCCATTGCAAACGAATTCCACACCAGTTTGTCCGTATATGCCTGGATGAAACTGGAAACATCTGGGATTTTTTTTGGCTAACTCAATCACAGATATTGCTACAGACTCTGTTTTTTTTTTCTGGATATTATCCACAGACTTTATTGATTTGAATGTTTTTTATTAGGGAACATTTCATTTTGAGCTTGGATACAGTAATTGGTTCAACATATAGATAGCAGCTCTAATATTCGTATTTTCTAGGGAGAAAGCTAGAGGAACTGCGTCAAACAAACATGATATTTCTGCTTGTATAGTTGACATTTGATGCACTTGCCTAACGAAAAGACTTTGCTATTCTTCAAAACCATTTGTACTGTGATTTTCTCGGTCCATTGCATAGGAATTCCACACCAGTTTGTCCGGATATGACTGGATGAAACCAGAAATATCCGGTTATCTTTTGGCTAACTCAATCCGAAATATTGTGAAAGCCTCTGTGTTTGTGTTTTCTGGATATTATCGATGGACTTTATTGTTTTGAATAATTTTATCAGGGAACATTTAATTTTGTACCGCTGAAACACTAATTGTTTCCACATGGAGACACCAGTTCTACACATTCGTATTTTCTCCAAAACCGTTTCTACTGTGTTTTCCTCCACCCATTGTATATGAGTTCCACAGCAATTAGTCCGGATATCACTGGATGATACCGGAAATATCTGGTTTTGTTTTGGCTAACTCAATCCGAAATATTTTGAAAGCCTCTGTGTTTGTGTTTTCTGGATATTATCGATGTACTTTATTGTTTTGAATATTTTTATCAGGGAACATTTAATTTTGTACCGTTGAAACACTAATTGGTTCATCATGGGAACACCAGCTCTACACATTCGTATTTTCTAGGGAGAAAGCTAGAGTAACTGCGGCAAACAAACATGATATTTCTGTTTGTATAGAACATTTTATGCACTTGCCTAAGGAAAAGTCTTTGCTTTTCTGCAAAACCATTTTTACTGTAAATTTTTCGTTCATTGCATACGAATTCCACACCGGTTTGTCCGGATATGACTGGATGAAAACAGAAATATCTGGTATTGTTTTGGCTAACTCAATCCGAAATATTGTGAAAGCCTCTGTGTTTGTGTTTTCTGGATATTATCCACGGACTTTTTTGTTTTGAATGCTTTTTATCAGGGAACATTTTATTTTGAGCTTGGATACACTAATTAGTTGCACATGGAGACACCAGCTGAACATATTCGTATTTTCTAGGGAGAAAGCTAGAGGAACTGCGGCAAACAAACATGATATTTCTATTTGTATCGATGACATTTTATGCACTTGCCTAACGAAAAGACTTTGCTTTTCCCCAAAACCATTTTACTGTGATTTTCTCGGTCCATTGCATATGATTTTCGCACCAGTCTGTCCGGATATGACTGGATGAAAACAGAAATATCCGGAGGCGTTATGCTAACTCAATCCGAAATATTGTGAAAGCCTCTGTGTTCGTGTTTTCTGGATATTATTGATGGACTATATTGTTTTGAATGTTTTTATCAGGGAACATTTAATTTTTTACCATTGAAACACTAATTGGTTCATCATGGGGACACCAGCTCTAAACATTCGTATTTTCTAGGGAGAAAGCTAGAGGCACTGCGACAAACAAACATGATATTTCTGTTGGTATAGATAACATTTTATGCACTTGCCTAACGAAAAGACTTTGCTATTCTCCAGAACTATTTTTACTGTGATTTTCACGGTCCATTGCATACGAATTCCACACCAGTTTGTCCGGATATGACTGGAAGAAACCGGAAATATCCAGTTGTGTTTCGGCTAACTCAATCCCAGATATTGTGAAAGCCTCTGTGTTTGTGTATTTCTAATATTATCCACGGACTTTATTGTTTTGAATGTTTTCATCAGGGAACATTTAATTTTCTACCGTTGAAATACTAGTTGGTTCAATATGGGGACACCAGCACTACACATTCGTATTTCCTAGGGAGAAAGCTAGAGGAACTGTGGCAAACAAAAATGATATTTCTGTTTGTATCTATGAGATTTTATGCACTTGCCTAACGAAAAGACTTTGCTATTCTCAAAAACCATTTTACTGTGATTTTCTCGTTCCATTGCACACGAATTCCACACCAGTTTTTCCGGATATGACTGGGAGAAATCGGAAATATCTGGTTTTCTTTTTGCTAAATCAATCCGAAATATTGCCCCAGCCACTTTGGCTAACTCAATCCGAAATATTGTGAAAGCCTCTGTGTTTGTGTTTTCTGGATATTATCAACGGATTTTAGGTTTTTGCATGTTTTTTATCAGGGAACATTTTATTTTGAGCTTGGATACAGTAATTCGTTCCACAAGGAGACACCAGGTGAACATATTCGTATTTTCTAGGGAGAAAGCTATAGGAACTGTGGCAAACAAACATGATATTTCTGTTTGTATCGATGACATTTTATGCACTTGCCTAACGAAAAGACTTTGCTATTCTCAAAAACCATTTTTACTGTGATTTTCTCGGTCCATTGCATACGAATTCCACACCAGTTTGTCCGCATATGACTGGATGATAACAGAAATATCCGGTGGGTGGTGGTTTTGCTAACTCATTCTGAAATATTGTGAAAGCCACTGTGTTTGTGTTTTCTGGATATTATCGATGGACTTTATTGTTTTGAATATTTTCATCAGGGAACATTTAATTTTGTACCGTTGAAAAACTAGTTGGTTCATCATGGGGACACCAGCTCTACACATTCGTATTTTCTAGGGTAAGCTAGAGGAACTGCAACAAACAAACATGATATTTCTGTTTGTATAGGTGACATTTTATGCACTTGCCTAAAGAAAAGACTTTGCTATTCTCCAAAACTATTTGTACTGTGATTTTCTCGATCCATTGCATATGAATTCCATACCAGTTTGTCCGGATATGACTGGATGAAAACGGAAATATCCGGTATTTTTTTGGCTAACTCAATCCAAAATATTATGAAAGTCTCTGTGTTTGTGTTTTCTGGATATGATCAACGGACTTTAGGTTTTTGAATGTTTTTTATCGGGGAACATTTTATTTTGAGCTTGGATACAGTAATTCGTTCCATAAGGAGACACCAGCTGAACATATTCGTATTTTCAAGGAAGAAAGCTAAAGGAACTGTTACAAATAAACATGATATTTCTGTTTGTATCGATGACATTTTATGCACTTGGCTAATGAAAAGACTTTGCTATTCAACAAAACCATTTTTACTGTGATTTTCTCTGTCCATTGCATACGAATTCCACACAAGTTTGTCCGGATAGGACTGGAAGAAACCAGAAATATCCGGTTTGTTTTGGCTAACTCAATCCCAGATATTGTTACAGCCTCTGTGTTTGTGTATTCCTGATATTATCCACGGACTTTATTGTTTGGAATGTTTTTTATCAGGGAACATTTAATTTTGTACCGTTGAAACACTAATTGGTTCAACATGGGAACACCAGCTCTACACATTGGTATTTTCTAGGGAGAAAGCTAGAGGAACTGCGGCAAACAAACATGATATTTCTGTTTGTATAGATGACATTTGATGCACTTGCCTAAAAAAGACTTTGCTATACTCCAAAACCATTTTTACTGTGATTTTCTCGGTCCATTGCATACGAATTCCACACCAGTTAGTCCAGATATGACTGGATGAAACCGGTAATATCTGGTTTTGTTTTGGCTAACTCAATTCCAAATATTGCTCCAGGCACTGTGTTTGTTTTTTCTGGATATTATCAATTGACTTTATTGTTTTGAATGTTTTTTTATCGGGGAACATTTTCTTTTGAGCTTGGATACAGTAATTAGTTGCACATGGAGACACCAGCTGAACATATTCGTATTTTCTAGGGAGACTGCTAGAGTATCTGCGGCAAAGAAACATGATATTTGGAGAGGGGCAAGATGGCGGAAAAGGAACGGAGCACACGATTAGTCCGGAGAGAGAGAGACAGGTTAATATAAGTGGAGATACTGCAGGGTCAAGGAAGAGTAGAGGATGAAACAGCAGAGGAAACTCTTCCGGAACTAGTGATTCACAATGTACCTGCGTGGAGAGCGTGGGAGCCCAAGTTCGGGACACCAGCAGCAGACTCAACGCACCAGCGCTGGAACGCGAGGTGAGCCGAACCACAATAGCCCGAGACAGCAACGGGGAAGTGGAAAGAGGAGGCTAGAGGGAACGAGGCTTGAAACTCCGTGGGGAAAAGTTCACCAGGCTAACTAGAAGAGAGAGAGGAAAAAAATAAAAAAAGCGACCGATACGGACACAAGTTTCTCTCTCTCCGCTCACCTCTCAAAGGCGAGCAAGACAGAGCAGGCGCCATTTTGGACATACGTCATAAGCAGGGCGACCTCAGGTCTGCACCGGCCCTGAGCCTAGCAGAAAAACCTGACTCTGGGGGGAGGGGTGAAATAACAGGAGATTAGCATCTAACTTGGCAACCCAGTGGGAGATTTCAGGAGAATTGGAGCCCACTCTGAGGGCAGCAGAGATTCCCTGTGTGATCCGTGGGAAAGAGCTTTTGATCTCTGGCTCCTGTGGGTATATCATTTGCCTGCTAACTACCTCCAATTATGTTCAGCTGTGCGGAATTACTTCCCTTTTGAATCAAAAAAGAGAGAGATTTACCACACCTAACCTGGGAGTGTCATCTTTGACACACCCTCAGCCCTGAGGAACCAAACACAGCTCTCAGTCCACGCTCATCTCAAGCCTCTAAGGCACCACTGAAAGCAGACAGTCCACTTAATATAGAGCCATAGTGTAACAAGAAAAAACACCACAGTGAAGAAACCAAATATCTCCAACATGCCAAACAACAAACGCAAAAACCAAGCTAACAAGAACAAGGAAGACACTATGACACCCCCAAATGAAAAAGACACCCCAATTCAAGATTATGAAGATGAGGAGATTGAAGAAATACAAGAAGCAGATCTCAAAAAACTGATAAGAACATTAAGAAGTTCTCAAAAACAAATTCTTGAACTACAGAAATCCTTAATGGACAAGGTAGAAAATCTCTCTCGTGAAAATGAAATATTAAGGAGGAATCAAAATGAAATGAAACAACTAGTGGAACAAGAAATGGTGATAATGATGAGAAATCATAATGAAATGAAGAATCCAATAGATCAAATGACAAACACATTAGAGAGTCTTAAAAACAGAATGGGCGAAGCAGAAGAGAGAATATCAGACTTAGAAGACAGAGAACAGGAAAGGAAACAGGCAAACCAAAGAAAAGAAGAAGAAATCAGAAATCTAAAAAATACTGTCAGGAATCTACAGGATACTCTTAAAAAACCCAACATTCGGGTTCTAGGAGTACCTGAAGGCATAGAGAGAGAGAAAGGATTAGAAGGCATTTTCAGTGAGATACTGGCAGAAAATTTCCCAGGTTTGGAGAAAGACAGAGACATCCTAATACAGGAAGCTCATAGAACCCCTAATAAACATGACCAAAAGAGATCCTCACCACGACACGTCGTAATCAAACTCACCACAGTGAAACACAAAGAAAAGATCCTAAAATGTGCAAGAGAGAAACGCCAGGTTACTCTCAGAGGATCTCCAATTAGACTCACAGCTGACTTCTCTTCAGAAACCCTACAAGCTAGGAGAGAATGGCGAGACATAGCCCAGGTGCTAAGAGAGAAAAATTGCCAGCCCAGAATATTATATCCTGCAAAGCTCTCATTTATAAATGAAGGTGAAATAAAGACCTTTCACAGCAAACAGACATTGAAAGAATTTGTTGCCACTTGCCCAGCCCTGCAAAAGATGCTTAAAGATGTGTTACATACAGAAACACAGAAACACGGTCACCAATATGAAAGAAAGTAAAGGTAGGAAACCTCACACCAAAAGATCACAGGAATCTCAAACCATATATTAGAAAGTATCTTTGGCTAATGGCAGGGCAAAGTTACTCCTTCTCAATAGTCACATTAAATGTTAATGGCTTGAACTGTCCAGTTAAAAGACACCGATTGGCTGATTGGGTTAAGGAACAAAACCCATCCTTTTGCTGCTTACAAGAAACCCATCTATCCAACAATGATCCATACAGGCTGAGAGTGAAAGGCTGGAAAAAGATATACCACGCCAACAGAAATGAAAAGAGAGCAGGCGTAGCCATCTTAATATCAGACAACATAAACTTTACCACAAAAACTGTTAGGAGAGACAAAGAGGGGCACTATTTAATGATTAAGGGATCCATTCAACAGGAAGATATAACGATTATCAATGTATATGCACCTAATTACAGGGCACCAGCTTATTTAAAAGACTTGTTAAGGGACTTAAAGGGAGACTTAGACCCCAATACAATAGTACTGGGGGACTTCAATACTCCACTCTCAGAGATAGACAGATCATCAGGACAGAAGATCAACAAGGAGACAGTAGATTTAAATGACACTATAGCCCAAATGGATCTAACAGATATCTACAGAACATTTCATCCTACATCTAAGGACTTTACATTCTTCTCAGGAGTACATGGAACCCTCTCTAGGATTGACCACATACTAGGCCATAAAGCAAGTCTCAGCAAATTCAAAAGAATTAGAATCATACCATGCAGCTTCTCAGACCACAAAGGAATGAAATTGGAAATAGGCAACTCAGGAATCCCTAGAGCACGTGCAAACACATGGAGACTGAACAACATGCTCCTGAATGAACAATGGGTCATAGAAGAAATTAAAAGAGAAATCAAAAATTTTCTGGAAGTAAATGAGGATAACAGCACAACATACCAAAACCTATGGGATACAACAAAAGCAGTGTTAAGAGGAAAGTTTATATCAATAGGTGCCTACATCAAGAAATTGGAAAGGCACCAAATAGATGAGCTTTCAAGTCATCTCAAGGATCTAGAAAATCTGCAGCAAACCAAACCCAAACCCAGTAGGAGAAGAGAAATAATTAAAATCAGAGAAGAAATCAACAGGATTGAATCCAAAAAAACATTACAAAAAATCAGCCAAACGAGGAGCTGGTTTTTTGAAAAAATAAACAAAATTGACACCCCATTGGCCCAACTAACTAAAAAAAGAAGAGAAAAGACCCAAATCAATAGGATCAGAGATGAAATGGGAAACGTAACAACAGACGCCACAGAAATAAAAAGAATCATCAGAAATTACTACAAGGACTTGTATGCCAGCAAACAGGGAAATCTATCAGAAATGGACAGATTCTTGGACACATACAACCTCCCTAAATTGAGCCAGAAAACCTAAACAGACCAATAACTGACACAGAAATTGAAACAGTAATAAAGGCCCTCCCAACAAAGAAAAGCCCAGGGCCAGATGGATTCACTGCTGAGTTCTACCAGACATTTAGAGAAGAACTAACTCCAATTCTTCTCAAACTATTCAGAGCAATCGAAAAAGAGGGAATCCTCCCAAATTCCTTCTATGAAGCCACCATCACCTTAATTCCTAAGCCAGAAAGAGACGCAACATTGAAAGAGAATTACAGACCAATATCCCTGATGAACATAGATGCAAAAATACTCAATAAAATTCTGGCCAATAGAATACAACAACACATCAGAAAGATCATCCACCGAGACCAAGTGGGATTCATCCCCGGTATGCAGGGATGGTTCAACATTCGCAAAACAATCAACGTAATACACTACATTAACAGACTGCAGAAGAAAAACCATATGATTCTCTCAATAGACGCAGAAAAAGCATTTGATAAAATACAACACCCTTTCATGATGAAAACTCTAAGCAAACTGGGTATGGAAGGAACATTCCTCAATACAATCAAAGCAATATATGAATAACCCACGGCCAACATCCTATTGAATGGGGAGAAGTTGGCAGCATTTCCACTGAAATCTGGTACCAGAAAGGGATGCCCTCTCTCACCACTGCTATTCAATATAGTTCTGGAAGTTTTGGCCAGAGCTATTAGGCAAGAAA
The DNA here is from genome assembly GCF_033115175.1 of Lepus europaeus. Taxonomy (NCBI): domain Eukaryota; kingdom Metazoa; phylum Chordata; class Mammalia; order Lagomorpha; family Leporidae; genus Lepus; species Lepus europaeus. The sequence goes on along the minus strand of NW_026909428.1, from coordinate 582,626 downwards.
AAGAAATTAAAGGGATACAAATCGGGAAGGATGAACTCAAACTATCCCTCTTTGCAGATGATATGATTCTTTATTTAGGGGACCCAAAGAACTCTACTAAGAGACTGCTGGAACTCATCGAAGAGTTTGGCAAAGTAGCAGGATATAAAATCAATCCACAAAAATCAACAGCCTTTGTATACACAGGCAATGCCACGGCTGAGGAAGAACTTCTAAAATCAATGCCATTCACAATAGCTACAAAAACAATCAAATACCTTGGAATAAACTTAACCAAAGACGTTAAAGATCTCTACGATGAAAACTACAAAACCTTACAGAAAGAAATAGAAGAGGATACCAAAAAATGGAGAAATCTTCCATGCTCATGGATTGGAAGAATCAATATCATCAAAATGTCTATTCTCCCAAAAGCAATTTATACATTCAATGCAATACCCATCAAGATTCCGAAGACCTTCTTCTCAGATCTGGAAAAAATGATGCTGAAATTCATATGGAGACACAGAAGACCTCGAATAGCCAAAGCAATCCTGTACAACAAAAACAAAGCCGGAGGCATCACAATACCTAATTTTAGGACATACTTCAGGGCAGTTGTTATCAAAACAGCATGGTACTGGTACAGAAACAGATGGATAGACCAATGGAACAGAATAGAAACACCAGAAATCAATCCAAACACCTACAGCCAACTTATATTTGACCAAAGATCCAAATCTAATCCCTGGAATAAGGACAGTCTATTCAATAAATGGTGCTGGGAAAATTGGATTTCCACGTGCAGAAGCTTGAAGCAAGACCCATACCTATCACCTTACACAAAAATTCACTCAACATGGATTAAAGACTTAAATCTACGACCCAAAACCATCAAATTATTAGAGAGCATTGTAGAAACCCTACAAGATATAGGCACAGGCAAAGACTTCCTGGAAAATACTCCAACAGCACAGGCAGTCAAAACCAAAATTAACATTTGGGATTGCATCAAATTGAGAAGTTTCTGTACTTCAAAAGAAACAGTCAGGAAAGTGAAGAGGCAACCAACAGAATGGGAAAAAATATTCGCAAACTATACTACAGATAAAGGATTGATAACCAGAATCTACAAAGAAATCAAGAAAATCCACAACAACAAAGCAAACAACCCATTGAAGAGATGGGCCAAGGACCTCAATAGACATTTTTCGAAAAAGGAAATCCAAATAGCCAACAGACACATGAAAAAATGTTCAAGATCACTAGCAATCAGAGAAATGCAAATCAAAACCACAATGAGGTTCCATCTCACCCCGGTTAGAATGGCTCACATTCAGAAATCTACCAACAATAGATGCTGGAGAGGATGTGGGGAAAAAGGGACACTAATCCACTGTTGGTGGGAATGCAAACTGGTTAAGCCACTATGGAAGTCAGTCTGGAGATTCCTGAGAAACCTGAACATAACCATACCATACAACCCAGCCATCCCACTCCTTGGAATTTACCCAAAGGAAATTAATTTGGCAAATAAAAAAGCCATCTTCACATTAATGTTTATTGCAGCTCAATTCACAATAGCTAAGACCTGGAACCAACCCAAATGCCCATCAACAGTAGACTGGATAAAGAAATTATGGGACATGTACTCCATAGAATACTATACAGCAGTAAGAACCAACGAAACCCAGTCATTTGCAACAAGATGGAGCAATCTGGAAAACATCATGCTGAGTGAATTAAGCCAGTCCCAAAGAGAAAAATATCATTTGTTTTCCCTGATCGGTGACAACTGAGCGCCAAAGGGGAAACCTGTTAAGTGAAAAGGACACTATAAGCAACAATGAACTGATCAGCTCCTGTCCTGACTTTAGATGTACAATGTAATACTTTATCCTTTTTAGTATTTGTTGTTGTTGTTGTTGTTCTAGTACTATTGGTTGAACTCAGTAATTAACACACAATTATTCTTAGGTGTTTAAATTTTAACTGAAAAGTGATCCCTGTTTAATCTAAGAGTGGAAAAAGAGAGGGAGGAGATGAAGAGCTATGGGTTATTTAACTATGTGCTTATTTTCAAAGACTTGAATAATCACCTTGTAACAATGATCAGATTTGGTCTATGTTATGTCATGATTTTAAGGAATCTTATTTCAACCAGATATTTTGGATTTTGATATTGGTCTATTATGCTATGTTATATGTGCGTACATATTGTATGTCCACATGGGGAAATTTTATTAAAAGTTTTATTTTAAATGGCTTTTAGATAAGATTGTCCATAAATTTAAGCTGCTAAAATCAATCAAAGATACATTTTAATTTGTATGACCTGAATCTGTGTATCATATGTTTTAAACTTGTTGGTAGAAAGAAACTTAAAACATTTTATATGGTCGTGCTTAAGTTTACTGGTTAAACAAACTACACCATGTTAGATATTTAAGAGGTGTTTTCAAATACATGATTCTTAAAATTTATAGAAGGCATTGGACCTTCCTGTAAATGTTTTATTAAGTTCTTATCTAAGGGTTGAAACGGTTTGCTAAGTATTCATGTAATATTGCTATTGTCAGCAAGTGATCTAGGACTTGCTCCCTCATTTCTCTATTCTAAGCCCAGCTTGTTCTTTCACTTCTCTATTCTCTTCAAGGTAGGGAACTAATTCTATTATGAAGGAATCTGTAGGATGCACAATTTAATCTTTAGACCTTATAAGAGATGGCTAACATTTTTCTGTAATAGCATAGCCAAAATAAGAACTTAACTAATAATCTCATAGCTAGATTCACATCGCCATCAGCGAAGTATACAGTAAGTTAAAAAAAAAAAAAACCTCCCTTTCAGACCAAAGGGAAAGAAAGTTTTAAAGTGAGAATATAATTTTCCTCATGGGCATTGTCTACCTTAGAAAAACTACTACAGAACATGCCTGTGACTATAGACTTGTAGTTCAGGCCACCAAAGATTAGAGATGGGACACGGGCACTCCCTTGACTTGCATCGTCTGGTCTGCTTTAACACAAACCAGGAGGAAAAGAAAGCTAGGCATCAGAAGCAATGGGTGGCAGGCCTATTAATGGCTGATCTGTACAGTGATCTGCCCTCAAGGAGACCCAACAGGCCAGTCCACTGCAGTGGCTTTCAATGTGGTAAGCCTGGGCTTCAGCAGAAGTCAGCTTGTGAAGAGCCCTGGCAGCTCTGCCAAGAGTTGGATCACTGGAAATGGACCTGCCCTGGAATCGAAGGATGCCAAGGTCAGAGCCACAGATCTTATTGGCTCCAAGCTGAAAAGCCCTTCACTCAGCCCAACTTCCAAAGTGACCACTGCAGTTGAGGGGACAGCCAAGTAGGGTCAGCAACATTGCAGGCAGAACTGTAAATTTCTTGTTAGAGATGCCCCCTGCATTTACCTGGCCAGCTCTCCTCCTAGGCCAGCCAAGTAATGAAAGTCAACAGAGTGCCTTCCACTAGGAGGTTCACACCTCCCTTGGGATATACCCCATGTGAAGAGATGGATAGGTCTGGGCCCCTTAACTTACAAGGCATAAAGCCCACCAGATTATAATCAAGCCCCTTCTATCAGGTTCTATTTGCCTCTCAATCAGAAAACTTAATTGTAGCTTAGACAGCACCTTTCTTAGCTCCTCTAATAATGACTCTGTTCTTTGTTCTAGACCCTGTCTAGTCCACTTGGGCCTCATTCCTTTGTAATCATAACCTCTACTCTACCACCAATGGCTCTACTCCCAACCTGTGTGTACTGATGGTCCTCTTCCCCACTTAATGCTGTATAATTGTTCAGACCTGGTTAAGGCCACTCTTAGGATCATTGGTTACTATCCTCACTCTGTCTTTTATGACCTTGTCTAAATATGATCAGAGTCGGTAAACTTGGAAGGCTTCCATAGCCTTGGCAACTCATGACGACAGCCTAGGATGGTTACTGGCGCCATAAACTAGAGTGTCAATTTGTTGGGTCAACAACAGGAGCCACTGTGCGCTTGCTCCTGATGTGGGATCTCTGTCCTTAATGTACTGTACATTATGATTTAATGCTATAACTAGTACTCAAACAGTATGTTTCACTTTGTGTTTCTATGTGGGTGCAAACTGCTGAAGTATTTATACTAAATTGATCTTCTGTATATAAATAGAATTGAAAATGAACCTTGATGTGAATGGAAAGGGAGAGGGAGCGGGAGAGGGGAGGGTTGTGGGTGGGAGGGAAATTATGGGAAGGGGAAGCCATTGTAATCCATAAGCTGTATACTGGAAATTTATATTCATTAAATAAAAGTTAAAAAAAAAGAAACATGATATTTCTGTTTGTATAGATGACATTTTATGCACTTGCCTAACGAAATGACTTTGCTTTTCTCCAAAATCATTTTTACTGTGATTTTCTCGGTCCATTGCATACGAATTCCACAACAGTTTCTCCAGATATGACTGGAAGAAACCGGAAATATCCGTTTTTGTTTTGGCTAACTCAATCGCAGATATTGCTACAGCTTCTGTGTTTGTGTATTCCTGATATTACCCACGGACTTTATTGTTTTGAATGTTTTTTATCAAGGAACATTTAATTTTGTGCTTGGAATCACTAATTGGTTCCACATGGGGACATCAGCTCTACACATTCATATTTTCTAGGGAGCCAGCTAGAGGAACTGCGGCAAACATACATGATATTTCTATTTGTATAGATGACATTTTATGCACTTTCCTTACGAAAAGACTTTGCTATTCTCGAAAACTATTTTTACTGTGATTTCCTCGGTCCATTGCATACGAATTTCACACCAGTTTGTCCGGATATGACTGGATGAAAACAGAAATATCCGGTTATGTTTTGGCTAACTAAATTCGAAATATTGTGAAAGCCTCTGTGTTTGTATTTTCTGGATATTATCGATGGACTTTATTGTTTTGAATATTTTTATCAGGGAACATTTAATTTTGTAACGTTGAAACACTAATTGGTTCATCATGGGGACACCAGCACTACACATTCGTATTTTCTAGGGAGAAAGCGAGAGGAACTGCGGCAAACAAACATGATATTTCTGTTTGTATCTATGATTTTATGCACTTGCCTAACGTAAAGACTTTGCTATGCTCCAAAACAAATTTTACTGTGATTTTCTCCGTCCATTGCATACGAATTCCACACCAGTTTGTCCGGATATGACTGGATGAAACCGGAAATATATGGTTTTGTTTTGGCTAACTCAATCCCAAATAATGCTCCAGCCACTGTGTTTGTTTTTTCTGGATATTATCAACGGACTTTATTGTTTGGAATGTTTTTTTATCGGGGAACATTTCATTTTGAGCTTGGATACTGTAATTAGTTGCACATGGAGACACCAGCTGAATATATTCGTATTTTCTAGGGAGAAAGCTAGAGGAACTGTGGCAAACAAACATGATATTTCTGTTTCTATAGATGACATTTTATGCACCTGCCTAAAGAAAAGACTTTGCTTTTCTCCAAAACCGTTTTTACTGTGATTTTCTCGATCCATTGCATACGAATTCCACACCAGTTTGTGGGGATATGACTGGATGAAACCGGAAATATATGATACTGTTTTGGCTAACTCAATCCGAAATATTGTGAAAGCCTCTGTGTTTGTGTTTTCTGGATATTATCAACGGACTTTAGGTTTTTAATGTTTTTTATCAGGGAACATTTTATTGTGAGCTTGGATACAGTAATTCGTTCCACAAGGAGACACCAGCTCTAACATTCGTATTTTCTAGGGAGAAACTAGAGGAACTGCGTCAAAGAAACATGATATTTCTCTTTGTATGGATGACATTATATGCACTTGCATAAGGAAAAGACTTTGCTATTCTCCAAAACCATTTTTACTGTGATTTTCTCGGTCCATTGCATACGAATTCCAAAACAGTTTGTCCGAATATGACCGGATGAAAATAGAAATATCCGGTAGAGTTTTGGCTAACTCAATCCAAAATATTGTGAAAGCTTCTGTGCTGGTGTTTTCTGGATATTATCGATGGACTTTATTTTTTTGAATATTTTTATCAGGGAACATTTAATTTTGTAATGTTGAAACACTAATTCGTTCATCATGGGGACACCAGCTCTACACATTCGTATTTTCTAGGGAGAAAGCGAGAGGAACTGCGGCAAACAAACATATTTCTGTTTGTATCTATGAGATTTTATGCACTTGCCTAACGTAAAGACTTTGCTATGCTCCAAAACTATTTTTACTGTGATTTTCTCTGTCCATTGCATACGAATTCCACACCAGTTTGTCCGGATATGACTGGATGAAACCGGAAATATATGGTTTTGTTTTGGCTAACTCAATCCCAAATAATGCTCCAGCCACTGTGTTTGTTTTTTCTGGATATTATCAACGGACTTTAAGTTTTTGAATGTTTTTTATCGGGGAACATTTTATTTTGAGCTTGGATAAAGTAATTAGTAGCACAAGGAGACACCAGCTGAACATATTCGTATTTTCTAGGGAGAAAGCTAGAGGAACTGCGACAAACAAACATGATATTTCTGTTTGTATAGATGACATTTTATGCACTTGCCTAACAAAAAGATTTTGGTTTTCTCCAAAACCAATTTACTGTGAATATCTCAGTCCATTGCAAACGAATTCCACACCAGTTTATCGGATATGACTGGAAGAAACCAGAAATATCCGGTTTGTTTTGGCTAACTCAATCCCAGATATTGTTACAGCCTCTGTGTTTGTGTATTCCTGATATTATCCACGGACTTTATTGTTTGGAATGTTTTTTATCAGGGAACATTTAATTTTGTACCGTTGAAACACTAATTGGTTCAACATGGGGACACCAGCTCTACACATTGATATTTTCTAGGGAGAAAGCTAGAGGAACTGCGGCAAACAAACATGATATTTCTGTTTGTATAGATGACATTTGATGCACTTGCCTAAAAAAGACTTTGCTATTCTCCAAAACCATTTTTACTGTGATTTTCTCGGTCCATTGCATATGAATTCCACACAAGTTTGTCCAGATATGACTGGATGAAACGGGTAATATTCTGGTTTTGTTTTGGCTAACTCAATTCCAAATATTGCTCCAGGCACTGTGTTTGTTTTTTCTGGATATTATCAATGGACTTTATTGTTTTGAATGTTTTTTTATCGGGGAACATTTTATTTTGAGCCTGGATACAGTAATTAGTTGCACATGGAGACACCAGCTGAACATATTCGTATATTCTAAGGAGAAAGCTAGAGGATCTGCGGCAAACAAACATGATATTTCTGTTTGTATAGATGACATTTTATGCACTTGCCTAACGAAAAGACTTTGCTATTCTCCAAAACCATTTTTACTGTGATTTTCTCGATCCATTGCATACGAATTCCACACCAGTTTGTCCGGATATGACTGGATGAAACCGGAAATATATGATACTGTTTTGGCTAACTCAATCCGAAATATTGTGAAAGCCTCTGTGTTTGTGTTTTCTGGATATTATCAACGGAATTTAGGTTTTTGAATGTTTTTTATCAGGGAACATTTTATTGTGAGCTTGGATACAGTAATTCGTTCCATAAGGAGACACCAGCTCTAACATTCGTATTTTCTAGGGAGAAAGCGAGAGGAACTGCGGCAAACAAACATATTTCTGTTGGTATCTATGAGATTTTATGCACTTGCAATGCTCCAAAACTATTTTTACTGTGATTTTCTCGGTCCATTGCATACGAATTCCACACCACTTTGTCCGGATATGACTGGATGGAACCGGAAATATATGGTTTTGTTTTGGCTAACTCAATCCCAAATAATGCTCCAGCCACTGTGTTTGTTTTTTCTGGATATTATCAACGGACTTTAGGTTTTTGAATGTTTTTTATCGGGGAACATTTTATTTTGAGCTTGGATACAGTAATTCATTCCACAAGGAGGCAACAGCTGAACATATTCAAATTTTCTAGGGAGAAAGCTAGAGGAACTGCGACAAACAAACATGATATTTCTGTTTGTATAGATGACATTTTATGCACTTGCCTAACAAAAAGATTTTGGTTTTCTCCAAAACCAATTTACTGTGAATATCTTAGTCCATTGCATACGAATTCCACACCAGTTTATCGGATATGACTGGAAGAAAATGGAAATATCCGATTTTCTTTTGGTTAACTCAATCCCAGATATTGCTACAGCCTCTGTGTTTGTGTATTCCTGATATTATCCACGGACTTTATTGTTTTGAATGCTTTTTATCAGGGAACATTTAATTTTGTGCTTGGAATCACTAATTGGTTCCACATGGAGACAGCAGCTCTACACATTCGTATTTACAAGTGAGACAGCTAGAGGAACTGCGGCAAACAAACATGATACTTCTATTTATAGATGACATTATATGCACTTGTCTAACGAAAAGACTTTGCTTTTCTCCAAAACCATTTTTACTGTGATTTTCTCGGTCCATTGCATATGAATTCCACACCAGTTTGTCCGATTATGACTAGATGAAACCGGAAATATCTGGTTTTGTTTTGGCTAATTCAATCCAAAATATTTTGAAAGCCTCCGTGTTTGTGTTTTCTGGATATTATCAACGGACTTTAGGTTTTTGAATGTTTTTTTATTGGGGAACATTTTATTTTGAGCTTGGATACAGTAATTCGTTCCACATGGAGACACCAGATGAACATATTCGTATTTTCTAGGGAGAAAGCTAGAGGAACTGTGGCAAACAAACATGATATTTCTGTTTGTATCGATGACATTTTATGCACTTGCCTAACGAAAAGACTTTGCTTTTCTCCAAAACCATTTTTACTGCGATTTTCTCGGTCCATTGCATACGAATTTCATACCAGTTTGTCCGGATATGACTGGATGTAAACAGAAATATCCAGTTGTGTTTTGCTAACTCAATCCGAAATATTGTGAAAGCCTCTGTGTTTGTGTTTTCTAGATATTATCGATGGCCTTTATTGTTTTGAATGTTTTATCAGGGAACATTTAGTTTTGTACAGTTGAAACACTACTTGGTTCATCATGGGGAAACCAGCTCTACACATTCTTATTTTCTAGGGAGAAAGCTAGCGGAACTGCGGCAAACAAACATGATATTTCTGTTTGTATAGATGACATTTTATGCACTTGCCTAACAAAAAGACTTTGCTTTTTTCCAAAAACATTTTACTGTGAATATCTCAGTCCATTGCGTACGAATTCCACATGCGCTTGTCCGGAAATGACTGGATGAAACCAGAAATATCCGGTATTGTTTTAGCTAACTCAATCCGAAATATTGTGAAAGCCTCTGTGTTTGTGTTTTCTGGGTATTATCGATGGACTTTATTGTTTTGAATATTTTTATCAGGAAACATTTAATTTTGTACCGTAGAAACACTAATTGCTTCTTCATGGGGACACCAGCTCTACACATTCATATTTTCTAGGGAGACTGCTAGAGGAATTACGCAAACAAACATGATATTTCTATTTGTATAGATGACATTTTATGCACTTACCTAAGGAAAAGACGTTGCTTTTCTCCATAACCATTTTTTTGTGATTTTCACGGTACACTTCATATGAATTCCACACAAGTTTGTCTGGATATGACTGGATAAAACCGGATTTTTCCCATTTTGTTTTGGCTAACTCAATCCCAGATATTGCTACAGCCTCTTTGTGTATTCCTGATATTATCCACGGACTTTATTGTTTTAAATGCTTTTTATCAGGGAACATTTAATTTTGTACCGTAGAAACACTAATTGGTTCAAAGTTGAGACACCAGCTCTACACATTCGTATTTTCTAGGAAGACTGCTAGAGGATCTGCGGCAAATAAACATGATATTTCTGTTTGTATAGAAGACATTTTATACACTTTATTGACGAAAAGAATTTGCTATTCTCCAAAACCATTTTTACTGTGATTATTTTGGTTCATTGCATACGAATTCCACACCACTTTGTCCAGATATGACTGGATGAAAGCAGAAATATCTGGTATTGTTTTGGCTAACCAATCCGAAATATTGTGAAAGCCTCCGTGTTGGTGTTTTCTGGATATTATCAACGGACTTTATTTTTTTTCCTTTTTTTTTAACTTTTATTTAATGAATATAAATTTCCAGTGTACAGCTTATGGATTACAATGGCTTCCCCCTACCATAACTTCCCTCCCTCCGCAAGCCTCCCCTCTCCCGCTCCCTCTCCCCTTTCATTTGCATCAAGATTCATTTTCAATTCTCTTTATATACAGAAGTTCAATTTAGTATATATGAAGTAAAGATTTCAACAATTTGCACCCACATAGAAACACAAAGGGAAACATACTGTTTGAGTACTAGTTATAGCATTAAATCACAATGTACAGCTCATTAAGGACAGAGATCCCACATGAGGAGCAAGTGCACAGTGGCTCCTGTTGTTGACCCAACAAATTGACACTCTAGTTTATGGCGCCAGTAACCATCCTAGGCTGTCATCATGAGTTGCCAAGGCTATGGAAGCCTTCCAAGTTTACCGACTCTGATCATATTTAGACAAGGTCATAAAAGACAGAGTGAGGATAGTAACCAATGATCCTAAGAGTGGCATTTACCAGGTTTGAACAATTGTACAGCATTAAGTGGGGGAGAGGACCATCAGTACACACAGGTTGGGAGTAGAGCCATTGGTGGTAGAGTAGAGGTTATGATTACACAGGAATGAGGCCCAAGTGCACTAGACAGGGCCTAGAACAAAGGACAGAGTCATTATTAGAGGAGCTAAGAAAGGTGCTGTCTAAGCTACAAGTAATTTTTCTGATTGAGAGCGAAACAGAACCTGATAGAAGGGGCTTGATAATAATCTGGTGGGCTTTAGGCCTTGTAAGTTAAGAGGCCCAGACCTATCTATCACTTCACATGGGGTATATCCTAAGGGAGGTGTGAACCTCCTAGGGGAAGGCACTCTGTTGACTTTCATTACTTGGCTGGCCTGGGAGGAGAGCTGGGCAGGTAAATGCAGGGGGCATCTCTAACAAGAAATTTACAGTTCTGCCTGCAATGTTGCTGAACCTACTTGACCAAACCCTCAGCTGCAGTGGTCACTTTGGAAGTTGGGCTGAGTGAAGGGCTTTTCAGCTTAGAGCCAATAAGTTCTGTGGCTCTGACTTGGGCATCCTTCGACTCCAGGGCAGGTCCATTTCCAGTGATCCAACTCTTGGCAGAGCTACCAGGGCTCTTCACAAGCTGACTTCTGCTGAAGCCCAGGCTTACCACATTGAAAGCCACTGCAGTGGACTGGCCTGTTGGGTCTCCTTGAGGGCAGATCACTGTACAGATCAGCCATTAATAGGCCTGCCACCCATTGCTTCTGATGCCTAGCTTTCTTTTCCTCCTGGTTTGTGTTAAAGCAGACCAGAGGATGCAAGTCAAGGGAGTGCCCAAATCCCATCTCTAAACTTCTGTGGCCTGAACTACAAGTCTATAGTCACAGGCATGTTCTGCAGTAGTTTTTCTAAGGTAGACAATGCCCATGAGGAAAATTATATTCTCACTTTAAAACTTTCTTTCCCTTTGGTCTGAAAGGGAGGTTTTTTCTACTTACTGTATACTTCGCTGATGGCAAAGTGAATCTACTATGAGATTACTATTTACGTTCTTATTTTGGCTATGCTATTACAGAAAAATGTTAGCCATCTCTTTTATAAGGTCTAAAGATTTAATTGTGCATCCTACAGATTCCTTAATAATAGAATTAGTTTCCTACCTTGAAGAGAATAGAGAAATGAAAGAACAAGTTGTGCTTAGAATAGAGAAATGAGGGAGCAAGTCCTAGATCACTTACTGACAATAGCAATATGACATGAATACTTAGCAAACCGTTTCAACCATTAGATAACAACTTAAGAAAACATTTACCAGAAGGTCCAATGCCTTCTATAAATTTTAAGAATCATGTATTTGTTTTTTTTGTTTGTTTTTTTATTAAACTTTTATTTAATGAATATAAATTTCCAAAGTATAGCTCATGGGTTACAATGGCTTCCTCCCTCCCATAACCTCCCTCCCGCCCACAACCCTCCCCTTTCCCACTCCCTTTCCCCTTCCATTCATGTAAAGATTCATTTTCAATTCTCTTTGCATACAGAAGATCAGTTTAGAATACATTAGGTAAAGATTTCAACATTTTGCCCATATAGCAACATAAAGTGAAAAAACTACCATTGGATTACCAATTTTAGCATTAAATAGCAATGTACAGCACATTAAAGACAGAGATCCTACATAATTTTCTTTTCAAATTAATTAATTTTCTATGCCATTTCCACCTCAACACCAGGTTGTTTTTTTTTCCATTTCCAATTCTCTTTATATACAGAAGATCACTTCAGTATATAATTAGTAAAGACCTCATCAGTTTGTGCCCACACAGAAATGCAAAGTATAACAATACTGTTTCAGTACTAGTTATAGCATCACTTGGCTTTAGACGACACATTAGGGACAGATCCCACATGGGGTGTAAGTACACAGTGACTCCTGTTGCTGATTTAACAATTTGACACTCCTGTTCATGGCGTCAGTAATCTCCCTAGGCTCTAGTCATGAGTTGCCAGGGCTATGGAAGCCTTTAGAGTTCGCTGACTTTGATCTTATTCCGATAGGGTCATAGTCAAAGTGGAAGTTCTCTCCTCCCTTCGGAGAAGGGTACCTCCTTCTTTGATGGCCCTGTTCACTCACAGAGATCATTCATTTAGGTCTTTTTTTTCCATGATATCTTGGCTTTCCATGCCTGCTATACTCTCATGGGCTCTTCAGCCAGATCTGAATGCCTTGAGGGCTGATTCTGAGGCCAGAGTGTTGTTTAGGACATCTGCCATCCTATGAGTCTGCTGTGTATCCCACTTCCCATGTTGGATCTTTCTCTCCCTTTTTGATTCTATCAGTTAGTATTAGCAGATACTTGTCTTGTTTGTGTGATCTCTTTGACTCTTAGACCTATCAGAGCTATCAATTGTGAGCTGAAATTGATCACTTGGACTAGTGCGATGGCATTGGTACATGCCATCTTGATGGGATTGTGTTGGAATCCCCTGGCACATTTCTAACTCAACCATTTGCGGCCAGTCCGATTGAGCATGTTCCAAATTGTTCATCTCCTCCCTCTCTTTTTCCACTCTTAGATTTAACAGGGATCACTTTTCAGTTAAAATTTAAACACCTAAGAATAATTGTGTGTTAATTACTGAGTTCAACCAATAGTACTAGAACAACAACAACAACAACAAATACTAAAAAGGATAAAGTATTACATTGTACATCTAAAGTCAGGACAGGAGCTGATCAGTTCATTGTTGCTTATAGTGTCCTTTTCACTTAACAGGTTTCCCCTTTGGCGCTCAGTTGTCACCGATCAGGGAAAACAAATGATATTTTTCTCTTTGGGACTGGCTTAATTCACTCAGCATGATGTTTTCCAGATTGCTCCATCTTGTTGCAAATGACTGGGTTTCGTTGGTTCTTACTGCTGTATAGTATTCTATGGAGTACATGTCCCATAATTTCTTTATCCAGTCTACTGTTGATGGGCATTTGGGTTGGTTCCAGGTCTTAGCTATTGTGAATTGAGCTGCAATAAACATTAATGTGCAGATGGCTTTTTTATTTGCCAAATTAATTTCCTTTGGGTAAATTCCAAGGAGTGGGATGGCTGGGTTGTATGGTATGGTTATGTTCAGGTTTCTGGGGAATCTCCAGACAGACTTCCATAGTGGCTTAACCAGTTTGCATTCCCACCAACAGTGGGTTAGTGTCCCTTTTTCCCCACATCCTCTCCAGCATCTGTTGTTGGTAGATTTCTGAATGTGAGCCATTCTCACCGGGGGGATATGGAACCTCATTGTGGTTTTGATTTGCATTTCTCTGATTGCTAGTGATCTTGAACATTTTTTCATGTGTCTGTTGGCCATTTGGATTTCCTCTTTAGAAAAATGTCTATTGAGGTCCTTGGCCCATCTCTTAAGTGGGTTGTTTCTTTTGTTGTTGTGGATTTTCTTGATTTCTTTGTAGATTCTGGTTATCAATCCTTTATCTGTAGTATAGTTTGCGAATATTTTTTCCCATTCTGTTGGTTGCCTTTTCACTTTCCTGACTGTTTCTTTTGAAGTACAGAAACTTCTCAATTTGATGCAATCCCAAATGTTAATTTTGGTTTTGACTGCCTGTGCTGTTGGAGTATTTTCCAGGAAGTCTTTGCTGTGCCTATATCTTGCAGGGTTTCTCCAATGCTCTCTAATAATTTGATGGTTTCGGGTCGTAGATTTAAGTCTTTAATCCATGTTGAGTGAATTTTTGTGTAAGGTGATAGGTATGGGTCTTGCTTCAAGCTTCTGCATGTGGAAATCCAATTTTCCCAGCACCATTTATTGAATAGACTGTCCTTATTCCAGGGATTAGATTTGGATCTTTGGTCAAATATAAGTTGGCTGTAGATGTTTGGATTGATTTCTGGTGTTTCTATTCTGTTCCATTGGTCTATCCATCTGTTTCTGTACCAGTACCATGCTGTTTTGATAACAACTGCCCTGTAGTATGTCCTAAAATCAGGTATTGTGATGCCTCCGGCTTTGTTTTTGTTGTACAGGATTGCTTTGGCTATTCGAGGTCTTCTGTGTCTCCATATGAATTTCAGCATCATTTTTTCCAGATCTGAGAAGAAGGTCTTCGGGATCTTGATGGGTATTGCATTGAATGTATAAATTGCTTTTGGGAGAATAGACATTTTGATGATATTGATTCTTCCAATCCATGAGCATGGAAGATTTCTCCATTTTTTGGTATCCTCTTCTATTTCTTTCTGTAAGGTTTTGTAGTTTTCATCGTAGAGATCTTTAACGTCTTTGGTTAAGTTTATTCCAAGGTATTTGATTGTTTTTGTAGCTATTGTGAATGGGATTGATTTTAGAAGTTCTTCCTCAGCCGTGGCATTGCCTGAGTATACAAAGGCTGTTGATTTTTGTGCATTGATTTTATATCCTGCTACTTTGCCAAACTCTTCGATGAGTTCCAGCAGTCACTTAGTAGAGTTCTTTGGGTCCCCTAAATAAAGAATCATATCATCTGCAAAGAGGGATAGTTTGAGTACGTCCTTCCCGATTTGTATCCCTTTAATTTCTTTTTCTTGCCTAATAGCTCTGGCCAAAACTTCCAGAACTATATTGAATAGCAGTGGTGAGAGAGGGCATCCCTGTCTGGTACCAGATTTCAGTGGAAATGCTGCCAACTTCTCCCCATTCAATAGGATGTTGGCCGTGGGTTATTCATATATTGCTTTGATTGTATTAAGGAATGTTCCTTCCATACCCAGTTTGCTTAGAGTTTTCATCATGAAAGGGTGTTGTATTTTATCAAATGCTTTCTCTGCATCTATTGAGAGAATCATATGGTTTTTCTTCTGCAGTCTGTTAATGTAGTGTATTACGTTGATTGTTTTGCGAATGTTGAACCATCCCTGCATACCGGGGATGAATCCCACTTGGTCTGGGTGGATGATCTTTCTGATGTGTTTTTGCATTCTATTGGCCAGAATTTTATTGAGGATTTTTGCATCTATGTTCATCAGGGATATTGGTCTGTAATTCTCTTTCAATGTTGCGTCTCTTTCTGGCTTAGGAATTAAGGTGATGGTGGCTTCATAGAAAGAATTTGGGAGGATTCCCTCTTTTTCGATTGCTCTGAATAGTTTGAGAAGAATTGGAGTTAGTTCTTCTCTAAATGTCTGGTAGAACTCAGCAGTGAATCCATCTGGCCCTGGGCTTTTCTTTGTTGGGAGGGCCTTTATTACTGCTTCAATTTCTGTGTCAGTTATTGGTCTGTTTAGGTTTTCTATGTCTTCCTGGCTCAATTTAGGGAGGTTGTATGTGTCCAGGAATCTGTCCATTTCTGATAGATTTCCCTGTTTGCTGGCATACAAGTCCTTGTAGTAATTTCTGATGATTCTTTTTATTTCTGTGGCGTCTGTTGTTACGTTTCCCATTTCATCTCTGATCCTATTGATTTGGGTCTTTTCTCTTCTTTTTTTAGTTAGTTGGGCCAATGGGGTGTCAATTTTGTTTATTTTTTCAAAAAACCAGCTCCTCGTTTGGCTGATTTTTTGTAATGTTTTTTTTGGATTCAATCCTGTTGATTTCTTCTCTGATTTTAATTATTTCTCTTCTCCTACTGGGTTTGGGTTTGGTTTGCTGCAGATTTTCTAGATCCTTGAGATGACTTGAAAGCTCACCTATTTGGTGCCTTTCCAATTTCTTGATGTAGGCACCTATTGATATAAACTTTCCTCTTAACACTGCTTTTGTTTTATCCCATAGGTTTTGGTATGTTGTGCTGTTATCCTCATTTACTTCCAGAAAATTTTTGATCTCTCTTTTAATTTCTTCTATGACCCATTGTTCATTCAGGAGCATGTTGTTCAATCTCCATGTGTTTGCACGTGCTCTGGGGATTCCTGAGTTGCCAATTTCCAATTTCATTCCTTTGTGGTCTGAGAAGCTGCATGGTATGATTCTAATTCTTTTGAATTTGCTGAGACTTGCTTTATGGCCTAGTATGTGGTCAATCCTAGAGAGGGTTCCATGTACTCCTGAGAAGAATGTAAAGTCCTTAGATGTAGGATGAAATGTTCTGTAGATATCTGTTAGATCCATTTGGGCTATAGTGTCATTTAAATCTACTATCTCCTTGTTGATCTTCTGTCCTGTTGATCTGTCTATCTCTGAGAGTGGAGTATTGAAGTCCCCTAGTACTATTGTATTGGGGTCTAAGTCTCCCTTTAAGTCCCTTAACAAGTATTTTAAATAAGCTGGTGCCCTGTAATTAGGTGCATATACATTGATAATCGTTATATCTTCCTGTTGAATGGATCCCTTAATCATTATATAGTGCCCCTCTTTGTCTCTCCTAACAGTTTTTGTGGTAAAGTTTATGTTGTCCGAAATTAAGATGGCTACGCCCGCTCTCTTTTCATTTCTGTTGGCGTGGTATATCTTTTTCCAGCCTTTCACTCTCAGCTTGTATGGATCATTGTTGGATAGATGGGTTTCTTGTAAGCAGCAAAAGGATGGGTTTTGTTCCTTAACCCAATCAGCCAATCGGTGTCTTTTAACTGGACAGTTCAAGCCATTAACATTCAATGTGACTATTGAGAAGGAGTAACTTTGCCCTGCCATTAGCCAAAGATACTTTCTAATATATGGTTTGAGATTCCTGTGATCTTTTGGTGTGAGGTTTCCTACCTTTACCTTCTTTCATATTGGTGACCGTGTTTCTGTGTTTCTGTGTGTAACACATCGTTAAGCATCATTTGCAGGGCTGGACGAGTGGCGACAAATTCTTTCAATGTCTGTTTGCTGTGAAAGGTCTTTATTTCACCTTCATTCATAAATGAGAGCTTTGCAGGATATAGTATTCTGGGCTGGCAGTTTTTCTCTCTTAGCACCTGGGCTATATCTCGCCATTCTCTCCTAGCTTGCAGGGTTTCTGAAGAGAAGTCAGCTGTGAGTCTAATTGGAGATCCTCTGAGAGTAATCTGACGTTTCTCTCTTGCACATTTTAGGATCTTTTCTTTGTGTTTCACTGTGGTGAGTTTGATTACGACGTGTCGTGGTGAGGATCTCTTTTGGTCATGTTTATTAGGGGTTCTATGAGCTTCCTGTATTAGGATGTCTCTGTCTTTCTCCAAACCTGGGAAATTTTCTGCTATTATCTCACTAAAAAGGCCTTCTAATACTTTCTCTCTCTCCATGCCTTCAGGTACTACTAGAATCCGAATGTTGGGTTTTTTAAGAGTATCCTGTAGATTCCTGACAGTATTTTTTAGATTTCTGATTTCTTCTTCTTTTCTTTGATTTGATTGTTTCCTTTCCTGTTTTCTGTCTTCTAAGTCTGATATTCTCTCTTCTGCTTCGTCCATTCTGTTTTTAAGACTCTCTAATGTGTTTGTCATTTGATCTATTGAATTCTTCATTTCATTATGATTTCTCAACACTATCACCATTTCTTGTTCCACTAGTTGTTTCAATTCATTTTGATTCCTCCTTAATATTTCATTTTCACGAGAGAGATTTTCTATCTTGTCTATGAAGGATTTCTGTAGTTCAAGAATTTGTTTTTGAGAACTTCTTAATGTTCTTATCAATTTTTTCAGATCTGCTTCTTGCATTTCTTCAATCTCCTCATCTTCATAATCTTGAATTGGGGTGTCTTTTTCATTTGGTGGTGTCATAGTGTCTTCAATGTTCTTGTTACCTTGGTTTTTGCGTTTGTTGTTTGGCATGTTGAAGATATTGGGTTTCTTCACTGTGGTGTTTTTTCTTGTTACACTATGGCTCTATATTAAGTGGACTGTCTGCTTTCAGTGGTGCCTTAGAGGCTTGAGATGAGTGTGGACTGAGAGCTGTGTTTGGTTCCTCAGGGCTGAGGGTGTGTCAAAGATGACACTCCCAGGTTAGGTGTGGTAAATCTCTCTCTTTTTTGATTCAAAAGGGAAGTAATTCCGCACAGCTGAACATAATTGGAGGTAGTTAGCAGGCAAATGATATACCCACAGGAGCCAGAGATCGGAAGCTCTTTCCCAAGGACCACACAGGGAATATCTGCTGCCCTCAGTGTGGCCTCAATTCTCCTGCAATCTCCCACTGGGTTGCCAAGTTAGATGCTAATCTCCTGTTATTTCACCCCTCCCCCCAGAGTCAGGTTTTTCTGCTAGGCTCAGGGCTGGTGCAGACCTGAGGTCGCCCTGCTTATGACATATGTCCAAAATGGCGCCTGCTCTGTCTTGCTCGCCTTTGAGAGATGAGCAGAGAGAGAGAAACTTGTGTCCGTATCGGTTGCTTTTTTTTATTTTTTTCCTCTCTCTCTTCTAGTTAGCCTGGTGAACTATTCCCCACGAAGTTTCAAGCCTCGTTCCCTCTAGCCTCCTCTTTCCACTTGCCTGCTGGTGTCTCGGGCTATTGTGGTTCGGCTCACCTCGCGTTCCAGCGCTGGTGCGTTGAGTCTGCTGCTGGTGTCCCGAACTTGGGCTCCCACGCTCTCCACGCAGGTCCACTGTGAATCTCTAGTTCCGGAAGAGTTTCCTATGCTGTTTCATCCCCTACTCTTCCTTGACCCTCTAGTATCTCCACTTATATTAACCTGTCTCTCTCTCCGGAATAATAATGTGCTCCCTGCCTATTCCGCCATCTTGCCGCCACCAAGAATCATGTATTTGAAAACACCTCTTAAATATCTAACATGGTGTAGTTTGTTTAGCCAGTAAACTTAAGCACAACCATCTAAAATGTTTTTAGTTTCTTTCTATCAAAAAGTATAAAACATATGATACAGAGTTCCAGGTCACACCAATTAAAATGTATCTTTCATTGATTTTAGCAGCTATTTTGAGCTTGGAATCACTATTTGGTTCCACATGGAGACACCAGCTCTAAACATTCGTATTTTCTAGGGAGAAAGCTAGTGGAACTGCGGCAAAGAAACATGATATTTCTGTTTATATCGATGACATTTTATGCAATTGCCTAACGAAAAGACTTTGCTTTTCTCCAAAACCATTTTTACTGTGATTTTTTTTGTTCATTGCATACGAATTCCATACCACTTTGTCCGGATGTGACTGGATGAAACCAGAAATATACGGTTTTGTTTTGGCTAACTGAATCCGAAATATTGTGAAAGCCTCCGTGTTGGTGTTTTCTGGATATTATCAATGGACTTTGTTTTTTTCCTTTTTTTTTTACTTTTATTTAATGAATATAAATATCCAGTGTACAGCTTATGGATTACAATGGCTTCCCCCTTTCATAAATTCCCTCCCACCGCAACCCTCCCCTCTCCCGCTCCCTCTCCCCTTTCATTTGCATCAAGATTCATTTTCAATTCTCTTTATATACAGAAGATCAATTTAGTATATACGAAGTAAAGATTTCAACAGTTTGCACCCACATAGAAACACAAAGGGAAACATACTGTTTGAGTACTAGTTATAGCATTAAATCACAATGTATAGCACATTAAGGACAGAGATCCCACATGAGGAGCAAGTGCACAGTGGCTCCTGTTGTTGACCCAACAAATTGACACTCTAGTTTATGGCGCCAGTAACCATCCTAGGCTGTCATCATGAGTTGCCAAGGCTATGGAAGCCTTCCAAGTTTACCGACTCTGATCATATTTAGACAAGGTCATAAAAGACAGAGTGAGGATAGTAACCAATGATCCTAAGAGTGGCATTTACCAGGTTTGAACAATTGTACAGCATTAAGTGGGGGAGAGGACCATCAATACACACAGGTTGGGAGTAGAGCCATTGGTGGTAGAGCAGAGGTTATGATTACAAAGGAATGAGGCCCAAGTGCACTAGACAGGGCCTAGAACAAAGGACAGAGTCATTATTAGAAGAGCTAAGAAAGGTGCTGTCTAAGCTACAAGTAATTTTTCTGATTGAGAGGCAAATAGAACCTGATAGATGGGGCTTGATTATAATCTGGTGGGCTTTAGGCCTTGTAAGTTAAGAGGCCCAGACCTATCTATCTCTTCACATGCGTATATCCTAAGGGAGGTGTGAACCTCCTAGGGGAAGGCACTCTGTTGACTTTCATTACTTGGCTGGCCTGGGAGGAGAGCTGGGCAGGTAAATGCAGGGGGCATCTCTAACAAGAAATTTACAGTTCTGCCTGCAATGTTGCTGACCCTACTTGACCAAACCCTCAGCTGCAGTGGTCACTTTGGAAGTTGGGCTGAGTGAAGGGCTTTTCAGCTTAGAGCCAATAAGATCTGTGGCTCTGACCTGGGCATCCTTCGACTCCAGGGCAGGTCCATTTCCAGTGATCCAACTCTTGGCAGAGCTACCAGGGCTCTTCACAAGCTGACTTCTGCTGAAGCCCAGGCTTACCACATTGAAAGCCACTGCAGTGGACTGGCCACTTCGGTCTCCTTGAGGGCAGATCACTGTACAGATCAGCCATTAATAGGCCTGCCACCCATTGCTTCTGATGCCAAGCTTTCTTTTCCTCCTGGTTTGTGTTAAAGCAGACCAGAGGATGCAAGTCAAGGGAGTGCCCAAGTCCCATCTCTAATCTTCTGCGGCCTGAACTACAAGTCTATAGTCACAGGCATGTTCTGCAGTAGTTTTTCTAAGGTAGACAATGCCCATGAGGAAAATTATATTCTCACTTGAAAACTTTCTTTCCCTTTGGTCTGAAAGGGAGGTTTTTTCTACTTACTGTATACTTCGCTGATGGCAAAATTAACCTACTATGAGATTATTAGTTAAGTTCTTATTTTGGCTATGCTATTACAGAAAAATGTTAGCCATCTCTTTTATAAGGTCTAAAGATTTAATTGTGCATCCTACAGATTCCTTAATAATAGAATTAGTTTCCTACCTTGAAGAGAATAGAGAAATGAAAGAACAAGTTGTGCTTAGAATAGAGAAATGAGGGAGCAAGTCCTAGATCACTTACTGACAATAGCAATATGACATGAATACTTAGCAAACCGTTTCAACCATTAGATAACAACTTAAGAAAACATTTACCAGAAGGTCCAATGCCTTCTATAAATTTTAAGAATCATGTATTTGAAAACACCTCTTAAATATCTAACATGGTGTAGTTTGTTTAGCCAGTAAACTTAAGCACAACCATATAAAATGTTTTTAGTTTCTTTCTACCAACAAGTAAAGAACATATGATACAGAGATTCAGGTCACACCAATTAAAATGTATCTTTGATTGATTTTAGCAGCTTAAATTTATGGACCATCTCATCTATAAGCCATTTGAAATAAAACGCTTAATAAAATTCCCCCATGTGGACATACAATATGTACACACATATAACATAGCATAAGAGACCAATATAGCAATTTTAATAATAGCTTTTAAAATCTTTAACTCTTTTTCTAGATTGCCAATGGATTTGAATTGCTTTTTGTTTTTAGTAACCTCAGTTAACCATACTTTCACTCAGTTGGTACTGTTAATACATTATTGGCTTCATCTGTTTACAGAGCCATCCCAAAGTACTGAATATAATAAAAGTGGCTGGAAAAAGTCCATAGGAACCTATAGGAGGACTGCTAAACACAGAACCAACAACGCTTTAGTTTTATGAGGAGCACATCATATATAACTATGGATGACAAAAGACTTTAAGCCGCCATGTTTAAAATTATAAACTCATCAACCAACAAGAGGCACTTGCTTACTTCACAGTATTTTTGAAAGCACCTGTAGGATTTTACAAGTATTTAACCCTTTAGGCCTCTGGGGCTTTCTCATTAAGATAACTATCATGTCTAGTAACACAAGATCATTAGACTTTTTAATTCTCAAACATTTGTATTAATAGCATTTTCCATTATAGAAACTTAAAGTCTGGTAGCACATCACATCCTGACAGTCCTTCTAATATAATCCAAATAGCCTGCTTAGTTGGTGTCTCTATAAGATGAGAGACATAGGTCCTTCGATTTTTTCAGTTGGGCACAAACTGGAAAAACCAAAGTCCAGGATTTACTGGAAATTTTAGAGACCAGATTGTTTGAAACTTTGATTTTTTGAATGCCTGTCAAGAATGCCAAGAAGGCTCAAAATCCAAAATATCTGGTTGAAATAAGATTCCTTAAAATCATGACATAACATAGACCAAATTTGATCATTGTTACAAGGTGACTATTCAAATCTTTGAAAAGAAGCACATATTTAAATAACCCATAGCTCTTAATAAAAATTCAGCTGTTTTTGAACAATTAGAATTTAACAGACATCAAGAGCACATAATAGATTACTTGAACACATTGCTTTAACAGAGCATCAGAGTTTAATTCTATGTCAAAGAGAAATTGAGCTTCCTGTGATCTTTTGCTGTGAGGTTTCCTTCCTTTACCTTCTTTCATATTGGTGACCATGTGTCTGTGTTTCTGTGTGTAACACATCTTTAAGCATCTTTTGCAGGGCAGGATGAGTGGCAACAAATTCTTTCAGTTTCTGTTTGCTATGAAAAGTCTTAATTTCACCTTCATTCACTAATGAGAGCTTTGCAGGATATAGTATTCTGGGCTGGCAGTTTTTCTCTCTTAATACCTGGGCTATGTCTCGCCATTCCCTTCTAGCTTGTAGGGTTTCTGATGAGAAGTCTGCTGTGAGTCTAATTGGAGATCCTCTAAGAGTAATCTGACGTTTCTCTCTTGCACCTTTTAGGATCTTTTCTTTATGTTTCACTGTGGTGAGTGTGATTACAACATGTCGGGGTGAGGATCTCTTTTGGTCATGTTTATTAGGGGTTCTATAAGCTTCCTGTACTAAGATGCCTCTGTCCTTCTCCAAACCTGGGAAATTTTCTGCTAGTATCTCCCTGAAAAGGCCTTCTAATCCTTTCTCCCTCTCCATGCCTTCAGGAACTCCTAGAACCCGAATGTTGGGTTTTTTAATAGTATCCTATAGATTCCTGACAATATTTTTTAGATTTCTGATTTCTTCTTCTTTTCTTTGATTTGATTGTTTCCTTTCCTGTTCTCTGTCTTCTAAGTCTGATATTCTCTCTTCTGCTTCGCCCATTCTGTTTTGAAGGCTCTCTAATGTGTTTGTCTTTTGATCTATTGGATTCTTCATTTCATTATGATTTCTCGTCACTATCACAGATTCTTGTTCCACTAGTTGCTTCATTTCATTTTGATTCCTCCTTAATATTTCATTTTCATGAGAGAGATTTTCTATCTTGTCTATGAAGGATTTCTGTAGTTCAAGAATTTGTTTTTGAGAACTTCTTAATGTTCTTATCAATTTTTTCAGATCTGCTTCTTGCATTTCTTCGATCTCATCGTCTTCATAATCTTGAATTGGGGTGTCTTTTTCATTTGGGGGCATCATAGTGTCTTCCTTGTTCTCGTTAACATGGTTTTTGTGTTTGTTGTTTGGCATGTTGGAGATATTTGGTTTCTTCACTGTGGTGTTTTTTCTTGTTACACTGTGGCTCTATATTAAGTGGACTGTCTGCTTTCAGTGGAGTCTTAGAGGCTTGAGATGAGTGTGGACTGAGAGCTGTGTTTGGTTCCTCAGGTTTGAGGGTGTGTCAAAGATAACACTCCCAGGTTAGGCGTGGTAAATGTCTCTTTCTTTTTTTGATTCAAAAGGGAAGTAATTCTGCACAGCTGAACGTAATTGGAGGTAGTTAGCAGGCAAATGATATACCCACAGGAGCCAGAGATCGGAAGCTCTTTCCCAAGGACCACACAGGGAATCTCTGCTGCCCTCAGTGTGGGCTCCAATTCTCCTGCAGTCTCCCACTGGGTTGCCAAGTTAGATCCTAACCTCCTGTTATTTCACCACTCCCCCCAGAGTCAGGTGTTTCTGCTAGGCTCAGGGCCAGTGCAGACCTGAGGTCGCCCTGCTTATGACGTATGTCCAAAATGGCACCTGCTCTGTATTGCTCACCTTTGAGAGGTGAGCTGAGAGAGAGAAACTTGTGTCCGTATCGGTCACTTTTTTATTTTTTTCCTCTCTCTCTTCTAGTTAGCCTGGTGAATTTTTCCCCACGGAGTTTCAAGCCTCGTTCCCTCTAGCCTCCTCTTTTCACTTGCCCGCTGGTGTCTCAGGCTATTGAGGTTCGGTTCACCTCACGTTCCAGCGCTGGTGTGTTGAGTCTGCCGCTGGTGTCCCGAACTTGGCCTCCCACGCTCTCCACGCAGGTACACTGTGAATCACTAGTTCCGGAACTTTTTCCTCTGCTGTTTCATCCTCTACTCTTCCTTGACCCTACAGTATCTCCACTTATATTAAACAGTCTCTCCCCCGGACTAACAGTGTGCTCGCTGCCTATTGCGATATTTTGCCGCTCTCCTAATTTCCTATCTGGACTTTATTCTTTAGAATGCTGTTTATCAGGGAACATTTTATTTTGAGCTTGGATACAGTAATTGGTTCAACATGGGGACACCAGCTCTACACATTCGTATTTTCTAGGGAGAATGCTAGAGGAACTGCGGAAAACAAACATGATATTTCTGTTTGTATAGATGACATTTGATGCACTTGCCTAACATAAAGACTTTGCTATTCTCCAAAACCATTTTTACTCTGATTTTCTCGGTCCATTGCATACGAATTCCACACTACTTTGTCTGTGTACGACAGGATGAAACCGGAGATATCTGGTTTTGTATTGTCTAACTCAATCCCAGATATTGTTACAGCCTCTGTGTTTGTGTATTCTTCATATTATCCACAGACTTTATTGATTTGAATGTTTTTTATCAGGGAACATTTAACTTTGTGCTGCGAAACACTAATTCATTCCCCATGGAGACACCAGCTCTACACATTCGTATTTTCTAGGTTGAAAGCTAGAGGAACTGCTGCAAACAAACATGATATTTCTGTTTGTATCGATGACATTTTATGCATTGCCTAACGAAAAGACATTGCTTTTCTCCAAAACCATTTTTACTGTGATTTTCTCGGTCCATTGCATACGAATTCCACACCCGTTTGTCCGGATATGACTGGAAGCAACCAGAAATATCCGGTTGTGCTTTGGCTAACTCAATCCGAAATATTGTGAAAGCCTCTGTGTTTGTGTTTTCTGGATATTATCGATGGACTTTATTGTTTTGAATGTTTTTATCAGGGAACATTTAATTTTGTACCGCAGAAACACTAATTGGTTCATCATGGGAACACCAGCTGTACACATTCTTATTTTCTCGGGAGACACCTAGAGGAACTGCAATAAACAAACATGATATTTCTTTTGTATAGATGACATTTTATGCATTGCCTAACAAAAAATTTTGCTATTCTCCAATCCATTTTTACTGTGATTTTCTAGCTCCATTGCATATGAATTCCACACCAGTTTGTCCGGATATGGCTGAATAAAACCGGAAATATCCGGTTGAGTTTTGGCTAACTCAATCCCAGATATTGCTTCATTCTCTGTGTTTGTGTATTCCAGATATAATCGATGGACTTTATTGTTTTGATTTTTTTTAATTGGGTAACATTTAATTTTATTCTTGGAAACAGTAATTGGTTCCACATGGAGACACCAGCTCTACATATTTGTGTTTTCTGGGGAGGAAGCTAGAGGAACTGCGGCAAACAAACATGATATTTCTGTTTGTGTCGATGACATTTTATGCACTTGCCTAACGAAAAGACTTTCCTTCTCCCCAAAACCATTTTTACTGTGGTTTTCTCGGTCCATTGCATACGAATTCCACACCAGTTTTTCCGGATATGACTGGATGAAACCAGAAATATCTGGTTGTGTTTTGGTTAACTCAATCCTAGATATTGCTGCAGCCTCTGTGTTTGTTTATTCTGGATATTATCCACAGACTTTATTGATTTGAATGTTTTTTATCAGGGAACATTTAACTTGGTGCTGCAAAACATTAATTGGTTCATCATGAGAACACCAGCTCTACACATTCGCATTTTCTAGGGAGAAAGCTAGAGGAACTGCGGCAAAGAAACATGATATTTCTGTTTGTATAGATGACATTGTATGCACTAGCCTAATGAAAAGACTTTGCTTCTCTCCAAAACCATTTTTAATGTGGTTTTCTCGGTCCATTGCATACGAATTCCACACCAGTTTGTCCGGATATGACTAGATGAAACCAGAAATGTCTGGTTGTGTTTAGGTTAACTCAATCCTAGATATTGCTACAGCCTCTGTTTTTGTATATTCCAGATATTATCCACAGATTTTATTGATTTGAATGTTTTTTATCAGGGAACATTTTACTTGGTGATGCGAAACACTAATTGATTCATCATGGGAACACCAGCTCTACATATTCGCATTTTCTAGGGAGAAAGCTAGAGGAACTGCGGCAAAGAAACATGATATTTCTGTTTGTATAGATGACATTTTATGCACTTGCCTAACGAAAAGACTTTGCTTCTCTCCAAAACCATTTTTACTGTGATTTTCTCAGTCCATTGCATACGAATTCCACACCAGTTTGTCCGGATATGACTGGATAAAACCGGAAATATCCGTTTTTTTTTTTTTTTTTTTTTGGCTAACTCAATCCGAAATATTGTGAAAGCCTCTGTGTTTGTGTTTTCTGGATATTATCGATGTACTTTATTGTTTTGAATGTTTTTATCAGGGAACATTTATTTTTGTCCCGTTGAAACACTAGTTCCTTCATCAAGGGGACACCAGCTCTACACATTCGTAATTGTCTAGGGAGATTGCTAGGGAACTGCGACAAACACACATGATATTTCTGTTTGTATAGATGACGTTTTATGCACTTGCCTCACGAAAAGACTTTGCTATTCTCCAACCATTTTTGCTGTGATTTTCTCGGTCCATTGCATACGAATTCAACACCAGTTGGTTCGGATATGAAAGATGAAATCGGAAATATCCGGTTTTGTTTTGGCTAACTCAATCCCAGATATTGCTACAGCCTCAGTGTTTGTGTATACCTTATATTATCCACGGACTTTATTTTTTGAATTTATTTTTTCAGGGAACATTTAATTTTGTGTTTGGAAACACTAATTGGTTCCACATGGAGACACCAGCTCTCCACATTCGTATTTTCTAGGGAGAAAGGTAGAGGAACTGCGGCAAACAAACATGATATTTCTGTTTGTATAGATGACATTTTATGCACTTGCCTAAGGAAAAGACTTTGCTTTTCTTCAAAACCATTTTTACTGTGATTTTTTTGGTTCATTGCCTGCGAATTCCACACCACTTTCTGTGGATATGACTGGATGAAAGCAGAAATATCTGGATGTGTTTTGACTAACTCAATCCCAGATATTGCTACAGTTTCTGTGTTTGTGTTTTCTGGATATTATCGAGGAACTTATTGTTTTGAATGTTTTTATGAGGGAACATTTAATTTTGTATCGTTGAAACACTAATTGGTTCATCATGGGAACACCAGCTCTACACATTCTTATTTTCTAAGGAGGAAGCTAGAGAAACTGCGGCAAACAAACATGATATTTTGTCTGTATCGATGACATTTTATGCACTTGCCTAACGAAAAGACTTTGCTTTTCTCCAAAACCATTTTTACTGTGATTTTTTGGTCCATTGCATACGAATTCCACACAAATTTGTCCAGATATGACTGGATGAAACCAGAAATATCCGGTGGTGTTTTGGCTAACTCAATCCGAAATATTGCTACAGCATGTGTACTTGTGTATTTCTGATATTATCCAAGGACTTTATTGATTTGAATTTTTTTTTTGTACTGTAGAACACTAATGTTTCCACATGGAGACACCAGCTCTACACATTCGTATTTTCTAGGGAGAAAGCTAGAGGAACTGTGGCAAACAAACATGATATTTCTGTTTGTATAGATGACGTTTTATGCACTTGCCTAAGGAAAAGACTTTGCTTTTCTCCAAAACTATTTTTACTGTGATTTTTTGGTTCACTGCATATGGATTCCACACCAGTTTGTCCGGATATGACTGGATGAAACCAGAAATATCCGGTTGTGTTTTGGCTAAATCAATACCAGATATTGCTACAGCTTCTGTGTTTCTGTTTTCCTGATATTATCGAAGGACTTATTGTTTTGAATTTTTCTTATCAGGGAACATTTAATTTTGTACCGTTGAAACACGCATTGGTTCATGATGGGAACACCAGATCTACACATTCGTATTTTCTAGGGAGAATGCTAGAGGTACTGCGGCAAAGAAACATGATATTTCTCTTTGTATAGATGACATTTTATGCACTAGCCTAATGAAAAGACTTTGCTTCTCTCCAAAACCATTTTTAATATGGTTTTCTCGGTCCATTGCATACGAATTCCACACCAGTTTGTCCGGATATGACTAGATGAAACCAGAAATATCTGGTTGTGTTTTGGTTAACTCAATCCTAGATATTGCTACAGCCTCTGAGTTTGTATATTCCTGATATTATCCACAGATTTTATTGATTTGAATGTTTTTTATCAGGGAAGATTTTACTTGGTGCTGCGAAACACTTATTGATTCTTCATGGGAACACCAGCTCTACACATTCGCATTTTCTAGGGAGAAAGTTAGAGGAACTGCGGCAAACAAACATGATATTTCTGTTTGTATAGATGACATTGTATGCACTTGCCTAACGAAAAGATTTTGCTTCTCTCCAAAACCATTTTTACTGTGGTTTTCTCGGTCCATTGCATACGAATTCCACACCAGTTTGTGCGGATATGACTGGATGAAACCGGAAATATCCGTTTTTTTTTTTTTTTTTTTTTTTTGGTTAACTCAATCCGAAATATTGTGAAAGCCTCTGTGTTTGTGTTTTCTGGATATTATCGATGGACTTTATTGTTTGAATGTTTTTATCAGGGAACATTTTTTTTTGTCCCGTTGAAACACTAGTTCCTTCATCAAGGGGACACCAGCTCTACACATTCGTAATTTTCTAGGGAGATTCCTAGGGAACTGCGACAAACACAGATGATATTTCTGTTTGTATAGATGACAATTTATGCACTTGCCTTATGAAAAGACTTTGCTGTTCTCCAAAACCATTTTTACTGTGATTTTCTCGGTCCATTGCATATGAATTCCACACCAGTTTGTCCGGATATGACTGGATGAAACCGGAAATATCCGGTTTTTTTTGGCTAACTGAATCCGAAATATTGCTACAGCATGTGTACTTGTGTATTTCTGATATTATCCACGGACTTTATTGATTTGAATTTTTTTTTGTATTGTAGAACACTAATGTTTCCACATGGAGACACCAGCTCTACACATTCGTATTTTCTACGGACAAAGCTAGAGGAAATGCAGCAAAGAAACCTGATATTTCTGTTTGTATAGATGACATTTTATGCACTTGCCTAAGGAAAAGACTTTGCTTTTCTCCAAAACCATTTTCACTGTGATTTTCTCAGTCCATTGCATACAAATTCCACACCAGTTTGTCCGGATATGACTGGAGGAAACCGGAAATATCCGGTTGTGCTTTGGCTAACTCAATCCGAAATATTGTGAAAGCCTCTGTGTTTGTGTTTTCTGGATATTATCGATGGACTTTATTGTTTTGAATGCTTTCATCAGGGAACATTTAAATTTGTACCGTAGAAACAATAATTGGTTCATCATGGGGACACCAGTCTACACATTCGTATTTTCTAGGGAGAAAGCAAGTGGAACAGCGATAAACAAACATGATATTTCTCTTTGTATAGATGACATTTTATGCATTGCCTAACAAAAAGACTTTGCTATTCTCCAAACCGTTTTTTTGCGATTTTCTCGGTCCATTGCATACGAATTTCACACAAGTTTGTCTGGATATGGCTGAATGAAACCGGAAATATCCGGTTGAGTTTCGGCTAACTCAATCCCAGATATTGCTTCAGACTCTGTGTTTGTGTATTCCTGATATATTAGATGGACTTTATTGTTTTATTTTTTTTAATTGGGTAACATTTAATTATATTCTTGGAAACAGTAATTGGTTCCACATGGAGACACCAGCTCTACATATTTGTATTTTCTAGGGAGGAAGCTAGAGGAACTGCGGCAAACAAACATGATATTTCTGTTTGTGTCGATGACATTTTATGCACTTGCCTAAAGAAAAGACTTTGCTTTTCTTGAAACCATTTTTATTTTGATTTTCTCGGTCCATTGCATACAAATTCCACACCACTTTGTCCGGATATGACTGGATGAAACCAGAAATATCTGGTTGTGTTTTGGTTAACTCAATCCTAGATATACCTGCAGCCTCTGTGTTTGTTTATTGTTGATATTATCCACAGGCTTTATTGATTTGAATGTTTTTTATCAGGGAACCTTTTACTTGGTGCTGTAAAACACTACTGGTTCATCATGGGAACACCAGCTCTACATATTCGCATTTTCTAGGGAGAAAGCTAGAGGAAATGCGCCAAAAAAACATGATATTTCTGTTTGTATCGATGACATTTTATGAACTTGCCTAACGAAAAGACTGCTTTTCTCCAAAACCATTTTAACTGTGATTTTCTCGGTCAATTGCATACGAATTCCACACAAGATTGTTCGGAAATGACTGGATAAAAATGGAAATATCCAGTTGTGTTTTGGCTAACTGAATCCAAAATATTGTGAAAGCCTCTATTGGTGTTTTCTAGATATTATCAATGGACTTTATTGTTTTGAATGTTTTTTTATCAGGGAACATTTAATTTTGATCTTGGAAATACTAATTGTTTCCACAAGGAGACACCAGCTAAACATATTCGTATTTTCTAGGGAGAAAGCTAGAGGAACTGCGGCAAACAAACATGATATTTCTGTTTGTATAGATGACATTTTATGCACTTGCCTAACGAAAAGACTTTGCTATTCTCCAACCCTTTTTGCTGTGATTTTCTCGGTTCATTGCATACGAATTCCACACCACTTTGTCTGGATATGAATGGATGAAAACAGAAATATCTGGTTGTGTTTTGGCTAACTCAATCCGAAATATTGTGAAAGCCTCTGTGTTTGTGTTTTCTGGATATTATCCACGGACTTTTTTGTTTTGAATGTTTTTTATCAGGGAACATTCAATTTTGTACCGTTGAAACACTAATTGGTTCCACATGGAGACACCAGCTCTACAGATTCGTATTTTCTAGGGAGACAGCTAGAGGAACTGCGGCAAACAAACATGATATTTCTGTTTGTATAGAAGACATTTTATGCACTTGCCTAACGAAAAGACTTTGCTTTTCTACAAACCATTTATATGTGATTTTCTTGGTACAGTTTATATGAATTCCACAAGAGTTTGTCCGGATATGAATGGATGAAACCGGAAATATCAGGTTTTGTTTTGGCAAGTCAATCCCAGATATTGCTACAGCCTCTGTGTTTGTGTATTCCTGATATTATCAATGGACTTATTGTTTTGAATGTTTTTTATTGGGGAACATTTTATTTTGATCTTGGAAACACTAATTGGTTCCAATGGAGACACCTGCTCTACACATTCCTATTTTCTAGGGAGAAAGCTAGAGGAACTGCGGCAAACAAACATGATATTTCTGTTTGTATAGATGACATTTGATGCACTTGCCTAACTAAAAGACTTTGCTTTTCTGCAAAACCATTTTTACTGTGATTTTCTCGGTCCATTGCATACGAATTCCATGCCAGTTTGTCCGGATACGCCTGGATGAAAACAGAAATATCCGGTTTTGTTTTGGCTAACTGAATCCAAAATATTGTGAAAGCCTCTGTGTTTGTGTTTTCTGGATATTATCAACGGACTTTAGTTTTTTGAATGTTTTTTATTGGGGAATCTTTTTTTTGAGCTTGGATACAGTAATTCGTTCCACATGGAGACACCAGCTGAATATATTCGTATTTTCTAGGGAGAAAACTAGAGGAACCGTGGCAAACACACATGATATTTCTGTTTGTATAGATGAATTTTTATGCACTTGCCTAACGAAAAGAGTTTTCTTTTCGACAAAACTATTTTTACTGTGAATATCTCCGTCCATTGCATACGAATTCCACACCAGTTACCAGATATGACTGGATGTAACTGGAAATATCCGGTTTTGTTTTGGCTAACTCAATCCCAGATATTGCTACAGCCTCTGTGTTTGTGTATTCCTGATATTATCCACGGACTTTATTGTTTTGAATGTTTTTTTATCAGGGAACATTTAATTTTGTCCTTAGAATCACTAATTGGTTCTACATGGAGACACCAGCTCAACACAATCATATTTTCTAGGGAGAAATCTAGAGGAACTGCGACAAATATGATATTTCTGTTTGTATAGATGACATTTTATGCACTTGCCTAACAAAAAGACTTTGCTTTTCTCCAAAACCATTTTTACAGTGAATATCTCAGTCCATTGATACGAATTCCACACCAGTTTACCGGATATGACTGGATGAAACCGGAAATATCCGATTGTGTTCTGGCTAACTCAATTCCAGATATTGCTACAGCCTCTGTGTTTGTGTATTCCTGATATTAGCCACGGACTTCATTGTTTTGAATGTTTTTTATCTGGGAATATTTTATTTTGATCTTGGAAACACTAATTGGTTCCACATGGAGACACCAGCTCTACACATTCCTATTTTCTAGGGAGAAAGCTAGAGGAACTGCGGCAAACAAATATGATATTTCTGTTTCTATAGATGACATTTTATGCACTTTCCTAACGAAAAGACTTTGCTTTTCTCCAAAACCATTTTTACTGTGATTTTCTCAGTCCATCGCATACGAATTCCACACCAGTTTGTCCGGATATGACTGGATTAAACCGGAAATATCCGGTATTGTTTTGGCTAACTCAATCCGAAATATTGTGAAAGCCTCTGTGTTTGTGTTTTCTGGATATTATCAGCGGACTTTATTGTTTTGAATGTTTTTTATCGGGGAACATTTTATTTTGAACTTGCATACAGTAATTCATTCCACATGGAGACACCAGCTGAACATATTCGTATTTTCTAGGGAGAAAGCTAGAGGAACTGCGGCAAACAAATATGATATTTTTGTTTGTATAGATATTTTATGCACTTGCCTAACGAAAAGACTTTGCTTTTCTCCAAAACCATTTTTACTGTGATTTTCTCGGTCCATTGCATACGAATTCCAAACCAGATTACCGGACATGACTGGATGTAACCGGAAATATCCCGTGGTGTTTTGGCTAACTCAATCCGAAATATTGTGAAAGCCTATGTGTTTGTGTATTCCTGATATTATCCACGGAATTTATTGTTTTGAATGCTTTTTATCAGTGAACAATTAATTTTGTGCTTGGAATCACTAATTGGTTCCACATGGAGACACCAGCTCTACACATTCCTATTTTCTAGGGAGAAAGCTAGAGGAACTGCGGCAAACAAACATGATAATTCTGTTTGTATAGATGACATTTTATGCACTTGCCTAATGGAAAGAATTTGCTTTTCTCCAAAACCATTTTTACTGTGAATTTTCTGGTTCATTGAATACGAATTCCACACCACTTTGTCCGGATATGACTGGATGAAACCAGAAATATACGGTTGTGTTTTGGCTAACTCAATCCGAAATATTGTGAAAGCCTCTGTGTTTGTGTTTTGTGGATATTATCAACGGACTTTATTTTTTTTTCCTTTTTTTTTTAACTTTTATTTAATGAATATAAATTTCCAGTGTACAGCTTATGGATTACAGTGGCTTCCCCCTCCCATAACTTCCCTCCCTCCGCAAGCCTCCCCTCTCCCGCTCCCTCGCTCCTTTCATTTGCATCAAGATTCATTTTCAATTCTCTTTATATACAGAAGATCAATTTAGTATATATGAAGTAAAGATTTCAACAGTTTGCACCCACATGGAAACACAAAGGGAAACATACTGTTTGAGTACTAGTTATAGCATTAAATCACAATGTACAGCACATTAAGGACAGAGATCCCACATGAGGACCAAGTGCACAGTGGCTCCTGTTGTTGACCCAACAAATTGACACTCTAGTTTATGGCGCCAGTAACCATCCTAGGCTGTCATCATGAGTTGCCAAGGCTATGGAAGCCTTCCAAGTTTACCGACTCTGATCATATTTAGACAAGGTCATAAAAGACAGAGTGAGGATAGTAACCAATGATCCTAAGAGTGGCATTTACCAGCTTTGAACAATTGTACAGCATTAAGTGGGGAAGAGGACCATCAATACACACAGGTTGGGAGTAGAGCCATTGGTGGTAGAGTAGAGGTTATGATTACAAAGGAATGAGGCCCAAGTGCACTAGACAGGGCCTAGAACAAAGGACAGAGTCATTATTAGAGGAGCTAAGAAAGGTGCTGTCTAAGCTACAAGTAATTTTTCTGATTGAGAGGCAAATGGAACCTGATAGAAGGGGCTTGATTATAATCTGGTGGGCTTAAGCCTTGTAAGTTAAGAGGCCCAGACCTATCTATCTCTTCACATGGGGTATATCCTAAGGGAGGTGTGAACCTCTTAGGGGAAGGCACTCTGTTGACTCATTACTTGGCTGGCCTGGGAGGAGAGCTGGGCAGGTAAATGCAGGGGGCATCTCTAACAAGAAATTTACAGTTCTGCCTGCAATGTTGCTGACCCTACTTGACCAAACCCTCAGCTGCAGTGGTCACTATGGAAGTTGGGCTGAGTGAAGGGCTTTTCAGCTTAGAGCCAATAAGATCTGTGGCTCTGACCTGGGCATCCTTCGACTCCAGGGCAGGTCCATTTCCAGTGATCCAACTCTTGGCAGAGCTACCAGGGCTCTTCAAAAGCTGACTTCTGCTGAAGCCCAGGCTTGTAGTGGAATGAGAAGGCCATGCCAAGTGGGACACTGTCAAGCGAGTGTCAGTTAGTCAGGTATGGCTTTGAAACCCACCTGGCTTTGGAAACTGCCTAGCAACAGGCTGTGATTGGATGGCTCTGGAAACTGCCTGGTGATAGGCTGTGATTGGATGGATTTGAAACTGCCTGGCGACAGGCTGTGATTGGATGGCTCTGGAAACTGCCTGGCAACAGGCTGTGATTGGTTGAGGTATGGACCGCCCCTTGACCAGATTGGCTGGTCTGGGCTATATAAGCTGTTGTACCAACTGTAATAAACGAGTCTGCAGGCTGCTCGCCACAAGCCTGCTCTCACCCGACTCCCGGGGTCTGTATGTTGACTCAGCGCCTCTTGCCCCCACCACGCTGCTCTTCTCAGAAACGAACCCGCTGCAACATTGTTGAAAAATCAACGGCAACATCTGGCGCGCCAACGTGACTGAGAAAGAGACAGTGTGTCGGACTCGGCGAGGTCCCCCCTAGATTTCGGCAAGTAGGCCCCTCGGTGTTTTGTGTGCTGTTCGGTTCTGTGAGGGTGAGCACAGAACCCCCTCCTACGCCCCTTTCCTTGTCCTTGTCCTCAGTTTAAGTGACCCCAGGTTAGTACACACCACCCTGAAGCGTACATCGCTTCTCGGCTCCTCCTTTTACTTTCGGTTCGCCCGGTGAATTCACATAAGGGACTGATCATCCCAGAATTTGGAACCAAGTCATCTTCCCTCACTCGAGAGAGGTGACGCTCCGGAGACACCGTGTGGGCATACGGCCTTGACCTAACGAATCAAGGAAGTTCCCCACTAAGCACAGGACATAGGAACGATCTGATACACCACTATCTGTTTGTCTAGCATAGGGAAACCTCCTGCAAAATGCCATCCACAGCTGAGGTGCTAGGAATTTGCTTTGTTACAGCAGCAGTGCTGTACGTGTCTTTCCTCTGGCTAGAGTTGGCGTACCGTGCCGCTCTTAAGTGCTCAGACATAGGAAAGATACCCCCCTCTCAGAATCCTGCGCAGATTATCAAACATAGTGAATCTGTGAGTGATAGGAGCCTGACACTCCAGGTCCCTGTCTCGCAGACAATGGTTTATGACTTAGGGAGAGAGAGCTCGGACAGTGAAAAAAACAACGTAGCAAACAAGGTAGCAACGCCTAGTCAGCCACCCCCCACATACCCGTGGGATGAACTAAGAGGACCTCTACACAATAACTCATGCAATGTCATCCCATCCACACCCAGTGAGGATCCCCACATTTGTGGCAGTCCTCGGGCACCCCAAGCTCTCAGGAGAGCCGGTAGATCCCATGCCATCAGCATGTTTGCTGCTAATGTTGAAGTGTACGCAAAATTCAGGCCCTGGATTCCAACGCCTATAAAAAGGCTTCTATTAACCAAGGGTCGAGGATATGCTTGTGTCTTTCCAGAGAATGCGGAACAGCCCATTTGGGTGGGTACCAGCCAGAAACATCAAGCCTGCAACTGACAGCCAACCAGAACCAGCTGAACAAGACCGAGACTCCGCCTTGTTAGCAGACACACCTGCCCTATCATCCTACCCTGAGAAACTGCCCA
Source organism: Lepus europaeus (assembly GCF_033115175.1). Taxonomy (NCBI): domain Eukaryota; kingdom Metazoa; phylum Chordata; class Mammalia; order Lagomorpha; family Leporidae; genus Lepus; species Lepus europaeus. Next base: position 545,720 of record NW_026909428.1, on the reverse strand, counting down.
AAGCCATATCTGTTACTGTTGTATACCCCACTAGCTCTGGTCAGCCACTCAAATGGCCCACAGCCTGTGTGCAGTCATGCCATTCCTGATAACCGTTATTCTTCATTCCTACCCCTATCTGAGCAAGTAATCCTGTGGTCTCTTGATTTGAGCGCTGGTTAGTCAATGATGGGTAAGATCCCCTGGGGGACAACCTAAGTCAGGCACAGCTACGTACGGAGACCACATGGGAACGGGGTCAACAATGGTATGGCCAAGAATCATGCCTCCCGTTGCTCAAAAAATAAACGAAAAGAGGGGAAATGTAGTGGAATGAGAAGGCCATGCCAAGGTGGCCACTGGCAAGCGAGTGTCAGTTAGTCAGGTATGGCTTTGAAACCCACCTGGCTTTGGAAACTGCCTAGCAACAGGCTGTGATTGGATGACTCTGGAAACTGCCTGGCGACAAGCTGTGATTGGATGGATTTGAAACTGCCTGGTGACAGGCTGTGATTAGATGGCTCTGGAAACTGCCTGGCAACAGGCTGTGATTGGATGGATTTGAAACTGCCTGGCGACAGGCTGTGATTGGATGGCTGTGGAAACTGCCTGGCAACAGGCTGTGATTGGTTGGGGTATGGACCCCCCCTTGACCAGATTGGCTGGTCTTGGCTATATAAGCTGTTGAGCCAACTGTAATAAACGAGTCTGCAGGCTGCTCGCCACAAGCCTGCTCTCACCCGACTCCCGGGGTCTGTGTGTTCACTCCGCGCCTCTTGCCCCCACCACGCTGCTCTTCTCAGAAACGAACCCACTGCAACATTGTTGAAAAATCAACGGCAACACAGGCTTACCACATTGAAAGCCACTGCAGTGGACTGGCCTGTTGGGTCTCCTTGAGGGCAGATCACTGTACAGATCAGCCATTAATAGGCCTGCCACCCATTGCTTCTGATGCCTAGCTGTCTTTTCCTCCTGGTTTGTGTTAAAGCAGACCAGAGGATGCAAGTCAAGGGAGTGCCCATGTCCCATCTCTAAACTTCTGTGGCCTGAACTACAAGTCTATAGTCACAGGCATGTTCTGCAGTAGTTTTTCTAAGGTAGACAATGCCCATGAGGAAAATTATATTCTCACTTGAAAACTTTCTTTCCCTTTAGTCTGAAAGGGAGGTTTTTTCTACTTACTGTATACTTCGCTGATGGCAAAGTGAATCTACTATGAGATTACTATTTGCGTTCTTATTTTGGCTATGCTATTACAGAAAAATGTTAGCCATCTCTTTTATAAGGTCTAAAGATTAAATTGTGCATCCTACAGATTCCTTTATAATAGAATTAGTTTCCTACCTTGAAGAGAATAGAGAAATGAAAGAACAAGTTGGGCTTAGAATAGAGAAATGAGGGAGCAAGTCCTAGATCGCTTACTGAGAATAGCAATATTACATGAATACTTAGCAAACCGTTTCAACCATTAGATAGCAATTTAAGAAAACATTTACCAGAAGGTCCAATGCCTTCTATAAATTTTAAGAATCATGTATTTGAAAACACCTCTTAAATATCTAACATAGTGTAGTTTGTTTAGCCAGTAAACTTAAGCACAACCATCTAAAATGTTTTTAGTTTCTTTCTACCAAAAAGTATAAAACATATGATACAGAGATCCAGGTCACACCAATTAAAATGTATCTTTGATTGATTTTAGCAGCTTAAATTTATGGACCATCTTATCTATAAGCCATTTAAAATAAAAGTCTTAATAAAATTCCCCCATGTGGACATACAATATGTACACACATATAACATAGCATAAGAGACCAATATAGCAATTTTAATAATAGCTTTTAAAATCTTTAACTCTTTTTCTAGATTGCCAATGGATTTGAATTGCTTTTTGTTTTTAGTAACCTCAGTTAACCATACTTTCTCTCTGTTGGTACTGTTAATACATTATTGGCTTCATCTGTTTACATAGCCATCCCAAAGTACTGAATACAATAAAAGTAGCTGGACAAAGTCCATAGGAACCTATAGGAGGACAGCTAAACACAGAACCAACAACGCTTTAGTTTTATGAGCAGCACATCACATATAACTATGGATGACAAAAGACTTTAAGTCGCCATGTTTAAAATTATAAACTCATCAACCAACAAGAGGCACTTGCTTACTTCACAGTATTTTTGAAAGCACCTGTAGGATTTTACAAGTATTTAACCCTTTAGGCCTCTGGGGCTTTCTCATTAAGATAACTATCATGTCTAGTAACACAAGATCATTAGACTTTTTAATTCTCAAACATTTGTATTAATGGCATTTTCCATTATAGAAACTTAAAGTCTGGTAGCACATCACATCCTGACAGTCCTTCTAATATAATTCAAATAGCCTGCTTAGTTGGTGTCTCTATAAGATGAGAGACATAGGTCCTTCGATTTTTTCAGTTGGGCCCAAACTGGAAAAACCAAAGTCCAGGATTTACTGGAAATTTTAGAGACCAGATTGTTTGAAACTTTGATTTTTTGAATGCCTGTCAAGAATGCCAAGAAGGCTCAAAATCCAAAATATCTGGTTGAAATAAGATTCCTTAAAATCATGACATAACATAGACCAAATTTGATCATTGTTACAAGGTGACTATTCAAATCTTTGAAAAGAAGCACATATTTAAATAACCCATAGCTCTTAATAAAAATTCAGCTGTTTTTGAACAATTAGAATTTAACAGACATCAAGAGCACATAATAGATTACTTGAACACATTGCTTTAACAGAGCATCAGAGTTTAATTCTATGTCAAAGAGAAATTGAGCTTCCTGTGATCTTTTGCTGTGAGGTTTCCTTCCTTTACCTTCTTTCATATTGGTGACCGTGTTTCTGTGTTTCTGTGTGTAACACATCTTTAAGAATCTTTGGCAGGGCAGGATGAGTGGCAACAAATTCTTTCAGTTTCTGTTTGCTATGAAAAGTCTTAATTTCACCTTCATTCACAAATGAGAGCTTTGCAGGATATAGTATTCTGGGCTGGCAGTTTTTCTCTCTTAATACCTGGGCTATGTCTCGCCATTCCCTTCTAGCTTGTAGGGTTTCTGATGAGAAGTCTGCTGTGAGTCTAATTGGAGATCCTCTAAGAGTAATCTGACATTTCTCTCTTGCACCTTTTAGGATCTTTTCTTTATGTTTCACTGTGGTGAGTGTGATTACAACATGTCGTGGTGAGGATCTCTTTTGGTCATGTTTATTAGGGGTTCTATAAGCTTCCTGTACAAAGATGCCTCTGTCCTTCTCCAAACCTGGGAAATTTTCTGCTAGTATCGCCCTGAAAATGGCTTCTAATCCTTTCTCCCTTTCCATGCCTTCAGGAACTCCTAGAACCCGAATGTTGAGTTTTTTATTAGTATCCTGAAGCTTCCTGACAATATTTTTTAGATTTCTGATTTCTTCTTTGGTTTGCCTGTTTCCTTTCCTGTTCTCCGTCTTCTAAGTCTGATATTCTCTCTTCTGCTTCGCCCATTCTGTTTTGAAGGCTCTCTAATGTGTTTTTCATTTGATCAATTGAATTCTTCATTTCATTATGATTTCTCGTCACTATCACAGATTCTTGTTCCACTAGTTGTTTCATTTCATTTTGATTCCTCCTTAATATTTCATTTTCACGAGAGAGATTTTCTATCTTGTCCATTAAGGATTTCTGTAGTTCAAGAATTTGTTTTTGAGAACTTCTTAATGTTCTTATCAATGTTTTGAGATCCGCTTCTTTCATTTCTTCGATCTCATCGTCTTCATAATCTTGAATTGGGGTGTCTTTTTCATTTGGGGGCATCATAGTGTCTTCCTTGTTCTCGTTAGCTTGGTTTTTGTGTTTGAAGTTTGGCATGTTGGAGATATTTGGTTTCTTCACTGTGGTGTTTTTTCTTGTTACACTATGGCTCTATATTAAGTGGACTGTCTGCTTTCAGTGGAGTCTTAGGGGCTTGAGATGAGTGTGGACTGAGAGCTGTGTTTGGTTCCTCAGGGTTGAGGGTGTGTCAAAGATGACACTCCCAGGTTAGGTGTGGTAAATGTCTCTTTCTTTTTTTGATTCAAAAGGGAAGTAATTCTGCACAGCTGAATGTAATTGGAGGTAGTTAGCAGGCAAATGATATACCCACAGGAGCCAGAGATCGGAAGCTCTTTCCCAAGGACCACACAGGGAATCTCTGCTGCCCTCAGTGTGGGCTCCAATTCTCCTGCAGTCTCCCACTGGGTTGCCAAGTTAGATCCTAACCTCCTGTTTTTTCACCCCTCCCCCCAGAGTCAGGTGTTTCTGCTAGGCTCAGGGCCGGTGCAGACCTGAGGTCGCCCTGTTTATGACGTATGTCCAAAATGGCGCCTGCTCTGTCTTGCTCACCTTTGAGAGGTGAGCGGAGAGAGAAAAACTTGTGCCCGTATCGGTCACTTTTTTTATTTTTTTCCTCTCTCTCTTCTCGTTAGCCTGGTGAATTTTTCCCCACAGAGTTTCAAGCCTCGTTCCCTCTAGCCTCCTCTTTCCACTTGCCCGCTGGTGTCTCGGGCTATTGAGGTTCGGCTCACCTCACGTTCCAGCGCTGGTGTGTTGAGTCTGCCGCTGGTGTCCCGAACTTGGGCTCCCACGCTTTCCACGCAGGTACACTGTGAATCACTAGTTCCGGAACTATTTCCTCTGCTGTTTCATCCCCTACTCTTCCTTGACCCTGCAGTATCTCCACTTCTATTAAACTGTCTCTCCCACAGACTAATAGTGTGCTCGCTGCCTATTCCACCATCTTGCCGCTCTCCTAATTTCCTATCCGGACTTTATTCTTTGGAATGTTGTTTATCGGGGAACATTTTATTTTGGAGCTAGCATACAGTATTTGGTTCCACATGGAGACACCAGCTGAACATATTCATATTTTATAGGGAGAAAGCTAGAGGAACTGCGACAAACAAACATGATATTTCTGTTTGTCTAGATGACATTTTATGCACTTGCCTAACGAAAAGAATTTGCTATTCTCCAAAACTATTTTTACTGTGATTTTCTCGGTCCATTGCATACGTATTCCACCACTTTGTCCGGATATGACTGGATGAAAACAGAAATATCCGGTTATGTTTTAGCTAACTAAATTCGAAATATTGTGAAAGACTCTGTGTTTGTATTTTCTGGATATTATCGATGGACTATATTGCTTTGAATATTTTTATCAGGGAACATTTAATTTTGTACCGTTGAAACACTAATTGGTTGATCATGGGGACCCCAGCTCTACACATTAGTATTTTCTAGGGAGAAAGCTAGAGGAACAGCGGAAACAAACATGATATTTCTGTTTGTATCTATGAGATTTTATGCACTTCCCTAAGAAAAGACTTTGCTTTTCTCCAAAACCATTTTTACTGTGATTTTCTCGGTCCATTGCATACGAATTCCATACCAGTTTGTCCGGATATGACTGGATGTAACCGGAAATATCTGTTTTTGTTTTGGCTAACTCGATGCCAAATATTGCTCAAGCCACTGTGTTTGTTTTTTCTGGATATTATCAATGGATTTTATTGTTTCGAATATTTTTTTATCGGGGAACATTTTATTTTGAGCTTGGATACAGTAATTATTTGCACATGGATACACCAGTTGAACATATTCGTAATTTCTAGGGAGAAAGCTAGAGGAACTGCGGCAAACAAACATGATATTTCTATTTGTATAGATGGCATTTTATGCACTTGTCTAACGAAAAGACTTTGCTTTTCTCCAAAACCATTTTTACTGTTAATTTCTAGGTCCATTGCATACGAATTCCACACCACTTTGTCCGGATATGACTGGATGGAAACAGAAATATCCAGTGGTGGTTTGGCTAGCTCAATCCGAAATATTGTGAAAGCCTCTGTATTTGTGTTTTCTGGATATTATCGATGGACTTTATTGTTTTGAATATTTTCATCAGGGAACATTTAATTTTGTATGATTGAAACACTAATTGGTTCATCATGGGGACACCAGCTCTACACATTCGTATTTTCTAGGGAGAAATATAGAGGAAATGCGGCAAACAAACATGATATTTCTTTTTGTCTAGATGACATCTTATGCATTGCCTAACGAAAAGACTTTGCTTTTCTCCAAAACCATTTTTACTATGATTCTCTCGGTCCATTGCATACGAATTCCACACCAGTTTGTCTGATTATGACTAGATGAAACCGAATATCCGGTATTGTTTTGGCTAACTCAATCCGAAATATTGTGAAAGACTCTATGTTTGTGTTTTCTGGATATTATCAACGGACTTTAGGTTTTTGAATGTTTTTTATTGGGGAACATTTTATTTTGAGCTTGGATACAGTAATTCGTTCCACAAGGAGACACCAGCTGAACATATTCATATTTTCTAGGGAGAAAGCTATAGGAACTGCAGCAAACAAACATGATATTTCTGTTTGCATCGATGACATTGTATGAACTTGCCTAACGAAAAGACTTTGCTTTTCTCCAAAACTATTTTTACTGTGATTTTCTCGGTTCATTGCATACGAATTCCACACAACTTTGTCCGGATATGACTGGATGAAAAGAGAAATATCTGGTTGTGTTTTGGCTAACTCAATTCGAAATATTGTGAAAGCCTCTGTGTTTGTGTTTTTGGATATTATCGATGGACTTTATTGTTTTGAATGTTTTTATCAGGGAACATTTAATTTTGTACCGTAGAAACACTAATTGGTTCATCATGGGGACACCAGCTCTACACATTCATTTTTTCTACAGAGAAAGCTAGAGGAACTGTGGCATACAAACATGATATTTCTGTTTGTATAGATGACATTTTACGCACTTGCCTAACGAAAAGACTTTGCTATTCTCCAAAACTATTTTTACTGTGATTTTCTCGGTCCATAGCATACGAATTCCACACCAGTTTGTCCGGATATGACTGGATGAAACCGGATATATCCGGTATTGTTTTGGCTAACTCAATCCGAAATATTGTGAAAGCCTCTGTGTTTGTGTTTTCTGGATATTATCAACGGACTTTAGGTTTTTGAATGTTTTTTATTGGGGAACATTTATTGTGAGCTTGGATACAGTAATTCGTTCCACAAGGAGACACCAGCTCTACACATTCTTATTTTCTAGGGAGAAAGCTAGAAGGACTGTGGTAAACAAACATGATATTTCTGTTTGTATCGATGATATTTTATGCATTTGCCTAACGAAAAGACTATGCTATGCTCCAAAACTAATTTACTGTGATTTTCTCGGTCCATTGCATATGAAATCCACAACAGTTTGTCCGGATATGACTGGATGAAAACAGAAATATCCGGGTGTGTTTTGGCTAACTCAATCCCAAATATTGTGAAGGCGTCTGTGTTTGTGTTTTCTGGAGGTTATCGATGGGATTTATGGTTTTGAATGTTTTTATCAGGGAACATTTAATTTTGTACCCTTGAAACACTAATTGGTTCATCATGGGTACACAAGCTCTACACATTCTTATTTTCTAGGGAGAAAGTTGAGGCACTGTGGCAAACAAACATGATATTTCTGTTTGTATAGTTGAGATTTTATGCACTTGCCTAACTTAAAGACTTTGCTTTTCTCCAAAATCATTTTTACTGTGATTTTCTCGGTCCATTGCATACGAATTCCACACCATTTTGTCCGGATATGACTGGATGAAACCGGAAATATTCGGTTGTGTTTTGGGTAACTCAATCCAAAATATTGTGAAAGCCTCTGTGTTTGTGTTTTCTGGATATTATCGATGGACTTTATTGTTTTGAATATTTTCATCAGGGAACATTTAATTTTGTATGATTGAAACACTAATTGGTTCATCATGGGGACACCAGCTCTACACATTCGTATTTTCTAGGGAGAAATATAGAGGAAATGCGGCAAACAAACATGATATTTCTTTTTGTCTAGATGACATCTTATGCATTGCCTAACGAAAAGACTTTGCTTTTCTCCAAAACCATTTTTACTATGATTCTCTCGGTCCATTGCATACGAATTCCACACCAGTTTGTCTGATTATGACTAGATGAAACCGAATATCCGGTATTGTTTTGGCTAACTCAATCCGAAATATTGTGAAAGACTCTATGTTTGTGTTTTCTGGATATTATCAACGGACTTTAGGTTTTTGAATGTTTTTTATTGGGGAACATTTTATTTTGAGCTTGGATACAGTAATTCGTTCCACAAGGAGACACCAGCTGAACATATTCATATTTTCTAGGGAGAAAGCTATAGGAACTGCAGCAAACAAACATGATATTTCTGTTTGCATCGATGACATTGTATGAACTTGCCTAACGAAAAGACTTTGCTTTTCTCCAAAACTATTTTTACTGTGATTTTCTCGGTTCATTGCATACGAATTCCACACAACTTTGTCCGGATATGACTGGATGAAAAGAGAAATATCTGGTTGTGTTTTGGCTAACTCAATTCGAAATATTGTGAAAGCCTCTGTGTTTGTGTTTTTGGATATTATCGATGGACTTTATTGTTTTGAATGTTTTTATCAGGGAACATTTAATTTTGTACCGTAGAAACACTAATTGGTTCATCATGGGGACACCAGCTCTACACATTCATTTTTTCTACAGAGAAAGCTAGAGGAACTGTGGCATACAAACATGATATTTCTGTTTGTATAGATGACATTTTACGCACTTGCCTAACGAAAAGACTTTGCTATTCTCCAAAACTATTTTTACTGTGATTTTCTCGGTCCATAGCATACGAATTCCATGCCAGTTTGTCCGGATATGACTGGATGAAACCGGATATATCCGGTATTGTTTTGGCTAACTCAATCCGAAATATTGTGAAAGCCTCTGTGTTTGTGTTTTCTGGATATTATCAACGGACTTTAGGTTTTTGAATGTTTTTTATTGGGGAACATTTATTGTGAGCTTGGATACAGTAATTCATTCCACAAGGAGACACCAGCTCTACACATTCTTATTTTCTAGGGAGAAAGCTAGAAGGACTGTGGTAAACAAACATGATATTTCTGTTTGTATCGATGATATTTTATGCATTTGCCTAACGAAAAGACTATGCTATGCTCCAAAACTAATTTACTGTGATTTTCTCGGTCCATTGCATATGAAATCCACAACAGTTTGTCCGGATATGACTGGATGAAAACAGAAATATCCGGGTGTGTTTTGGCTAACTCAATCCCAAATATTGTGAAGGCGTCTGTGTTTGTGTTTTCTGGAGGTTATCGATGGGATTTATGGTTTTGAATGTTTTTATCAGGGAACATTTAATTTTGTACCCTTGAAACACTAATTGGTTCATCATGGGTACACAAGCTCTACACATTCTTATTTTCTAGGGAGAAAGTTGAGGCACTGTGGCAAACAAACATGATATTTCTGTTTGTATAGTTGAGATTTTATGCACTTGCCTAACTTAAAGACTTTGCTTTTCTCCAAAATCATTTTTACTGTGATTTTCTCGGTCCATTGCATACGAATTCCACACCATTTTGTCCGGATATGACTGGATGAAACCGGAAATATTCGGTTGTGTTTTGGGTAACTCAATCCAAAATATTGTGAAAGCCTCTGTGTTTGTGTTTTCTGGATATTATCGATGGACTTTATTGTTTTGAATGTTTTTTATAAGGGAACATTTAATTTTGTACCGTTGAAACACTAATTGGTTCATCATGGGGACACCAGCTCTACAAATTCGTATTTTCTAGGGAGAAAGCTAGAGGAACTGTGGCAAACAAACTTGATATTTCTGTTTGTCTAGATGACATTTTATGCACTTGCCTAACGAAAAGACTTTGCTTTTCTCCAAAACCATTTTTACTATGATTCCCTCAGTCCAAGGCATACGAATTCCACACCAGTTTGTCCGGATATGACTTTATGAAACCGGAAATATATGGTTTTGTTTTGGCTAACTCAATCCCAAATATTGCTCCTTCCACTGTGATTGTTTTTTCTGGATATTATCAACGGACTTTATTTTTTTGAATGTTTTTTATCGGGGAACATTTTATTTTGAGCTTGGATACAGTAATTCATTCCACAAGGGCACACCAGCTGAACATATTCATATTTTCTAGGGAGAAAGCTAGAGGAACTGTGGCAAACACACATGATATTTCTGTTTGTCTAGATGACATTTTATGCACTTGCCTAACTAAAAGACTTTGCTTTTCTCGAAAACTATTTTTACTGTGATTTTCTCGGTCCATTGCATACGAATTCCACACCACTTTGTCTGGATATGACTGGATGAAACCGGAAATTTCCGGTTTTGTTTTCGCTAACTCAATCCGAAATATTGTGAAAGCCTCTGTGTTTGTGTTTTCTGGATATTATCGATGGACTTTATTGTTTTGAATGTTTTTTATCAGGGAACATTTAATTTTGAACCGTTGAAACACTAATTAGTTCATAATGGGGACACCAGCTCTACACATTCGTATTTTCTAGGGAGAAAGCTAGAGGAACTGCGGCAAACAAATATGATATTTCTCTTTGTATCTATGTGATTTTATGCACTTGCCTAACGAAAAGACTTTGCTATTCTCCAAAACCATTTTTACTGTGATTTCCAGGTCCATTGCATACGAATTCCACACCAGTTTGTCCGGATATGACTGGAAGAAACCGGAAATATATGGTTTTTTTTGGCTAACTCCATCCGAAATATTGTGAAAGCCTCTGTGTTTGTTTTTTCTGGATATTATCAACGGACTTTATTGTTTGGAATGTTTTTTTTTATCGGATAACATTTTATTTTGAGCTTGGATACAGTAATTAGTTGCACATGGAGACACCAGCTGAACATATTCGTATTTTCTAGCGAGAAAGCTAGAAGGACTGTGGTAAACAAACATGATATTTCTGTTAGTATCGATGATATTTTATTCATTTGCCTAACGAAAAGACTATGCTATGCTCCAAAACTAATTTACTGTGATTTTCTCGGTCCATTGCATACGAATTTCACAACAGTTTGTCCGGATATGACTGGATGAAAACAGAAATATCCGGGTGTGTTTTGGCTAACTCAATCCCAAATATTGTGAAGGCGTCTGTGTTTGTGTTTTCTGGAGGTTATCGATGGGCTTTATGGTTTTGAATGTTTTTATAAGGGAACATTTAATTTTGTACCCTTGAAACACTATTTGGTTCATCATGGGTACACAAGCTCTACACATTCTTATTTTCTAGGGAGAAAGCTAGAGGCACTGTGGCAAACAAACATGATATTTCTGTTTGTATAGTTGAGATTTTATGCACTTGCCTAACTTAAAGACTTTGCTTTTCTCCAAAATCATTTTTACTGTGATTTTCTCGGTCCATTGCATACGAATTCCACACCATTTTGTCCGGATATGACTGGATGAAACCGGAAATATTCGGTTGTGTTTTGGGTAACTCAATCCAAAATATTGTGAAAGCCTCTGTGTTTGTGTTTTCTGGATATTATCGATGGACTTTATTGTTTTGAATGTTTTTTTATAAGGGAACATTTAATTTTGTACCGTTGAAACACTAATTGGTTCATCATGGGGACACCAGCTCTACAAATTCGTATTTTCTAGGGAGAAAGCTAGAGGAACTGCAGCAAACAAACATGATATTTCTGTTTGTCTAGATGACATTTGATGCACTTGCCTAACGAAAAGATTTTGCTTTTCTCCAAAACCAATTTACTGTGAATATCTCAGTCCATTGCCTATGCATTCCACAACAGTTTACCGGATATGACTGTAAGAAACCGGAAATATCCGATTTTGATTTGGCTAACTCAATCCCAGATATTGCTACAGCCTCTGTGTTTGTGTATTCCTGATATTATCCACGGACTTTATTGTTTTGAATGATTTTTTTCAGGGAACATTTTATTTTGAGCTTGGTATCACTAATTGGTTCCAATGGAGACACCAGCTCTAAACATTCGTATTTTCTAGGGAGAAAGCTAGTGGAACTGCGGCAAAGAAACATGATATTTCTGTTTGTATCGATGACATTTTATGCAATTGCCTAACGAAAAGACTTTGCTATTCTCCAAAACCATTTTTACTGTGATTTTCTCGGTCCATTGCATACGAATTCCACACCAGTTTGTCCGGATATGACTGGATGAAACCGGAAATATCCGGTATTGTTTTGGCTAACTCAATCTGAAATATTGTGAAAGCCTCTGTGTTTGTGTTTTCTGGATATTATCGATGGACTTTATTATTTTGAATGTTTTTTTCAGGGAACATTTAATTTTGTACCGTTGAAACACTAATTGGTTCATCATGGGGACACCAGCTCTACACATTCGTATTTTCTAGGGAGAAAGCTAGAGGAACTGCGACAAAGAAACATGATATTTCTGTTTGACTAGATGACATTATATGCACTTGCCTAATGAAAAGACTTTGCTATTATGCAAAACCATATTTACTGTGATTTTTTCGGTCCATTGCATACGAATTCCACACCACTTTGTCCAGATATTACTGGATAAAACCGGAAATATCCGGTATTGTTTTGGCTAACTCAATCCGAAATATTGTGAAAGCCTCTGTGTTTGTGTTTTCTGGATATTATGGATGGACTTCATTGTTTTGAATGTATTCTATCAAGTAACATTTAATTTTTTAGCGTTGAAACACTAATTAGTTCATCATGCTGACAACAGCCCTACACATTCGTATTTTCTAGGGAGAAAGCTAGAGGAACTGCGGAAAACAAACATGATATTTCTGTTGGTGTAGATGACATTTTATGCACTTGCCTAAGAATAGACTTTGCTATTCTCCAAAAAATTTTTGCTATGATTTACTCGGTCAATTGCATACGAATTCTACACCAGTTTGTCCGGATATGACTGGATGAAACCGGAAATATCTGGTTTTGTATTGGCTAACTCAATCCCAAATATTGCTCCAGCCACTGGTTTAGTTTTTTCTGGGTATTATCAACGGACTTTATTGTTTTGAATGTTCTTTTATCGGGGGACATTTTATTTTGAGCTTGGATACAATAATTGGTTCCACATGGAGACACCAGCTGAACATATTCGGATTTTCTAGGGAGAATGCTAGAGGAACTGCGGCAAACAAACAGGATATTTCTCTTTGTATCGATGACATTTTCTGCACTTGCCTAATGAAAAGACTTTGCTATTCTCCAAAACTATTTTTACTGTGATTATTTTATGGTCCATTGCATACGAATTCCACACCAGTTTGTCCGGATATGACTGGAAGAAAATAGAAATATCCGGTTGTGTTTTGGCTAACACAATCCGAAATATTGTGAAAGCCTCTGTGTTTGTGTTTTCTGGATATTATCGATGGACTTTATTGTATTGAATGTTTTTATCAGGGAACATTTAATTTTATACCGTTGAAAAACTAATTGGTTGATAATTGGAAAACCAGCTCTACACATTCATATTTTCTAGGGAGAAAGCTAGAGGAACTGCGGCAAACAAACATGATATTATTGTTTGTTTAGATGGCATTTTATGCACTTGCCTAAAGAAAAGACTTTGCTTTTCTCCAAAACCATTTTTACTGTGCTTTTCTCGGTCCATTGCATACGAATTAAACACCAGTTTCTCCGTATATGACTGGAAGTAAACGGAAATATCCGGTATTGTTTTGGCTAAATCAATCCCAGATATTGGTACAGCCTCTGTGTTTGTGTATTCCTGATATTATCCACGGACTTCATTATATTGAATGTTTTTTTTCAGGGAACATTTAATTTTGTGCTGTGAAACACTAATTGGTTCATCATGGGGACAGCAGCCCTACACATTCGTATTTTGTAGGGAGAAAGCTAGAGGAACTGTGGGAAACAAACATGAGATTTCTTTTTGTATAGATGACATTTTATGCACTTGCTTAAAGAAAGACTATGCTTTTGTCCAAAACCATTTTTACTCTGATTTCCTGGTCCATTGCTTACGAATTCCAGAACAGTTTGTCCGGATATGACTGGATGAAACCGCAAATATCCAGATGTTTTTTGGCTAACTCAATCTGAAATATTGCTACAGACTCTGTGTTTGTGTTTTCTGGATATTATCGATGGACTTATTGTTTTGAATGTTTTTATCAGGGAACATTTAATTTTGTACCGTTGAAATACTAATTGTTTCCAAATGGAGACACCAGCTCTACACATTCGTATTTTCTAGGGAGAAAGCTAGAGGAACTACGGCAAACAAACATGATATTTCTGTTTGTATAGATGACATTTTCTGCAGTTGCCTAACGAAAAGATTTGCTTTTCTTGACACCATTTTTACTGTGATTTTGTCGTTCCATTGCATACGAATTCCACACCAGTTTGTCCGGATACGACTGGATGAAACCAGAAATATCTGGTTTTGTTTTTTTTTGGCTAACTCATTCCCAGATATTGCTACATCTTCACTGTTCTTGCATTCCTGATATTATCTACGGACTTTATTGTATTGAATGTTTTGTATTAGGGGACATTTAATTTTGTACCGTTGAAACACTAATTGGTTCATCATGGGGACACCAGCTCTACACATTCGCATTGTCTAGGGAGAAAGCTAGAGGAACTGCGGCAAACAAACATGATATTTCTGTTTGTATAGATGACATTTTATGCACTTGACTAACGAAAAGACTTTGCTTTTCTCCAAAACCATTTTTACTGTGATTTTCTGGTCCATTGCATACGAATTCCACACCAGTTTCTGGATATGCCTGGATGAAACCGGAAATATCCGGTTTTGTTTTGGCTAACTCAATCCCAGATATTGCTACATCCTCAGTGTTTGTGTATTCCTGATATTATCCACAGACTTTATTGTTTTGAATGTTTTTTATCATGGAACATTTAATTTTCTGCTTGGAAACACTAATTGGTTCCACATTGACACACCAGCTCTACACATTTGCATTGTCTAGGGAGAAAGCTAGAGGAACTGCGGCAAACAAACATGATATTTCTGTTTGTCTAGATGACATTTTATGCACTTGCCTTACGAAAAGACTTTGCTGTTCTCCAAAACTATTTTTACTGTGATTTTCTCGGTCCGTTGCATATGAATTCCACAAGAGTTTGTCCGGATATGACTGGATGAAACCGGAAATATCCGGAGTTGTTTTGGCTAACTCAATCCGAAATATTCTGAAAGCCTCTGTGTTGGTGTTTTCTGGATATTATCAACGGACTTTAGGTTTTTGCATGTTTTTTATTGGGGAACATTTTATTTTGAGCTTGGATACAGTAATTCGTTCCACAAGGAGACACCAGCTGAACATATTCTTATTTTCTCGGGAGAAAGCTAGAGGAACTGTGGCAAACAAACATGATATTTCTGTTTGTCTAGATGACATTTTATGCACTTGCCTAACGAAAAGACTTTGCTTTTCTCCAAAACTATTTTTACTGTGATTTTCTCGGTCCATTGAATACTTTAATTCCACACCAGTTTCTCCGGATATGACTGGATGAAAACAGAAATATCCGGTGGTGGTTTGGCTAACACAATCCGAAATATTCTGAATGCCTCTGTGTTATTTTGTCTTCTGGATATTATCGATTGACTTTATTGTTTTGAATATTTTCATCAGGGAACATTTAATTTTGTACCGTTGAAACACTAATTGATTCATCATGGGGACACCAGCTCTACACATTCGTATTTTCTAGGGAGAAAGCTAGAGGAACGGCGGCAAACAAACATGATATTTCTGTTTGTCTAGATGTCATTTTATGCACTTGCCTTACGAAAAAACTTTGCTGTTCCCCAAAACAATTTTTACTATGAATTTCTCGGTCCATTGCATACGAATTCCACACCACTTTGTCCGGATATGACTGGATGAAAACAGAAATATCCGGTGGTTTGGCTAACTCAATCCGAAATATTGTGAAAGCCTCTGTGATTGTATTTTCTGGATATTATCGATGGACTTTTTTGTTTTGAATATTTTCATCAGGGAACATTTAATCTTGTACCGTTGAAACACTAATTGGTTCATCATGGGAACACCAGCTCTACACATTTGTATTTTCTCGGGAGAAAGCTAGAGGAACTGCGGCAAACAAACATGATATTTCTGTTTGTCTAGATGACATTTTATGCACTTGCCTTACGAAAAGACTTTGCTGTTCTCCAAAACTATTTTTACTGTGATTTTCTCGGTCCATTGAATACAAATTCTACACCAGTTTCTCCGGATATGACTGGATGAAAAAAGAAATATCCGGTGGTGGTTTGGCTAACACAATCCGAAATATTGTGAATGCCTCTGTGTTATTTTGTCTTCTGGATATTATCGATGGACTTTATTGTTGTGAATATTTTAATCAGGGAACATTTAAATTTGTACCGTTGAAACACTAATTGGTTCATCATGGGGACACCAGCTCTACACATTCGTATTTTCTAGGGAGAAAGCTAGAGGAACTGCGGCAAACAAACATGATATTTCTGTTTGTCTAGATGACATTTTATGCACTTGCCTTACGAAAAGACTTTGCTGTTCTCCAAAACTATTTTTACTGTGATTTTCTCGGTCCATTGCATACGAATTCCACAACAGTTTGTCCGGATATGACTGGATGAAACCGGAAATATCCGGTATTGTTTTGGCTAACGCAATCCGAAATATTGTGAAAGCCTCTGTGTTGGTGTTTTCTGGATGTTATCAACGGACTTTAGGTTTTTGAATGTTTTTTATTGGGGAACATTTTATTTTGCGCTTGGATACAGTAATTCGTTCCACAAGGAGACACAAGCTGAACATATTCGTATTTTCTAGGGAGAAAGCTAGAGGAACTGTGGCAAACAAACATGATATTTCTCTTTGTCTAGATGACATTTTATGCACTTTCCTTACGAAAAGACTTTACTGTTCTCCAAAACCATATTTACTGTGTATTCCTCGGTCCATTGCATATGAATTGCACACCAGTTTGTCCGGGTATGACTGGATTTAACCGGAAATATCCGGTGGTGATTTGGCTAACTCAATCCGAAATATCGTGAAAGCCTCTGTGTTGGTGTTTTCTGGATGTTATCAACGGACTTTAGGTTTTTGAATGTTTTTTATTGGGGAACATTTTATTTTGAGCTTGGATACAGTAATTCGTTCCACAAGGAGACACCAGCTGAACATATTCGTATTTTCTAGGGAGAAAGCTAGAGGAACTGTGGCAAACCAACATGATATTTCTGTTTGTCTAGATGACAATTTGTGCACTTGCCTTACGAAAAGACTTTGCTGTTCTCCAAAACCATTTTTACTGTGAATTTCTCTGTCCATTGCATACGAATTCCACACCACTTTGTCGGGATATGACTGGATGAAAACAGAAATATCCGGTGGTTTGGCTAACTCAATCCGAAATATTGTGAAAGCCTCTGTGTTTGTATTTTCTGGGTATTATCGATGGACTTTTTTTGTTTTGAATATTTTGTTCAGGGAACATTTAATTTTCTACCGTTGAAACACTAATTGGTTCATCATGGGGACACCAGCTGTACACATTCGCATTGTCTAGGGAGAAAGCTACAGGAACTGCGGCAAACAAACATGATATTTCTGTTTGTCTAGATGACATTTTATGCACTTGCCTTACGAAAGGACTTTGCTGTTCTCCAAAACTATTTTAACTTTGATTTTTTCGGTCCATTGCATACGAATTCCACAACAGTTTGTCTGGATATGACTGGATGAAACCGGAAATATCCGGTGTTGTTTTGGATAACTCAATCCGAAATATCTTGAAAGCCTCTGTGTTGGTGTTTTCTGGATATTATCAATGGAGCTTAGGTTTTTGAATGTTTTTTATTGGGGAACATTTTATTTTGAGCTTGGATACAGTAATTCGTTCCACAAGGAGACACCAGCTGAACATATTCGTATTTTCTAGGGAGAAAGCTAGAGGAACTGTGGCAAACAAACATGATATTTCTGTTTGTCTAGATGACATTTTATGCACTTGCCTAACGAAAAGACTTTGCTTTTCTCCAAAACTATTTTTACTGTGATTTTCTCGGTCCATTGAATACTTTAATTCCACACCACTTTGTCCGGATATGACTGGATGAAAACAGAAATATCCGGTGGTGGTTTGGCTAACTCAATCCGAAATATTGTGAAAGCCTCTGTGTTTGTGTTTTCTGGATATTATCGATGGACTTTTTTGTTTTGAATATTTTCATCAGGGAACATTTAATTTTGTACCGTTGAAACACTAATTGGTTCATCATGGGGACACCAGCTCTACACATTCGCATTGTCTAGGGAGAAAGCTAGAGGAACTGCGGCAAACAAACATGATATTTCTGTTTGTCTAGATGACATTTTATGCACTTGCCTTACGAAAAGACTTTGCTGTTCTCCAAAACTATTTTTACTGTGATTTTCTCGGTCCATTGCATACGAATTCCACAACAGTTTGTCCTGATATGACTGGATGAAACCGGAAATATCCGGTATTGTTTTGGCTAACGCAATCCGAAATATTGTGAAAGCCTCTGTGTTGGTGTTTTCTGGATGTTATCAACGGACTTTAGGTTTTTGAATGTTTTTTATTGGGGAACATTTTATTTTGAGCTTGGATACAGTAATTCGTTCACCAAGGAGACACCAGCTGAACATATTTGTATTTTCCAGGGAGAAAGCTAGAGGAACTGTGGCAAACAAACATGATATTTCTGTTTGTATAAATGACATTTTATGCACTTGCCAAACGAAAAGACTTTGCTTTTCTCCAAAACCATATTTACTGTGAATTTCTCGGTCCATTGCATACGAATTCCACACCAGTTTGTCCGGGTATGACTGGATGAAAACAGAAATATCCGGTGGTGGTTTGGCTAACTCAATCCGAAATATCGTGAAAGCCTCTGTGTTGGTGTTTTCTGGATGTTATCAACGGACTTTAGGTGTTTGAATGTTTTTTATTGGGGAACATTTTATTTTGAGCTTGGATACAGTAATTCGTTCCACAAGGAGACACCAGCTGAACATATTCGTATTTTCTAGGGAGAAAGCTAGAGGAACTGTGGCAAACAAACATGATATTTCTGTTTGTCTAGATGACATTTTATGCACTTGCCTAACGAAAAGACTTTGCTTTTCTCCAAAACTATTTTTACTATGATTTTCTCGGTCCATTGAATACAAATTCCACACCAGTTTCTCCGGATATGACTGGATGAAAAAAGAAATATCCGGTGGTGGTTTGGCTAACACAATCCGAAATATTGTGAATGCCTCTGTGTTATTTTGTCTTCTGGATATTATCGATGGACTTTATTGTTGTGAATATTTTAATCAGGGAACATTTAAATTTGTACCGTTGAAACACTAATTGGTTCATCATGGGGACACCAGCTCTACACATTCGTATTTTCTAGGGAGAAAGCTAGAGGAACTGCGGCAAACAAACATGATATTTCTGTTTGTCTAGATGACATTTTATGCACTTGCCTTACGAAAAGACTTTGCTGTTCTCCAAAACTATTTTTACTGTGATTTTCTCGGTCCATTGCATACGAATTCCACAACAGTTTGTCCGGATATGACTGGATGAAACCGGAAATATCCGGTATTGTTTTGGCTAACGCAATCCGAAATATTGTGAAAGCCTCTGTGTTGGTGTTTTCTGGATGTTATCAACGGACTTTAGGTTTTTGAATGTTTTTTATTGGGGAACATTTTATTTTGAGCTTGGATACAGTAATTCGTTCCACAAGGAGACACCAGCTGAACATATTCGTATTTTCTAGGGAGAAAGCTAGAGGAACTGTGGCAAACAAACATGATATTTCTCTTTGTCTAGATGACATTTTATGCACTTTCCTTACGAAAAGACTTTACTGTTCTCCAAAACCATATTTACTGTGTATTCCTCGGTCCATTGCATATGAATTGCACACCAGTTTGTCCGGGTATGACTGGATTTAACCGGAAATATCCGGTGGTGATTTGGCTAACTCAATCCGAAATATCGTGAAAGCCTCTGTGTTGGTGTTTTCTGGATGTTATCAACGGACTTTAGGTTTTTGAATGTTTTTTATTGGGGAACATTTTATTTTGAGCTTGGATACAGTAATTCGTTCCACAAGGAGACACCAGCTGAACATATTCGTATTTTCTAGGGAGAAAGCTAGAGGAACTGTGGCAAACAAACATGATATTTCTGTTTGTCTAGATGACAATTTGTGCACTTGCCTTACGAAAAGACTTTGCTGTTCTCCAAAACCATTTTTACTGTGAATTTCTCTGTCCATTGCATACGAATTCCACACCACTTTGTCCGGATATGACTGGATGAAAACAGAAATATCCGGTGGTTTGGCTAACTCAATCCGAAATATTGTGAAAGCCTCTGTGTTTGTATTTTCTGGGTATTATCGATGGACTTTTTTGTTTTGAATATTTTGTTCAGGGAACATTTAATTTTGTACCGCTGAAACACTAATTGGTTCATCATGGGGACACCAGCTGTACACATTCGCATTGTCTAGGGAGAAAGCTACAGGAACTGCGGCAAACAAACATGATATTTCTGTTTGTCTAGATGACATTTTATGCACTTGCCTTACGAAAAGACTTTGCTGTTCTCCAAAACTATTTTAACTTTGATTTTTTTGGTCCATTGCATACGAATTCCACAACAGTTTGTCTGGATATGACTGGATGAAACCGGAAATATCCGGTGTTGTTTTGGATAACTCAATCCGAAATATTGTGAAAGCCTCTGTGTTGGTGTTTTCTGGATATTATCAACGGAGCTTAGGTTTTTGAATGTTTTTTATTGGGGAACATTTTATTTTGAGCTTGGATACAGTAATTCGTTCACCAAGGAGACACCAGCTGAACATATTCGTATTTTCTAGGGAGAAAGCTAGAGGAACTGTGGCAAACAAACATGATATTTCTGTTTGTCTAGATGACATTTTATGCACTTGCCTAACGAAAAGACTTTGCTTTTCTCCAAAACTATTTTTACTGTGATTTTCTCGGTCCATTGAATACTTTAATTCCACACCAGTTTGTCCGGATATGACTGGATGAAACCGGAAATATCCGGTGTTGTTTTGGCTAACTCAATCCGAAATATTGTGAAAGCCTCTGTGTTTGTGTTTTCTGGATATTATCGATGGACTTTTTTGTTTTGAATATTTTCATCAGGGAACATTTAATTTTGTACCGTTGAAACACTAATTGGTTCATCATGGGGACACCAGCTCTACACATTCGCATTGTCTAGGGAGAAAGCTAGAGGAACTGCGGCAAACAACATGATATTTCTGTTTGTCTAGATGACATTTTATGCACTTGCCTTACGAAAAGACTTTGCTGTTCTCCAAAACTATTTTTAGTGTGATTTTCTCGGTCCATTGCATACGAATTCCACAACAGTTTGTCCTGATATGACTGGATGAAACCGGAAATATGCGGTATTGTTTTGGCTAACGCAATCCGAAATATCGTGAAAGCCTCTGTGTTGGTGTTTTCTGGATGTTATCAACGGACTTTAGGTTTTTGAATGTTTTTTATTGGGGAACATTTTATTTTGAGCTTGGATACAGTAATTCGTTCCACAAGGAGACACCAGCTGAACATATTCGTATTTTCCAGGGAGAAAGCTAGAGGAACTGTGGCAAACAAACATGATATTTCTGTTTGTCTAGATGACATTTTATGCACTTGCCTTACGAAAAGACTTTGCTTTTCTCTAAAACCATATTTACTGTGAATTTCTCGGTCCATTGCATACGAATTGCACACCAGTTTGTCCGGGTATGACTGGATGAAAACAGAAATATCCGGTGGTGGTTTGGCTAACTCAATCCGAAATATCGTGAAAGCCTCTGTGTTGGTGTTTTCTGGATGTTATCAACGGACTTTAGGTGTTTGAATGTTTTTTATTGGGGAACATTTTATTTTGAGCTTGGATACAGTAATTCGTTCCACAAGGAGACACCAGCTGAACATATTCGTATTTTCTAGGGAGAAAGCTAGAGGAACTGCGGCAAACAAACATGATATTTCTGTTTGTCTAGATGACAATTTGTGCACTTGCCTTACGAAAAGACTTTGCTTTTCTCCAAAACTATTTTTACTGTGAATTTCTCTGTCCATTGCATACGAATTCCACACCACTTTGTCCGGATATGACTGGATGAAAAAAGAAATATCCGGTGGTGGTTTGGCTAACACAATCCGAAATATTGTGAATGCCTCTGTGTTATTTTGTCTTCTGGATATTATCGATGGACTTTATTGTTGTGAATATTTTAATCAGGGAACATTTAAATTTGTACCGTTGAAACACTAATTGGTTCATCATGGGGACACCAGCTCTACACATTCGTATTTTCTAGGGAGAAAGCTAGAGGAACTGCGGCAAACAAACATGATATTTCTGTTTGTCTAGATGACATTTTATGCACTTGCCTTACGAAAAGACTTTGCTGTTCTCCAAAACTATTTTTACTGTGATTTTCTCGGTCCATTGCATACGAATTCCACAACAGTTTGTCCGGATATGACTGGATGAAACCGGAAATATCCGGTATTGTTTTGGCTAACGCAATCCGAAATATTGTGAAAGCCTCTGTGTTGGTGTTTTCTGGATGTTATCAACGGACTTTAGGTTTTTGAATGTTTTTTATTGGGGAACATTTTATTTTGAGCTTGGATACAGTAATTCGTTCCACAAGGAGACACCAGCTGAACATATTCGTATTTTCTAGGGAGAAAGCTAGAGGAACTGTGGCAAACAAACATGATATTTCTCTTTGTCTAGATGACATTTTATGCACTTTCCTTACGAAAAGACTTTACTGTTCTCCAAAACCATATTTACTGTGTATTCCTCGGTCCATTGCATATGAATTGCACACCAGTTTGTCCGGGTATGACTGGATTTAACCGGAAATATCCGGTGGTGATTTGGCTAACTCAATCCGAAATATCGTGAAAGCCTCTGTGTTGGTGTTTTCTGGATGTTATCAACGGACTTTAGGTTTTTGAATGTTTTTTATTGGGGAACATTTTATTTTGAGCTTGGATACAGTAATTCGTTCCACAAGGAGACACCAGCTGAACATATTCGTATTTTCTAGGGAGAAAGCTAGAGGAACTGTGGCAAACAAACATGATATTTCTGTTTGTCTAGATGACAATTTGTGCACTTGCCTTACGAAAAGACTTTGCTGTTCTCCAAAACCATTTTTACTGTGAATTTCTCTGTCCATTGCATACGAATTCCACACCACTTTGTCCGGATATGACTGGATGAAAACAGAAATATCCGGTGGTTTGGCTAACTCAATCCGAAATATTGTGAAAGCCTCTGTGTTTGTATTTTCTGGGTATTATCGATGGACTTTTTTGTTTTGAATATTTTGTTCAGGGAACATTTAATTTTGTACCGCTGAAACACTAATTGGTTCATCATGGGGACACCAGCTGTACACATTCGCATTGTCTAGGGAGAAAGCTACAGGAACTGCGGCAAACAAACATGATATTTCTGTTTGTCTAGATGACATTTTATGCACTTGCCTTACGAAAAGACTTTGCTGTTCTCCAAAACTATTTTAACTTTGATTTTTTTGGTCCATTGCATACGAATTCCACAACAGTTTGTCTGGATATGACTGGATGAAACCGGAAATATCCGGTGTTGTTTTGGATAACTCAATCCGAAATATTGTGAAAGCCTCTGTGTTGGTGTTTTCTGGATATTATCAACGGAGCTTAGGTTTTTGAATGTTTTTTTATTGGGGAACATTTTATTTTGAGCTTGGATACAGTAATTCGTTCACCAAGGAGACACCAGCTGAACATATTCGTATTTTCTAGGGAGAAAGCTAGAGGAACTGTGGCAAACAAACATGATATTTCTGTTTGTCTAGATGACATTTTATGCACTTGCCTAACGAAAAGACTTTGCTTTTCTCCAAAACTATTTTTACTGTGATTTTCTCGGTCCATTGAATACTTTAATTCCACACCAGTTTGTCCGGATATGACTGGATGAAACCGGAAATATCCGGTGTTGTTTTGGCTAACTCAATCCGAAATATTGTGAAAGCCTCTGTGTTTGTGTTTTCTGGATATTATCGATGGACTTTTTTGTTTTGAATATTTTCATCAGGGAACATTTAATTTTGTACCGTTGAAACACTAATTGGTTCATCATGGGGACACCAGCTCTACACATTCGCATTGTCTAGGGAGAAAGCTAGAGGAACTGCGGCAAACAACATGATATTTCTGTTTGTCTAGATGACATTTTATGCACTTGCCTTACGAAAAGACTTTGCTGTTCTCCAAAACTATTTTTAGTGTGATTTTCTCGGTCCATTGCATACGAATTCCACAACAGTTTGTCCTGATATGACTGGATGAAACCGGAAATATGCGGTATTGTTTTGGCTAACGCAATCCGAAATATCGTGAAAGCCTCTGTGTTGGTGTTTTCTGGATGTTATCAACGGACTTTAGGTTTTTGAATGTTTTTTATTGGGGAACATTTTATTTTGAGCTTGGATACAGTAATTCGTTCCACAAGGAGACACCAGCTGAACATATTCGTATTTTCCAGGGAGAAAGCTAGAGGAACTGTGGCAAACAAACATGATATTTCTGTTTGTCTAGATGACATTTTATGCACTTGCCTTACGAAAAGACTTTGCTTTTCTCTAAAACCATATTTACTGTGAATTTCTCGGTCCATTGCATACGAATTGCACACCAGTTTGTCCGGGTATGACTGGATGAAAACAGAAATATCCGGTGGTGGTTTGGCTAACTCAATCCGAAATATCGTGAAAGCCTCTGTGTTGGTGTTTTCTGGATGTTATCAACGGACTTTAGGTGTTTGAATGTTTTTTATTGGGGAACATTTTATTTTGAGCTTGGATACAGTAATTCGTTCCACAAGGAGACACCAGCTGAACATATTCGTATTTTCTAGGGAGAAAGCTAGAGGAACTGCGGCAAACAAACATGATATTTCTGTTTGTCTAGATGACAATTTGTGCACTTGCCTTACGAAAAGACTTTGCTGTTCTCCAAAACCATTTTTACTGTGAATTTCTCTGTCCATTGCATACGAATTCCACACCACTTTGTCCGGATATGACTGGATGAAAACAGAAATATCCGGTGGTTTGGCTAACTCAATCCGAAATATTGTGAAAGCCTCTCTGTTTGTATTTTCTGGGTATTATCGATGGACTTTTTTGTTTTGAATATTTTGTTCAGGGAACATTTAATTTTGTACCGTTGAAACACTAATTGGTTCATCATGGGGACACCAGCTGTACACATTCGCATTGTCTAGGGAGAAAGCTACAGGAACTGCGGCAAACAAACATGATATTTCTGTTTGTCTAGATGACATTTTATGCACTTGCCTTACGAAAAGACTTTGCTGTTCTCCAAAACTATTTTAACTTTGATTTTTTTGGTCCATTGCATACGAATTCCACAACAGTTTGTCTGGATATGACTGGATGAAACCGGAAATATCCGGTGTTGTTTTGGATAACTCAATCCGAAATATTTTGAAAGCCTCTGTGTTGGTGTTTTCTGGATATTATCAACGGAGCTTAGGTTTTTGAATGTTTTTTATTGGGGAACATTTTATTTTGAGCTTGGATACAGTAATTCGTTCACCAAGGAGACACCAGCTGAACATATTCGTATTTTCTAGGGAGAAAGCTAGAGGAACTGTGGCAAACAAACATGATATTTCTGTTTGTCTAGATGACATTTTATGCACTTGCCTAATGAAAAGACTTTGCTTTTCTCCAAAACTATTTTTACTGTGATTTTCTCGGTCCGTTGAATACTTTAATTCCACACCACTTTGTCCGGATATGACTGGATGAAAACAGAAATATCCGGTGGTGGTTTGGCTAACTCAATCCGAAATATTGTGAAAGCCTCTGTGTTTGTGTTTTCTGGATATTATCGATGGACTTTTTTGTTTTGAATATTTTCATCAGGGAACATTTAATTTTGTACCGTTGAAACACTAATTGGTTCATCATGGGGACACCAGCTCTACACATTCGCATTGTCTAGGGAGAAAGCTAGAGGAACTGCGGCAAACAAACATGATATTTCTGTTTGTCTAGATGACATTTTATGCACTTGCCTTACGAAAAGACTTTGCTGTTCTCCAAAACTGTTTTTAGTGTGATTTTCTCGGTCCATTGCATACGAATTCCACAACAGTTTGTCCTGATATGACTGGATGAAACCGGAAATATCCGGTATTCTTTGGGCTAACGCAATCCGAAATATTGTGAAAGCCTCTGTGTTGGTGTTTTCTGGATGTTATCAACGGACTTTAGGTTTTTGAATGTTTTTTATTGGGGAACATTTTATTTTGAGCTTGGATACAGTAATTCGTTCCACAAGGAGACACCAGCTGAACATATTCGTATTTTCTAGGGAGAAAGCTAGAGGAACTGTGGCAAACAAACATGATATTTCTGTTTGTCTAGATGACATTTTATGCACTTGCCTTACGAAAAGACTTTGCTGTTCTCCAAAACCATTTTTACTGTTAATTTCTCTGTCCATTGCATACGAATTCCACACCACTTTGTCCGGATATGACTGGATGAAAACAGAAATATCCGGTGGTTTGGCTAACTCAATCCGAAATATTGTGAATGCCTCTGTGTTATTTTGTCTTCTGGATATTATCGATGGACTTTATTGTTTTGAATATTTTCATCAGGGAACATTTAATTTTGTACCGTTGAAACACTAATTGGATCATCATGGGGACACCAGCTCTACACATTCGTAATTTCTAGGGAGAAAGCTAGAGGAACTGTGGCAAACAAACATAATATTTCTCTTTGTCTAGATGACATTTTATGCACTTGCCTTACGAAAAGACTTTGCTGTTCTCCAAAACCATTTTTACTGTGAATTTCTCTGTCCATTGCATAGGAATTCCACACCAGTTTGTCCGGATATGAATGGATGAAAACAGAAATATCCGGTGGTTTGTCTAACTCAATCCGAAATATTGTGAAAGCCTCTGTGTTTGTGTTTTCTGGGTATTATCGATGGACTTTATTGTTTTGAATATTTTCATCAGGGAACATTTAATTTTGTACCGTTGAAATACTAATTGGTTCATCATGGGGACACCAGCTCTACACATTTCCATTGTCTAGGGAGAAAGCTACAGGAACTGCGGCAAACAAACATGATATTTCTGTTTGTCTAGATGACATTTTATGCACTTGCCTTACGAAAAGACTTTGCTGTTCTCCAAAACTATTTTTACTGTGATTTTCTCGGTCCATTGCATACGAATTCCACAAGAGTTTGTCCGGATATGACTGGATGAAACCGGAAATATCCGGTGTTGTTTTGGCTAACTCAATCCGAAATATTTTGAAAGCCTCTGTGTTGGTGTTTTCTGGATATTATCAACGGACTTTAGGTGTTTGAATGTTTTTTATTGGGGAACATTTTATTTTGAGCTTGGATACAGTAATTCGTTCCACAAGGAGACACCAGCTGAACATATTCGTATTTTCTAGGGAGAAAGCTAGAGGAACTGTGGCAAACAAACATGATATTTCTGTTTGTCTAGATGACATTTTATGCACTTGCCTTATGAAAAGACTTTGCTGTTCTCCAAAACCATTTTTACTGTGAATTTCTCTGTCCATTGCATACGAATTCCACACCACTTTGTCCGGATATGACTGGATGAAAACAGAAATATCCGGTGGTTTGGCTAACTCAATCCGAAATATTGTGAATGCCTCTGTGTTATTTTGTCTTCTGGATATTATCGATGGACTTTATTGTTTTGAATATTTTCATCAGGGAACATTTAATTTTGTACCGTTGAAACACTAATTGGATCATCATGGGGACACCAGCTCTACACATTCATATTTTCTAGGGAGAAAGCTAGAGGAACTGCGGCAAACAAACATGATATTTCTGTTTGTCTAGATGACATTTTATGCACTTGCCTTACGAAAAGACTTTGCTGTTCTCCAAAACTATTTTTAGTGTGATTTTCTCGGTCCATTGCATACGAATTCCACAACAGTTTGTCCGGATATGACTGGATGAAACCGGAAATATCCGGTGTTGTTTTGGCTAACTCAATCCGAAATATCGTGAAAGCCTCTGTGTTGGTGTTTTCTGGATGTTATCAACGGACTTTAGGTGTTTGAATGTTTTTTATTGGGGAACATTTTATTTTGAGCTTGGATACAGTAATTCGTTCCACAAGGAGACACCAGCTGAACATATTCGTATTTTCTAGGGAGAAAGCTAGAGGAACTGTGGCAAACAAACATGATATTTCTGTTTGTCTAGATGACATTTTATGCACTTGCCTTATGAAAAGACTTTGCTGTTCTCCAAAACCATTTTTACTGTGAATTTCTCTGTCCATTGCATACGAATTCCACACCACTTTGTCCGGATATGACTGGATGAAAACAGAAATATCCGGTGGTTTGGCTAACTCAATCCGAAATATTGTGAATGCCTCTGTGTTATTTTGTCTTCTGGATATTATCGATGGACTTTATTGTTTTGAATATTTTCATCAGGGAACATTTAATTTTGTACCGTTGAAACACTAATTGGTTCATCATGGGGACACCAGCTCTACACATTTCCATTGTCTAGGGAGAAAGCTACAGGAACTGCGGCAAACAAACATGATATTTCTGTTTGTCTAGATGACATTTTATGCACTTGCCTTACGAAAAGACTTTGCTGTTCTCCAAAACTATTTTTACTGTGATTTTCTCGGTCCATTGAATACTTTAATTCCACACCAGTTTGTCCGGATATGACTGGATGAAACCGGAAATATCCGGTGTTGTTTTGGCTAACTCAATCCGAAATATTGTGAAAGCCTCTGTGTTTGTGTTTTCTGGATATTATCGATGGACTTTTTTGTTTTGAATATTTTCATCAGGGAACATTTAATTTTGTACCGTTGAAACACTAATTGGTTCATCATGGGGACACCAGCTCTACACATTCGCATTGTCTAGGGAGAAAGCTACAGGAACTGCGGCAAACAAACATGATATTTCTGTTTGTCTAGATGACATTTTATGCACTTGCCTTACGAAAAGACTTTGCTGTTCTCCAAAACTATTTTTAGTGTGATTTTCTCGGTCCATTGCATATGAATTCCACAACAGTTTGTCCTGATATGACTGGATGAAACCAGAAATATCCGGTATTGTTTTGGCTAACGCAATCCGAAATATTGTGAAAGCCTCTGTGTTGGTGTTTTCTGGATGTTATCAACGGACTTTAGGTTTTTGAATGTTTTTTATTGGGGAACATTTTATTTTGAGCTTGGATACAGTAATTCGTTCACCAAGGAGACACCAGCTGAACATATTTGTATTTTCCAGGGAGAAAGCTAGAGGAACTGTGGCAAACAAACATGATATTTCTGTTTGTATAAATGACATTTTATGCACTTGCCTTACGAAAAGACTTTGCTTTTCTCTAAAACCATATTTACTGTGAATTTCTCGGTCCATTGCATACGAATTGCACACCAGTTTGTCCGGGTATGACTGGATGAAAACAGAAATATCCGGTGGTGGTTGGCTAACTCAATCCGAAATATCGTGAAAGCCTCTGTGTTGGTGTTTTCTGGATGTTATCAACGGACTTTAGGTGTTTGAATGTTTTTTATTGGGGAACATTTTATTTTGAGCTTGGATACAGTAATTCGTTCCACAAGGAGACACCAGCTGAACATATTCGTATTTTCTAGGGAGAAAGCTAGAGGAACTGCGGCAAACAAACATGATATTTCTGTTTGTCTAGATGACAATTTGTGCACTTGCCTTACGAAAAGACTTTGCTGTTCTCCAAAACCATTTTTACTGTGAATTTCTCTGTCCATTGCATACGAATTCCACACCACTTTGTCCGGATATGACTGGATGAAAACAGAAATATCCGGTGGTTTGGCTAACTCAATCCGAAATATTGTGAAAGCCTCTCTGTTTGTATTTTCTGGGTATTATCGATGGACTTTTTTGTTTTGAATATTTTGTTCAGGGAACATTTAATTTTGTACCGTTGAAACACTAATTGGTTCATCATGGGGACACCAGCTGTACACATTCGCATTGTCTAGGGAGAAAGCTAGAGGAACTGCGGCAAACAAACATGATATTTCTGTTTGTCTAGATGACATTTTATGCACTTGCCTTACGAAAAGACTTTGCTGTTCTCCAAAACTATTTTAACTTTGATTTTTTTGGTCCATTGCATACGAATTCCACAACAGTTTGTCTGGATATGACTGGATGAAACCGGAAATATCCGGTGTTGTTTTGGATAACTCAATCCGAAATATTTTGAAAGCCTCTGTGTTGGTGTTTTCTGGATATTATCAACGGAGCTTAGGTTTTTGAATGTTTTTTATTGGGGAACATTTTATTTTGAGCTTGGATACAGTAATTCGTTCACCAAGGAGACACCAGCTGAACATATTCGTATTTTCTAGGGAGAAAGCTAGAGGAACTGTGGCAAACAAACATGATATTTCTGTTTGTCTAGATGACATTTTATGCACTTGCCTAATGAAAAGACTTTGCTTTTCTCCAAAACTATTTTTACTGTGATTTTCTCGGTCCGTTGAATACTTTAATTCCACACCACTTTGTCCGGATATGACTGGATGAAAACAGAAATATCCGGTGGTGGTTTGGCTAACTCAATCCGAAATATTGTGAAAGCCTCTGTGTTTGTGTTTTCTGGATATTATCGATGGACTTTTTTGTTTTGAATATTTTCATCAGGGAATATTTAATTTTGTACCGTTGAAACACTAATTGGTTCATCATGGGGACACCAGCTCTACACATTCGCATTGTCTAGGGAGAAAGCTAGAGGAACTGCGGCAAACAAACATGATATTTCTGTTTGTCTAGATGACATTTTATGCACTTGCCTTACGAAAAGACTTTGCTGTTCTCCAAAACTATTTTTAGTGTGATTTTCTCGGTCCATTGCATACGAATTCCACAACAGTTTGTCCTGATATGACTGGATGAAACCGGAAATATCCGGTATTCTTTGGGCTAACGCAATCCGAAATATTGTGAAAGCCTCTGTGTTGGTGTTTTCTGGATGTTATCAACGGACTTTAGGTGTTTGAATGTTTTTTATTGGGGAACATTTTATTTTGAGCTTGGATACAGTAATTCGTTCCACAAGGAGACACCAGCTGAACATATTCGTATTTTCTAGGGAGAAAGCTAGAGGAACTGTGGCAAACAAACATGATATTTCTGTTTGTCTAGATGACATTTTATGCACTTGCCTTACGAAAAGACTTTGCTGTTCTCCAAAACCATTTTTACTGTGAATTTCTCTGTCCATTGCATACGAATTCCACACCACTTTGTCCGGATATGACTGGATGAAAACAGAAATATCCGGTGGTTTGGCTAACTCAATCCGAAATATTGTGAATGCCTCTGTGTTATTTTGTCTTCTGGATATTATCGATGGACTTTATTGTTTTGAATATTTTCATCAGGGAACATTTAATTTTGTACCGTTGAAACACTAATTGGATCATCATGGGGACACCAGCTCTACACATTCGTAATTTCTAGGGAGAAAGCTAGAGGAACTGTGGCAAACAAACATAATATTTCTCTTTGTCTAGATGACATTTTATGCACTTGCCTTACGAAAAGACTTTGCTGTTCTCCAAAACCATTTTTACTGTGAATTTCTCTGTCCATTGCATAGGAATTCCACACCAGTTTGTCCGGATATGAATGGATGAAAACAGAAATATCCGGTGGTTTGTCTAACTCAATCCGAAATATTGTGAAAGCCTCTGTGTTTGTGTTTTCTGGGTATTATCGATGGACTTTATTGTTTTGAATATTTTCATCAGGGAACATTTAATTTTGTACCGTTGAAATACTAATTGGTTCATCATGGGGACACCAGCTCTACACATTTCCATTGTCTAGGGAGAAAGCTACAGGAACTGCGGCAAACAAACATGATATTTCTGTTTGTCTAGATGACATTTTATGCACTTGCCTTACGAAAAGACTTTGCTGTTCTCCAAAACTATTTTTACTGTGATTTTCTCGGTCCATTGCATACGAATTCCACAAGAGTTTGTCCGGATATGACTGGATGAAACCGGAAATATCCGGTGTTGTTTTGGCTAACTCAATCCGAAATATTTTGAAAGCCTCTGTGTTGGTGTTTTCTGGATATTATCAACGGACTTTAGGTTTTTGAATGTTTTTTATTGGGGAACATTTTATTTTGAGCTTGGATACAGTAATTCGTTCCACAAGGAGACACCAGCTGAACATATTCGTATTTTCTAGGGAGAAAGCTAGAGGAACTGTGGCAAACAAACATGATATTTCTGTTTGTCTAGATGACATTTTATGCACTTGCCTTATGAAAAGACTTTGCTGTTCTCCAAAACCATTTTTACTGTGAATTTCTCTGTCCATTGCATACGAATTCCACACCACTTTGTCCGGATATGACTGGATGAAAACAGAAATATCCGGTGGTTTGGCTAACTCAATCCGAAATATTGTGAATGCCTCTGTGTTATTTTGTCTTCTGGATATTATCGATGGACTTTATTGTTTTGAATATTTTCATCAGGGAACATTTAATTTTGTACCGTTGAAACACTAATTGGATCATCATGGGGACACCAGCTCTACACATTCATATTTTCTAGGGAGAAAGCTAGAGGAACTGCGGCAAACAAACATGATATTTCTGTTTGTCTAGATGACATTTTATGCACTTGCCTTACGAAAAGACTTTGCTGTTCTCCAAAACTATTTTTACTGTGATTTTCTCGGTCCATTGCATACGAATTCCACAACAGTTTGTCCGGATATGACTGGATGAAACCGGAAATATCCGGTGTTGTTTTGGCTAACTCAATCCGAAATATCGTGAAAGCCTCTGTGTTGGTGTTTTCTGGATGTTATCAACGGACTTTAGGTGTTTGAATGTTTTTTATTGGGGAACATTTTATTTTGAGCTTGGATACAGTAATTCGTTCCACAAGGAGACACCAGCTGAACATATTCGTATTTTCTAGGGAGAAAGCTAGAGGAACTGTGGCAAACAAACATGATATTTCTGTTTGTCTAGATGACATTTTATGCACTTGCCTTATGAAAAGACTTTGCTGTTCTCCAAAACCATTTTTACTGTGAATTTCTCTGTCCATTGCATACGAATTCCACACCACTTTGTCCGGATATGACTGGATGAAAACAGAAATATCCGGTGGTTTGTCTAACTCAATCCGAAATATTGTGAATGCCTCTGTGTTATTTTGTCTTCTGGATATTATCGATGGACTTTATTGTTTTGAATATTTTCATCAGGGAACATTTAATTTTGTACCGTTGAAACACTAATTGGATCATCATGGGGACACCAGCTCTACACATTCATATTTTCTAGGGAGAAAGCTAGAGGAACTGCGGCAAACAAACATGATATTTCTGTTTGTCTAGATGACATTTTATGCACTTGCCTTACGAAAAGACTTTGCTGTTCTCCAAAACTATTTTTACTGTGATTTTCTCGGTCCATTGCATACGAATTCCACAACAGTTTGTCCGGATATGACTGGATGAAACCGGAAATATCCGGTGTTGTTTTGGCTAACTCAATCCGAAATATTTTGAAAGCCTCTGTGTTGGTGTTTTCTGGATGTTATCAACGGACTTTAGGTTTTTGAATGTTTTTTATTGGGGAACATTTTATTTTGAGCTTGGATACAGTAATTCGTTCCACAAGGAGACACCAGCTGAACATATTCGTATTTTCTAGGGAGAAAGCTAGAGGAACTGCGGCAAACAAACATGATATTTCTGTTTGTCTAGATGACATTTTATGCACTTGCCTTACGAAAAGACTTTGCTGTTCTCCAAAACTATTTTTACTGTGATTTTCTCGGTCCATTGCATACGAATTCCACAACAGTTTGTCCGGATATGACTGGATGAAACCGGAAATATCCGGTGTTGTTTTGGCTAACTCAATCCGAAATATCGTGAAAGCCTCTGTGTTGGTGTTTTCTGGATGTTATCAACGGACTTTAGGTGTTTGAATGTTTTTTATTGGGGAACATTTTATTTTGAGCTTGGATACAGTAATTCGTTCCACAAGGAGACACCAGCTGAACATATTCGTATTTTCTAGGGAGAAAGCTAGAGGAACTGTGGCAAACAAACATGATATTTCTGTTTGTCTAGATGACATTTTATGCACTTGCCTTATGAAAAGACTTTGCTGTTCTCCAAAACCATTTTTACTGTGAATTTCTCTGTCCATTGCATACGAATTCCACACCACTTTGTCCGGATATGACTGGATGAAAACAGAAATATCCGGTGGTTTGGCTAACTCAATCCGAAATATTGTGAATGCCTCTGTGTTATTTTGTCTTCTGGATATTATCGATGGACTTTATTGTTTTGAATATTTTCATCAGGGAACATTTAATTTTGTACCGTTGAAACACTAATTGGATCATCATGGGGACACCAGCTCTACACATTCATATTTTCTAGGGAGAAAGCTAGAGGAACTGCGGCAAACAAACATGATATTTCTGTTTGTCTAGATGACATTTTATGCACTTGCCTTACGAAAAGACTTTGCTGTTCTCCAAAACTATTTTTACTGTGATTTTCTCGGTCCATTGCATACGAATTCCACAACAGTTTGTCCGGATATGACTGGATGAAACCGGAAATATCCGGTGTTGTTTTGGCTAACTCAATCCGAAATATTTTGAAAGCCTCTGTGTTGGTGTTTTCTGGATGTTATCAACGGACTTTAGGTTTTTGAATGTTTTTTATTGGGGAACATTTTATTTTGAGCTTGGATACAGTAATTCGTTCCACAAGGAGACACCAGCTGAACATATTCGTATTTTCTAGGGAGAAAGCTAGAGGAACTGTGGCAAACAAACATGATATTTCTGTTTGACTAGATGACATTTTATGCACTTGCCTTACGAAAAGACTTTGCTGTTCTCCAAAACCATTTTTACTGTGAATTTCTCTGTCCATTGCATACGAATTCCACACCAGTTTGTCCGGATATGACTGGATGAAAACAGAAATATCCGGTGGTTTGGCTAACTCAATCCGAAATATTGTGAATGCCTCTGTGTTATTTTGTCTTCTGGATATTATCGATGGACTTTATTGTTTTGAATATTTTCATCAGGGAACATTTAATTTTGTACCGTTGAAACACTAATTGGATCATCATGGGGACACCAGCTCTACACATTCATATTTTCTAGGGAGAAAGCTAGAGGAACTGCGGCAAACAAACATGATATTTCTGTTTGTCTAGATGACATTTTATGCACTTGCCTTACGAAAAGACTTTGCTGTTCTCCAAAACTATTTTTACTGTGATTTTCTCGGTCCATTGCATACGAATTCCACAACAGTTTGTCCGGATATGACTGGATGAAACCGGAAATATCCGGTGTTGTTTTGGCTAACTCAATCCGAAATATTTTGAAAGCCTCTGTGTTGGTGTTTTCTGGATGTTATCAACGGACTTTAGGTTTTTGAATGTTTTTTATTGAGGAACATTTTATTTTGAGCTTGGATACAGTAATTCGTTCCACAAGGAGACACCAGCTGAACATATTCGTATTTTCTAGGGAGAAAGCTAGAGGAACTGTGGCAAACAAACATGATATTTCTGTTTGTCTAGATGACATTTTATGCACTTGCCTTACGAAAAGACTTTGCTGTTCTCCAAAACCATTTTTACTGTGAATTTCTCTGTCCATTGCATACGAATTCCACACCACTTTGTCCGGATATGACTGGATGAAAACAGAAATATCCGGTGGTTTGGCTAACTCAATCCGAAATATTGTGAAAACCTCTGTGTTTGTGTTTTCTGGGTATTATCGATGGACTTTATTGTTTTGAATATTTTCATCAGGGAACATTTAATTTTGTACCTTTGAAATACTAATTGGTTCATCATGGGGACACCAGCTCTACACATTTCCATTGTCTAGGGAGAAAGCTAGAGGAACTGCGGCAAACAAACATGATATTTCTGTTTGTCTAGATGACATTTTATGCACTTGCCTTATGAAAAGACTTTGCTGTTCTCCAAAACCATTTTTACTGTGAATTTCTCTGTCCATTGCATACGAATTCCACACCACTTTGTCCGGATATGACTGGATGAAAACAGAAATATCCGGTGGTTTGGCTAACTCAATCCGAAATATTGTGAATGCCTCTGTGTTATTTTGTCTTCTGGATATTATCGATGGACTTTATTGTTTTGAATATTTTCATCAGGGAACATTTAATTTTGTACCGTTGAAACACTAATTGGATCATCATGGGGACACCAGCTCTACACATTCATATTTTCTAGGGAGAAAGCTAGAGGAACTGCGGCAAACAAACATGATATTTCTGTTTGTCTAGATGACATTTTATGCACTTGCCTTACGAAAAGACTTTGCTGTTCTCCAAAACTATTTTTACTGTGATTTTCTCGGTCCATTGCATACGAATTCCACAAGAGTTTGTCCGGATATGACTGGATGAAACCGGAAATATCCGGTGTTGTTTTGGCTAACTCAATCCGAAATATCGTGAAAGCCTCTGTGTTGGTGTTTTCTGGATGTTATCAACGGACTTTAGGTTTTTGAATGTTTTTTATTGGGGAACATTTTATTTTGAGCTTGGATACAGTAATTCGTTCCACAAGGAGACACCAGCTGAACATATTCGTATTTTCTAGGGAGAAAGCTAGAGGAACTGTGGCAAACAAACATGATATTTCTGTTTGTCTAGATGACATTTTATGCACTTGCCTTATGAAAAGACTTTGCTGTTCTCCAAAACCATTTTTACTGTGAATTTCTCTGTCCATTGCATACGAATTCCACACCACTTTGTCCGGATATGACTGGATGAAAACAGAAATATCCGGTGGTTTGGCTAACTCAATCCGAAATATTGTGAATGCCTCTGTGTTATTTTGTCTTCTGGATATTATCGATGGACTTTATTGTTTTGAATATTTTCATCAGGGAACATTTAATTTTGTACCGTTGAAACACTAATTGGATCATCATGGGGACACCAGCACTACACATTCATATTTTCTAGGGAGAAAGCTAGAGGAACTGCGGCAAACAAACATGATATTTCTGTTTGTCTAGATGACATTTTATGCACTTGCCTTACGAAAAGACTTTGCTGTTCTCCAAAACTATTTTTAGTGTGATTTTCTCGGTCCATTGCATACGAATTCCACAACAGTTTGTCCGGATATGACTGGATGAAACCGGAAATATCCGGTGTTGTTTTGGCTAACTCAATCCGAAATATTTTGAAAGCCTCTGTGTTGGTGTTTTCTGGATGTTATCAACGGACTTTAGGTTTTTGAATGTTTTTTATTGGGGAACATTTTATTTTGAGCTTGGATACAGTAATTCGTTCCACAAGGAGACACCAGCTGAACATATTCGTATTTTCTAGGGAGAAAGCTAGAGGAACTGTGGCAAACAAACATGATATTTCTGTTTGTCTAGATGACATTTTATGCACTTGCCTTATGAAAAGACTTTGCTGTTCTCCAAAACCATTTTTACTGTGAATTTCTCTGTCCATTGCATACGAATTCCACACCACTTTGTCCGGATATGACTGGATGAAAACAGAAATATCCGGTGGTTTGGCTAACTCAATCCGAAATATTGTGAATGCCTCTGTGTTATTTTGTCTTCTGGATATTATCGATGGACTTTATTGTTTTGAATATTTTCATCAGGGAACATTTAATTTTGTACCGTTGAAACACTAATTGGATCATCATGGGGACACCAGCTCTACACATTCATATTTTCTAGGGAGAAACCTAGAGGAACTGCGGCAAACAAACATGATATTTCTGTTTGTCTAGATGACATTTTATGCACTTGCCTTACGAAAAGACTTTGCTGTTCTCCAAAACTATTTTTACTGTGATTTTCTCGGTCCATTGCATACGAATTCCACAACAGTTTGTCCGGATATGACTGGATGAAACCGGAAATATCCGGTGTTGTTTTGGCTAACTCAATCCGAAATATTTTGAAAGCCTCTGTGTTGGTGTTTTCTGGATGTTATCAACGGACTTTAGGTTTTTGAATGTTTTTTATTGAGGAACATTTTATTTTGAGCTTGGATACAGTAATTCGTTCCACAAGGAGACACCAGCTGAACATATTCGTATTTTCTAGGGAGAAAGCTAGAGGAACTGTGGCAAACAAACATGATATTTCTGTTTGTCTAGATGACATTTTATGCACTTGCCTTACGAAAAGACTTTGCTTTTCTCCAAAACTATTTTTACTGTGATTTTCTCGGTCCATTGAATACGAATTCCACACCACTTTGTCCGGATATGACTGGATGAAAACAGAAATATCCGGTGGTTTGGCTAACTCAATCCGAAATATTGTGAAAACCTCTGTGTTTGTGTTTTCTGGGTATTATCGATGGACTTTATTGTTTTGAATATTTTCATCAGGGAACATTTAATTTTGTACCTTTGAAATACTAATTGGTTCATCATGGGGACACCAGCTCTACACATTTCCATTGTCTAGGGAGAAAGCTACAGGAACTGCGGCAAACAAACATGATATTTCTGTTTGTCTAGATGACATTTTATGCACTTGCCTTACGAAAAGACTTTGCTGTTCTCCAAAACTATTTTTACTGTGATTTTCTCGGTCCATTGCATACGAATTCCACAAGTGTTTGTCCGGATATGACTGGATGAAACCGGAAATATCCGGTGTTGTTTTGGCTAACTCAATCCGAAATATTTTGAAAGCCTCTGTGTTGGTGTTTTCTGGATATTATCAACGGACTTTAGGTTTTTGAATGTTTTTTATTGGGGAACATTTTATTTTGAGCTTGGATACAGTAATTCGTTCCACAAGGAGACACCAGCTGAACATATTCGTATTTTCTAGGGAGAAAGCTAGAGGAACTGTGCAAACAAACATGATATTTCTGTTTGTCTAGATGACATTTTATGCACTTGCCTTACGAAAAGACTTTGCTGTTCTCCAAAACCATTTTTACTGTGAATTTCTCTGTCCATTGCATACGAATTCCACACCACTTTGTCCGGATATGACTGGATGAAAACAGAAATATCCGGTGGTTTGGCTAACTCAATCCGAAATATTGTGAATGCCTCTGTGTTATTTTGTCTTCTGGATATTATCGATGGACTTTATTGTTTTGAATATTTTCATCAGGGAACATTTAATTTTGTACCGTTGAAACACTAATTGGATCATCATGGGGACACCAGCTCTACACATTCGTATTTTCTAGGGAGAAAGCTAGAGGAACTGTGGCAAACAAACATGATATTTCTGTTTGTCTAGATGACATTTTATGCACTTGCCTTACGAAAAGACTTTGCTGTTCTCCAAAACCATTTTTACTGTGAATTTCTCTGTCCATTGCATACGAATTCCACACCAGTTTGTCCGGATATGACTGGATGAAAACAGAAATATCCGGTGGTTTGGCTAACGCAATCCGAAATATTGTGAAAGCCTCTGTGTTGGTGTTTTCTGGATGTTATCAACGGACTTTAGGTGTTTGAATGTTTTTTATTGGGGAACATTTTATTTTGAGCTTGGATACAGTAATTCGTTCCACAAGGAGACACCAGCTGAACATATTCGTATTTTCTAGGGAGAAAGCTAGAAGGACTGTGGTAAACAAACATGATATTTCTGTTTGTATCGATGATATTTTATGCATTTGCCTAACGAAAAGACTATGCTATGCTCCAAAACTAATTTACTGTGATTTTCTCGGTCCATTGCATATGAAATCCACAACAGTTTGTCCGGATATGACTGGATGAAAACAGAAATATCCGGGTGTGTTTTGGCTAACTCAATCCCAAATATTGTGAAGGCGTCTGTGTTTGTGTTTTCTGGAGGTTATCGATGGGATTTATGGTTTTGAATGTTTTTATCAGGGAACATTTAATTTTGTACCCTTGAAACACTAATTGGTTCATCATGGGTACACAAGCTCTACACATTCTTATTTTCTAGGGAGAAAGTTGAGGCACTGTGGCAAACAAACATGATATTTCTGTTTGTATAGTTGAGATTTTATGCACTTGCCTAACTTAAAGACTTTGCTTTTCTCCAAAATCATTTTTACTGTGATTTTCTCGGTCCATTGCATACGAATTCCACACCATTTTGTCCGGATATGACTGGATGAAACCGGAAATATTCGGTTGTGTTTTGGGTAACTCAATCCAAAATATTGTGAAAGCCTCTGTGTTTGTGTTTTCTGGATATTATCAATGGACTTTATTGTTTTGAATATTTTCATCAGGGAACATTTAATTTTGTATGATTGAAACACTAATTGGTTCATCATGGGGACACCAGCTCTACACATTCGTATTTTCTAGGGAGAAATATAGAGGAAATGCGGCAAACAAACATGATATTTCTTTTTGTCTAGATGACATCTTATGCATTGCCTAACGAAAAGACTTTGCTTTTCTCCAAAACCATTTTTACTATGATTCTCTCGGTCCATTGCATACGAATTCCACACCAGTTTGTCTGATTATGACTAGATGAAACCGAATATCCGGTATTGTTTTGGCTAACTCAATCCGAAATATTGTGAAAGACTCTATGTTTGTGTTTTCTGGATATTATCAACGGACTTTAGGTTTTTGAATGTTTTTTATTGGGGAACATTTTATTTTGAGCTTGGATACAGTAATTCGTTCCACAAGGAGACACCAGCTGAACATATTCATATTTTCTAGGGAGAAAGCTATAGGAACTGCAGCAAACAAACATGATATTTCTGTTTGCATCGATGACATTGTATGAACTTGCCTAACGAAAAGACTTTGCTTTTCTCCAAAACTATTTTTACTGTGATTTTCTCGGTTCATTGCATACGAATTCCACACAACTTTGTCCGGATATGACTGGATGAAAAGAGAAATATCTGGTTGTGTTTTGGCTAACTCAATTCGAAATATTGTGAAAGCCTCTGTGTTTGTGTTTTTGGATATTATCGATGGACTTTATTGTTTTGAATGTTTTTATCAGGGAACATTTAATTTTGTACCGTAGAAACACTAATTGGTTCATCATGGGGACACCAGCTCTACACATTCATTTTTTCTACAGAGAAAGCTAGAGGAACTGTGGCATACAAACATGATATTTCTGTTTGTATAGATGACATTTTACGCACTTGCCTAACGAAAAGACTTTGCTATTCTCCAAAACTATTTTTACTGTGATTTTCTCGGTCCATAGCATACGAATTCCATGCCAGTTTGTCCAGATATGACTGGATGAAACCGGATATATCCGGTATTGTTTTGGCTAACTCAATCCGAAATATTGTGAAAGCCTCTGTGTTTGTGTTTTCTGGATATTATCAACGGACTTTAGGTTTTTGAATGTTTTTTATTGGGGAACATTTATTGTGAGCTTGGATACAGTAATTCATTCCACAAGGAGACACCAGCTCTACACATTCTTATTTTCTAGGGAGAAAGCTAGAAGGACTGTGGTAAACAAACATGATATTTCTGTTTGTATCGATGATATTTTATGCATTTGCCTAACGAAAAGACTATGCTATGCTCCAAAACTAATTTACTGTGATTTTCTCGGTCCATTGCATATGAAATCCACAACAGTTTGTCCGGATATGACTGGATGAAAACAGAAATATCCGGGTGTGTTTTGGCTAACTCAATCCCAAATATTGTGAAGGCGTCTGTGTTTGTGTTTTCTGGAGGTTATCGATGGGATTTATGGTTTTGAATGTTTTTATCAGGGAACATTTAATTTTGTACCCTTGAAACACTAATTGGTTCATCATGGGTACACAAGCTCTACACATTCTTATTTTCTAGGGAGAAAGTTGAGGCACTGTGGCAAACAAACATGATATTTCTGTTTGTATAGTTGAGATTTTATGCACTTGCCTAACTTAAAGACTTTGCTTTTCTCCAAAATCATTTTTACTGTGATTTTCTCGGTCCATTGCATACGAATTCCACACCAGTTTGTCCGGATATGACTGGATGAAACCGGAAATATTCGGTTGTGTTTTGGGTAACTCAATCCAAAATATTGTGAAAGCCTCTGTGTTTGTGTTTTCTGGATATTATCGATGGACTTTATTGTTTTGAATGTTTTTTATAAGGGAACATTTAATTTTGTACCGTTGAAACACTAATTGGTTCATCATGGGGACACCAGCTCTACAAATTCGTATTTTCTAGGGAGAAAGCTAGAGGAACTGTGGCAAACAAACTTGATATTTCTGTTTGTCTAGATGACATTTTATGCACTTGCCTAACGAAAAGACTTTGCTTTTCTCCAAAACCATTTTTACTATGATTCCCTCAGTCCAAGGCATACGAATTCCACACCATTTTGTCCGGATATGACTTTATGAAACCGGAAATATATGGTTTTGTTTTGGCTAACTCAATCCCAAATATTGCTCCTTCCACTGTGATTGTTTTTTCTGGATATTATCAACGGACTTTATTTTTTTGAATGTTTTTTATCGGGGAACATTTTATTTTGAGCTTGGATACAGTAATTCATTCCACAAGGGCACACCAGCTGAACATATTCATATTTTCTAGGGAGAAAGCTAGAGGAACTGTGGCAAACACACATGATATTTCTGTTTGTCTAGATGACATTTTATGCACTTGCCTAACTAAAAGACTTTGCTTTTCTCGAAAACTATTTTTACTGTGATTTTCTCGGTCCATTGCATACGAATTCCACACCACTTTGTCTGGATATGACTGGATGAAACCGGAAATTTCCGGTTTTGTTTTCGCTAACTCAATCCGAAATATTGTGAAAGCCTCTGTGTTTGTGTTTTCTGGATATTATCGATGGACTTTATTGTTTTGAATGTTTTTTATCAGGGAACATTTAATTTTGAACCGTTGAAACACTAATTAGTTCATAATGGGGACACCAGCTCTACACATTCGTATTTTCTAGGGAGAAAGCTAGAGGAACTGCGGCAAACAAATATGATATTTCTCTTTGTATCTATGTGATTTTATGCACTTGCCTAACGAAAAGACTTTGCTATTCTCCAAAACCATTTTTACTGTGATTTCCAGGTCCATTGCATACGAATTCCACACCAGTTTGTCCGGATATGACTGGAAGAAACCGGAAATATATGGTTTTTTTTGGCTAACTCCATCCGAAATATTGTGAAAGCCTCTGTGTTTGTTTTTTCTGGATATTATCAACGGACTTTATTGTTTGGAATGTTTTTTTTTTATCGGATAACATTTTATTTTGAGCTTGGATACAGTAATTAGTTGCACATGGAGACACCAGCTGAACATATTCGTATTTTCTAGCGAGAAAGCTAGAAGGACTGTGGTAAACAAACATGATATTTCTGTTAGTATCGATGATATTTTATTCATTTGCCTAACGAAAAGACTATGCTATGCTCCAAAACTAATTTACTGTGATTTTCTCGGTCCATTGCATACGAATTTCACAACAGTTTGTCCGGATATGACTGGATGAAAACAGAAATATCCGGGTGTGCTTTGGCTAACTCAATCCCAAATATTGTGAAGGCGTCTGTGTTTGTGTTTTCTGGAGGTTATCGATGGGCTTTATGGTTTTGAATGTTTTTATAAGGGAACATTTAATTTTGTACCCTTGAAACACTATTTGGTTCATCATGGGTACACAAGCTCTACACATTCTTATTTTCTAGGGAGAAAGCTAGAGGCACTG
Organism: Lepus europaeus; assembly: GCF_033115175.1. NCBI lineage: Eukaryota > Metazoa > Chordata > Mammalia > Lagomorpha > Leporidae > Lepus > Lepus europaeus. The sequence goes on along the minus strand of NW_026909428.1, from coordinate 501,788 downwards.
TGGCAAACAAACATGATATTTCTGTTTGTATAGTTGAGATTTTATGCACTTGCCTAACTTAAAGACTTTGCTTTTCTCCAAAATCATTTTTACTGTGATTTTCTCGGTCCATTGCATACGAATTCCACACCATTTTGTCCGGATATGACTGGATGAAACCGGAAATATTCGGTTGTGTTTTGGGTAACTCAATCCAAAATATTGTGAAAGCCTCTGTGTTTGTGTTTTCTGGATATTATCGATGGACTTTATTGTTTTGAATGTTTTTTTATAAGGGAACATTTAATTTTGTACCGTTGAAACACTAATTGGTTCATCATGGGGACACCAGCTCTACAAATTCGTATTTTGTAGGGAGAAAGCTAGAGGAACTGCAGCAAACAAACATGATATTTCTGTTTGTCTAGATGACATTTGATGCACTTGCCTAACGAAAAGATTTTGCTTTTCTCCAAAACCAATTTACTGTGAATATCTCAGTCCATTGCCTATGCATTCCACAACAGTTTACCGGATATGACTGTAAGAAACCGGAAATATCCGATTTTGATTTGGCTAACTCAATCCCAGATATTGCTACAGCCTCTGTGTTTGTGTATTCCTGATATTATCCACGGACTTTATTGTTTTGAATGTTTTTTTTCAGGGAACATTTTATTTTGAGCTTGGTATCACTAATTGGTTCCAATGGAGACACCAGCTCTAAACATTCGTATTTTCTAGGGAGAAAGCTAGTGGAACTGCGGCAAAGAAACATGATATTTCTGTTTGTATCGATGACATTTTATGCAATTGCCTAACGAAAAGACTTTGCTATTCTCCAAAACCATTTTTACTGTGATTTTCTCGGTCCATTGCATACGAATTCCACACCAGTTTGTCCGGATATGACTGGATGAAACCGGAAATATCCGGTATTGTTTTGGCTAACTCAATCTGAAATATTGTGAAAGCCTCTGTGTTTGTGTTTTCTGGATATTATCGATGGACTTTATTATTTTGAATGTTTTTTTCAGGGAACATTTAATTTTGTACCGTTGAAACACTAATTGGTTCATCATGGGGACACCAGCTCTACACATTCGTATTTTCTAGGGAGAAAGCTAGAGGAACTGCGACAAAGAAACATGATATTTCTGTTTGACTAGATGACATTATATGCACTTGCCTAATGAAAAGACTTTGCTATTATGCAAAACCATATTTACTGTGATTTTTTCGGTCCATTGCATACGAATTCCACACCACTTTGTCCAGATATTACTGGATAAAACCGGAAATATCCGGTATTGTTTTGGCTAACTCAATCCGAAATATTGTGAAAGCCTCTGTGTTTGTGTTTTCTGGATATTATGGATGGACTTCATTGTTTTGAATGTATTCTATCAAGTAACATTTAATTTTTTAGCGTTGAAACACTAATTAGTTCATCATGCTGACAACAGCCCTACACATTCGTATTTTCTAGGGAGAAAGCTAGAGGAACTGCGGAAAACAAACATGATATTTCTGTTGGTGTAGATGACATTTTATGCACTTGCCTAAGAATAGACTTTGCTATTCTCCAAAAAATTTTTGCTATGATTTACTCGGTCAATTGCATACGAATTCTACACCAGTTTGTCCGGATATGACTGGATGAAACCGGAAATATCTGGTTTTGTATTGGCTAACTCAATCCCAAATATTGCTCCAGCCACTGGTTTAGTTTTTTCTGGGTATTATCAACGGACTTTATTGTTTTGAATGTTCTTTTATCGGGGGACATTTTATTTTGAGCTTGGATACAATAATTGGTTCCACATGGAGACACCAGCTGAACATATTCGGATTTTCTAGGGAGAATGCTAGAGGAACTGCGGCAAACAAACAGGATATTTCTCTTTGTATCGATGACATTTTCTGCACTTGCCTAATGAAAAGACTTTGCTATTCTCCAAAACTATTTTTACTGTGATTATTTTATGGTCCATTGCATACGAATTCCACACCAGTTTGTCCGGATATGACTGGAAGAAAATAGAAATATCCGGTTGTGTTTTGGCTAACACAATCCGAAATATTGTGAAAGCCTCTGTGTTTGTGTTTTCTGGATATTATCAATGGACTTTAGGTTTTTGAATGTTTTTTATTGGGGAACATTTTATTTTGAGCTTGGATACAGTAATTCGTTCCACAAGGAGACACCAGCTGAACATATTCGTATTTTCTAGGGAGAAAGCTAGAGGAACTGTGGCAAACAAACATGATATTTCTGTTTGTATCGATGACAATTTGTGCACTTGCCTAACGAAAAGACTTTGCTTTTCTCCAAAACCATTTTTACTGTGAATATATCAGTCCATTGCTCACGAATTCCACACAAGTTTGTCCAGATATGACTGGAAGAAACCAGAAATATCCGGTTTTGTTTTGGCTAACTCAATCCCAGATATTGCTACAGCCTCTGTGTTTGTGTATTGCTGATATTATCCACAGACTATATTGTTTTGAATGTTTTTTATCAGGGAACATTTAATTTTGTGCTTGAATCACTAATTGGTTCCACATGGAGACACCAGCTCTACACATTCGTATTTTCTAGGGAGAAAGTTAGAGGAAATGCGGCAGACAAACATGATATTTCTGTTTGTATAGATGACATTTTCTGCAGTTGCCTAACGAAAAGACTTTGCTTTTCTTGAAACCATTTTTACTGTGATTTTCTCGGTCCATTGCATACGAATTTCACACCAGTTTGTCCGTATATGACTGGATGAACCGGAAATATCTGTTTTTTTTTTTTTTTTTTTTTTTTTTTTTGGCTAACTCATTCCCAGATACTGCTACATCCTCAGTGTTCTTGCATTCCTGATATTATCTACGGACTTTATTGTTTTGAATGTTTTGTAACAGGGAACATTTAATTTTGTACCGTTGAAACACTAATTGTTTTCACATGGAGACACCAGCTCTACACATTCGTATTTTGTAGGGTGAAAGCTAGAGGAACTGCGGCAAAGAAACATGGTATTTCTGTTTGTATAGATGACATTTTATGCTCTTGCCTAACGAAAAGACTTTGCTTTTCTCCAAAACAATTTTTACTGTGATTTTCTCGGTCCATTACATACAAATTACACACCAGTGTGTCCAGATATGCCTGGATGAAACCGGAAATATCCGGTTTTGTTTTGGATAACACAATCCGAAATATTGTGAAAGCCCATGTGTTTGTGTTTTCTGGATATTATCGATGGACTTTATTGTATTGAATGTTTTTATCAGGGAACATTTAATTTTATACCGTTGAAAAACTAATTGGTTGATAATTGGAAAACCAGCTCTACACATTCATATTTTCTAGGGAGAAAGCTAGAGGAACTGCGGCAAACAAACATGATATTATTGTTTGTTTAGATGGCATTTTATGCACTTGCCTAAAGAAAAGACTTTGCTTTTCTCCAAAACCATTTTTACTGTGCTTTTCTCGGTCCATTGCATACGAATTAAACACCAGTTTCTCCGTATATGACTGGAAGTAAACGGAAATATCCGGTATTGTTTTGGCTAAATCAATCCCAGATATTGGTACAGCCTCTGTGTTTGTGTATTCCTGATATTATCCACGGACTTCATTATATTGAATGTTTTTTTTCAGGGAACATTTAATTTTGTGCTGTGAAACACTAATTGGTTCATCATGGGGACAGCAGCCCTACACATTCGTATTTTGTAGGGAGAAAGCTAGAGGAACTGTGGGAAACAAACATGAGATTTCTTTTTGTATAGATGACATTTTATGCACTTGCTTAAAGAAAGACTATGCTTTTGTCCAAAACCATTTTTACTCTGATTTCCTGGTCCATTGCTTACGAATTCCAGAACAGTTTGTCCGGATATGACTGGATGAAACCGCAAATATCCAGATGTTTTTTGGCTAACTCAATCTGAAATATTGCTACAGACTCTGTGTTTGTGTTTTCTGGATATTATCGATGGACTTATTGTTTTGAATGTTTTTATCAGGGAACATTTAATTTTGTACCGTTGAAATACTAATTGTTTCCAAATGGAGACACCAGCTCTACACATTCGTATTTTCTAGGGAGAAAGCTAGAGGAACTACGGCAAACAAACATGATATTTCTGTTTGTATAGATGACATTTTCTGCAGTTGCCTAACGAAAAGATTTGCTTTTCTTGACACCATTTTTACTGTGATTTTGTCGTTCCATTGCATACGAATTCCACACCAGTTTGTCCGGATACGACTGGATGAAACCAGAAATATCTGGTTTTGTTTTTTTTTGGCTAACTCATTCCCAGATATTGCTACATCTTCACTGTTCTTGCATTCCTGATATTATCTACGGACTTTATTGTATTGAATGTTTTGTATTAGGGGACATTTAATTTTGTACCGTTGAAACACTAATTGGTTCATCATGGGGACACCAGCTCTACACATTCGCATTGTCTAGGGAGAAAGCTAGAGGAACTGCGGCAAACAAACATGATATTTCTGTTTGTATAGATGACATTTTATGCACTTGACTAACGAAAAGACTTTGCTTTTCTCCAAAACCATTTTTACTGTGATTTTCTGGTCCATTGCATACGAATTCCACACCAGTTTCTGGATATGCCTGGATGAAACCGGAAATATCCGGTTTTGTTTTGGCTAACTCAATCCCAGATATTGCTACATCCTCAGTGTTTGTGTATTCCTGATATTATCCACAGACTTTATTGTTTTGAATGTTTTTTATCATGGAACATTTAATTTTCTGCTTGGAAACACTAATTGGTTCCACATTGACACACCAGCTCTACACATTTGCATTGTCTAGGGAGAAAGCTAGAGGAACTGCGGCAAACAAACATGATATTTCTGTTTGTCTAGATGACATTTTATGCACTTGCCTTACGAAAAGACTTTGCTGTTCTCCAAAACTATTTTTACTGTGATTTTCTCGGTCCGTTGCATATGAATTCCACAAGAGTTTGTCCGGATATGACTGGATGAAACCGGAAATATCCGGAGTTGTTTTGGCTAACTCAATCCGAAATATTCTGAAAGCCTCTGTGTTGGTGTTTTCTGGATATTATCAACGGACTTTAGGTTTTTGCATGTTTTTTATTGGGGAACATTTTATTTTGAGCTTGGATACAGTAATTCGTTCCACAAGGAGACACCAGCTGAACATATTCTTATTTTCTCGGGAGAAAGCTAGAGGAACTGTGGCAAACAAACATGATATTTCTGTTTGTCTAGATGACATTTTATGCACTTGCCTAACGAAAAGACTTTGCTTTTCTCCAAAACTATTTTTACTGTGATTTTCTCGGTCCATTGAATACTTTAATTCCACACCAGTTTCTCCGGATATGACTGGATGAAAACAGAAATATCCGGTGGTGGTTTGGCTAACACAATCCGAAATATTCTGAATGCCTCTGTGTTATTTTGTCTTCTGGATATTATCGATTGACTTTATTGTTTTGAATATTTTCATCAGGGAACATTTAATTTTGTACCGTTGAAACACTAATTGATTCATCATGGGGACACCAGCTCTACACATTCGTATTTTCTAGGGAGAAAGCTAGAGGAACGGCGGCAAACAAACATGATATTTCTGTTTGTCTAGATGTCATTTTATGCACTTGCCTTACGAAAAAACTTTGCTGTTCCCCAAAACCATTTTTACTATGAATTTCTCGGTCCATTGCATACGAATTCCACACCACTTTGTCCGGATATGACTGGATGAAAACAGAAATATCCGGTGGTTTGGCTAACTCAATCCGAAATATTGTGAAAGCCTCTGTGATTGTATTTTCTGGATATTATCGATGGACTTTTTTGTTTTGAATATTTTCATCAGGGAACATTTAATCTTGTACCGTTGAAACACTAATTGGTTCATCATGGGGACACCACCTCTATACATTCATATTTTCTAGGGAGAAAGCTAGAGGAACTGCGGCAAACAAACATGATATTTCTGTTTGTCTAGATGACATTTTATGCACTTGCCTTACGAAAAGACTTTGCTGTTCTCCAAAACTATTTTTACTGTGATTTTCTCGGTCCATTGAATACAAATTCTACACCAGTTTCTCCGGATATGACTGGATGAAAAAAGAAATATCCGGTGGTGGTTTGGCTAACACAATCCGAAATATTGTGAATGCCTCTGTGTTATTTTGTCTTCTGGATATTATCGATGGACTTTATTGTTGTGAATATTTTAATCAGGGAACATTTAAATTTGTACCGTTGAAACACTAATTGGTTCATCATGGGGACACCAGCTCTACACATTCGTATTTTCTAGGGAGAAAGCTAGAGGAACTGCGGCAAACAAACATGATATTTCTGTTTGTCTAGATGACATTTTATGCACTTGCCTTACGAAAAGACTTTGCTGTTCTCCAAAACTATTTTTACTGTGATTTTCTCGGTCCATTGCATACGAATTCCACAACAGTTTGTCCGGATATGACTGGATGAAACCGGAAATATCCGGTATTGTTTTGGCTAACGCAATCCGAAATATTGTGAAAGCCTCTGTGTTGGTGTTTTCTGGATGTTATCAACGGACTTTAGGTTTTTGAATGTTTTTTATTGGGGAACATTTTATTTTGCGCTTGGATACAGTAATTCGTTCCACAAGGAGACACCAGCTGAACATATTCGTATTTTCTAGGGAGAAAGCTAGAGGAACTGTGGCAAACAAACATGATATTTCTCTTTGTCTAGATGACATTTTATGCACTTTCCTTACGAAAAGACTTTACTGTTCTCCAAAACCATATTTACTGTGTATTCCTCGGTCCATTGCATATGAATTGCACACCAGTTTGTCCGGGTATGACTGGATTTAACCGGAAATATCCGGTGGTGATTTGGCTAACTCAATCCGAAATATCGTGAAAGCCTCTGTGTTGGTGTTTTCTGGATGTTATCAACGGACTTTAGGTTTTTGAATGTTTTTTATTGGGGAACATTTTATTTTGAGCTTGGATACAGTAATTCGTTCCACAAGGAGACACCAGCTGAACATATTCGTATTTTCTAGGGAGAAAGCTAGAGGAACTGTGGCAAACCAACATGATATTTCTGTTTGTCTAGATGACAATTTGTGCACTTGCCTTACGAAAAGACTTTGCTGTTCTCCAAAACCATTTTTACTGTGAATTTCTCTGTCCATTGCATACGAATTCCACACCACTTTGTCGGGATATGACTGGATGAAAACAGAAATATCCGGTGGTTTGGCTAACTCAATCCGAAATATTGTGAAAGCCTCTGTGTTTGTATTTTCTGGGTATTATCGATGGACTTTTTTTGTTTTGAATATTTTGTTCAGGGAACATTTAATTTTCTACCGTTGAAACACTAATTGGTTCATCATGGGGACACCAGCTGTACACATTCGCATTGTCTAGGGAGAAAGCTACAGGAACTGCGGCAAACAAACATGATATTTCTGTTTGTCTAGATGACATTTTATGCACTTGCCTTACGAAAGGACTTTGCTGTTCTCCAAAACTATTTTAACTTTGATTTTTTCGGTCCATTGCATACGAATTCCACAACAGTTTGTCTGGATATGACTGGATGAAACCGGAAATATCCGGTGTTGTTTTGGATAACTCAATCCGAAATATCTTGAAAGCCTCTGTGTTGGTGTTTTCTGGATATTATCAACGGAGCTTAGGTTTTTGAATGTTTTTTATTGGGGAACATTTTATTTTGAGCTTGGATACAGTAATTCGTTCCACAAGGAGACACCAGCTGAACATATTCGTATTTTCTAGGGAGAAAGCTAGAGGAACTGTGGCAAACAAACATGATATTTCTGTTTGTCTAGATGACATTTTATGCACTTGCCTAACGAAAAGACTTTGCTTTTCTCCAAAACTATTTTTACTGTGATTTTCTCGGTCCATTGAATACTTTAATTCCACACCACTTTGTCCGGATATGACTGGATGAAAACAGAAATATCCGGTGGTGGTTTGGCTAACTCAATCCGAAATATTGTGAAAGCCTCTGTGTTTGTGTTTTCTGGATATTATCGATGGACTTTTTTGTTTTGAATATTTTCATCAGGGAACATTTAATTTTGTACCGTTGAAACACTAATTGGTTCATCATGGGGACACCAGCTCTACACATTCGCATTGTCTAGGGAGAAAGCTAGAGGAACTGCGGCAAACAAACATGATATTTCTGTTTGTCTAGATGACATTTTATGCACTTGCCTTACGAAAAGACTTTGCTGTTCTCCAAAACTATTTTTACTGTGATTTTCTCGGTCCATTGCATACGAATTCCACAACAGTTTGTCCTGATATGACTGGATGAAACCGGAAATATCCGGTATTGTTTTGGCTAACGCAATCCGAAATATTGTGAAAGCCTCTGTGTTGGTGTTTTCTGGATGTTATCAACGGACTTTAGGTTTTTGAATGTTTTTTATTGGGGAACATTTTATTTTGAGCTTGGATACAGTAATTCGTTCACCAAGGAGACACCATCTGAACATATTTGTATTTTCCAGGGAGAAAGCTAGAGGAACTGTGGCAAACAAACATGATATTTCTGTTTGTATAAATGACATTTTATGCACTTGCCAAACGAAAAGACTTTGCTTTTCTCCAAAACCATATTTACTGTGAATTTCTCGGTCCATTGCATACGAATTCCACACCAGTTTGTCCGGGTATGACTGGATGAAAACAGAAATATCCGGTGGTGGTTTGGCTAACTCAATCCGAAATATCGTGAAAGCCTCTGTGTTGGTGTTTTCTGGATGTTATCAACGGACTTTAGGTGTTTGAATGTTTTTTATTGGGGAACATTTTATTTTGAGCTTGGATACAGTAATTCGTTCCACAAGGAGACACCAGCTGAACATATTCGTATTTTCTAGGGAGAAAGCTAGAGGAACTGTGGCAAACAAACATGATATTTCTGTTTGTCTAGATGACATTTTATGCACTTGCCTAACGAAAAGACTTTGCTTTTCTCCAAAACTATTTTTACTATGATTTTCTCGGTCCATTGAATACAAATTCCACACCAGTTTCTCCGGATATGACTGGATGAAAAAAGAAATATCCGGTGGTGGTTTGGCTAACACAATCCGAAATATTGTGAATGCCTCTGTGTTATTTTGTTTTCTGGATATTATCGATGGACTTTATTGTTGTGAATATTTTAATCAGGGAACATTTAAATTTGTACCGTTGAAACACTAATTGGTTCATCATGGGGACACCAGCTCTACACATTCGTATTTTCTAGGGAGAAAGCTAGAGGAACTGCGGCAAACAAACATGATATTTCTGTTTGTCTAGATGACATTTTATGCACTTGCCTTACGAAAAGACTTTGCTGTTCTCCAAAACTATTTTTACTGTGATTTTCTCGGTCCATTGCATACGAATTCCACAACAGTTTGTCCGGATATGACTGGATGAAACCGGAAATATCCGGTATTGTTTTGGCTAACGCAATCCGAAATATTGTGAAAGCCTCTGTGTTGGTGTTTTCTGGATGTTATCAACGGAGCTTAGGTTTTTGAATGTTTTTTATTGGGGAACATTTTATTTTGAGCTTGGATACAGTAATTCGTTCCACAAGGAGACACCAGCTGAACATATTCGTATTTTCTAGGGAGAAAGCTAGAGGAACTGTGGCAAACAAACATGATATTTCTGTTTGTCTAGATGACATTTTATGCACTTGCCTAACGAAAAGACTTTGCTTTTCTCCAAAACTATTTTTACTGTGATTTTCTCGGTCCATTGAATACTTTAATTCCACACCACTTTGTCCGGATATGACTGGATGAAAACAGAAATATCCGGTGGTGGTTTGGCTAACTCAATCCGAAATATTGTGAAAGCCTCTGTGTTTGTGTTTTCTGGATATTATCGATGGACTTTTTTGTTTTGAATATTTTCATCAGGGAACATTTAATTTTGTACCGTTGAAACACTAATTGGTTCATCATGGGGACACCAGCTCTACACATTCGCATTGTCTAGGGAGAAAGCTAGAGGAACTGCGGCAAACAAACATGATATTTCTGTTTGTCTAGATGACATTTTATGCACTTGCCTTACGAAAAGACTTTGCTGTTCTCCAAAACTATTTTTACTGTGATTTTCTCGGTCCATTGCATACGAATTCCACAACAGTTTGTCCTGATATGACTGGATGAAACCGGAAATATCCGGTATTGTTTTGGCTAACGCAATCCGAAATATTGTGAAAGCCTCTGTGTTGGTGTTTTCTGGATGTTATCAACGGACTTTAGGTTTTTGAATGTTTTTTATTGGGGAACATTTTATTTTGAGCTTGGATACAGTAATTCGTTCACCAAGGAGACACCAGCTGAACATATTTGTATTTTCCAGGGAGAAAGCTAGAGGAACTGTGGCAAACAAACATGATATTTCTGTTTGTATAAATGACATTTTATGCACTTGCCAAACGAAAAGACTTTGCTTTTCTCCAAAACCATATTTACTGTGAATTTCTCGGTCCATTGCATACGAATTCCACACCAGTTTGTCCGGGTATGACTGGATGAAAACAGAAATATCCGGTGGTGGTTTGGCTAACTCAATCCGAAATATCGTGAAAGCCTCTGTGTTGGTGTTTTCTGGATGTTATCAACGGACTTTAGGTGTTTGAATGTTTTTTATTGGGGAACATTTTATTTTGAGCTTGGATACAGTAATTCGTTCCACAAGGAGACACCAGCTGAACATATTCGTATTTTCTAGGGAGAAAGCTAGAGGAACTGTGGCAAACAAACATGATATTTCTGTTTGTCTAGATGACATTTTATGCACTTGCCTAACGAAAAGACTTTGCTTTTCTCCAAAACTATTTTTACTATGATTTTCTCGGTCCATTGAATACAAATTCCACACCAGTTTCCCCGGATATGACTGGATGAAAAAAGAAATATCCGGTGGTGGTTTGGCTAACACAATCCGAAATATTGTGAATGCCTCTGTGTTATTTTGTCTTCTGGATATTATCGATGGACTTTATTGTTGTGAATATTTTAATCAGGGAACATTTAAATTTGTACCGTTGAAACACTAATTGGTTCATCATGGGGACACCAGCTCTACACATTCGTATTTTCTAGGGAGAAAGCTAGAGGAACTGCGGCAAACAAACATGATATTTCTGTTTGTCTAGATGACATTTTATGCACTTGCCTTACGAAAAGACTTTGCTGTTCTCCAAAACTATTTTTACTGTGATTTTCTCGGTCCATTGCATACGAATTCCACAACAGTTTGTCCGGATATGACTGGATGAAACCGGAAATATCCGGTATTGTTTTGGCTAACGCAATCCGAAATATTGTGAAAGCCTCTGTGTTGGTGTTTTCTGGATGTTATCAACGGACTTTAGGTTTTTGAATGTTTTTTATTGGGGAACATTTTATTTTGAGCTTGGATACAGTAATTCGTTCCACAAGGAGACACCAGCTGAACATATTCGTATTTTCTAGGGAGAAAGCTAGAGGAACTGTGGCAAACAAACATGATATTTCTCTTTGTCTAGATGACATTTTATGCACTTTCCTTACGAAAAGACTTTACTGTTCTCCAAAACCATATTTACTGTGTATTCCTCGGTCCATTGCATATGAATTGCACACCAGTTTGTCCGGGTATGACTGGATTTAACCGGAAATATCCGGTGGTGATTTGGCTAACTCAATCCGAAATATCGTGAAAGCCTCTGTGTTGGTGTTTTCTGGATGTTATCAACGGACTTTAGGTTTTTGAATGTTTTTTATTGGGGAACATTTTATTTTGAGCTTGGATACAGTAATTCGTTCCACAAGGAGACACCAGCTGAACATATTCGTATTTTCTAGGGAGAAAGCTAGAGGAACTGTGGCAAACAAACATGATATTTCTGTTTGTCTAGATGACAATTTGTGCACTTGCCTTACGAAAAGACTTTGCTGTTCTCCAAAACCATTTTTACTGTGAATTTCTCTGTCCATTGCATACGAATTCCACACCACTTTGTCCGGATATGACTGGATGAAAACAGAAATATCCGGTGGTTTGGCTAACTCAATCCGAAATATTGTGAAAGCCTCTGTGTTTGTATTTTCTGGGTATTATCGATGGACTTTTTTGTTTTGAATATTTTGTTCAGGGAACATTTAATTTTGTACCGCTGAAACACTAATTGGTTCATCATGGGGACACCAGCTGTACACATTCGCATTGTCTAGGGAGAAAGCTACAGGAACTGCGGCAAACAAACATGATATTTCTGTTTGTCTAGATGACATTTTATGCACTTGCCTTACGAAAAGACTTTGCTGTTCTCCAAAACTATTTTAACTTTGATTTTTTTGGTCCATTGCATACGAATTCCACAACAGTTTGTCTGGATATGACTGGATGAAACCGGAAATATCCGGTGTTGTTTTGGATAACTCAATCCGAAATATTGTGAAAGCCTCTGTGTTGGTGTTTTCTGGATATTATCAACGGAGCTTAGGTTTTTGAATGTTTTTTATTGGGGAACATTTTATTTTGAGCTTGGATACAGTAATTCGTTCACCAAGGAGACACCAGCTGAACATATTCGTATTTTCTAGGGAGAAAGCTAGAGGAACTGTGGCAAACAAACATGATATTTCTGTTTGTCTAGATGACATTTTATGCACTTGCCTTACGAAAAGACTTTGCTGTTCTCCAAAACTATGTTTAGTGTGATTTTCTCGGTCCATTGCATACGAATTCCACAACAGTTTGTCCTGATATGACTGGATGAAACCGGAAATATCCGGTATTCTTTGGGCTAACGCAATCCGAAATATTGTGAAAGCCTCTGTGTTGGTGTTTTCTGGATGTTATCAACGGACTTTAGGTTTTTGAATGTTTTTTATTGGGGAACATTTTATTTTGAGCTTGGATACAGTAATTCGTTCCACAAGGAGACACCAGCTGAACATATTCGTATTTTCTAGGGAGAAAGCTAGAGGAACTGTGGCAAACAAACATGATATTTCTGTTTGTCTAGATGACATTTTATGCACTTGCCTTACGAAAAGACTTTGCTGTTCTCCAAAACCATTTTTACTGTGAATTTCTCTGTCCATTGCATACGAATTCCACACCACTTTGTCCGGATATGACTGGATGAAAACAGAAATATCCGGTGGTTTGGCTAACTCAATCCGAAATATTGTGAATGCCTCTGTGTTATTTTGTCTTCTGGATATTATCGATGGACTTTATTGTTTTGAATATTTTCATCAGGGAACATTTAATTTTGTACCGTTGAAACACTAATTGGATCATCATGGGGACACCAACTCTACACATTTCCATTTTCTAGGGAGAAAGCTAGAGTAACTGTGGCAAACAAACATGATATTTCTGTTTGTCTAGATGACATTTTATGCACTTGCCTAACGAAAAGACTTTGCTTTTCTCCAAAACTATTTTTACTGTGATTTTCTCGGTCCATTGAATACTTTAATTCCACACCAGTTTGTCCGGATATGACTGGATGAAACCGGAAATATCCGGTGTTGTTTTGGCTAACTCAATCCGAAATATTGTGAAAGCCTCTGTGTTTGTGTTTTCTGGATATTATCGATGGACTTTTTTGTTTTGAATATTTTCATCAGGGAACATTTAATTTTGTACCGTTGAAACACTAATTGGTTCATCATGGGGACACCAGCTCTACACATTCGCATTGTCTAGGGAGAAAGCTAGAGGAACTGCGGCAAACAAACATGATATTTCTGTTTGTCTAGATGACATTTTATGCACTTGCCTTACGAAAAGACTTTGCTGTTCTCCAAAACTATTTTTAGTGTGATTTTCTCGGTCCATTGCATACGAATTCCACAACAGTTTGTCCTGATATGACTGGATGAAACCGGAAATATGCGGTATTGTTTTGGCTAACGCAATCCGAAATATCGTGAAAGCCTCTGTGTTGGTGTTTTCTGGATGTTATCAACGGACTTTAGGTTTTTGAATGTTTTTTATTGGGGAACATTTTATTTTGAGCTTGGATACAGTAATTCGTTCCACAAGGAGACACCAGCTGAACATATTCGTATTTTCCAGGGAGAAAGCTAGAGGAACTGTGGCAAACAAACATGATATTTCTGTTTGTCTAGATGACATTTTATGCACTTGCCTTACGAAAAGACTTTGCTTTTCTCTAAAACCATATTTACTGTGAATTTCTCGGTCCATTGCATACGAATTGCACACCAGTTTGTCCGGGTATGACTGGATGAAAACAGAAATATCCGGTGGTGGTTTGGCTAACTCAATCCGAAATATCGTGAAAGCCTCTGTGTTGGTGTTTTCTGGATGTTATCAACGGACTTTAGGTGTTTGAATGTTTTTTATTGGGGAACATTTTATTTTGAGCTTGGATACAGTAATTCGTTCCACAAGGAGACACCAGCTGAACATATTCGTATTTTCTAGGGAGAAAGCTAGAGGAACTGTGGCAAACAAACATGATATTTCTGTTTGTCTAGATGACAATTTGTGCACTTGCCTTACGAAAAGACTTTGCTGTTCTCCAAAACCATTTTTACTGTGAATTTCTCTGTCCATTGCATACGAATTCCACACCACTTTGTCCGGATATGACTGGATGAAAACAGAAATATCCGGTGGTTTGGCTAACTCAATCCGAAATATTGTGAAAGCCTCTCTGTTTGTATTTTCTGGGTATTATCGATGGACTTTTTTGTTTTGAATATTTTGTTCAGGGAACATTTAATTTTGTACCGTTGAAACACTAATTGGTTCATCATGGGGACACCAGCTGTACACATTCGCATTGTCTAGGGAGAAAGCTACAGGAACTGCGGCAAACAAACATGATATTTCTGTTTGTCTAGATGACATTTTATGCACTTGCCTTACGAAAAGACTTTGCTGTTCTCCAAAACTATTTTAACTTTGATTTTTTTGGTCCATTGCATACGAATTCCACAACAGTTTGTCTGGATATGACTGGATGAAACCGGAAATATCCGGTGTTGTTTTGGATAACTCAATCCGAAATATTTTGAAAGCCTCTGTGTTGGTGTTTTCTGGATATTATCAACGGAGCTTAGGTTTTTGAATGTTTTTTATTGGGGAACATTTTATTTTGAGCTTGGATACAGTAATTCGTTCACCAAGGAGACACCAGCTGAACATATTCGTATTTTCTAGGGAGAAAGCTAGAGGAACTGTGGCAAACAAACATGATATTTCTGTTTGTCTAGATGACATTTTATGCACTTGCCTAATGAAAAGACTTTGCTTTTCTCCAAAACTATTTTTACTGTGATTTTCTCGGTCCGTTGAATACTTTAATTCCACACCACTTTGTCCGGATATGACTGGATGAAAACAGAAATATCCGGTGGTGGTTTGGCTAACTCAATCCGAAATATTGTGAAAGCCTCTGTGTTTGTGTTTTCTGGATATTATCGATGGACTTTTTTGTTTTGAATATTTTCATCAGGGAACATTTAATTTTGTACCGTTGAAACACTAATTGGTTCATCATGGGGACACCAGCTCTACACATTCGCATTGTCTAGGGAGAAAGCTAGAGGAACTGCGGCAAACAAACATGATATTTCTGTTTGTCTAGATGACATTTTATGCACTTGCCTTACGAAAAGACTTTGCTGTTCTCCAAAACTGTTTTTAGTGTGATTTTCTCGGTCCATTGCATACGAATTCCACAACAGTTTGTCCTGATATGACTGGATGAAACCGGAAATATCCGGTATTCTTTGGGCTAACGCAATCCGAAATATTGTGAAAGCCTCTGTGTTGGTGTTTTCTGGATGTTATCAACGGACTTTAGGTTTTTGAATGTTTTTTATTGGGGAACATTTTATTTTGAGCTTGGATACAGTAATTCGTTCCACAAGGAGACACCAGCTGAACATATTCGTATTTTCTAGGGAGAAAGCTAGAGGAACTGTGCAAACAAACATGATATTTCTGTTTGTCTAGATGACATTTTATGCACTTGCCTTACGAAAAGACTTTGCTGTTCTCCAAAACCATTTTTACTGTGAATTTCTCTGTCCATTGCATACGAATTCCACACCACTTTGTCCGGATATGACTGGATGAAAACAGAAATATCCGGTGGTTTGGCTAACTCAATCCGAAATATTGTGAATGCCTCTGTGTTATTTTGTCTTCTGGATATTATCGATGGACTTTATTGTTTTGAATATTTTCATCAGGGAACATTTAATTTTGTACCGTTGAAACACTAATTGGATCATCATGGGGACACCAGCTCTACACATTCGTAATTTCTAGGGAGAAAGCTAGAGGAACTGTGGCAAACAAACATAATATTTCTCTTTGTCTAGATGACATTTTATGCACTTGCCTTACGAAAAGACTTTGCTGTTCTCCAAAACCATTTTTACTGTGAATTTCTCTGTCCATTGCATAGGAATTCCACACCAGTTTGTCCGGATATGAATGGATGAAAACAGAAATATCCGGTGGTTTGTCTAACTCAATCCGAAATATTGTGAAAGCCTCTGTGTTTGTGTTTTCTGGGTATTATCGATGGACTTTATTGTTTTGAATATTTTCATCAGGGAACATTTAATTTTGTACCGTTGAAATACTAATTGGTTCATCATGGGGACACCAGCTCTACACATTTCCATTGTCTAGGGAGAAAGCTACAGGAACTGCGGCAAACAAACATGATATTTCTGTTTGTCTAGATGACATTTTATGCACTTGCCTTACGAAAAGACTTTGCTGTTCTCCAAAACTATTTTTACTGTGATTTTCTCGGTCCATTGCATACGAATTCCACAAGAGTTTGTCCGGATATGACTGGATGAAACCGGAAATATCCGGTGTTGTTTTGGCTAACTCAATCCGAAATATTTTGAAAGCCTCTGTGTTGGTGTTTTCTGGATATTATCAACGGACTTTAGGTGTTTGAATGTTTTTTATTGGGGAACATTTTATTTTGAGCTTGGATACAGTAATTCGTTCCACAAGGAGACACCAGCTGAACATATTCGTATTTTCTAGGGAGAAAGCTAGAGGAACTGTGGCAAACAAACATGATATTTCTGTTTGTCTAGATGACATTTTATGCACTTGCCTTATGAAAAGACTTTGCTGTTCTCCAAAACCATTTTTACTGTGAATTTCTCTGTCCATTGCATACGAATTCCACACCACTTTGTCCGGATATGACTGGATGAAAACAGAAATATCCGGTGGTTTGGCTAACTCAATCCGAAATATTGTGAATGCCTCTGTGTTATTTTGTCTTCTGGATATTATCGATGGACTTTATTGTTTTGAATATTTTCATCAGGGAACATTTAATTTTGTACCGTTGAAACACTAATTGGATCATCATGGGGACACCAGCTCTACACATTCATATTTTCTAGGGAGAAAGCTAGAGGAACTGCGGCAAACAAACATGATATTTCTGTTTGTCTAGATGACATTTTATGCACTTGCCTTACGAAAAGACTTTGCTGTTCTCCAAAACTATTTTTAGTGTGATTTTCTCGGTCCATTGCATACGAATTCCACAACAGTTTGTCCGGATATGACTGGATGAAACCGGAAATATCCGGTGTTGTTTTGGCTAACTCAATCCGAAATATCGTGAAAGCCTCTGTGTTGGTGTTTTCTGGATGTTATCAACGGACTTTAGGTGTTTGAATGTTTTTTATTGGGGAACATTTTATTTTGAGCTTGGATACAGTAATTCGTTCCACAAGGAGACACCAGCTGAACATATTCGTATTTTCTAGGGAGAAAGCTAGAGGAACTGTGGCAAACAAACATGATATTTCTGTTTGTCTAGATGACATTTTATGCACTTGCCTTATGAAAAGACTTTGCTGTTCTCCAAAACCATTTTTACTGTGAATTTCTCTGTCCATTGCATACGAATTCCACACCACTTTGTCCGGATATGACTGGATGAAAACAGAAATATCCGGTGGTTTGGCTAACTCAATCCGAAATATTGTGAATGCCTCTGTGTTATTTTGTCTTCTGGATATTATCGATGGACTTTATTGTTTTGAATATTTTCATCAGGGAACATTTAATTTTGTACCGTTGAAACACTAATTGGTTCATCATGGGGACACCAGCTCTACACATTTCCATTGTCTAGGGAGAAAGCTACAGGAACTGCGGCAAACAAACATGATATTTCTGTTTGTCTAGATGACATTTTATGCACTTGCCTTACGAAAAGACTTTGCTGTTCTCCAAAACTATTTTTACTGTGATTTTCTCGGTCCATTGAATACTTTAATTCCACACCAGTTTGTCCGGATATGACTGGATGAAACCGGAAATATCCGGTGTTGTTTTGGCTAACTCAATCCGAAATATTGTGAAAGCCTCTGTGTTTGTGTTTTCTGGATATTATCGATGGACTTTTTTGTTTTGAATATTTTCATCAGGGAACATTTAATTTTGTACCGTTGAAACACTAATTGGTTCATCATGGGGACACCAGCTCTACACATTCGCATTGTCTAGGGAGAAAGCTACAGGAACTGCGGCAAACAAACATGATATTTCTGTTTGTCTAGATGACATTTTATGCACTTGCCTTACGAAAAGACTTTGCTGTTCTCCAAAACTATTTTTAGTGTGATTTTCTCGGTCCATTGCATATGAATTCCACAACAGTTTGTCCTGATATGACTGGATGAAACCAGAAATATCCGGTATTGTTTTGGCTAACGCAATCCGAAATATTGTGAAAGCCTCTGTGTTGGTGTTTTCTGGATGTTATCAACGGACTTTAGGTTTTTGAATGTTTTTTATTGGGGAACATTTTATTTTGAGCTTGGATACAGTAATTCGTTCCACAAGGAGACACCAGCTGAACATATTTGTATTTTCCAGGGAGAAAGCTAGAGGAACTGTGGCAAACAAACATGATATTTCTGTTTGTATAAATGACATTTTATGCACTTGCCAAACGAAAAGACTTTGCTTTTCTCTAAAACCATATTTACTGTGAATTTCTCGGTCCATTGCATACGAATTGCACACCAGTTTGTCCGGGTATGACTGGATGAAAACAGAAATATCCGGTGGTGGTTTGGCTAACTCAATCCGAAATATCGTGAAAGCCTCTGTGTTGGTGTTTTCTGGATGTTATCAACGGACTTTAGGTGTTTGAATGTTTTTTATTGGGGAACATTTTATTTTGAGCTTGGATACAGTAATTCGTTCCACAAGGAGACACCAGCTGAACATATTCGTATTTTCTAGGGAGAAAGCTAGAGGAACTGCGGCAAACAAACATGATATTTCTGTTTGTCTAGATGACAATTTGTGCACTTGCCTTACGAAAAGACTTTGCTGTTCTCCAAAACCATTTTTACTGTGAATTTCTCTGTCCATTGCATACGAATTCCACACCACTTTGTCCGGATATGACTGGATGAAAACAGAAATATCCGGTGGTTTGGCTAACTCAATCCGAAATATTGTGAAAGCCTCTCTGTTTGTATTTTCTGGGTATTATCGATGGACTTTTTTGTTTTGAATATTTTGTTCAGGGAACATTTAATTTTGTACCGTTGAAACACTAATTGGTTCATCATGGGGACACCAGCTGTACACATTCGCATTGTCTAGGGAGAAAGCTAGAGGAACTGCGGCAAACAAACATGATATTTCTGTTTGTCTAGATGACATTTTATGCACTTGCCTTACGAAAAGACTTTGCTGTTCTCCAAAACTATTTTAACTTTGATTTTTTTGGTCCATTGCATACGAATTCCACAACAGTTTGTCTGGATATGACTGGATGAAACCGGAAATATCCGGTGTTGTTTTGGATAACTCAATCCGAAATATTTTGAAAGCCTCTGTGTTGGTGTTTTCTGGATATTATCAACGGAGCTTAGGTTTTTGAATGTTTTTTATTGGGGAACATTTTATTTTGAGCTTGGATACAGTAATTCGTTCACCAAGGAGACACCAGCTGAACATATTCGTATTTTCTAGGGAGAAAGCTAGAGGAACTGTGGCAAACAAACATGATATTTCTGTTTGTCTAGATGACATTTTATGCACTTGCCTAATGAAAAGACTTTGCTTTTCTCCAAAACTATTTTTACTGTGATTTTCTCGGTCCGTTGAATACTTTAATTCCACACCACTTTGTCCGGATATGACTGGATGAAAACAGAAATATCCGGTGGTGGTTTGGCTAACTCAATCCGAAATATTGTGAAAGCCTCTGTGTTTGTGTTTTCTGGATATTATCGATGGACTTTTTTGTTTTGAATATTTTCATCAGGGAATATTTAATTTTGTACCGTTGAAACACTAATTGGTTCATCATGGGGACACCAGCTCTACACATTCGCATTGTCTAGGGAGAAAGCTAGAGGAACTGCGGCAAACAAACATGATATTTCTGTTTGTCTAGATGACATTTTATGCACTTGCCTTACGAAAAGACTTTGCTGTTCTCCAAAACTATTTTTAGTGTGATTTTCTCGGTCCATTGCATACGAATTCCACAACAGTTTGTCCTGATATGACTGGATGAAACCGGAAATATCCGGTATTCTTTGGGCTAACGCAATCCGAAATATTGTGAAAGCCTCTGTGTTGGTGTTTTCTGGATGTTATCAACGGACTTTAGGTGTTTGAATGTTTTTTATTGGGGAACATTTTATTTTGAGCTTGGATACAGTAATTCGTTCCACAAGGAGACACCAGCTGAACATATTCGTATTTTCTAGGGAGAAAGCTAGAGGAACTGTGGCAAACAAACATGATATTTCTGTTTGTCTAGATGACATTTTATGCACTTGCCTTACGAAAAGACTTTGCTGTTCTCCAAAACCATTTTTACTGTGAATTTCTCTGTCCATTGCATACGAATTCCACACCACTTTGTCCGGATATGACTGGATGAAAACAGAAATATCCGGTGGTTTGGCTAACTCAATCCGAAATATTGTGAATGCCTCTGTGTTATTTTGTCTTCTGGATATTATCGATGGACTTTATTGTTTTGAATATTTTCATCAGGGAACATTTAATTTTGTACCGTTGAAACACTAATTGGATCATCATGGGGACACCAGCTCTACACATTCGTAATTTCTAGGGAGAAAGCTAGAGGAACTGTGGCAAACAAACATAATATTTCTCTTTGTCTAGATGACATTTTATGCACTTGCCTTACGAAAAGACTTTGCTGTTCTCCAAAACCATTTTTACTGTGAATTTCTCTGTCCATTGCATAGGAATTCCACACCAGTTTGTCCGGATATGAATGGATGAAAACAGAAATATCCGGTGGTTTGTCTAACTCAATCCGAAATATTGTGAAAGCCTCTGTGTTTGTGTTTTCTGGGTATTATCGATGGACTTTATTGTTTTGAATATTTTCATCAGGGAACATTTAATTTTGTACCGTTGAAACACTAATTGGTTCATCATGGGGACACCAGCTCTACACATTTCCATTGTCTAGGGAGAAAGCTACAGGAACTGCGGCAAACAAACATGATATTTCTGTTTGTCTAGATGACATTTTATGCACTTGCCTTACGAAAAGACTTTGCTGTTCTCCAAAACTATTTTTACTGTGATTTTCTCGGTCCATTGCATACGAATTCCACAAGAGTTTGTCCGGATATGACTGGATGAAACCGGAAATATCCGGTGTTGTTTTGGCTAACTCAATCCGAAATATTTTGAAAGCCTCTGTGTTGGTGTTTTCTGGATATTATCAACGGACTTTAGGTTTTTGAATGTTTTTTATTGGGGAACATTTTATTTTGAGCTTGGATACAGTAATTCGTTCCACAAGGAGACACCAGCTGAACATATTCGTATTTTCTAGGGAGAAAGCTAGAGGAACTGTGGCAAACAAACATGATATTTCTGTTTGTCTAGATGACATTTTATGCACTTGCCTTATGAAAAGACTTTGCTGTTCTCCAAAACCATTTTTACTGTGAATTTCTCTGTCCATTGCATACGAATTCCACACCACTTTGTCCGGATATGACTGGATGAAAACAGAAATATCCGGTGGTTTGGCTAACTCAATCCGAAATATTGTGAATGCCTCTGTGTTATTTTGTCTTCTGGATATTATCGATGGACTTTATTGTTTTGAATATTTTCATCAGGGAACATTTAATTTTGTACCGTTGAAACACTAATTGGATCATCATGGGGACACCAGCTCTACACATTCATATTTTCTAGGGAGAAAGCTAGAGGAACTGCGGCAAACAAACATGATATTTCTGTTTGTCTAGATGACATTTTATGCACTTGCCTTACGAAAAGACTTTGCTGTTCTCCAAAACTATTTTTACTGTGATTTTCTCGGTCCATTGCATACGAATTCCACAACAGTTTGTCCGGATATGACTGGATGAAACCGGAAATATCCGGTGTTGTTTTGGCTAACTCAATCCGAAATATCGTGAAAGCCTCTGTGTTGGTGTTTTCTGGATGTTATCAACGGACTTTAGGTGTTTGAATGTTTTTTATTGGGGAACATTTTATTTTGAGCTTGGATACAGTAATTCGTTCCACAAGGAGACACCAGCTGAACATATTCGTATTTTCTAGGGAGAAAGCTAGAGGAACTGTGGCAAACAAACATGATATTTCTGTTTGTCTAGATGACATTTTATGCACTTGCCTTACGAAAAGACTTTGCTGTTCTCCAAAACCATTTTTACTGTGAATTTCTCTGTCCATTGCATACGAATTCCACACCACTTTGTCCGGATATGACTGGATGAAAACAGAAATATCCGGTGGTTTGTCTAACTCAATCCGAAATATTGTGAATGCCTCTGTGTTATTTTGTCTTCTGGATATTATCGATGGACTTTATTGTTTTGAATATTTTCATCAGGGAACATTTAATTTTGTACCGTTGAAACACTAATTGGATCATCATGGGGACACCAGCTCTACACATTCATATTTTCTAGGGAGAAAGCTAGAGGAACTGCGGCAAACAAACATGATATTTCTGTTTGTCTAGATGACATTTTATGCACTTGCCTTACGAAAAGACTTTGCTGTTCTCCAAAACTATTTTTACTGTGATTTTCTCGGTCCATTGCATACGAATTCCACAACAGTTTGTCCGGATATGACTGGATGAAACCGGAAATATCCGGTGTTGTTTTGGCTAACTCAATCCGAAATATTGTGAAAGCCTCTGTGTTGGTGTTTTCTGGATGTTATCAACGGACTTTAGGTTTTTGAATGTTTTTTATTGGGGAACATTTTATTTTGAGCTTGGATACAGTAATTCGTTCCACAAGGAGACACCAGCTGAACATATTCGTATTTTCTAGGGAGAAAGCTAGAGGAACTGTGGCAAACAAACATGATATTTCTGTTTGTCTAGATGACATTTTATGCACTTGCCTTATGAAAAGACTTTGCTGTTCTCCAAAACCATTTTTACTGTGAATTTCTCTGTCCATTGCATACGAATTCCACACCACTTTGTCCGGATATGACTGGATGAAAACAGAAATATCCGGTGGTTTGGCTAACTCAATCCGAAATATTGTGAATGCCTCTGTGTTATTTTGTCTTCTGGATATTATCGATGGACTTTATTGTTTTGAATATTTTCATCAGGGAACATTTAATTTTGTACCGTTGAAACACTAATTGGATCATCATGGGGACACCAGCTCTACACATTCATATTTTCTAGGGAGAAAGCTAGAGGAACTGCGGCAAACAAACATGATATTTCTGTTTGTCTAGATGACATTTTATGCACTTGCCTTACGAAAAGACTTTGCTGTTCTCCAAAACTATTTTTACTGTGATTTTCTCGGTCCATTGCATA
The DNA here is from genome assembly GCF_033115175.1 of Lepus europaeus. Classification (NCBI taxonomy): domain Eukaryota; kingdom Metazoa; phylum Chordata; class Mammalia; order Lagomorpha; family Leporidae; genus Lepus; species Lepus europaeus. Next base: position 477,853 of record NW_026909428.1, on the reverse strand, counting down.
CGAATTCCACAACAGTTTGTCCGGATATGACTGGATGAAACCGGAAATATCCGGTGTTGTTTTGGCTAACTCAATCCGAAATATCGTGAAAGCCTCTGTGTTGGTGTTTTCTGGATGTTATCAACGGACTTTAGGTGTTTGAATGTTTTTTATTGGGGAACATTTTATTTTGAGCTTGGATACAGTAATTCGTTCCACAAGGAGACACCAGCTGAACATATTCGTATTTTCTAGGGAGAAAGCTAGAGGAACTGCGGCAAACAAACATGATATTTCTGTTTGTCTAGATGACAATTTGTGCACTTGCCTTACGAAAAGACTTTGCTGTTCTCCAAAACCATTTTTACTGTGAATTTCTCTGTCCATTGCATACGAATTCCACACCACTTTGTCCGGATATGACTGGATGAAAACAGAAATATCCGGTGGTTTGGCTAACTCAATCCGAAATATTGTGAAAGCCTCTCTGCTTGTATTTTCTGGGTATTATCGATGGACTTTTTTGTTTTGAATATTTTGTTCAGGGAACATTTAATTTTGTACCGTTGAAACACTAATTGGTTCATCATGGGGACACCAGCTGTACACATTCGCATTGTCTAGGGAGAAAGCTAGAGGAACTGCGGCAAACAAACATGATATTTCTGTTTGTCTAGATGACATTTTATGCACTTGCCTTACGAAAAGACTTTGCTGTTCTCCAAAACTATTTTAACTTTGATTTTTTTGGTCCATTGCATACGAATTCCACAACAGTTTGTCTGGATATGACTGGATGAAACCGGAAATATCCGGTGTTGTTTTGGATAACTCAATCCGAAATATTTTGAAAGCCTCTGTGTTGGTGTTTTCTGGATATTATCAACGGAGCTTAGGTTTTTGAATGATTTTTATTGGGGAACATTTTATTTTGAGCTTGGATACAGTAATTCGTTCACCAAGGAGACACCAGCTGAACATATTCGTATTTTCTAGGGAGAAAGCTAGAGGAACTGTGGCAAACAAACATGATATTTCTGTTTGTCTAGATGACATTTTATGCACTTGCCTAATGAAAAGACTTTGCTTTTCTCCAAAACTATTTTTACTGTGATTTTCTCGGTCCGTTGAATACTTTAATTCCACACCACTTTGTCCGGATATGACTGGATGAAAACAGAAATATCCGGTGGTGGTTTGGCTAACTCAATCCGAAATATTGTGAAAGCCTCTGTGTTTGTGTTTTCTGGATATTATCGATGGACTTTTTTGTTTTGAATATTTTCATCAGGGAATATTTAATTTTGTACCGTTGAAACACTAATTGGTTCATCATGGGGACACCAGCTCTACACATTCGCATTGTCTAGGGAGAAAGCTAGAGGAACTGCGGCAAACAAACATGATATTTCTGTTTGTCTAGATGACATTTTATGCACTTGCCTTACGAAAAGACTTTGCTGTTCTCCAAAACTATTTTTAGTGTGATTTTCTCGGTCCATTGCATACGAATTCCACAACAGTTTGTCCTGATATGACTGGATGAAACCGGAAATATCCGGTATTCTTTGGGCTAACGCAATCCGAAATATTGTGAAAGCCTCTGTGTTGGTGTTTTCTGGATGTTATCAACGGACTTTAGGTTTTTGAATGTTTTTTATTGGGGAACATTTTATTTTGAGCTTGGATACAGTAATTCGTTCCACAAGGAGACACCAGCTGAACATATTCGTATTTTCTAGGGAGAAAGCTAGAGGAACTGTGGCAAACAAACATGATATTTCTGTTTGTCTAGATGACATTTTATGCACTTGCCTTACGAAAAGACTTTGCTGTTCTCCAAAACCATTTTTACTGTGAATTTCTCTGTCCATTGCATACGAATTCCACACCACTTTGTCCGGATATGACTGGATGAAAACAGAAATATCCGGTGGTTTGGCTAACTCAATCCGAAATATTGTGAATGCCTCTGTGTTATTTTGTCTTCTGGATATTATCGATGGACTTTATTGTTTTGAATATTTTCATCAGGGAACATTTAATTTTGTACCGTTGAAACACTAATTGGATCATCATGGGGACACCAGCTCTACACATTCGTAATTTCTAGGGAGAAAGCTAGAGGAACTGTGGCAAACAAACATAATATTTCTCTTTGTCTAGATGACATTTTATGCACTTGCCTTACGAAAAGACTTTGCTGTTCTCCAAAACCATTTTTACTGTGAATTTCTCTGTCCATTGCATAGGAATTCCACACCAGTTTGTCCGGATATGAATGGATGAAAACAGAAATATCCGGTGGTTTGTCTAACTCAATCCGAAATATTGTGAAAGCCTCTGTGTTTGTGTTTTCTGGGTATTATCGATGGACTTTATTGTTTTGAATATTTTCATCAGGGAACATTTAATTTTGTACCGTTGAAATACTAATTGGTTCATCATGGGGACACCAGCTCTACACATTTCCATTGTCTAGGGAGAAAGCTACAGGAACTGCGGCAAACAAACATGATATTTCTGTTTGTCTAGATGACATTTTATGCACTTGCCTTACGAAAAGACTTTGCTGTTCTCCAAAACTATTTTTACTGTGATTTTCTCGGTCCATTGCATACGAATTCCACAAGAGTTTGTCCGGATATGACTGGATGAAACCGGAAATATCCGGTGTTGTTTTGGCTAACTCAATCCGAAATATTTTGAAAGCCTCTGTGTTGGTGTTTTCTGGATATTATCAACGGACTTTAGGTTTTTGAATGTTTTTTATTGGGGAACATTTTATTTTGAGCTTGGATACAGTAATTCGTTCCACAAGGAGACACCAGCTGAACATATTCGTATTTTCTAGGGAGAAAGCTAGAGGAACTGTGGCAAACAAACATGATATTTCTGTTTGTCTAGATGACATTTTATGCACTTGCCTTATGAAAAGACTTTGCTGTTCTCCAAAACCATTTTTACTGTGAATTTCTCTGTCCATTGCATACGAATTCCACACCACTTTGTCCGGATATGACTGGATGAAAACAGAAATATCCGGTGGTTTGGCTAACTCAATCCGAAATATTGTGAATGCCTCTGTGTTATTTTGTCTTCTGGATATTATCGATGGACTTTATTGTTTTGAATATTTTCATCAGGGAACATTTAATTTTGTACCGTTGAAACACTAATTGGATCATCATGGGGACACCAGCTCTACACATTCATATTTTCTAGGGAGAAAGCTAGAGGAACTGCGGCAAACAAACATGATATTTCTGTTTGTCTAGATGACATTTTATGCACTTGCCTTACGAAAAGACTTTGCTGTTCTCCAAAACTATTTTTACTGTGATTTTCTCGGTCCATTGCATACGAATTCCACAACAGTTTGTCCGGATATGACTGGATGAAACCGGAAATATCCGGTGTTGTTTTGGCTAACTCAATCCGAAATATTTTGAAAGCCTCTGTGTTGGTGTTTTCTGGATGTTATCAACGGACTTTAGGTTTTTGAATGTTTTTTATTGGGGAACATTTTATTTTGAGCTTGGATACAGTAATTCGTTCCACAAGGAGACACCAGCTGAACATATTCGTATTTTCTAGGGAGAAAGCTAGAGGAACTGTGGCAAACAAACATGATATTTCTGTTTGACTAGATGACATTTTATGCACTTGCCTTATGAAAAGACTTTGCTGTTCTCCAAAACCATTTTTACTGTGAATTTCTCTGTCCATTGCATACGAATTCCACACCACTTTGTCCGGATATGACTGGATGAAAACAGAAATATCCGGTGGTTTGGCTAACTCAATCCGAAATATTGTGAATGCCTCTGTGTTATTTTGTCTTCTGGATATTATCGATGGACTTTATTGTTTTGAATATTTTCATCAGGGAACATTTAATTTTGTACCGTTGAAACACTAATTGGATCATCATGGGGACACCAGCTCTACACATTCATATTTTCTAGGGAGAAAGCTAGAGGAACTGCGGCAAACAAACATGATATTTCTGTTTGTCTAGATGACATTTTATGCACTTGCCTTACGAAAAGACTTTGCTGTTCTCCAAAACTATTTTTACTGTGATTTTCTCGGTCCATTGCATACGAATTCCACAACAGTTTGTCCGGATATGACTGGATGAAACCGGAAATATCCGGTGTTGTTTTGGCTAACTCAATCCGAAATATTTTGAAAGCCTCTGTGTTGGTGTTTTCTGGATGTTATCAACGGACTTTAGGTTTTTGAATGTTTTTTATTGAGGAACATTTTATTTTGAGCTTGGATACAGTAATTCGTTCCACAAGGAGACACCAGCTGAACATATTCGTATTTTCTAGGGAGAAAGCTAGAGGAACTGTGGCAAACAAACATGATATTTCTGTTTGTCTAGATGACATTTTATGCACTTGCCTTACGAAAAGACTTTGCTGTTCTCCAAAACCATTTTTACTGTGAATTTCTCTGTCCATTGCATACGAATTCCACACCACTTTGTCCGGATATGACTGGATGAAAACAGAAATATCCGGTGGTTTGGCTAACTCAATCCGAAATATTGTGAAAACCTCTGTGTTTGTGTTTTCTGGGTATTATCGATGGACTTTATTGTTTTGAATATTTTCATCAGGGAACATTTAATTTTGTACCTTTGAAATACTAATTGGTTCATCATGGGGACACCAGCTCTACACATTTCCATTGTCTAGGGAGAAAGCTAGAGGAACTGCGGCAAACAAACATGATATTTCTGTTTGTCTAGATGACATTTTATGCACTTGCCTTATGAAAAGACTTTGCTGTTCTCCAAAACCATTTTTACTGTGAATTTCTCTGTCCATTGCATACGAATTCCACACCACTTTGTCCGGATATGACTGGATGAAAACAGAAATATCCGGTGGTTTGGCTAACTCAATCCGAAATATTGTGAATGCCTCTGTGTTATTTTGTCTTCTGGATATTATCGATGGACTTTATTGTTTTGAATATTTTCATCAGGGAACATTTAATTTTGTACCGTTGAAACACTAATTGGATCATCATGGGGACACCAGCTCTACACATTCATATTTTCTAGGGAGAAAGCTAGAGGAACTGCGGCAAACAAACATGATATTTCTGTTTGTCTAGATGACATTTTATGCACTTGCCTTACGAAAAGACTTTGCTGTTCTCCAAAACTATTTTTACTGTGATTTTCTCGGTCCATTGCATACGAATTCCACAAGAGTTTGTCCGGATATGACTGGATGAAACCGGAAATATCCGGTGTTGTTTTGGCTAACTCAATCCGAAATATCGTGAAAGCCTCTGTGTTGGTGTTTTCTGGATGTTATCAACGGACTTTAGGTTTTTGAATGTTTTTTATTGGGGAACATTTTATTTTGAGCTTGGATACAGTAATTCGTTCCACAAGGAGACACCAGCTGAACATATTCGTATTTTCTAGGGAGAAAGCTAGAGGAACTGTGGCAAACAAACATGATATTTCTGTTTGTGTAGATGACATTTTATGCACTTGCCTTATGAAAAGACTTTGCTGTTCTCCAAAACCATTTTTACTGTGAATTTCTCTGTCCATTGCATACGAATTCCACACCACTTTGTCCGGATATGACTGGATGAAAACAGAAATATCCGGTGGTTTGGCTAACTCAATCCGAAATATTGTGAATGCCTCTGTGTTATTTTGTCTTCTGGATATTATCGATGGACTTTATTGTTTTGAATATTTTCATCAGGGAACATTTAATTTTGTACCGTTGAAACACTAATTGGATCATCATGGGGACACCAGCACTACACATTCATATTTTCTAGGGAGAAAGCTAGAGGAACTGCGGCAAACAAACATGATATTTCTGTTTGTCTAGATGACATTTTATGCACTTGCCTTACGAAAAGACTTTGCTGTTCTCCAAAACTATTTTTAGTGTGATTTTCTCGGTCCATTGCATACGAATTCCACAACAGTTTGTCCGGATATGACTGGATGAAACCGGAAATATCCGGTGTTGTTTTGGCTAACTCAATCCGAAATATTTTGAAAGCCTCTGTGTTGGTGTTTTCTGGATGTTATCAACGGACTTTAGGTTTTTGAATGTTTTTTATTGGGGAACATTTTATTTTGAGCTTGGATACAGTAATTCGTTCCACAAGGAGACACCAGCTGAACATATTCGTATTTTCTAGGGAGAAAGCTAGAGGAACTGTGGCAAACAAACATGATATTTCTGTTTGTCTAGATGACATTTTATGCACTTGCCTTATGAAAAGACTTTGCTGTTCTCCAAAACCATTTTTACTGTGAATTTCTCTGTCCATTGCATACGAATTCCACACCACTTTGTCCGGATATGACTGGATGAAAACAGAAATATCCGGTGGTTTGGCTAACTCAATCCGAAATATTGTGAATGCCTCTGTGTTATTTTGTCTTCTGGATATTATCGATGGACTTTATTGTTTTGAATATTTTCATCAGGGAACATTTAATTTTGTACCGTTGAAACACTAATTGGATCATCATGGGGACACCAGCTCTACACATTCATATTTTCTAGGGAGAAACCTAGAGGAACTGCGGCAAACAAACATGATATTTCTGTTTGTCTAGATGACATTTTATGCACTTGCCTTACGAAAAGACTTTGCTGTTCTCCAAAACTATTTTTACTGTGATTTTCTCGGTCCATTGCATACGAATTCCACAACAGTTTGTCCGGATATGACTGGATGAAACCGGAAATATCCGGTGTTGTTTTGGCTAACTCAATCCGAAATATTTTGAAAGCCTCTGTGTTGGTGTTTTCTGGATGTTATCAACGGACTTTAGGTTTTTGAATGTTTTTTATTGAGGAACATTTTATTTTGAGCTTGGATACAGTAATTCGTTCCACAAGGAGACACCAGCTGAACATATTCGTATTTTCTAGGGAGAAAGCTAGAGGAACTGTGGCAAACAAACATGATATTTCTGTTTGTCTAGATGACATTTTATGCACTTGCCTTACGAAAAGACTTTGCTGTTCTCCAAAACCATTTTTACTGTGAATTTCTCTGTCCATTGAATACGAATTCCACACCACTTTGTCCGGATATGACTGGATGAAAACAGAAATATCCGGTGGTTTGGCTAACTCAATCCGAAATATTGTGAAAACCTCTGTGTTTGTGTTTTCTGGGTATTATCGATGGACTTTATTGTTTTGAATATTTTCATCAGGGAACATTTAATTTTGTACCTTTGAAATACTAATTGGTTCATCATGGGGACACCAGCTCTACACATTTCCATTGTCTAGGGAGAAAGCTACAGGAACTGCGGCAAACAAACATGATATTTCTGTTTGTCTAGATGACATTTTATGCACTTGCCTTACGAAAAGACTTTGCTGTTCTCCAAAACTATTTTTACTGTGATTTTCTCGGTCCATTGCATACGAATTCCACAAGTGTTTGTCCGGATATGACTGGATGAAACCGGAAATATCCGGTGTTGTTTTGGCTAACTCAATCCGAAATATTTTGAAAGCCTCTGTGTTGGTGTTTTCTGGATATTATCAACGGACTTTAGGTTTTTGAATGTTTTTTATTGGGGAACATTTTATTTTGAGCTTGGATACAGTAATTCGTTCCACAAGGAGACACCAGCTGAACATATTCGTATTTTCTAGGGAGAAAGCTAGAGGAACTGTGCAAACAAACATGATATTTCTGTTTGTCTAGATGACATTTTATGCACTTGCCTTACGAAAAGACTTTGCTGTTCTCCAAAACCATTTTTACTGTGAATTTCTCTGTCCATTGCATACGAATTCCACACCACTTTGTCCGGATATGACTGGATGAAAACAGAAATATCCGGTGGTTTGGCTAACTCAATCCGAAATATTGTGAATGCCTCTGTGTTATTTTGTCTTCTGGATATTATCGATGGACTTTATTGTTTTGAATATTTTCATCAGGGAACATTTAATTTTGTACCGTTGAAACACTAATTGGATCATCATGGGGACACCAGCTCTACACATTCGTATTTTCTAGGGAGAAAGCTAGAGGAACTGTGGCAAACAAACATGATATTTCTGTTTGTCTAGATGACATTTTATGCACTTGCCTTACGAAAAGACTTTGCTGTTCTCCAAAACCATTTTTACTGTGAATTTCTCTGTCCATTGCATACGAATTCCACACCAGTTTGTCCGGATATGACTGGATGAAAACAGAAATATCCGGTGGTTTGGCTAACTCAATCCGAAATATTGTGAAAGCCTCTGTGTTTGTGTTTTCTGGGTATTATCGATGGACTTTATTGTTTTGAATATTTTCATCAGGGAAAATTTAATTTTGTACCGTTGAAATACTAATTGGTTCATCATGGGGACACCAGCTCTACACATTTCCATTGTCTAGGGAGAAAGCTACAGGAACTGCGGCAAACAAACATGATATTTCTGTTTGTCTAGATGACATTTTATGCACTTGCCTTACGAAAAGACTTTGCTGTTCTCCAAAACCATTTTTACTGTGAATTTCTCTGTCCATTGCATACGAATTCCACACCACTTTGTCCGGATATGACTGGATGAAAACAGAAATATCCGGTGGTTTGGCTAACTCAATCCGAAATATTGTGAATGCCTCTGTGTTATTTTGTCTTCTGGATATTATCGATGGACTTTATTGTTTTGAATATTTTCATCAGGGAACATTTAATTTTGTACCGTTGAAACACTAATTGGATCATCATGGGGACACCAGCTCTACACATTCGTATTTTCTAGGGAGAAAGCTAGAGGAACTGCGGCAAACAAACATGATATTTCTGTTTGTCTAGATGACATTTTATGCACTTGCCTTACGAAAAGACTTTGCTGTTCTCCAAAACTATTTTTACTGTGATTTTCTCGGTCCATTGCATACGAATTCCACAAGAGTTTGTCCGGATATGACTGGATGAAACCGGAAATATCCGGTATTCTTTGGGCTAACACAATCCGAAATATTGTGAAAGCCTCTGTGTTGGTGTTTTCTGGATGTTATCAACGGACTTTAGGTTTTTGAATGTTTTTTATTGGGGAACATTTTATTTTGAGCTTGGATACAGTAATTCGTTCCACAAGGAGACACCAGCTGAACATATTCGTATTTTCTAGGGAGAAAGCTAGAGGAACTGTGGCAAACAAACATGATATTTCTGTTTGTCTAGATGACATTTTATGCACTTGCCTTACGAAAAGACTTTGCTGTTCTCCAAAACCATTTTTACTGTGAATTTCTCTGTCCATTGCATACGAATTCCACACCAGTTTGTCCGGATATGACTGGATGAAAACAGAAATATCCGGTGGTTTGGCTAACTCAATCCGAAATATTGTGAATGCCTCTGTGTTATTTTGTCTTCTGGATATTATCGATGGGCTTTATTGATTTGAATATTTTCATCAGGGAACATTTAATTTTGTACCGTTGAAACACTAATTGGATCATCATGGGGACACCAGCTCTACACATTCGTATTTTCTAGGGAGAAAGCTAGAGGAACTGTGGCAAACAAACATGATATTTCTCTTTGTCTAGATGACATTTTATGCACTTGCCTTACGAAAAGACTTTGCTGTTCTCCAAAACCATTTTTACTGTGAATTTCTCTGTCCATTGCATACGAATTCCACACCAGTTTGTCCGGATATGACTGGATGAAAACAGAAATATCCGGTGGTTTGCCTAACTCAATCCGAAATATTGTGAAAGCCTCTGTGTTTGTGTTTTCTGGGTATTATCGATGGACTTTATTGTTTTGAATATTTTCATCAGGGAACATTTAATTTTGTACCTTTGAAATACTAATTGGTTCATCATGGGGACACCAGCTCTACACATTTCCATTGTCTAGGGAGAAAGCTACAGGAACTGCGGCAAACAAACATGATATTTCTGTTTGTCTAGATGACATTTTATGCACTTGCCTTACGAAAAGACTTTGCTGTTCTCCAAAACTATTTTTACTGTGATTTTCTCGGTCCATTGCATACGAATTCCACAAGAGTTTGTCCGGATATGACTGGATGAAACCGGAAATATCCGGTGTTGTTTTGGCTAACTCAATCCGAAATATTTTGAAAGCCTCTGTGTTGGTGTTTTCTGGATATTATCAACGGACTTTAGGTTTTTGCAGGTTTTTTATTGGGGAACATTTTATTTTGAGCTTGGATACAGTAATTCGTTCCACAAGGAGACACCAGCTGAACATATTCGTATTTTCTAGGGAGAAAGCTAGAGGAACTGTGGCAAACAAACATGATATTTCTCTTTGTCTAGATGACATTTTATGCACTTGCCTTACGAAAAGACTTTGCTGTTCTCCAAAACCATTTTTACGGTGAATTTCTCTGTCCATTGCATACGAATTCCACACCACTTTGTCCGGATATGACTGGATGAAAACAGAAATATCCGGTGGTTTGGCTAACTCAATCCGAAATATTGTGAATGCCTCTGTGTTATTTTGTCTTCTTGATATTATCGATGGACTTTATTGTTTTGAATATTTTCATCAGGGAACATTTAATTTTGTACCGTTGAAACACTAATTGGTTCATCATGGGGACACCAGCTCTACACATTTCCATTGTCTAGGGAGAAAGCTAGAGGAACTGTGGCAAACAAACATGATATTTCTGTTTGTCTAGATGACATTTTATGCACTTGCCTTACGAAAAGACTTTGCTGTTCTCCAAAACTATTTTTACTGTGATTTTCTCCGTCCATTGCATACGAATTCCACACCAGTTTGTCCGGATATGACTGGATGAAAACAGAAATATCCGGTGGTTTGGCTAACTCAATCCGAAATATTGTGAATGCCTCTGTGTTATTTTGTCTTCTGGATATTATCGATGGGCTTTATTGATTTGAATATTTTCATCAGGGAACATTTAATTTTGTACCGTTGAAACACTAATTGGATCATCATGGGGACACCAGCTCTACACATTCGTATTTTCTAGGGAGAAAGCTAGAGGAACTGTGGCAAACAAACATGATATTTCTGTTTGTCTAGATGACATTTTATGCACTTGCCTTACGAAAAGACTTTGCTGTTCTCCAAAACCATTTTTACTGTGAATTTCTCTGTCCATTGCATACGAATTCCACACCAGTTTGTCCGGATATGACTGGATGAAAACAGAAATATCCGGTGGTTTGCCTAACTCAATCCGAAATATTGTGAAAGCCTCTGTGTTTGTGTTTTCTGTGTATTATCGATGGACTTTATTGTTTTGAATATTTTCATCAGGGAACATTTAATTTTGTACCTTTGAAATACTAATTGGTTCATCATGGGGACACCAGCTCTACACATTTCCATTGTCTAGGGAGAAAGCTACAGGAACTGCGGCAAACAAACATGATATTTCTGTTTGTCTAGATGACATTTTATGCACTTGCCTTACGAAAAGACTTTGCTGTTCTCCAAAACTATTTTTACTGTGATTTTCTCGGTCCATTGCATACGAATTCCACAACAGTTTGTCCGGATATGACTGGATGAAACCGGAAATATCCGGTGTTGTTTTGGCTAACTCAATCCGAAATATTCTGAAAGCCTCTGTGTTGGTGTTTTCTGGATATTATCAACGGACTTTAGGTTTTTGCATGTTTTTTATTGGGGAACATTTTATTTTGAGCTTGGATACAGTAATTCGTTCCACAAGGAGACACCAGCTGAACATATTCGTATTTTCTAGGGAGAAAGCTAGAGGAACTGTGGCAAACAAACATGATATTTCTCTTTGTCTAGATGACATTTTATGCACTTGCCTTACGAAAAGACTTTGCTGTTCTCCAAAACCATTTTTACGGTGAATTTCTCTGTCCATTGCATACGAATTCCACACCACTTTGTCCGGATATGACTGGATGAAAACAGAAATATCCGGTGGTTTGGCTAACTCAATCCGAAATATTGTGAATGCCTCTGTGTTATTTTGTCTTCTGGATATTATCGATGGAATTTATTGTTTTGAATATTTTCATCAGGGAACATTTAATTTTGTACCGTTGAAACACTAATTGCTTCATCATGGGGACACCAGCTCTACACATTTCCATTGTCTAGGGAGAAAGCTAGAGGAACTGCGGCAAACAAACATGATATTTCTGTTTGTCTAGATGACATTTTATGCACTTGCCTTACGAAAAGACTTTGCTGTTCTCCAAAACCATTTTTACTGTGAATTTCTCTGTCCATTGCATACGAATTCCACACCAGTTTGTCCGGATATGACTGGATGAAAACAGAAATATCCGGTGGTTTGGCTAACTCAATCCGAAATATTGTGAAAGCCTCTGTGTTTGTGTTTTCTGGGTATTATCGATGGACTTTATTGTTTTGAATATTTTCATCAGGGAACATTTAATTTTGTACCTTTGAAATACTAATTGGTTCATCATGGGGACACCAGCTCTACACATTTCCATTGTCTAGGGAGAAAGCTACAGGAACTGCGGCAAACAAACATGATATTTCTGTTTGTCTAGATGACATTTTATGCACTTGCCTTACGAAAAGACTTTGCTGTTCTCCAAAACTATTTTTACTGTGATTTTCTCGGTCCATTGCATACGAATTCCACAAGAGTTTGTCCGGATATGACTGGATGAAACCGGAAATATCCGGTGTTGTTTTGGCTAACTCAATCCGAAATATTGTGAAAGCCTCTGTGTTGGTGTTTTCTGGATATTATCAACGGACTTTAGGTTTTTGAATGTTTTTTATTGGGGAACATTTTATTTTGAGCTTGGATACAGTAATTCGTTCCACAAGGAGACACCAGCTGAACATATTCGTATTTTCTAGGGAGAAAGCTAGAGGAACTGTGGCAAACAAACATGATATTTCTGTTTGTCTAGATGACATTTTATGCACTTGCCTTACAAAAAGACTTTGCTGTTCTCCAAAACCATTTTTACTGTGAATTTCTCTGTCCATTGCATACGAATTCCACACCACTTTGTCCGGATATGACTGGATGAAAACAGAAATATCCGGTGGTTTGGCTAACTCAATCCGAAATATTGTGAATGAATCTGTGTTATTTTGTCTTCTGGATATGATCGATGGACTTTATTGTTTTGAATATTTTCATCAGGGAACATTTAATTTTGTACCGTTGAAATACTAATTGGTTCATCATGGGGACACCAGCTCTACACATTTCCATTGTCTAGGGAGAAAGCTAGAGGAACTGTGGCAAACAAACATGATATTTCTGTTTGTCTAGATGACATTTTATGCACTTGCCTTACGAAAAGACTTTGCTGTTCTCCAAAACCATTTTTACTGTGAATTTCTCTGTCCATTGCATACGAATTCCACACCAGTTTGTCCGGATATGACTGGATGAAAACAGAAATATCCGGTGTTGTTTTGGCTAACTCAATCCGAAATATTTTGAAAGCCTCTGTGTTGGTGTTTTCTGGATGTTATCAACGGACTTTAGGTTTTTGAATGTTTTTTATTGGGGAACATTTTATTTTGAGCTTGGATACAGTAATTCGTTCCACAAGGAGACACCAGCTGAACATATTCGTATTTTCTAGGGAGAAAGCTAGAGGAACTGTGGCAAACAAACATGATATTTCTGTTTGTCTAGATGACATTTTATGCACTTGCCTTACGAAAAGACTTTGCTGTTCTCCAAAACCATTTTTACTGTGAATTTCTCTGTCCATTGCATACGAATTCCACACCACTTTGTCCGGATATGACTGGATGAAAACAGAAATATCCGGTGGTTTGGCTAACTCAATCCGAAATATTGTGAATGCCTCTGTGTTATTTTGTCTTCTGGATATTATCGATGGGCTTTATTGATTTGAATATTTTCATCAGGGAACATTTAATTTTGTACCTTTGAAACACTAATTGGATCATCATGGGGACACCAGCTCTACACATTCGTATTTTCTAGGGAGAAAGCTAGAGGAACTGTGGCAAACAAACATGATATTTCTCTTTGTCTAGATGACATTTTATGCACTTGCCTTACGAAAAGACTTTGCTGTTCTCCAAAACCATTTTTACTGTGAATTTCTCTGTCCAGTGCATACGAATTCCACACCAGTTTGTCCGGATATGACTGGATGAAAACAGAAATATCCGGTGGTTTGGCTAACTCAATCCGAAATATTGTGAAAGCCTCTGTGTTTGTGTTTTCTGGGTATTATCGATGGACTTTATTGTTTTGAATATTTTCATCAGGGAACATTTAATTTTGTACCTTTGAAATACTAATTGGTTCATCATGGGGACACCAGCTCTACACATTTCCATTGTCTAGGGAGAAAGCTAGAGGAACTGCGGCAAACAAACATGATATTTCTGTTTGTCTAGATGACATTTTATGCACTTGCCTTACGAAAAGACTTTGCTGTTCTCCAAAACTATTTTTACTGTGATTTTCTCGGTCCATTGCATACGAATTCCACAAGAGTTTGTCCGGATATGACTGGATGAAACCGGAAATATCCGGTGTTGTTTTGGCTAACTCAATCCGAAATATTGTGAAAGCCTCTGTGTTGGTGTTTTCTGGATATTATCAACGGACTTTAGGTTTTTGAATGTTTTTTATTGGGGAACATTTTATTTTGAGCTTGGATACAGTAATTCGTTCCACAAGGAGACACCAGCTGAACATATTCGTATTTTCTAGGGAGAAAGCTAGAGGAACTGTGGCAAACAAACATGATATTTCTGTTTGTCTAGATGACATTTTATGCACTTGCCTTACAAAAAGACTTTGCTGTTCTCCAAAACCATTTTTACTGTGAATTTCTCTGTCCATTGCATACGAATTCCACACCACTTTGTCCGGATATGACTGGATGAAAACAGAAATATCCGGTGGTTTGGCTAACTCAATCCGAAATATTGTGAATGAATCTGTGTTATTTTGTCTTCTGGATATGATCGATGGACTTTATTGTTTTGAATATTTTCATCAGGGAACATTTAATTTTGTACCGTTGAAATACTAATTGGTTCATCATGGGGACACCAGCTCTACACATTTCCATTGTCTAGGGAGAAAGCTAGAGGAACTGTGGCAAACAAACATGATATTTCTGTTTGTCTAGATGACATTTTATGCACTTGCCTTACGAAAAGACTTTGCTGTTCTCCAAAACCATTTTTACTGTGAATTTCTCTGTCCATTGCATACGAATTCCACACCAGTTTGTCCGGATATGACTGGATGAAAACAGAAATATCCGGTGTTGTTTTGGCTAACTCAATCCGAAATATTTTGAAAGCCTCTGTGTTGGTGTTTTCTGGATGTTATCAACGGACTTTAGGTTTTTGAATGTTTTTTATTGGGGAACATTTTATTTTGAGCTTGGATACAGTAATTCGTTCCACAAGGAGACACCAGCTGAACATATTCGTATTTTCTAGGGAGAAAGCTAGAGGAACTGTGGCAAACAAACATGATATTTCTGTTTGTCTAGATGACATTTTATGCACTTGCCTTACGAAAAGACTTTGCTGTTCTCCAAAACCATTTTTACTGTGAATTTCTCTGTGCATTGAATACGAATTCCGCACCAGTTTGTCCGGATATGACTGGATGAAAACAGAAATATCCGGTGGTTTGGCTAACTCAATCCGAAATATTGTGAAAGCCTCTGTGTTATTTTGTCTTCTGGATATTATCGATGGACTTTATTGTTTTGAATATTTTCATCAGGGAACATTTAATTTTGTACCGTTGAAACACTAATTGGATCATCATGGGGACACCAGCTCTACACATTTCCATTGTCTAGGGAGAAAGCTACAGGAACTGCGGCAAACAAACATGATATTTCTGTTTGTCTAGATGACATTTTATGCACTTGCCTTACGAAAAGACTTTGCTGTTCTCCAAAACTATTTTTACTGTGATTTTCTCGGTCCATTGCATACGAATTCCACAAGAGTTTGTCCGGATATGACTGGATGAAACCGGAAATATCCGGTGTTGTTTTGGCTAACTCAATCCGAAATATTTTGAAAGCCTCTGTGTTGGTGTTTTCTGGATATTATCAATGGACTTTAGGTTTTTGAATGTTTTTTTTGGGGAACATTTTATTTTGAGCTTGGATACAGTAATTCGTTCCACAAGGAGACACCAGCTGAACATATTCGTATTTTCTAGGGAGAAAGCTAGAGGAACTGTGGCAAACAAACATGATATTTCTGTTTGTCTAGATGACATTTTATGCACTTGCCTTACGAAAAGACTTTGCTGTTCTCCAAAACCATTTTTACTGTGAATTTCTCTGTCCATTGCATACGAATTCCACACCACTTTGTCCGGATATGACTGGATGAAAACAGAAATATCCGGTGGTTTGGCTAACTCAATCCGAAATATTGTGAATGCCTCTGTGTTATTTTGTCTTCTGGATATTATCGATGGACTTTATTGTTTTGAATATTTTCATCAGGGAACATTTAATTTTGTACCGTTGAAACACTAATTGGATCATCATGGGGACACCAGCTCTACACATTCGTATTTTCTAGGGAGAAACCTAGAGGAACTGAGGCAAACAAACATGATATTTCTGTTTGTATAGATGACATTTGATGCACTTGCCTTACGAAAAGACTTTGCTGTTCTCCAAAACTATTTTTACTGTGATTTTCTCGGTCCATTGCATACGAATTCCACAAGAGTTTGTCCGGATATGACTGGATGAAACCGGAAATATCCGGTATTCTTTTGGCTAACGCAATCCGAAATATTGTGAAAGCCTCTGTGTTGGTGTTTTCTGGATGTTATCAACGGACTTTAGGTTTTTGAATGTTTTTTATTGGGGAACATTTTATTTTGAGCTTGGATACAGTAATTCGTTCCACAAGGAGACACCAGCTGAACATATTCGTATTTTCTAGGGAGAAAGCTAGAGGAACTGTGGCAAACAAACATGATATTTCTGTTTGTCTAGATGACATTTTATGCACTTGCCTTACGAAAAGACTTTGCTGTTCTCCAAAACCATTTTTACTGTGAATTTCTCTGTGCATTGAATACGAATTCCGCACCAGTTTGTCCGGATATGACTGGATGAAAACAGAAATATCCGGTGGTTTGGCTAACTCAATCCGAAATATTGTGAAAACCTCTGTGTTTGTGTTTTCTGGGTATTATCGATGGACTTTATTGTTTTGAATATTTTCATCAGGGAACATTTAATTTTGTACCTTTGAAATACTAATTGGTTCATCATGGGGACACCAGCTCTACACATTTCCATTGTCTAGGGAGAAAGCTACAGGAACTGTGGCAAACAAACATGATATTTCTGTTTGTCTAGATGACATTTTATGCACTTGCCTTACGAAAAGACTTTGCTGTTCTCCAAAACTATTTTTACTGTGATTTTCTCGGTCCATTGCATACGAATTCCACAAGAGTTTGTCCGGATATGACTGGATGAAACCGGAAATATCCGGTGTTGTTTTGGCTAACTCAATCCGAAATATTTTGAAAGCCTCTGTGTTGGTGTTTTCTGGATATTATCAACAGACTTTAGGTTTTTGAATGTTTTTTATTGGGGAACATTTTATTTTGAGCTTGAATACAGTAATTCGTTCCACAAGGAGACACCAGCTGAACATATTCCTATTTTCTAGGGAGAAAGCTAGAGGAACTGTGGCAAACAAACATGATATTTCTGTTTGTCTAGATGACATTTTATGCACTTGCCTTACGAAAAGACTTTGCTGTTCTCCAAAACCATTTTTACTGTGAATTTCTCTGTGCATTGAATACGAATTCCACACCAGTTTGTCCGGATATGACTGGATGAAAACAGAAATATCCGGTGGTTTGCCTAACTCAATCCGAAATATTGTGAAAGCCTCTGTGTTATTTTGTCTTCTGGATATTATCGATGGACTTTATTGTTTTGAATATTTTCATCAGGGAACATTTAATTTTGTACCGTTGAAACACTAATTGGATCATCATGGGGACACCAGCTCTACACATTTCCATTGTCTAGGGAGAAAGCTACAGGAACTGCGGCAAACAAACATGATATTTCTGTTTGTCTAGATGACATTTTATGCACTTGCCTTACGAAAAGACTTTGCTGTTCTCCAAAACTATTTTTACTGTGATTTTCTCGGTCCATTGCATACGAATTCCACAAGAGTTTGTCCGGATATGACTGGATGAAACCGGAAATATCCGGTGTTGTTTTGGCTAACTCAATCCGAAATATTTTGAAAGCCTCTGTGTTGGTGTTTTCTGGATATTATCAACGGACTTTAGGTTTTTGAATGTTTTTTATTGGGGAACATTTTATTTTGAGCTTGGATACAGTAATTCGTTCCACAAGGAGACACCAGCTGAACATATTCGTATTTTCTAGGGAGAAAGCTAGAGGAACTGTGGCAAACAAACATGATATTTCTGTTTGTCTAGATGACATTTTATGCACTTGCCTTACGAAAAGACTTTGCTGTTCTCCAAAACCATTTTTACTGTGAATTTCTCTGTCCATTGCATACGAATTCCACACCACTTTGTCCGGATATGACTGGATGAAAACAGAAATATCCGGTGGTTTGGCTAACTCAATCCGAAATATTGTGAATGCCTCTGTGTTATTTTGTCTTCTGGATATTATTGATGGACTTTATTGTTTTGAATATTTTCATCAGGGAACATTTAATTTTGTACCGTTGAAACACTAATTGGATCATCATGGGGACACCAGCTCTACACATTCGTATTTTCTAGGGAGAAACCTAGAGGAACTGAGGCAAACAAACATGATATTTCTGTTTGTATAGATGACATTTGATGCACTTGCCTTACGAAAAGACTTTGCTGTTCTCCAAAACTATTTTTACTGTGATTTTCTCGGTCCATTGCATACGAATTCCACAAGAGTTTGTCCGGATATGACTGGATGAAACCGGAAATATCCGGTATTCTTTTGGCTAACGCAATCCGAAATATTGTGAAAGCCTCTGTGTTGGTGTTTTCTGGATGTTATCAACGGACTTTAGGTTTTTGAATGTTTTTTATTGGGGAACATTTTATTTTGAGCTTGGATACAGTAATTCGTTCCACAAGGAGACACCAGCTGAACATATTCGTATTTTCTAGGGAGAAAGCTAGAGGAACTGTGGCAAACAAACATGATATTTCTGTTTGTCTAGATGACATTTTATGCACTTGCCTTACGAAAAGACTTTGCTGTTCTCCAAAACCATTTTTACTGTGAATTTCTCTGTGCATTGAATACGAATTCCGCACCAGTTTGTCCGGATATGAATGGATGAAAACAGAAATATCCGGTGGTTTGGCTAACTCAATCCGAAATATTGTGAAAACCTCTGTGTTTGTGTTTTCTGGGTATTATCGATGGACTTTATTGTTTTGAATATTTTCATCAGGGAACATTTAATTTTGTACCTTTGAAATACTAATTGGTTCATCATGGGGACACCAGCTCTACACATTTCCATTGTCTAGGGAGAAAGCTACAGGAACTGCGGCAAACAAACATGATATTTCTGTTTGTCTAGATGACATTTTATGCACTTGCCTTACGAAAAGACTTTGCTGTTCTCCAAAACTATTTTTACTGTGATTTTCTTGGTCCATTGAATACTTTAATTCCACACCAGTTTGTCCGGATATGACTGGATGAAACCGGAAATATCCGGTGTTGTTTTGGCTAACTCAATCCGAAATATTGTGAAAGCCTCTGTGTTTGTGTTTTCTGGATATTATCGATGGACTTTTTTGTTTTGAATATTTTCATCAGGGAACATTTAATTTTGTACCGTTGAAACACTAATTGGTTCATCATGGGGACACCAGCTCTACACATTCGCATTGTCTAGGGAGAAAGCTACAGGAACTGCGGCAAACAAACATGATATTTCTGTTTGTCTAGATGACATTTTATGCACTTGCCTTACGAAAAGACTTTGCTGTTCTCCAAAACTATTTTTAGTGTGATTTTCTCGGTCCATTGCATATGAATTCCACAACAGTTTGTCCTGATATGACTGGATGAAACCAGAAATATCCGGTATTGTTTTGGCTAACGCAATCCGAAATATTGTGAAAGCCTCTGTGTTGGTGTTTTCTGGATGTTATCAACGGACTTTAAGTTTTTGAATGTTTTTTATTGGGGAACATTTTATTTTGAGCTTGGATACAGTAATTCGTTCACCAAGGAGACACCAGCTGAACATATTTGTATTTTCCAGGGAGAAAGCTAGAGGAACTGTGGCAAACAAACATGATATTTCTGTTTGTATAAATGACATTTTATGCACTTGCCAAACGAAAAGACTTTGCTTTTCTCTAAAACCATATTTACTGTGAATTTCTCGGTCCATTGCATACGAATTGCACACCAGTTTGTCCGGGTATGACTGGATGAAAACAGAAATATCCGGTGGTGGTTTGGCTAACTCAATCCGAAATATCGTGAAAGCCTCTGTGTTGGTGTTTTCTGGATGTTATCAACGGACTTTAGGTGTTTGAATGTTTTTTATTGGGGAACATTTTATTTTGAGCTTGGATACAGTAATTCGTTCCACAAGGAGACACCAGCTGAACATATTCGTATTTTCTAGGGAGAAAGCTAGAGGAACTGCGGCAAACAAACATGATATTTCTGTTTGTCTAGATGACAATTTGTGCACTTGCCTTACGAAAAGACTTTGCTGTTCTCCAAAACCATTTTTACTGTGAATTTCTCTGTCCATTGCATACGAATTCCACACCACTTTGTCCGGATATGACTGGATGAAAACAGAAATATCCGGTGGTTTGGCTAACTCAATCCGAAATATTGTGAAAGCCTCTCTGTTTGTATTTTCTGGGTATTATCGATGGACTTTTTTGTTTTGAATATTTTGTTCAGGGAACATTTAATTTTGTACCGTTGAAACACTAATTGGTTCATCATGGGGACACCAGCTGTACACATTCGCATTGTCTAGGGAGAAAGCTAGAGGAACTGCGGCAAACAAACATGATATTTCTGTTTGTCTAGATGACATTTTATGCACTTGCCTTACGAAAAGACTTTGCTGTTCTCCAAAACTATTTTAACTTTGATTTTTTTGGTCCATTGCATACGAATTCCACAACAGTTTGTCTGGATATGACTGGATGAAACCGGAAATATCCGGTGTTGTTTTGGATAACTCAATCCGAAATATTTTGAAAGCCTCTGTGTTGGTGTTTTCTGGATATTATCAACGGAGCTTAGGTTTTTGAATGTTTTTTATTGGGGAACATTTTATTTTGAGCTTGGATACAGTAATTCGTTCACCAAGGAGACACCAGCTGAACATATTCGTATTTTCTAGGGAGAAAGCTAGAGGAACTGTGGCAAACAAACATGATATTTCTGTTTGTCTAGATGACATTTTATGCACTTGCCTAATGAAAAGACTTTGCTTTTCTCCAAAACTATTTTTACTGTGATTTTCTCGGTCCGTTGAATACTTTAATTCCACACCACTTTGTCCGGATATGACTGGATGAAAACAGAAATATCCGGTGGTGGTTTGGCTAACTCAATCCGAAATATTGTGAAAGCCTCTGTGTTTGTGTTTTCTGGATATTATCGATGGACTTTTTTGTTTTGAATATTTTCATCAGGGAATATTTAATTTTGTACCGTTGAAACACTAATTGGTTCATCATGGGGACACCAGCTCTACACATTCGCATTGTCTAGGGAGAAAGCTAGAGGAACTGCGGCAAACAAACATGATATTTCTGTTTGTCTAGATGACATTTTATGCACTTGCCTTACGAAAAGACTTTGCTGTTCTCCAAAACTATTTTTAGTGTGATTTTCTCGGTCCATTGCATACGAATTCCACAACAGTTTGTCCTGATATGACTGGATGAAACCGGAAATATCCGGTATTCTTTGGGCTAACGCAATCCGAAATATTGTGAAAGCCTCTGTGTTGGTGTTTTCTGGATGTTATCAACGGACTTTAGGTGTTTGAATGTTTTTTATTGGGGAACATTTTATTTTGAGCTTGGATACAGTAATTCGTTCCACAAGGAGACACCAGCTGAACATATTCGTATTTTCTAGGGAGAAAGCTAGAGGAACTGTGGCAAACAAACATGATATTTCTGTTTGTCTAGATGACATTTTATGCACTTGCCTTACGAAAAGACTTTGCTGTTCTCCAAAACCATTTTTACTGTGAATTTCTCTGTCCATTGCATACGAATTCCACACCACTTTGTCCGGATATGACTGGATGAAAACAGAAATATCCGGTGGTTTGGCTAACTCAATCCGAAATATTGTGAATGCCTCTGTGTTATTTTGTCTTCTGGATATTATCGATGGACTTTATTGTTTTGAATATTTTCATCAGGGAACATTTAATTTTGTACCGTTGAAACACTAATTGGATCATCATGGGGACACCAGCTCTACACATTCGTAATTTCTAGGGAGAAAGCTAGAGGAACTGTGGCAAACAAACATAATATTTCTCTTTGTCTAGATGACATTTTATGCACTTGCCTTACGAAAAGACTTTGCTGTTCTCCAAAACCATTTTTACTGTGAATTTCTCTGTCCATTGCATAGGAATTCCACACCAGTTTGTCCGGATATGAATGGATGAAAACAGAAATATCCGGTGGTTTGTCTAACTCAATCCGAAATATTGTGAAAGCCTCTGTGTTTGTGTTTTCTGGGTATTATCGATGGACTTTATTGTTTTGAATATTTTCATCAGGGAACATTTAATTTTGTACCGTTGAAATACTAATTGGTTCATCATGGGGACACCAGCTCTACACATTTCCATTGTCTAGGGAGAAAGCTACAGGAACTGCGGCAAACAAACATGATATTTCTGTTTGTCTAGATGACATTTTATGCACTTGCCTTACGAAAAGACTTTGCTGTTCTCCAAAACTATTTTTACTGTGATTTTCTCGGTCCATTGCATACGAATTCCACAAGAGTTTGTCTGGATATGACTGGATGAAACCGGAAATATCCGGTGTTGTTTTGGCTAACTCAATCCGAAATATTTTGAAAGCCTCTGTGTTGGTGTTTTCTGGATATTATCAACGGACTTTAGGTTTTTGAATGTTTTTTATTGGGGAACATTTTATTTTGAGCTTGGATACAGTAATTCGTTCCACAAGGAGACACCAGCTGAACATATTCGTATTTTCTAGGGAGAAAGCTAGAGGAACTGTGGCAAACAAACATGATATTTCTGTTTGTCTAGATGACATTTTATGCACTTGCCTTATGAAAAGACTTTGCTGTTCTCCAAAACCATTTTTACTGTGAATTTCTCTGTCCATTGCATACGAATTCCACACCACTTTGTCCGGATATGACTGGATGAAAACAGAAATATCCGGTGGTTTGGCTAACTCAATCCGAAATATTGTGAATGCCTCTGTGTTATTTTGTCTTCTGGATATTATCGATGGACTTTATTGTTTTGAATATTTTCATCAGGGAACATTTAATTTTGTACCGTTGAAACACTAATTGGATCATCATGGGGACACCAGCTCTACACATTCATATTTTCTAGGGAGAAAGCTAGAGGAACTGCGGCAAACAAACATGATATTTCTGTTTGTCTAGATGACATTTTATGCACTTGCCTTACGAAAAGACTTTGCTGTTCTCCAAAACTATTTTTACTGTGATTTTCTCGGTCCATTGCATACGAATTCCACAACAGTTTGTCCGGATATGACTGGATGAAACCGGAAATATCCGGTGTTGTTTTGGCTAACTCAATCCGAAATATCGTGAAAGCCTCTGTGTTGGTGTTTTCTGGATGTTATCAATGGACTTTAGGTGTTTGAATGTTTTTTATTGGGGAACATTTTATTTTGAGCTTGGATACAGTAATTCGTTCCACAAGGAGACACCAGCTGAACATATTCGTATTTTCTAGGGAGAAAGCTAGAGGAACTGTGGCAAACAAACATGATATTTCTGTTTGTCTAGATGACATTTTATGCACTTGCCTTATGAAAAGACTTTGCTGTTCTCCAAAACCATTTTTACTGTGAATTTCTCTGTCCATTGCATACGAATTCCACACCACTTTGTCCGGATATGACTGGATGAAAACAGAAATATCCGGTGGTTTGTCTAACTCAATCCGAAATATTGTGAATGCCTCTGTGTTATTTTGTCTTCTGGATATTATCGATGGACTTTATTGTTTTGAATATTTTCATCAGGGAACATTTAATTTTGTACCGTTGAAACACTAATTGGATCATCATGGGGACACCAGCTCTACACATTCATATTTTCTAGGGAGAAAGCTAGAGGAACTGCGGCAAACAAACATGATATTTCTGTTTGTCTAGATGACATTTTATGCACTTGCCTTACGAAAAGACTTTGCTGTTCTCCAAAACTATTTTTACTGTGATTTTCTCGGTCCATTGCATACGAATTCCACAACAGTTTGTCCGGATATGACTGGATGAAACCGGAAATATCCGGTGTTGTTTTGGCTAACTCAATCCGAAATATTTTGAAAGCCTCTGTGTTGGTGTTTTCTGGATGTTATCAACGGACTTTAGGTTTTTGAATGTTTTTTATTGGGGAACATTTTATTTTGAGCTTGGATACAGTAATTCGTTCCACAAGGAGACACCAGCTGAACATATTCGTATTTTCTAGGGAGAAAGCTAGAGGAACTGTGGCAAACAAACATGATATTTCTGTTTGTCTAGATGACATTTTATGCACTTGCCTTATGAAAAGACTTTGCTGTTCTCCAAAACCATTTTTACTGTGAATTTCTCTGTCCATTGCATACGAATTCCACACCACTTTGTCCGGATATGACTGGATGAAAACAGAAATATCCGGTGGTTTGGCTAACTCAATCCGAAATATTGTGAATGCCTCTGTGTTATTTTGTCTTCTGGATATTATCGATGGACTTTATTGTTTTGAATATTTTCATCAGGGAACATTTAATTTTGTACCGTTGAAACACTAATTGGATCATCATGGGGACACCAGCTCTACACATTCATATTTTCTAGGGAGAAAGCTAGAGGAACTGCGGCAAACAAACATGATATTTCTGTTTGTCTAGATGACATTTTATGCACTTGCCTTACGAAAAGACTTTGCTGTTCTCCAAAACTATTTTTACTGTGATTTTCTCGGTCCATTGCATACGAATTCCACAACAGTTTGTCCGGATATGACTGGATGAAACCGGAAATATCCGGTGTTGTTTTGGCTAACTCAATCCGAAATATCGTGAAAGCCTCTGTGTTGGTGTTTTCTGGATGTTATCAACGGACTTTAGGTGTTTGAATGTTTTTTATTGGGGAACATTTTATTTTGAGCTTGGATACAGTAATTCGTTCCACAAGGAGACACCAGCTGAACATATTCGTATTTTCTAGGGAGAAAGCTAGAGGAACTGCGGCAAACAAACATGATATATCTGTTTGTCTAGATGACAATTTGTGCACTTGCCTTACGAAAAGACTTTGCTGTTCTCCAAAACCATTTTTACTGTGAATTTCTCTGTCCATTGCATACGAATTCCACACCACTTTGTCCGGATATGACTGGATGAAAACAGAAATATCCGGTGGTTTGGCTAACTCAATCCGAAATATTGTGAAAGCCTCTCTGCTTGTATTTTCTGGGTATTATCGATGGACTTTTTTGTTTTGAATATTTTGTTCAGGGAACATTTAATTTTGTACCGTTGAAACACTAATTGGTTCATCATGGGGACACCAGCTGTACACATTCGCATTGTCTAGGGAGAAAGCTAGAGGAACTGCGGCAAACAAACATGATATTTCTGTTTGTCTAGATGACATTTTATGCACTTGCCTTACGAAAAGACTTTGCTGTTCTCCAAAACTATTTTAACTTTGATTTTTTTGGTCCATTGCATACGAATTCCACAACAGTTTGTCTGGATATGACTGGATGAAAACAGAAATATCCGGTGTTGTTTTGGATAACTCAATCCGAAATATTTTGAAAGCCTCTGTGTTGGTGTTTTCTGGATATTATCAACGGAGCTTAGGTTTTTGAATGATTTTTATTGGGGAACATTTTATTTTGAGCTTGGATACAGTAATTCGTTCACCAAGGAGACACCAGCTGAACATATTCGTATTTTCTAGGGAGAAAGCTAGAGGAACTGTGGCAAACAAACATGATATTTCTGTTTGTCTAGATGACATTTTATGCACTTGCCTAATGAAAAGACTTTGCTTTTCTCCAAAACTATTTTTACTGTGATTTTCTCGGTCCGTTGAATACTTTAATTCCACACCACTTTGTCCGGATATGACTGGATGAAAACAGAAATATCCGGTGGTGGTTTGGCTAACTCAATCCGAAATATTGTGAAAGCCTCTGTGTTTGTGTTTTCTGGATATTATCGATGGACTTTTTTGTTTTGAATATTTTCATCAGGGAATATTTAATTTTGTACCGTTGAAACACTAATTGGTTCATCATGGGGACACCAGCTCTACACATTCGCATTGTCTAGGGAGAAAGCTAGAGGAACTGCGGCAAACAAACATGATATTTCTGTTTGTCTAGATGACATTTTATGCACTTGCCTTACGAAAAGACTTTGCTGTTCTCCAAAACTATTTTTAGTGTGATTTTCTCGGTCCATTGCATACGAATTCCACAACAGTTTGTCCTGATATGACTGGATGAAACCGGAAATATCCGGTATTCTTTGGGCTAACGCAATCCGAAATATTGTGAAAGCCTCTGTGTTGGTGTTTTCTGGATGTTATCAACGGACTTTAGGTTTTTGAATGTTTTTTATTGGGGAACATTTTATTTTGAGCTTGGATACAGTAATTCGTTCCACAAGGAGACACCAGCTGAACATATTCGTATTTTCTAGGGAGAAAGCTAGAGGAACTGTGGCAAACAAACATGATATTTCTGTTTGTCTAGATGACATTTTATGCACTTGCCTTACGAAAAGACTTTGCTGTTCTCCAAAACCATTTTTACTGTGAATTTCTCTGTCCATTGCATACGAATTCCACACCACTTTGTCCGGATATGACTGGATGAAAACAGAAATATCCGGTGGTTTGGCTAACTCAATCCGAAATATTGTGAATGCCTCTGTGTTATTTTGTCTTCTGGATATTATCGATGGACTTTATTGTTTTGAATATTTTCATCAGGGAACATTTAATTTTGTACCGTTGAAACACTAATTGGATCATCATGGGGACACCAGCTCTACACATTCGTAATTTCTAGGGAGAAAGCTAGAGGAACTGTGGCAAACAAACATAATATTTCTCTTTGTCTAGATGACATTTTATGCACTTGCCTTACGAAAAGACTTTGCTGTTCTCCAAAACTATTTTACTGTGAATTTCTCTGTCCATTGCATAGGAATTCCACACCAGTTTGTCCGGATATGAATGGATGAAAACAGAAATATCCGGTGGTTTGTCTAACTCAATCCGAAATATTGTGAAAGCCTCTGTGTTTGTGTTTTCTGGGTATTATCGATGGACTTTATTGTTTTGAATATTTTCATCAGGGAACATTTAATTTTGTACCGTTGAAACACTAATTGGTTCATCATGGGGACACCAGCTCTACACATTTCCATTGTCTAGGGAGAAAGCTACAGGAACTGCGGCAAACAAACATGATATTTCTGTTTGTCTAGATGACATTTTATGCACTTGCCTTACGAAAAGACTTTGCTGTTCTCCAAAACTATTTTTACTGTGATTTTCTCGGTCCATTGCATACGAATTCCACAAGAGTTTGTCCGGATATGACTGGATGAAACCGGAAATATCCGGTGTTGTTTTGGCTAACTCAATCCGAAATATTTTGAAAGCCTCTGTGTTGGTGTTTTCTGGATATTATCAACGGACTTTAGGTTTTTGAATGTTTTTTATTGGGGAACATTTTATTTTGAGCTTGGATACAGTAATTCGTTCCACAAGGAGACACCAGCTGAACATATTCGTATTTTCTAGGGAGAAAGCTAGAGGAACTGTGGCAAACAAACATGATATTTCTGTTTGTCTAGATGACATTTTATGCACTTGCCTTATGAAAAGACTTTGCTGTTCTCCAAAACCATTTTTACTGTGAATTTCTCTGTCCATTGCATACGAATTCCACACCACTTTGTCCGGATATGACTGGATGAAAACAGAAATATCCTGTGGTTTGGCTAACTCAATCCGAAATATTGTGAATGCCTCTGTGTTATTTTGTCTTCTGGATATTATCGATGGACTTTATTGTTTTGAATATTTTCATCAGGGAACATTTAATTTTGTACCGTTGAAACACTAATTGGATCATCATGGGGACACCAGCTCTACACATTCATATTTTCTAGGGAGAAAGCTAGAGGAACTGCGGCAAACAAACATGATATTTCTGTTTGTCTAGATGACATTTTATGCACTTGCCTTACGAAAAGACTTTGCTGTTCTCCAAAACTATTTTTACTGTGATTTTCTCGGTCCATTGCATACGAATTCCACAACAGTTTGTCCGGATATGACTGGATGAAACCGGAAATATCCGGTGTTGTTTTGGCTAACTCAATCCGAAATATCGTGAAAGCCTCTGTGTTGGTGTTTTCTGGATGTTATCAACGGACTTTAGGTGTTTGAATGTTTTTTATTGGGGAACATTTTATTTTGAGCTTGGATACAGTAATTCGTTCCACAAGGAGACACCAGCTGAACATATTCGTATTTTCTAGGGAGAAAGCTAGAGGAACTGTGGCAAACAAACATGATATTTCTGTTTGTCTAGATGACATTTTATGCACTTGCCTTATGAAAAGACTTTGCTGTTCTCCAAAACCATTTTTACTGTGAATTTCTCTGTCCATTGCATACGAATTCCACACCACTTTGTCCGGATATGACTGGATGAAAACAGAAATATCCGGTGGTTTGTCTAACTCAATCCGAAATATTGTGAATGCCTCTGTGTTATTTTGTCTTCTGGATATTATCGATGGACTTTATTGTTTTGAATATTTTCATCAGGGAACATTTAATTTTGTACCGTTGAAACACTAATTGGATCATCATGGGGACACCAGCTCTACACATTCATATTTTCTAGGGAGAAAGCTAGAGGAACTGCGGCAAACAAACATGATATTTCTGTTTGTCTAGATGACATTTTATGCACTTGCCTTACGAAAAGACTTTGCTGTTCTCCAAAACTATTTTTACTGTGATTTTCTCGGTCCATTGCATACGAATTCCACAACAGTTTGTCCGGATATGACTGGATGAAACCGGAAATATCCGGTGTTGTTTTGGCTAACTCAATCCGAAATATTTTGAAAGCCTCTGTGTTGGTGTTTTCTGGATGTTATCAACGGACTTTAGGTTTTTGAATGTTTTTTATTGGGGAACATTTTATTTTGAGCTTGGATACAGTAATTCGTTCCACAAGGAGACACCAGCTGAACATATTCGTATTTTCTAGGGAGAAAGCTAGAGGAACTGCGGCAAACAAACATGATATTTCTGTTTGTCTAGATGACATTTTATGCACTTGCCTTACGAAAAGACTTTGCTGTTCTCCAAAACTATTTTTACTGTGATTTTCTCGGTCCATTGCATACGAATTCCACAACAGTTTGTCCGGATATGACTGGATGAAACCGGAAATATCCGGTGTTGTTTTGGCTAACTCAATCCGAAATATCGTGAAAGCCTCTGTGTTGGTGTTTTCTGGATGTTATCAACGGACTTTAGGTGTTTGAATGTTTTTTATTGGGGAACATTTTATTTTGAGCTTGGATACAGTAATTCGTTCCACAAGGAGACACCAGCTGAACATATTCGTATTTTCTAGGGAGAAAGCTAGAGGAACTGTGGCAAACAAACATGATATTTCTGTTTGTCTAGATGACATTTTATGCACTTGCCTTATGAAAAGACTTTGCTGTTCTCCAAAACCATTTTTACTGTGAATTTCTCTGTCCATTGCATACGAATTCCACACCACTTTGTCCGGATATGACTGGATGAAAACAGAAATATCCGGTGGTTTGGCTAACTCAATCCGAAATATTGTGAATGCCTCTGTGTTATTTTGTCTTCTGGATATTATCGATGGACTTTATTGTTTTGAATATTTTCATCAGGGAACATTTAATTTTGTACCGTTGAAACACTAATTGGATCATCATGGGGACACCAGCTCTACACATTCATATTTTCTAGGGAGAAAGCTAGAGGAACTGCGGCAAACAAACATGATATTTCTGTTTGTCTAGATGACATTTTATGCACTTGCCTTACGAAAAGACTTTGCTGTTCTCCAAAACTATTTTTACTGTGATTTTCTCGGTCCATTGCATACGAATTCCACAACAGTTTGTCCGGATATGACTGGATGAAACCGGAAATATCCGGTGTTGTTTTGGCTAACTCAATCCGAAATATTTTGAAAGCCTCTGTGTTGGTGTTTTCTGGATGTTATCAACGGACTTTAGGTTTTTGAATGTTTTTTATTGGGGAACATTTTATTTTGAGCTTGGATACAGTAATTCGTTCCACAAGGAGACACCAGCTGAACATATTCGTATTTTCTAGGGAGAAAGCTAGAGGAACTGTGGCAAACAAACATGATATTTCTGTTTGTCTAGATGACATTTTATGCACTTGCCTTATGAAAAGACTTTGCTGTTCTCCAAAACCATTTTTACTGTGAATTTCTCTGTCCATTGCATACGAATTCCACACCACTTTGTCCGGATATGACTGGATGAAAACAGAAATATCCGGTGGTTTGGCTAACTCAATCCGAAATATTGTGAATGCCTCTGTGTTATTTTGTCTTCTGGATATTATCGATGGACTTTATTGTTTTGAATATTTTCATCAGGGAACATTTAATTTTGTACCGTTGAAACACTAATTGGATCATCATGGGGACACCAGCTCTACACATTCATATTTTCTAGGGAGAAAGCTAGAGGAACTGCGGCAAACAAACATGATATTTCTG
Source organism: Lepus europaeus (assembly GCF_033115175.1). Lineage (NCBI taxonomy): Eukaryota > Metazoa > Chordata > Mammalia > Lagomorpha > Leporidae > Lepus > Lepus europaeus. The sequence continues at coordinate 446,767 of NW_026909428.1, read as the reverse complement.
TTTGTCTAGATGACATTTTATGCACTTGCCTTACGAAAAGACTTTGCTGTTCTCCAAAACTATTTTTACTGTGATTTTCTCGGTCCATTGCATACGAATTCCACAACAGTTTGTCCGGATATGACTGGATGAAACCGGAAATATCCGGTGTTGTTTTGGCTAACTCAATCCGAAATATTTTGAAAGCCTCTGTGTTGGTGTTTTCTGGATGTTATCAACGGACTTTAGGTTTTTGAATGTTTTTTATTGAGGAACATTTTATTTTGAGCTTGGATACAGTAATTCGTTCCACAAGGAGACACCAGCTGAACATATTCGTATTTTCTAGGGAGAAAGCTAGAGGAACTGTGGCAAACAAACATGATATTTCTGTTTGTCTAGATGACATTTTATGCACTTGCCTTACGAAAAGACTTTGCTGTTCTCCAAAACCATTTTTACTGTGAATTTCTCTGTCCATTGCATACGAATTCCACACCACTTTGTCCGGATATGACTGGATGAAAACAGAAATATCCGGTGGTTTGGCTAACTCAATCCGAAATATTGTGAAAACCTCTGTGTTTGTGTTCTCTGGGTATTATCGATGGACTTTATTGTTTTGAATATTTTCATCAGGGAACATTTAATTTTGTACCTTTGAAATACTAATTGGTTCATCATGGGGACACCAGCTCTACACATTTCCATTGTCTAGGGAGAAAGCTAGAGGAACTGCGGCAAACAAACATGATATTTCTGTTTGTCTAGATGACATTTTATGCACTTGCCTTATGAAAAGACTTTGCTGTTCTCCAAAACCATTTTTACTGTGAATTTCTCTGTCCATTGCATACGAATTCCACACCACTTTGTCCGGATATGACTGGATGAAAACAGAAATATCCGGTGGTTTGGCTAACTCAATCCGAAATATTGTGAATGCCTCTGTGTTATTTTGTCTTCTGGATATTATCGATGGACTTTATTGTTTTGAATATTTTCATCAGGGAACATTTAATTTTGTACCGTTGAAACACTAATTGGATCATCATGGGGACACCAGCTCTACACATTCATATTTTCTAGGGAGAAAGCTAGAGGAACTGCGGCAAACAAACATGATATTTCTGTTTGTCTAGATGACATTTTATGCACTTGCCTTACGAAAAGACTTTGCTGTTCTCCAAAACTATTTTTACTGTGATTTTCTCGGTCCATTGCATACGAATTCCACAAGAGTTTGTCCGGATATGACTGGATGAAACCGGAAATATCCGGTGTTGTTTTGGCTAACTCAATCCGAAATATCGTGAAAGCCTCTGTGTTGGTGTTTTCTGGATGTTATCAACGGACTTTAGGTTTTTGAATGTTTTTTATTGGGGAACATTTTATTTTGAGCTTGGATACAGTAATTCGTTCCACAAGGAGACACCAGCTGAACATATTCGTATTTTCTAGGGAGAAAGCTAGAGGAACTGTGGCAAACAAACATGATATTTCTGTTTGTCTAGATGACATTTTATGCACTTGCCTTATGAAAAGACTTTGCTGTTCTCCAAAACCATTTTTACTGTGAATTTCTCTGTCCATTGCATACGAATTCCACACCACTTTGTCCGGATATGACTGGATGAAAACAGAAATATCCGGTGGTTTGGCTAACTCAATCCGAAATATTGTGAATGCCTCTGTGTTATTTTGTCTTCTGGATATTATCGATGGACTTTATTGTTTTGAATATTTTCATCAGGGAACATTTAATTTTGTACCGTTGAAACACTAATTGGATCATCATGGGGACACCAGCACTACACATTCATATTTTCTAGGGAGAAAGCTAGAGGAACTGCGGCAAACAAACATGATATTTCTGTTTGTCTAGATGACATTTTATGCACTTGCCTTACGAAAAGACTTTGCTGTTCTCCAAAACTATTTTTAGTGTGATTTTCTCGGTCCATTGCATACGAATTCCACAACAGTTTGTCCGGATATGACTGGATGAAACCGGAAATATCCGGTGTTGTTTTGGCTAACTCAATCCGAAATATTTTGAAAGCCTCTGTGTTGGTGTTTTCTGGATGTTATCAACGGACTTTAGGTTTTTGAATGTTTTTTATTGGGGAACATTTTATTTTGAGCTTGGATACAGTAATTCGTTCCACAAGGAGACACCAGCTGAACATATTCGTATTTTCTAGGGAGAAAGCTAGAGGAACTGTGGCAAACAAACATGATATTTCTGTTTGTCTAGATGACATTTTATGCACTTGCCTTATGAAAAGACTTTGCTGTTCTCCAAAACCATTTTTACTGTGAATTTCTCTGTCCATTGCATACGAATTCCACACCACTTTGTCCGGATATGACTGGATGAAAACAGAAATATCCGGTGGTTTGGCTAACTCAATCCGAAATATTGTGAATGCCTCTGTGTTATTTTGTCTTCTGGATATTATCGATGGACTTTATTGTTTTGAATATTTTCATCAGGGAACATTTAATTTTGTACCGTTGAAACACTAATTGGATCATCATGGGGACACCAGCTCTACACATTCATATTTTCTAGGGAGAAAGCTAGAGGAACTGCGGCAAACAAACATGATATTTCTGTTTGTCTAGATGACATTTTATGCACTTGCCTTACGAAAAGACTTTGCTGTTCTCCAAAACTATTTTTACTGTGATTTTCTCGGTCCATTGCATACGAATTCCACAACAGTTTGTCCGGATATGACTGGATGAAACCGGAAATATCCGGTGTTGTTTTGGCTAACTCAATCCGAAATATTTTGAAAGCCTCTGTGTTGGTGTTTTCTGGATGTTATCAACGGACTTTAGGTTTTTGAATGTTTTTTATTGAGGAACATTTTATTTTGAGCTTGGATACAGTAATTCGTTCCACAAGGAGACACCAGCTGAACATATTCGTATTTTCTAGGGAGAAAGCTAGAGGAACTGTGGCAAACAAACATGATATTTCTGTTTGTCTAGATGACATTTTATGCACTTGCCTTACGAAAAGACTTTGCTGTTCTCCAAAACCATTTTTACTGTGAATTTCTCTGTCCATTGAATACGAATTCCACACCACTTTGTCCGGATATGACTGGATGAAAACAGAAATATCCGGTGGTTTGGCTAACTCAATCCGAAATATTGTGAAAACCTCTGTGTTTGTGTTTTCTGGGTATTATCGATGGACTTTATTGTTTTGAATATTTTCATCAGGGAACATTTAATTTTGTACCTTTGAAATACTAATTGGTTCATCATGGGGACACCAGCTCTACACATTTCCATTGTCTAGGGAGAAAGCTACAGGAACTGCGGCAAACAAACATGATATTTCTGTTTGTCTAGATGACATTTTATGCACTTGCCTTACGAAAAGACTTTGCTGTTCTCCAAAACTATTTTTACTGTGATTTTCTCGGTCCATTGCATACGAATTCCACAAGTGTTTGTCCGGATATGACTGGATGAAACCGGAAATATCCGGTGTTGTTTTGGCTAACTCAATCCGAAATATTTTGAAAGCCTCTGTGTTGGTGTTTTCTGGATATTATCAACGGACTTTAGGTTTTTGAATGTTTTTTATTGGGGAACATTTTATTTTGAGCTTGGATACAGCAATTCGTTCCACAAGGAGACACCAGCTGAACATATTCGTATTTTCTAGGGAGAAAGCTAGAGGAACTGTGCAAACAAACATGATATTTCTGTTTGTCTAGATGACATTTTATGCACTTGCCTTACGAAAAGACTTTGCTGTTCTCCAAAACCATTTTTACTGTGAATTTCTCTGTCCATTGCATACGAATTCCACACCACTTTGTCCGGATATGACTGGATGAAAACAGAAATATCCGGTGGTTTGGCTAACTCAATCCGAAATATTGTGAATGCCTCTGTGTTATTTTGTCTTCTGGATATTATCGATGGACTTTATTGTTTTGAATATTTTCATCAGGGAACATTTAATTTTGTACCGTTGAAACACTAATTGGATCATCATGGGGACACCAGCTCTACACATTCGTATTTTCTAGGGAGAAAGCTAGAGGAACTGTGGCAAACAAACATGATATTTCTGTTTGTCTAGATGACATTTTATGCACTTGCCTTACGAAAAGACTTTGCTGTTCTCCAAAACCATTTTTACTGTGAATTTCTCTGTCCATTGCATACGAATTCCACACCAGTTTGTCCGGATATGACTGGATGAAAACAGAAATATCCGGTGGTTTGTCTAACTCAATCCGAAATATTGTGAAAGCCTCTGTGTTTGTGTTTTCTGTGTATTATCGATGGACTTTATTGTTTTGAATATTTTCATCAGGGAACATTTAATTTTGTACCGTTGAAATACTAATTGGTTCATCATGGGGACACCAGCTCTACACATTTCCATTGTCTAGGGAGAAACCTACAGGAACTGCGGCAAACAAACATGATATTTCTGTTTGTCTAGATGACATTTTATGCACTTGCCTTACGAAAAGACTTTGCTGTTCTCCAAAACTATTTTTACTGTGATTTTCTCGGTCCATTGCATACGAATTCCACAAGAGTTTGTCCGGATATGACTGGATGAAACCGGAAATATCCGGTGTTGTTTTGGCTAACTCAATCCGAAATATTTTGAAAGCCTCTCTGTTGGTGTTTTCTGGATTTTATCAACGGACTTTAGGTTTTTGAATGTTTTTTATTGGGGAACATTTTATTTTGAGCTTGGATACAGTAATTAGTTCCACAAGTAGACACCAGCTGAATATATTCGTATTTTCTAGGGAGAAAGCTAGAGGAACTGTGGCAAACAAACATGATATTTCTCTTTGTCTAGATGACATTTTATGCACTTGCCTTACGAAAAGACTTTGCTGTTCTCCAAAACCATTTTTACTGTGAATTTCTCTGTCCATTGCATACGAATTCCACACCACTTTGTCCGGATATGACTGGATGAAAACAGAAATATCCGGTGGTTTGGCTAACTCAATCCGAAATATTGTGAAAACCTCTGTGTTTGTGTTTTCTGGGTATTATCGATGGACTTTATTGTTTTGAATATTTTCATCAGGGAACATTTAATTTTGTACCGTTGAAATACTAATTGGTTCATCATGGGGACACCAGCTCTACACATTTCCATTGTCTAGGGAGAAAGCTACAGGAACTGCGGCAAACAAACATGATATTTCTGTTTGTCTAGATGACATTTTATGCACTTGCCTTACGAAAAGACTTTGCTGTTCTCCAAAACTATTTTTACTGTGATTTTCTCGGTCCATTGCATACGAATTCCACAAGAGTTTGTCCGGATATGACTGGATGAAACCGGAAATATCCGGTGTTGTTTTGGCTAACTCAATCCGAAATATTTTGAAAGCCTCTGTGTTGGTGTTTTCTGGATGTTATCAACGGACTTTAGGTTTTTGAATGTTTTTTATTGGGGAACATTTTATTTTGAGCTTGGATACAGTAATTCGTTCCACAAGGAGACACCAGCTGAACATATTCGTATTTTCTAGGGAGAAAGCTAGAGGAACTGTGCAAACAAACATGATATTTCTGTTTGTCTAGATGACATTTTATGCACTTGCCTTACGAAAAGACTTTGCTGTTCTCCAAAACCATTTTTACTGTGAATTTCTCTGTCCATTGCATACGAATTCCACACCACTTTGTCCGGATATGACTGGATGAAAACAGAAATATCCGGTGGTTTGGCTAACTCAATCCGAAATATTGTGAATGCCTCTGTGTTATTTTGTCTTCTGGATATTATCGATGGACTTTATTGTTTTGAATATTTTCATCAGGGAACATTTAATTTTGTACCGTTGAAACACTAATTGGATCATCATGGGGACACCAGCTCTACACATTCGTATTTTCTAGGGAGAAAGCTAGAGGAACTGCGGCAAACAAACATGATATTTCTGTTTGTCTAGATGACATTTTATGCACTTGCCTTACGAAAAGACTTTGCTGTTCTCCAAAACTATTTTTACTGTGATTTTCTCGGTCCATTGCATACGAATTCCACAAGAGTTTGTCCGGATATGACTGGATGAAACCGGAAATATCCGGTATTCTTTGGGCTAACACAATCCGAAATATTGTGAAAGCCTCTGTGTTGGTGTTTTCTGGATGTTATCAACGGACTTTAGGTTTTTGAATGTTTTTTATTGGGGAACATTTTATTTTGAGCTTGGATACAGTAATTCGTTCCACAAGGAGACACCAGCTGAACATATTCGTATTTTCTAGGGAGAAAGCTAGAGGAACTGTGGCAAACAAACATGATATTTCTGTTTGTCTAGATGACATTTTATGCACTTGCCTTACGAAAAGACTTTGCTGTTCTCCAAAACCATTTTTACTGTGAATTTCTCTGTCCATTGCATACGAATTCCACACCAGTTTGTCCGGATATGACTGGATGAAAACAGAAATATCCGGTGGTTTGGCTAACTCAATCCGAAATATTGTGAAAGCCTCTGTGTTTGTGTTTTCTGGGTATTATCGATGGACTTTATTGTTTTGAATATTTTCATCAGGGAAAATTTAATTTTGTACCGTTGAAATACTAATTGGTTCATCATGGGGACACCAGCTCTACACATTTCCATTGTCTAGGGAGAAAGCTACAGGAACTGCGGCAAACAAACATGATATTTCTGTTTGTCTAGATGACATTTTATGCACTTGCCTTACGAAAAGACTTTGCTGTTCTCCAAAACTATTTTTACTGTGATTTTCTCGGTCCATTGCATACGAATTCCACAAGAGTTTGTCCGGATATGACTGGATGAAACCGGAAATATCCGGTGTTGTTTTGGCTAACTCAATCCGAAATATTTTGAAAGCCTCTCTGTTGGTGTTTTCTGGATTTTATCAACGGACTTTAGGTTTTTGAATGTTTTTTATTGGGGAACATTTTATTTTGAGCTTGGATACAGTAATTAGTTCCACAAGTAGACACCAGCTGAATATATTCGTATTTTCTAGGGAGAAAGCTAGAGGAACTGTGGCAAACAAACATGATATTTCTCTTTGTCTAGATGACATTTTATGCACTTGCCTTACGAAAAGACTTTGCTGTTCTCCAAAACCATTTTTACTGTGAATTTCTCTGTCCATTGCATACGAATTCCACACCACTTTGTCCGGATATGACTGGATGAAAACAGAAATATCCGGTGGTTTGGCTAACTCAATCCGAAATATTGTGAAAACCTCTGTGTTTGTGTTTTCTGGGTATTATCGATGGACTTTATTGTTTTGAATATTTTCATCAGGGAACATTTAATTTTGTACCGTTGAAATACTAATTGGTTCATCATGGGGACACCAGCTCTACACATTTCCATTGTCTAGGGAGAAAGCTACAGGAACTGCGGCAAACAAACATGATATTTCTGTTTGTCTAGATGACATTTTATGCACTTGCCTTACGAAAAGACTTTGCTGTTCTCCAAAACTATTTTTACTGTGATTTTCTCGGTCCATTGCATACGAATTCCACAAGAGTTTGTCCGGATATGACTGGATGAAACCGGAAATATCCGGTGTTGTTTTGGCTAACTCAATCCGAAATATTTTGAAAGCCTCTGTGTTGGTGTTTTCTGGATGTTATCAACGGACTTTAGGTTTTTGAATGTTTTTTATTGGGGAACATTTTATTTTGAGCTTGGATACAGTAATTCGTTCCACAAGGAGACACCAGCTGAACATATTCGTATTTTCTAGGGAGAAAGCTAGAGGAACTGTGCAAACAAACATGATATTTCTGTTTGTCTAGATGACATTTTATGCACTTGCCTTACGAAAAGACTTTGCTGTTCTCCAAAACCATTTTTACTGTGAATTTCTCTGTCCATTGCATACGAATTCCACACCACTTTGTCCGGATATGACTGGATGAAAACAGAAATATCCGGTGGTTTGGCTAACTCAATCCGAAATATTGTGAATGCCTCTGTGTTATTTTGTCTTCTGGATATTATCGATGGACTTTATTGTTTTGAATATTTTCATCAGGGAACATTTAATTTTGTACCGTTGAAACACTAATTGGATCATCATGGGGACACCAGCTCTACACATTCGTATTTTCTAGGGAGAAAGCTAGAGGAACTGTGGCAAACAAACATGATATTTCTGTTTGTCTAGATGACATTTTATGCACTTGCCTTACGAAAAGACTTTGCTGTTCTCCAAAACCATTTTTACTGTGAATTTCTCTGTCCATTGCATACGAATTCCACACCAGTTTGTCCGGATATGACTGGATGAAAACAGAAATATCCGGTGGTTTGGCTAACTCAATCCGAAATATTGTGAAAGCCTCTGTGTTTGTGTTTTCTGGGTATTATCGATGGACTTTATTGTTTTGAATATTTTCATCAGGGAAAATTTAATTTTGTACCGTTGAAATACTAATTGGTTCATCATGGGGACACCAGCTCTACACATTTCCATTGTCTAGGGAGAAAGCTACAGGAACTGCGGCAAACAAACATGATATTTCTGTTTGTCTAGATGACATTTTATGCACTTGCCTTACGAAAAGACTTTGCTGTTCTCCAAAACTATTTTTACTGTGATTTTCTCGGTCCATTGCATACGAATTCCACAAGAGTTTGTCCGGATATGACTGGATGAAACCGGAAATATCCGGTGTTGTTTTGGCTAACTCAATCCGAAATATTTTGAAAGCCTCTCTGTTGGTGTTTTCTGGATTTTATCAACGGACTTTAGGTTTTTGAATGTTTTTTATTGGGGAACATTTTATTTTGAGCTTGGATACAGTAATTAGTTCCACAAGTAGACACCAGCTGAATATATTCGTATTTTCTAGGGAGAAAGCTAGAGGAACTGTGGCAAACAAACATGATATTTCTCTTTGTCTAGATGACATTTTATGCACTTGCCTTACGAAAAGACTTTGCTGTTCTCCAAAACCATTTTTACTGTGAATTTCTCTGTCCATTGCATACGAATTCCACACCACTTTGTCCGGATATGACTGGATGAAAACAGAAATATCCGGTGGTTTGGCTAACTCAATCCGAAATATTGTGAAAACCTCTGTGTTTGTGTTTTCTGGGTATTATCGATGGACTTTATTGTTTTGAATATTTTCATCAGGGAACATTTAATTTTGTACCGTTGAAATACTAATTGGTTCATCATGGGGACACCAGCTCTACACATTTCCATTGTCTAGGGAGAAAGCTACAGGAACTGCGGCAAACAAACATGATATTTCTGTTTGTCTAGATGACATTTTATGCACTTGCCTTACGAAAAGACTTTGCTGTTCTCCAAAACTATTTTTACTGTGATTTTCTCGGTCCATTGCATACGAATTCCACAAGAGTTTGTCCGGATATGACTGGATGAAACCGGAAATATCCGGTGTTGTTTTGGCTAACTCAATCCGAAATATTTTGAAAGCCTCTGTGTTGGTGTTTTCTGGATGTTATCAACGGACTTTAGGTTTTTGAATGTTTTTTATTGGGGAACATTTTATTTTGAGCTTGGATACAGTAATTCGTTCCACAAGGAGACACCAGCTGAACATATTCGTATTTTCTAGGGAGAAAGCTAGAGGAACTGTGCAAACAAACATGATATTTCTGTTTGTCTAGATGACATTTTATGCACTTGCCTTACGAAAAGACTTTGCTGTTCTCCAAAACCATTTTTACTGTGAATTTCTCTGTCCATTGCATACGAATTCCACACCACTTTGTCCGGATATGACTGGATGAAAACAGAAATATCCGGTGGTTTGGCTAACTCAATCCGAAATATTGTGAATGCCTCTGTGTTATTTTGTCTTCTGGATATTATCGATGGACTTTATTGTTTTGAATATTTTCATCAGGGAACATTTAATTTTGTACCGTTGAAACACTAATTGGATCATCATGGGGACACCAGCTCTACACATTCGTATTTTCTAGGGAGAAAGCTAGAGGAACTGCGGCAAACAAACATGATATTTCTGTTTGTCTAGATGACATTTTATGCACTTGCCTTACGAAAAGACTTTGCTGTTCTCCAAAACTATTTTTACTGTGATTTTCTCGGTCCATTGCATACGAATTCCACAAGAGTTTGTCCGGATATGACTGGATGAAACCGGAAATATCCGGTATTCTTTGGGCTAACACAATCCGAAATATTGTGAAAGCCTCTGTGTTGGTGTTTTCTGGATGTTATCAACGGACTTTAGGTTTTTGAATGTTTTTTATTGGGGAACATTTTATTTTGAGCTTGGATACAGTAATTCGTTCCACAAGGAGACACCAGCTGAACATATTCGTATTTTCTAGGGAGAAAGCTAGAGGAACTGTGGCAAACAAACATGATATTTCTGTTTGTCTAGATGACATTTTATGCACTTGCCTTACGAAAAGACTTTGCTGTTCTCCAAAACCATTTTTACTGTGAATTTCTCTGTCCATTGCATACGAATTCCACACCAGTTTGTCCGGATATGACTGGATGAAAACAGAAATATCCGGTGGTTTGCCTAACTCAATCCGAAATATTGTGAAAGCCTCTGTGTTTGTGTTTTCTGTGTATTATCGATGGACTTTATTGTTTTGAATATTTTCATCAGGGAACATTTAATTTTGTACCTTTGAAATACTAATTGGTTCATCATGGGGACACCAGCTCTACACATTTCCATTGTCTAGGGAGAAAGCTACAGGAACTGCGGCAAACAAACATGATATTTCTGTTTGTCTAGATGACATTTTATGCACTTGCCTTACGAAAAGACTTTGCTGTTCTCCAAAACTATTTTTACTGTGATTTTCTCGGTCCATTGCATACGAATTCCACAACAGTTTGTCCGGATATGACTGGATGAAACCGGAAATATCCGGTGTTGTTTTGGCTAACTCAATCCGAAATATTCTGAAAGCCTCTGTGTTGGTGTTTTCTGGATATTATCAACTGACTTTAGGTTTTTGCATGTTTTTTATTGGGGAACATTTTATTTTGAGCTTGGATACAGTAATTCGTTCCACAAGGAGACACCAGCTGAACATATTCGTATTTTCTAGGGAGAAAGCTAGAGGAACTGTGGCAAACAAACATGATATTTCTCTTTGTCTAGATGACATTTTATGCACTTGCCTTACGAAAAGACTTTGCTGTTCTCCAAAACCATTTTTACGGTGAATTTCTCTGTCCATTGCATACGAATTCCACACCACTTTGTCCGGATATGACTGGATGAAAACAGAAATATCCGGTGGTTTGGCTAACTCAATCCGAAATATTGTGAATGCCTCTGTGTTATTTTGTCTTCTGGATATTATCGATGGACTTTATTGTTTTGAATATTTTCATCAGGGAACATTTAATTTTGTACCGTTGAAACACTAATTGGTTCATCATGGGGACACCAGCTCTACACATTTCCATTGTCTAGGGAGAAAGCTAGAGGAACTGCGGCAAACAAACATGATATTTCTGTTTGTCTAGATGACATTTTATGCACTTGCCTTACGAAAAGACTTTGCTGTTCTCCAAAACTATTTTTACTGTGATTTTCTCCGTCCATTGCATACGAATTCCACAAGAGTTTGTCCGGATATGACTGGATGAAACCGGAAATATCCGGTATTCTTTGGGCTAACACAATCCGAAATATTGTGAAAGCCTCTGTGTTGGTGTTTTCTGGATGTTATCAACGGACTTTAGGTTTTTGAATGTTTTTTATTGGGGAACATTTTATTTTGAGCTTGGATACAGTAATTCGTTCCACAAGGAGACACCAGCTGAACATATTCGTATTTTCTAGGGAGAAAGCTAGAGGAACTGTGGCAAACAAACATGATATTTCTGTTTGTCTAGATGACATTTTATGCACTTGCCTTACGAAAAGACTTTGCTGTTCTCCAAAACCATTTTTACTGTGAATTTCTCTGTCCATTGCATACGAATTCCACACCAGTTTGTCCGGATATGACTGGATGAAAACAGAAATATCCGGTGGTTTGGCTAACTCAATCCGAAATATTGTGAATGCCTCTGTGTTATTTTGTCTTCTGGATATTATCGATGGGCTTTATTGATTTGAATATTTTCATCAGGGAACATTTAATTTTGTACCGTTGAAACACTAATTGGATCATCATGGGGACACCAGCTCTACACATTCGTATTTTCTAGGGAGAAAGCTAGAGGAACTGTGGCAAACAAACATGATATTTCTCTTTGTCTAGATGACATTTTATGCACTTGCCTTACGAAAAGACTTTGCTGTTCTCCAAAACCATTTTTACTGTGAATTTCTCTGTCCATTGCATACGAATTCCACACCAGTTTGTCCGGATATGACTGGATGAAAACAGAAATATCCGGTGGTTTGCCTAACTCAATCCGAAATATTGTGAAAGCCTCTGTGTTTGTGTTTTCTGTGTATTATCGATGGACTTTATTGTTTTGAATATTTTCATCAGGGAACATTTAATTTTGTACCTTTGAAATACTAATTGGTTCATCATGGGGACACCAGCTCTACACATTTCCATTGTCTAGGGAGAAAGCTACAGGAACTGCGGCAAACAAACATGATATTTCTGTTTGTCTAGATGACATTTTATGCACTTGCCTTACGAAAAGACTTTGCTGTTCTCCAAAACTATTTTTACTGTGATTTTCTCGGTCCATTGCATACGAATTCCACAAGAGTTTGTCCGGATATGACTGGATGAAACCGGAAATATCCGGTGTTGTTTTGGCTAACTCAATCCGAAATATTCTGAAAGCCTCTGTGTTGGTGTTTTCTGGATATTATCAACGGACTTTAGGTTTTTGCAGGTTTTTTATTGGGGAACATTTTATTTTGAGCTTGGATACAGTAATTCGTTCCACAAGGAGACACCAGCTGAACATATTCGTATTTTCTAGGGAGAAAGCTAGAGGAACTGTGGCAAACAAACATGATATTTCTCTTTGTCTAGATGACATTTTATGCACTTGCCTTACGAAAAGACTTTGCTGTTCTCCAAAACCATTTTTACGGTGAATTTCTCTGTCCATTGCATACGAATTCCACACCACTTTGTCCGGATATGACTGGATGAAAACAGAAATATCCGGTGGTTTGGCTAACTCAATCCGAAATATTGTGAATGCCTCTGTGTTATTTTGTCTTCTTGATATTATCGATGGACTTTATTGTTTTGAATATTTTCATCAGGGAACATTTAATTTTGTACCGTTGAAACACTAATTGGTTCATCATGGGGACACCAGCTCTACACATTTCCATTGTCTAGGGAGAAAGCTAGAGGAACTGTGGCAAACAAACATGATATTTCTGTTTGTCTAGATGACATTTTATGCACTTGCCTTACGAAAAGACTTTGCTGTTCTCCAAAACTATTTTTACTGTGATTTTCTCCGTCCATTGCATACGAATTCCACACCAGTTTGTCCGGATATGACTGGATGAAAACAGAAATATCCGGTGGTTTGGCTAACTCAATCCGAAATATTGTGAATGCCTCTGTGTTATTTTGTCTTCTGGATATTATCGATGGGCTTTATTGATTTGAATATTTTCATCAGGGAACATTTAATTTTGTACCGTTGAAACACTAATTGGATCATCATGGGGACACCAGCTCTACACATTCGTATTTTCTAGGGAGAAAGCTAGAGGAACTGTGGCAAACAAACATGATATTTCTGTTTGTCTAGATGACATTTTATGCACTTGCCTTACGAAAAGACTTTGCTGTTCTCCAAAACCATTTTTACTGTGAATTTCTCTGTCCATTGCATACGAATTCCACACCAGTTTGTCCGGATATGACTGGATGAAAACAGAAATATCCGGTGGTTTGCCTAACTCAATCCGAAATATTGTGAAAGCCTCTGTGTTTGTGTTTTCTGTGTATTATCGATGGACTTTATTGTTTTGAATATTTTCATCAGGGAACATTTAATTTTGTACCTTTGAAATACTAATTGGTTCATCATGGGGACACCAGCTCTACACATTTCCATTGTCTAGGGAGAAAGCTACAGGAACTGCGGCAAACAAACATGATATTTCTGTTTGTCTAGATGACATTTTATGCACTTGCCTTACGAAAAGACTTTGCTGTTCTCCAAAACTATTTTTACTGTGATTTTCTCGGTCCATTGCATACGAATTCCACAACAGTTTGTCCGGATATGACTGGATGAAACCGGAAATATCCGGTGTTGTTTTGGCTAACTCAATCCGAAATATTCTGAAAGCCTCTGTGTTGGTGTTTTCTGGATATTATCAACGGACTTTAGGTTTTTGCATGTTTTTTATTGGGGAACATTTTATTTTGAGCTTGGATACAGTAATTCGTTCCACAAGGAGACACCAGCTGAACATATTCGTATTTTCTAGGGAGAAAGCTAGAGGAACTGTGGCAAACAAACATGATATTTCTCTTTGTCTAGATGACATTTTATGCACTTGCCTTACGAAAAGACTTTGCTGTTCTCCAAAACCATTTTTACGGTGAATTTCTCTGTCCATTGCATACGAATTCCACACCAGTTTGTCCGGATATGACTGGATGAAAACAGAAATATCCGGTGGTTTGGCTAACTCAATCCGAAATATTGTGAATGCCTCTGTGTTATTTTGTCTTCTGGATATTATCGATGGAATTTATTGTTTTGAATATTTTCATCAGGGAACATTTAATTTTGTACCGTTGAAACACTAATTGCTTCATCATGGGGACACCAGCTCTACACATTTCCATTGTCTAGGGAGAAAGCTAGAGGAACTGCGGCAAACAAACATGATATTTCTGTTTGTCTAGATGACATTTTATGCACTTGCCTTACGAAAAGACTTTGCTGTTCTCCAAAACTATTTTTACTGTGATTTTCTCGGTCCATTGCATACGAATTCCACAAGAGTTTGTCCGGATATGACTGGATGAAACCGGAAATATCCGGTATTCTTTGGGCTAACACAATCCGAAATATTGTGAAAGCCTCTGTGTTGGTGTTTTCTGGATGTTATCAACGGACTTTAGGTTTTTGAATGTTTTTTATTGGGGAACATTTTATTTTGAGCTTGGATACAGTAATTCGTTCCACAAGGAGACACCAGCTGAACATATTCGTATTTTCTAGGGAGAAAGCTAGAGGAACTGTGGCAAACAAACATGATATTTCTGTTTGTCTAGATGACATTTTATGCACTTGCCTTACGAAAAGACTTTGCTGTTCTCCAAAACCATTTTTACTGTGAATTTCTCTGTCCATTGCATACGAATTCCACACCACTTTGTCCGGATATGACTGGATGAAAACAGAAATATCCGGTGGTTTGGCTAACTCAATCCGAAATATTGTGAATGCCTCTGTGTTATTTTGTCTTCTGGATATTATCGATGGGCTTTATTGATTTGAATATTTTCATCAGGGAACATTTAATTTTGTACCTTTGAAACACTAATTGGATCATCATGGGGACACCAGCTCTACACATTCGTATTTTCTAGGGAGAAAGCTAGAGGAACTGTGGCAAACAAACATGATATTTCTCTTTGTCTAGATGACATTTTATGCACTTGCCTTACGAAAAGACTTTGCTGTTCTCCAAAACCATTTTTACTGTGAATTTCTCTGTCCATTGCATACGAATTCCACACCAGTTTGTCCGGATATGACTGGATGAAAACAGAAATATCCGGTGGTTTGGCTAACTCAATCCGAAATATTGTGAAAGCCTCTGTGTTTGTGTTTTCTGGGTATTATCGATGGACTTTATTGTTTTGAATATTTTCATCAGGGAACATTTAATTTTGTACCTTTGAAATACTAATTGGTTCATCATGGGGACACCAGCTCTACACATTTCCATTGTCTAGGGAGAAAGCTACAGGAACTGCGGCAAACAAACATGATATTTCTGTTTGTCTAGATGACATTTTATGCACTTGCCTTACGAAAAGACTTTGCTGTTCTCCAAAACTATTTTTACTGTGATTTTCTCGGTCCATTGCATACGAATTCCACAAGAGTTTGTCCGGATATGACTGGATGAAACCGGAAATATCCGGTGTTGTTTTGGCTAACTCAATCCGAAATATTGTGAAAGCCTCTGTGTTGGTGTTTTCTGGATATTATCAACGGACTTTAGGTTTTTGAATGTTTTTTATTGGGGAACATTTTATTTTGAGCTTGGATACAGTAATTCGTTCCACAAGGAGACACCAGCTGAACATATTCGTATTTTCTAGGGAGAAAGCTAGAGGAACTGTGGCAAACAAACATGATATTTCTGTTTGTCTAGATGACATTTTATGCACTTGCCTTACAAAAAGACTTTGCTGTTCTCCAAAACCATTTTTACTGTGAATTTCTCTGTCCATTGCATACGAATTCCACACCACTTTGTCCGGATATGACTGGATGAAAACAGAAATATCCGGTGGTTTGGCTAACTTAATCCGAAATATTGTGAATGAATCTGTGTTATTTTGTCTTCTGGATATGATCGATGGACTTTATTGTTTTGAATATTTTCATCAGGGAACATTTAATTTTGTACCGTTGAAATACTAATTGGTTCATCATGGGGACACCAGCTCTACACATTTCCATTGTCTAGGGAGAAAGCTAGAGGAACTGTGGCAAACAAACATGATATTTCTGTTTGTCTAGATGACATTTTATGCACTTGCCTTACGAAAAGACTTTGCTGTTCTCCAAAACCATTTTTACTGTGAATTTCTCTGTCCATTGCATACGAATTCCACAAGAGTTTGTCCGGATATGACTGGATGAAAACAGAAATATCCGGTGTTGTTTTGGCTAACTCAATCCGAAATATTTTGAAAGCCTCTGTGTTGGTGTTTTCTGGATGTTATCAACGGACTTTAGGTTTTTGAATGTTTTTTATTGGGGAACATTTTATTTTGAGCTTGGATACAGTAATTCGTTCCACAAGGAGACACCAGCTGAACATATTCGTATTTTCTAGGGAGAAAGCTAGAGGAACTGTGGCAAACAAACATGATATTTCTGTTTGTCTAGATGACATTTTATGCACTTGCCTTACGAAAAGACTTTGCTGTTCTCCAAAACCATTTTTACTGTGAATTTCTCTGTCCATTGCATACGAATTCCACACCACTTTGTCCGGATATGACTGGATGAAAACAGAAATATCCGGTGGTTTGGCTAACTCAATCCGAAATATTGTGAATGCCTCTGTGTTATTTTGTCTTCTGGATATTATCGATGGGCTTTATTGATTTGAATATTTTCATCAGGGAACATTTAATTTTGTACCTTTGAAACACTAATTGGATCATCATGGGGACACCAGCTCTACACATTCGTATTTTCTAGGGAGAAAGCTAGAGGAACTGTGGCAAACAAACATGATATTTCTCTTTGTCTAGATGACATTTTATGCACTTGCCTTACGAAAAGACTTTGCTGTTCTCCAAAACCATTTTTACTGTGAATTTCTCTGTCCAGTGCATACGAATTCCACACCAGTTTGTCCGGATATGACTGGATGAAAACAGAAATATCCGGTGGTTTGGCTAACTCAATCCGAAATATTGTGAAAGCCTCTGTGTTTGTGTTTTCTGGGTATTATCGATGGACTTTATTGTTTTGAATATTTTCATCAGGGAACATTTAATTTTGTACCTTTGAAATACTAATTGGTTCATCATGGGGACACCAGCTCTACACATTTCCATTGTCTAGGGAGAAAGCTAGAGGAACTGCGGCAAACAAACATGATATTTCTGTTTGTCTAGATGACATTTTATGCACTTGCCTTACGAAAAGACTTTGCTGTTCTCCAAAACTATTTTTACTGTGATTTTCTCGGTCCATTGCATACGAATTCCACAAGAGTTTGTCCGGATATGACTGGATGAAACCGGAAATATCCGGTGTTGTTTTGGCTAACTCAATCCGAAATATTGTGAAAGCCTCTGTGTTGGTGTTTTCTGGATATTATCAACGGACTTTAGGTTTTTGAATGTTTTTTATTGGGGAACATTTTATTTTGAGCTTGGATACAGTAATTCGTTCCACAAGGAGACACCAGCTGAACATATTCGTATTTTCTAGGGAGAAAGCTAGAGGAACTGTGGCAAACAAACATGATATTTCTGTTTGTCTAGATGACATTTTATGCACTTGCCTTACAAAAAGACTTTGCTGTTCTCCAAAACCATTTTTACTGTGAATTTCTCTGTCCATTGCATACGAATTCCACACCACTTTGTCCGGATATGACTGGATGAAAACAGAAATATCCGGTGGTTTGGCTAACTCAATCCGAAATATTGTGAATGAATCTGTGTTATTTTGTCTTCTGGATATGATCGATGGACTTTATTGTTTTGAATATTTTCATCAGGGAACATTTAATTTTGTACCGTTGAAATACTAATTGGTTCATCATGGGGACACCAGCTCTACACATTTCCATTGTCTAGGGAGAAAGCTAGAGGAACTGTGGCAAACAAACATGATATTTCTGTTTGTCTAGATGACATTTTATGCACTTGCCTTACGAAAAGACTTTGCTGTTCTCCAAAACCATTTTTACTGTGAATTTCTCTGTCCATTGCATACGAATTCCACACCAGTTTGTCCGGATATGACTGGATGAAAACAGAAATATCCGGTGTTGTTTTGGCTAACTCAATCCGAAATATTTTGAAAGCCTCTGTGTTGGTGTTTTCTGGATGTTATCAACGGACTTTAGGTTTTTGAATGTTTTTTATTGGGGAACATTTTATTTTGAGCTTGGATACAGTAATTCGTTCCACAAGGAGACACCAGCTGAACATATTCGTATTTTCTAGGGAGAAAGCTAGAGGAACTGTGGCAAACAAACATGATATTTCTGTTTGTCTAGATGACATTTTATGCACTTGCCTTACGAAAAGACTTTGCTGTTCTCCAAAACCATTTTTACTGTGAATTTCTCTGTCCATTGAATACGAATTCCACACCAGTTTGTCCGGATATGACTGGATGAAAACAGAAATATCCGGTGGTTTGGCTAACTCAATCCGAAATATTGTGAAAGCCTCTGTGTTATTTTGTCTTCTGGATATTATCGATGGACTTTATTGTTTTGAATATTTTCATCAGGGAACATTTAATTTTGTACCGTTGAAACACTAATTGGATCATCATGGGGACACCAGCTCTACACATTTCCATTGTCTAGGGAGAAAGCTACAGGAACTGCGGCAAACAAACATGATATTTCTGTTTGTCTAGATGACATTTTATGCACTTGCCTTACGAAAAGACTTTGCTGTTCTCCAAAACTATTTTTACTGTGATTTTCTCGGTCCATTGCATACGAATTCCACAAGAGTTTGTCCGGATATGACTGGATGAAACCGGAAATATCCGGTGTTGTTTTGGCTAACTCAATCCGAAATATTTTGAAAGCCTCTGTGTTGGTGTTTTCTGGATATTATCAATGGACTTTAGGTTTTTGAATGTTTTTTTTGGGGAACATTTTATTTTGAGCTTGGATACAGTAATTCGTTCCACAAGGAGACACCAGCTGAACATATTCGAATTTTCTAGGGAGAAAGCTAGAGGAACTGTGGCAAACAAACATGATATTTCTGTTTGTCTAGATGACATTTTATGCACTTGCCTTACGAAAAGACTTTGCTGTTCTCCAAAACCATTTTTACTGTGAATTTCTCTGTCCATTGCATACGAATTCCACACCACTTTGTCCGGATATGACTGGATGAAAACAGAAATATCCGGTGGTTTGGCTAACTCAATCCGAAATATTGTGAAAGCCTCTGTGTTATTTTGTCTTCTGGATATTATCGATGGACTTTATTGTTTTGAATATTTTCATCAGGGAACATTTAATTTTGTACCGTTGAAACACTAATTGGATCATCATGGGGACACCAGCTCTACACATTTCCATTGTCTAGGGAGAAAGCTACAGGAACTGCGGCAAACAAACATGATATTTCTGTTTGTCTAGATGACATTTTATGCACTTGCCTTACGAAAAGACTTTGCTGTTCTCCAAAACTATTTTTACTGTGATTTTCTCGGTCCATTGCATACGAATTCCACAAGAGTTTGTCCGGATATGACTGGATGAAACCGGAAATATCCGGTGTTGTTTTGGCTAACTCAATCCGAAATATTCTGAAAGCCTCTGTGTTGGTGTTTTCTGGATATTATCAACGGACTTTAGGTTTTTGCAGGTTTTTTATTGGGGAACATTTTATTTTGAGCTTGGATACAGTAATTCGTTCCACAAGGAGACACCAGCTGAACATATTCGTATTTTCTAGGGAGAAAGCTAGAGGAACTGTGGCAAACAAACATGATATTTCTCTTTGTCTAGATGACATTTTATGCACTTGCCTTACGAAAAGACTTTGCTGTTCTCCAAAACCATTTTTACGGTGAATTTCTCTGTCCATTGCATACGAATTCCACACCACTTTGTCCGGATATGACTGGATGAAAACAGAAATATCCGGTGGTTTGGCTAACTCAATCCGAAATATTGTGAATGCCTCTGTGTTATTTTGTCTTCTTGATATTATCGATGGACTTTATTGTTTTGAATATTTTCATCAGGGAACATTTAATTTTGTACCGTTGAAACACTAATTGGTTCATCATGGGGACACCAGCTCTACACATTTCCATTGTCTAGGGAGAAAGCTAGAGGAACTGCGGCAAACAAACATGATATTTCTGTTTGTCTAGATGACATTTTATGCACTTGCCTTACGAAAAGACTTTGCTGTTCTCCAAAACTATTTTTACTGTGATTTTCTCCGTCCATTGCATACGAATTCCACACCAGTTTGTCCGGATATGACTGGATGAAAACAGAAATATCCGGTGGTTTGGCTAACTCAATCCGAAATATTGTGAATGCCTCTGTGTTATTTTGTCTTCTGGATATTATCGATGGGCTTTATTGATTTGAATATTTTCATCAGGGAACATTTAATTTTGTACCGTTGAAACACTAATTGGATCATCATGGGGACACCAGCTCTACACATTCGTATTTTCTAGGGAGAAAGCTAGAGGAACTGTGGCAAACAAACATGATATTTCTGTTTGTCTAGATGACATTTTATGCACTTGCCTTACGAAAAGACTTTGCTGTTCTCCAAAACCATTTTTACTGTGAATTTCTCTGTCCATTGCATACGAATTCCACACCAGTTTGTCCGGATATGACTGGATGAAAACAGAAATA
Organism: Lepus europaeus; assembly: GCF_033115175.1. NCBI lineage: Eukaryota > Metazoa > Chordata > Mammalia > Lagomorpha > Leporidae > Lepus > Lepus europaeus. The sequence continues at coordinate 425,484 of NW_026909428.1, read as the reverse complement.
TCCGGTGGTTTGCCTAACTCAATCCGAAATATTGTGAAAGCCTCTGTGTTTGTGTTTTCTGTGTATTATCGATGGACTTTATTGTTTTGAATATTTTCATCAGGGAACATTTAATTTTGTACCTTTGAAATACTAATTGGTTCATCATGGGGACACCAGCTCTACACATTTCCATTGTCTAGGGAGAAAGCTACAGGAACTGCGGCAAACAAACATGATATTTCTGTTTGTCTAGATGACATTTTATGCACTTGCCTTACGAAAAGACTTTGCTGTTCTCCAAAACTATTTTTACTGTGATTTTCTCGGTCCATTGCATACGAATTCCACAACAGTTTGTCCGGATATGACTGGATGAAACCGGAAATATCCGGTGTTGTTTTGGCTAACTCAATCCGAAATATTCTGAAAGCCTCTGTGTTGGTGTTTTCTGGATATTATCAACGGACTTTAGGTTTTTGCATGTTTTTTATTGGGGAACATTTTATTTTGAGCTTGGATACAGTAATTCGTTCCACAAGGAGACACCAGCTGAACATATTCGTATTTTCTAGGGAGAAAGCTAGAGGAACTGTGGCAAACAAACATGATATTTCTCTTTGTCTAGATGACATTTTATGCACTTGCCTTACGAAAAGACTTTGCTGTTCTCCAAAACCATTTTTACGGTGAATTTCTCTGTCCATTGCATACGAATTCCACACCACTTTGTCCGGATATGACTGGATGAAAACAGAAATATCCGGTGGTTTGGCTAACTCAATCCGAAATATTGTGAATGCCTCTGTGTTATTTTGTCTTCTGGATATTATCGATGGACTTTATTGTTTTGAATATTTTCATCAGGGAACATTTAATTTTGTACCGTTGAAACACTAATTGGTTCATCATGGGGACACCAGCTCTACACATTTCCATTGTCTAGGGAGAAAGCTAGAGGAACTGCGGCAAACAAACATGATATTTCTGTTTGTCTAGATGACATTTTATGCACTTGCCTTACGAAAAGACTTTGCTGTTCTCCAAAACTATTTTTACTGTGATTTTCTCCGTCCATTGCATACGAATTCCACAAGAGTTTGTCCGGATATGACTGGATGAAACCGGAAATATCCGGTATTCTTTGGGCTAACACAATCCGAAATATTGTGAAAGCCTCTGTGTTGGTGTTTTCTGGATGTTATCAACGGACTTTAGGTTTTTGAATGTTTTTTATTGGGGAACATTTTATTTTGAGCTTGGATACAGTAATTCGTTCCACAAGGAGACACCAGCTGAACATATTCGTATTTTCTAGGGAGAAAGCTAGAGGAACTGTGGCAAACAAACATGATATTTCTGTTTGTCTAGATGACATTTTATGCACTTGCCTTACGAAAAGACTTTGCTGTTCTCCAAAACCATTTTTACTGTGAATTTCTCTGTCCATTGCATACGAATTCCACACCAGTTTGTCCGGATATGACTGGATGAAAACAGAAATATCCGGTGGTTTGGCTAACTCAATCCGAAATATTGTGAATGCCTCTGTGTTATTTTGTCTTCTGGATATTATCGATGGGCTTTATTGATTTGAATATTTTCATCAGGGAACATTTAATTTTGTACCGTTGAAACACTAATTGGATCATCATGGGGACACCAGCTCTACACATTCGTATTTTCTAGGGAGAAAGCTAGAGGAACTGTGGCAAACAAACATGATATTTCTCTTTGTCTAGATGACATTTTATGCACTTGCCTTACGAAAAGACTTTGCTGTTCTCCAAAACCATTTTTACTGTGAATTTCTCTGTCCATTGCATACGAATTCCACACCAGTTTGTCCGGATATGACTGGATGAAAACAGAAATATCCAGTGGTTTGCCTAACTCAATCCGAAATATTGTGAAAGCCTCTGTGTTTGTGTTTTCTGGGTATTATCGATGGACTTTATTGTTTTGAATATTTTCATCAGGGAACATTTAATTTTGTACCTTTGAAATACTAATTGGTTCATCATGGGGACACCAGCTCTACACATTTCCATTGTCTAGGGAGAAAGCTACAGGAACTGCGGCAAACAAACATGATATTTCTGTTTGTCTAGATGACATTTTATGCACTTGCCTTACGAAAAGACTTTGCTGTTCTCCAAAACTATTTTTACTGTGATTTTCTCGGTCCATTGCATACGAATTCCACAAGAGTTTGTCCGGATATGACTGGATGAAACCGGAAATATCCGGTGTTGTTTTGGCTAACTCAATCCGAAATATTCTGAAAGCCTCTGTGTTGGTGTTTTCTGGATATTATCAACGGACTTTAGGTTTTTGCAGGTTTTTTATTGGGGAACATTTTATTTTGAGCTTGGATACAGTAATTCGTTCCACAAGGAGACACCAGCTGAACATATTCGTATTTTCTAGGGAGAAAGCTAGAGGAACTGTGGCAAACAAACATGATATTTCTCTTTGTCTAGATGACATTTTATGCACTTGCCTTACGAAAAGACTTTGCTGTTCTCCAAAACCATTTTTACGGTGAATTTCTCTGTCCATTGCATACGAATTCCACACCACTTTGTCCGGATATGACTGGATGAAAACAGAAATATCCGGTGGTTTGGCTAACTCAATCCGAAATATTGTGAATGCCTCTGTGTTATTTTGTCTTCTTGATATTATCGATGGACTTTATTGTTTTGAATATTTTCATCAGGGAACATTTAATTTTGTACCGTTGAAACACTAATTGGTTCATCATGGGGACACCAGCTCTACACATTTCCATTGTCTAGGGAGAAAGCTAGAGGAACTGTGGCAAACAAACATGATATTTCTGTTTGTCTAGATGACATTTTATGCACTTGCCTTACGAAAAGACTTTGCTGTTCTCCAAAACTATTTTTACTGTGATTTTCTCCGTCCATTGCATACGAATTCCACACCAGTTTGTCCGGATATGACTGGATGAAAACAGAAATATCCGGTGGTTTGGCTAACTCAATCCGAAATATTGTGAATGCCTCTGTGTTATTTTGTCTTCTGGATATTATCGATGGGCTTTATTGATTTGAATATTTTCATCAGGGAACATTTAATTTTGTACCGTTGAAACACTAATTGGATCATCATGGGGACACCAGCTCTACACATTCGTATTTTCTAGGGAGAAAGCTAGAGGAACTGTGGCAAACAAACATGATATTTCTGTTTGTCTAGATGACATTTTATGCACTTGCCTTACGAAAAGACTTTGCTGTTCTCCAAAACCATTTTTACTGTGAATTTCTCTGTCCATTGCATACGAATTCCACACCAGTTTGTCCGGATATGACTGGATGAAAACAGAAATATCCGGTGGTTTGCCTAACTCAATCCGAAATATTGTGAAAGCCTCTGTGTTTGTGTTTTCTGTGTATTATCGATGGACTTTATTGTTTTGAATATTTTCATCAGGGAACATTTAATTTTGTACCTTTGAAATACTAATTGGTTCATCATGGGGACACCAGCTCTACACATTTCCATTGTCTAGGGAGAAAGCTACAGGAACTGCGGCAAACAAACATGATATTTCTGTTTGTCTAGATGACATTTTATGCACTTGCCTTACGAAAAGACTTTGCTGTTCTCCAAAACTATTTTTACTGTGATTTTCTCGGTCCATTGCATACGAATTCCACAACAGTTTGTCCGGATATGACTGGATGAAACCGGAAATATCCGGTGTTGTTTTGGCTAACTCAATCCGAAATATTCTGAAAGCCTCTGTGTTGGTGTTTTCTGGATATTATCAACGGACTTTAGGTTTTTGCATGTTTTTTATTGGGGAACATTTTATTTTGAGCTTGGATACAGTAATTCGTTCCACAAGGAGACACCAGCTGAACATATTCGTATTTTCTAGGGAGAAAGCTAGAGGAACTGTGGCAAACAAACATGATATTTCTCTTTGTCTAGATGACATTTTATGCACTTGCCTTACGAAAAGACTTTGCTGTTCTCCAAAACCATTTTTACGGTGAATTTCTCTGTCCATTGCATACGAATTCCACACCACTTTGTCCGGATATGACTGGATGAAAACAGAAATATCCGGTGGTTTGGCTAACCCAATCCGAAATATTGTGAATGCCTCTGTGTTATTTTGTCTTCTGGATATTATCGATGGAATTTATTGTTTTGAATATTTTCATCAGGGAACATTTAATTTTGTACCGTTGAAACACTAATTGCTTCATCATGGGGACACCAGCTCTACACATTTCCATTGTCTAGGGAGAAAGCTAGAGGAACTGCGGCAAACAAACATGATATTTCTGTTTGTCTAGATGACATTTTATGCACTTGCCTTACGAAAAGACTTTGCTGTTCTCCAAAACTATTTTTACTGTGATTTTCTCCGTCCATTGCATACGAATTCCACAAGAGTTTGTCCGGATATGACTGGATGAAACCGGAAATATCCGGTGTTGTTTTGGCTAACTCAATCCGAAATATTCTGAAAGCCTCTGTGTTGGTGTTTTCTGGATATTATCAACGGACTTTAGGTTTTTGCAGGTTTTTTATTGGGGAACATTTTATTTTGAGCTTGGATACAGTAATTCGTTCCACAAGGAGACACCAGCTGAACATATTCGTATTTTCTAGGGAGAAAGCTAGAGGAACTGTGGCAAACAAACATGATATTTCTCTTTGTCTAGATGACATTTTATGCACTTGCCTTACGAAAAGACTTTGCTGTTCTCCAAAACCATTTTTACGGTGAATTTCTCTGTCCATTGCATACGAATTCCACACCACTTTGTCCGGATATGACTGGATGAAAACAGAAATATCCGGTGGTTTGGCTAACTCAATCCGAAATATTGTGAATGCCTCTGTGTTATTTTGTCTTCTTGATATTATCGATGGACTTTATTGTTTTGAATATTTTCATCAGGGAACATTTAATTTTGTACCGTTGAAACACTAATTGGTTCATCATGGGGACACCAGCTCTACACATTTCCATTGTCTAGGGAGAAAGCTAGAGGAACTGTGGCAAACAAACATGATATTTCTGTTTGTCTAGATGACATTTTATGCACTTGCCTTACGAAAAGACTTTGCTGTTCTCCAAAACTATTTTTACTGTGATTTTCTCCGTCCATTGCATACGAATTCCACACCAGTTTGTCCGGATATGACTGGATGAAAACAGAAATATCCGGTGGTTTGGCTAACTCAATCCGAAATATTGTGAATGCCTCTGTGTTATTTTGTCTTCTGGATATTATCGATGGGCTTTATTGATTTGAATATTTTCATCAGGGAACATTTAATTTTGTACCGTTGAAACACTAATTGGATCATCATGGGGACACCAGCTCTACACATTCGTATTTTCTAGGGAGAAAGCTAGAGGAACTGTGGCAAACAAACATGATATTTCTGTTTGTCTAGATGACATTTTATGCACTTGCCTTACGAAAAGACTTTGCTGTTCTCCAAAACCATTTTTACTGTGAATTTCTCTGTCCATTGCATACGAATTCCACACCAGTTTGTCCGGATATGACTGGATGAAAACAGAAATATCCGGTGGTTTGCCTAACTCAATCCGAAATATTGTGAAAGCCTCTGTGTTTGTGTTTTCTGTGTATTATCGATGGACTTTATTGTTTTGAATATTTTCATCAGGGAACATTTAATTTTGTACCTTTGAAATACTAATTGGTTCATCATGGGGACACCAGCTCTACACATTTCCATTGTCTAGGGAGAAAGCTACAGGAACTGCGGCAAACAAACATGATATTTCTGTTTGTCTAGATGACATTTTATGCACTTGCCTTACGAAAAGACTTTGCTGTTCTCCAAAACTATTTTTACTGTGATTTTCTCGGTCCATTGCATACGAATTCCACAACAGTTTGTCCGGATATGACTGGATGAAACCGGAAATATCCGGTGTTGTTTTGGCTAACTCAATCCGAAATATTCTGAAAGCCTCTGTGTTGGTGTTTTCTGGATATTATCAACGGACTTTAGGTTTTTGCATGTTTTTTATTGGGGAACATTTTATTTTGAGCTTGGATACAGTAATTCGTTCCACAAGGAGACACCAGCTGAACATATTCGTATTTTCTAGGGAGAAAGCTAGAGGAACTGTGGCAAACAAACATGATATTTCTCTTTGTCTAGATGACATTTTATGCACTTGCCTTACGAAAAGACTTTGCTGTTCTCCAAAACCATTTTTACGGTGAATTTCTCTGTCCATTGCATACGAATTCCACACCACTTTGTCCGGATATGACTGGATGAAAACAGAAATATCCGGTGGTTTGGCTAACCCAATCCGAAATATTGTGAATGCCTCTGTGTTATTTTGTCTTCTGGATATTATCGATGGAATTTATTGTTTTGAATATTTTCATCAGGGAACATTTAATTTTGTACCGTTGAAACACTAATTGCTTCATCATGGGGACACCAGCTCTACACATTTCCATTGTCTAGGGAGAAAGCTAGAGGAACTGCGGCAAACAAACATGATATTTCTGTTTGTCTAGATGACATTTTATGCACTTGCCTTACGAAAAGACTTTGCTGTTCTCCAAAACTATTTTTACTGTGATTTTCTCCGTCCATTGCATACGAATTCCACAAGAGTTTGTCCGGATATGACTGGATGAAACCGGAAATATCCGGTATTCTTTGGGCTAACACAATCCGAAATATTGTGAAAGCCTCTGTGTTGGTGTTTTCTGGATGTTATCAACGGACTTTAGGTTTTTGAATGTTTTTTATTGGGGAACATTTTATTTTGAGCTTGGATACAGTAATTCGTTCCACAAGGAGACACCAGCTGAACATATTCGTATTTTCTAGGGAGAAAGCTAGAGGAACTGTGGCAAACAAACATGATATTTCTGTTTGTCTAGATGACATTTTATGCACTTGCCTTACGAAAAGACTTTGCTGTTCTCCAAAACCATTTTTACTGTGAATTTCTCTGTCCATTGCATACGAATTCCACACCACTTTGTCCGGATATGACTGGATGAAAACAGAAATATCCGGTGGTTTGGCTAACTCAATCCGAAATATTGTGAATGCCTCTGTGTTATTTTGTCTTCTGGATATTATCGATGGGCTTTATTGATTTGAATATTTTCATCAGGGAACATTTAATTTTGTACCGTTGAAACACTAATTGGATCATCATGGGGACACCAGCTCTACACATTCGTATTTTCTAGGGAGAAAGCTAGAGGAACTGTGGCAAACAAACATGATATTTCTCTTTGTCTAGATGACATTTTATGCACTTGCCTTACGAAAAGACTTTGCTGTTCTCCAAAACCATTTTTACTGTGAATTTCTCTGTCCATTGCATACGAATTCCACACCAGTTTGTCCGGATATGACTGGATGAAAACAGAAATATCCGGTGGTTTGCCTAACTCAATCCGAAATATTGTGAAAGCCTCTGTGTTTGTGTTTTCTGGGTATTATCGATGGACTTTATTGTTTTGAATATTTTCATCAGGGAACATTTAATTTTGTACCTTTGAAATACTAATTGGTTCATCATGGGGACACCAGCTCTACACATTTCCATTGTCTAGGGAGAAAGCTACAGGAACTGCGGCAAACAAACATGATATTTCTGTTTGTCTAGATGACATTTTATGCACTTGCCTTACGAAAAGACTTTGCTGTTCTCCAAAACTATTTTTACTGTGATTTTCTCGGTCCATTGCATACGAATTCCACAAGAGTTTGTCCGGATATGACTGGATGAAACCGGAAATATCCGGTGTTGTTTTGGCTAACTCAATCCGAAATATTGTGAAAGCCTCTGTGTTGGTGTTTTCTGGATATTATCAACGGACTTTAGGTTTTTGAATGTTTTTTATTGGGGAACATTTTATTTTGAGCTTGGATACAGTAATTCGTTCCACAAGGAGACACCAGCTGAACATATTCGTATTTTCTAGGGAGAAAGCTAGAGGAACTGTGGCAAACAAACATGATATTTCTGTTTGTCTAGATGACATTTTATGCACTTGCCTTACAAAAAGACTTTGCTGTTCTCCAAAACCATTTTTACTGTGAATTTCTCTGTCCATTGCATACGAATTCCACACCACTTTGTCCGGATATGACTGGATGAAAACAGAAATATCCGGTGGTTTGGCTAACTTAATCCGAAATATTGTGAATGAATCTGTGTTATTTTGTCTTCTGGATATGATCGATGGACTTTATTGTTTTGAATATTTTCATCAGGGAACATTTAATTTTGTACCGTTGAAATACTAATTGGTTCATCATGGGGACACCAGCTCTACACATTTCCATTGTCTAGGGAGAAAGCTAGAGGAACTGTGGCAAACAAACATGATATTTCTGTTTGTCTAGATGACATTTTATGCACTTGCCTTACGAAAAGACTTTGCTGTTCTCCAAAACCATTTTTACTGTGAATTTCTCTGTCCATTGCATACGAATTCCACAAGAGTTTGTCCGGATATGACTGGATGAAAACAGAAATATCCGGTGTTGTTTTGGCTAACTCAATCCGAAATATTTTGAAAGCCTCTGTGTTGGTGTTTTCTGGATGTTATCAACGGACTTTAGGTTTTTGAATGTTTTTTATTGGGGAACATTTTATTTTGAGCTTGGATACAGTAATTCGTTCCACAAGGAGACACCAGCTGAACATATTCGTATTTTCTAGGGAGAAAGCTAGAGGAACTGTGGCAAACAAACATGATATTTCTGTTTGTCTAGATGACATTTTATGCACTTGCCTTACGAAAAGACTTTGCTGTTCTCCAAAACCATTTTTACTGTGAATTTCTCTGTCCATTGCATACGAATTCCACACCACTTTGTCCGGATATGACTGGATGAAAACAGAAATATCCGGTGGTTTGGCTAACTCAATCCGAAATATTGTGAATGCCTCTGTGTTATTTTGTCTTCTGGATATTATCGATGGGCTTTATTGATTTGAATATTTTCATCAGGGAACATTTAATTTTGTACCTTTGAAACACTAATTGGATCATCATGGGGACACCAGCTCTACACATTCGTATTTTCTAGGGAGAAAGCTAGAGGAACTGTGGCAAACAAACATGATATTTCTCTTTGTCTAGATGACATTTTATGCACTTGCCTTACGAAAAGACTTTGCTGTTCTCCAAAACCATTTTTACTGTGAATTTCTCTGTCCAGTGCATACGAATTCCACACCAGTTTGTCCGGATATGACTGGATGAAAACAGAAATATCCGGTGGTTTGGCTAACTCAATCCGAAATATTGTGAAAGCCTCTGTGTTTGTGTTTTCTGGGTATTATCGATGGACTTTATTGTTTTGAATATTTTCATCAGGGAACATTTAATTTTGTACCTTTGAAATACTAATTGGTTCATCATGGGGACACCAGCTCTACACATTTCCATTGTCTAGGGAGAAAGCTAGAGGAACTGCGGCAAACAAACATGATATTTCTGTTTGTCTAGATGACATTTTATGCACTTGCCTTACGAAAAGACTTTGCTGTTCTCCAAAACTATTTTTACTGTGATTTTCTCGGTCCATTGCATACGAATTCCACAAGAGTTTGTCCGGATATGACTGGATGAAACCGGAAATATCCGGTGTTGTTTTGGCTAACTCAATCCGAAATATTGTGAAAGCCTCTGTGTTGGTGTTTTCTGGATATTATCAACGGACTTTAGGTTTTTGAATGTTTTTTATTGGGGAACATTTTATTTTGAGCTTGGATACAGTAATTCGTTCCACAAGGAGACACCAGCTGAACATATTCGTATTTTCTAGGGAGAAAGCTAGAGGAACTGTGGCAAACAAACATGATATTTCTGTTTGTCTAGATGACATTTTATGCACTTGCCTTACAAAAAGACTTTGCTGTTCTCCAAAACCATTTTTACTGTGAATTTCTCTGTCCATTGCATACGAATTCCACACCACTTTGTCCGGATATGACTGGATGAAAACAGAAATATCCGGTGGTTTGGCTAACTCAATCCGAAATATTGTGAATGAATCTGTGTTATTTTGTCTTCTGGATATGATCGATGGACTTTATTGTTTTGAATATTTTCATCAGGGAACATTTAATTTTGTACCGTTGAAATACTAATTGGTTCATCATGGGGACACCAGCTCTACACATTTCCATTGTCTAGGGAGAAAGCTAGAGGAACTGTGGCAAACAAACATGATATTTCTGTTTGTCTAGATGACATTTTATGCACTTGCCTTACGAAAAGACTTTGCTGTTCTCCAAAACCATTTTTACTGTGAATTTCTCTGTCCATTGCATACGAATTCCACACCAGTTTGTCCGGATATGACTGGATGAAAACAGAAATATCCGGTGTTGTTTTGGCTAACTCAATCCGAAATATTTTGAAAGCCTCTGTGTTGGTGTTTTCTGGATGTTATCAACGGACTTTAGGTTTTTGAATGTTTTTTATTGGGGAACATTTTATTTTGAGCTTGGATACAGTAATTCGTTCCACAAGGAGACACCAGCTGAACATATTCGTATTTTCTAGGGAGAAAGCTAGAGGAACTGTGGCAAACAAACATGATATTTCTGTTTGTCTAGATGACATTTTATGCACTTGCCTTACGAAAAGACTTTGCTGTTCTCCAAAACCATTTTTACTGTGAATTTCTCTGTCCATTGAATACGAATTCCACACCAGTTTGTCCGGATATGACTGGATGAAAACAGAAATATCCGGTGGTTTGGCTAACTCAATCCGAAATATTGTGAAAGCCTCTGTGTTATTTTGTCTTCTGGATATTATCGATGGACTTTATTGTTTTGAATATTTTCATCAGGGAACATTTAATTTTGTACCGTTGAAACACTAATTGGATCATCATGGGGACACCAGCTCTACACATTTCCATTGTCTAGGGAGAAAGCTACAGGAACTGCGGCAAACAAACATGATATTTCTGTTTGTCTAGATGACATTTTATGCACTTGCCTTACGAAAAGACTTTGCTGTTCTCCAAAACTATTTTTACTGTGATTTTCTCGGTCCATTGCATACGAATTCCACAAGAGTTTGTCCGGATATGACTGGATGAAACCGGAAATATCCGGTGTTGTTTTGGCTAACTCAATCCGAAATATTTTGAAAGCCTCTGTGTTGGTGTTTTCTGGATATTATCAATGGACTTTAGGTTTTTGAATGTTTTTTTTGGGGAACATTTTATTTTGAGCTTGGATACAGTAATTCGTTCCACAAGGAGACACCAGCTGAACATATTCGAATTTTCTAGGGAGAAAGCTAGAGGAACTGTGGCAAACAAACATGATATTTCTGTTTGTCTAGATGACATTTTATGCACTTGCCTTACGAAAAGACTTTGCTGTTCTCCAAAACCATTTTTACTGTGAATTTCTCTGTCCATTGCATACGAATTCCACACCACTTTGTCCGGATATGACTGGATGAAAACAGAAATATCCGGTGGTTTGGCTAACTCAATCCGAAATATTGTGAAAGCCTCTGTGTTATTTTGTCTTCTGGATATTATCGATGGACTTTATTGTTTTGAATATTTTCATCAGGGAACATTTAATTTTGTACCGTTGAAACACTAATTGGATCATCATGGGGACACCAGCTCTACACATTTCCATTGTCTAGGGAGAAAGCTACAGGAACTGCGGCAAACAAACATGATATTTCTGTTTGTCTAGATGACATTTTATGCACTTGCCTTACGAAAAGACTTTGCTGTTCTCCAAAACTATTTTTACTGTGATTTTCTCCGTCCATTGCATACGAATTCCACAAGAGTTTGTCCGGATATGACTGGATGAAACCGGAAATATCCGGTGTTGTTTTGGCTAACTCAATCCGAAATATTTTGAAAGCCTCTGTGTTGGTGTTTTCTGGATATTATCAACGGACTTTAGGTTTTTGAATGTTTTTTATTGGGGAACATTTTATTTTGAGCTTGGATACAGTAATTCGTTCCACAAGGAGACACCAGCTGAACATATTCGTATTTTCTAGGGAGAAAGCTAGAGGAACTGTGGCAAACAAACATGATATTTCTGTTTGTCTAGATGACATTTTATGCACTTGCCTTACGAAAAGACTTTGCTGTTCTCCAAAACCATTTTTACTGTGAATTTCTCTGTCCATTGCATACGAATTCCACACCACTTTGTCCGGATATGACTGGATGAAAACAGAAATATCCGGTGGTTTGGCTAACTCAATCCGAAATATTGTGAATGCCTCTGTGTTATTTTGTCTTCTGGATATTATTGATGGACTTTATTGTTTTGAATATTTTCATCAGGGAACATTTAATTTTGTACCGTTGAAACACTAATTCGATCATCATGGGGACACCAGCTCTACACATTCGTATTTTCTAGGGAGAAACCTAGAGGAACTGAGGCAAACAAACATGATATTTCTGTTTGTATAGATGACATTTTATGCACTTGCCTTACGAAAAGACTTTGCTGTTCTCCAAAACTATTTTTACTGTGATTTTCTCGGTCCATTGCATACGAATTCCACAAGAGTTTGTCCGGATATGACTGGATGAAACCGGAAATATCCGGTATTCTTTTGGCTAACGCAATCCGAAATATTGTGAAAGCCTCTGTGTTGGTGTTTTCTGGATGTTATCAACGGACTTTAGGTTTTTGAATGTTTTTTATTGGGGAACATTTTATTTTGAGCTTGGATACAGTAATTCGTTCCACAAGGAGACACCAGCTGAACATATTCGTATTTTCTAGGGAGAAAGCTAGAGGAACTGTGGCAAACAAACATGATATTTCTGTTTGTCTAGATGACATTTTATGCACTTGCCTTACGAAAAGACTTTGCTGTTCTCCAAAACCATTTTTACTGTGAATTTCTCTGTGCATTGAATACGAATTCCGCACCAGTTTGTCCGGATATGAATGGATGAAAACAGAAATATCCGGTGGTTTGGCTAACTCAATCCGAAATATTGTGAAAACCTCTGTGTTTGTGTTTTCTGGGTATTATCGATGGACTTTATTGTTTTGAATATTTTCATCAGGGAACATTTAATTTTGTACCTTTGAAATACTAATTGGTTCATCATGGGGACACCAGCTCTACACATTTCCATTGTCTAGGGAGAAAGCTACAGGAACTGCGGCAAACAAACATGATATTTCTGTTTGTCTAGATGACATTTTATGCACTTGCCTTACGAAAAGACTTTGCTGTTCTCCAAAACTATTTTTACTGTGATTTTCTCGGTCCATTGCATACGAATTCCACAAGAGTTTGTCCGGATATGACTGGATGAAACCGGAAATATCCGGTGTTGTTTTGGCTAACTCAATCCGAAATATTTTGAAAGCCTCTGTGTTGGTGTTTTCTGGATATTATCAACAGACTTTAGGTTTTTGAATGTTTTTTATTGGGGAACATTTTATTTTGAGCTTGAATACAGTAATTCGTTCCACAAGGAGACACCAGCTGAACATATTCGTATTTTCTAGGGAGAAAGCTAGAGGAACTGTGGCAAACAAACATGATATTTCTGTTTGTCTAGATGACATTTTATGCACTTGCCTTACGAAAAGACTTTGCTGTTCTCCAAAACCATTTTTACTGTGAATTTCTCTGTCCATTGCATACGAATTCCACACCAGTTTGTCCGGATATGACTGGATGAAAACAGAAATATCCGGTGGTTTGTCTAACTCAATCCGAAATATTGTGAATGCCTCTGTGTTATTTTGTCTTCTGGATATTATCGATGGACTTTATTGTTTTGAATATTTTCATCAGGGAACATTTAATTTTATACCGTTGAAACACTAATTGGATCATCATGGGGACACCAGCTCTACACATTCGTATTTTCTAGGGAGAAACCTAGAGGAACTGCGGCAAACAAACATGATATTTCTGTTTGTATAGATGACATTTGATGCACTTGCCTAACGAAAAGTCTTTGCTTTTATCCAAAACCATTTGTACTGTGATTTTCTTGGTCCATTGCATACGAATTTCACACCAGTTTCTCCGATATGACTGGATGAAACCGGAAATATCCGGTTGATTTTTACCTAACTCAATCCCAGATATTGATACTGCCACTGTGTTTGTGTATTCCAGATATTATCCACAGACTTTATTGTTTTGAATGTTTTTTATCAGGGAACATTTAATTTTCTGCTTGGAAACACTAATTCTTTCCACATGGAGACACCAGCTCTACACATTCGTATTTTCTAGGGAGAAAGCTACAGGAACTGCGACAAACAAACATGATATTTCTGTTTGTATAGATGACATTTGATGCACTTGCCTACCGAAATGACTTTGCTTTTCTCCAAAACCATTTCTACTGTGATTTTCTCGGTCCATTGCATACGAATTCCACACCAGTTTCTCCGGATATGACTGGATGAAACCGGAAATATCCAGTTGATTTTTGCCTAACTCAATCCCAGATATTGTTACCGCCTCTGTGTTTGTTTATTCCTGATATTATCCACGGACTTTATTGTTTTGAATGTTTTTTTTTTTGGAAACATTTAATTCTCTGCTTGGAAACACTAATTGTTTCCACATGGAGACACCAGCTCTACACATTCATATTTTGTAGGAATAATGCTAGAGGAACAGCGGCAAACAAACATGATCTTTCTGTTTGTTTAGATGACATTTGATGCACTTGCCTAACGAAAAGACTTTGCTTTTCTCCAAAACCATTTCTATTGTGATTTTCTCGGTCCATTGCATACGAATTCCACACCAGTTTGTCCGGATATGACTGGATGAAACCGGAAATATCTGGTGTTGTTTTGGCTAACTCAACCCAGATATTGTTACCGCCTCTGTGTTTTTGTATTCCAGATATTATCCACAGAGTTTACTGTTTTCAATGTTTTTTTTTCAGGAAACACTTAATTTTCTGCTTGGAAACAATAATTCTTTCCACATGGAGACACCAGCTCTACACATTCATATTTTCTAGGAAGAAATCTAGAGGAACTGCGGCAAACAAACATGATATTTCTGTTTGTATAGATGACATTTGATGCACTTTCCTAATGAAAAGACTTTGCTTTTCTCCAAAACCATTTTTACTGTGATTTTCTGGTCCATTGCATATGAATTCAAGAACAGTTTGTCTGGATATGACTGGAGGAAAACGGAAATATACGGTTGATTTTTGGCTAACACAATCCCAAATATTTTTACCGCCTCTGTGTTTGTGTATGCCTGAGATTATCCACGGACTTTATTGTTTTGAATGTTTTTTTTTATCAGGGAACATTTAATTTTCTGCTTGGAAACACTAATTGGTTCCACATGGAGACACCAGCTCTACACATTCGTATTTTCTAGGGAGAAAGCTAGAGGAACTGCGGCAAACAAACATGATATTTCTGTTTATATAGATACATTGGATGCACTTGCCTAACGAAAAGACTTTGCTTTTCTCCAAAACCATTTCTACTGTGATTTTCTCGGTCCATTGCATACGAATTCCACACCAGTTTGTCCGGACATGAATGTAGGAAACCAGAAATATCCGGTTGTTTTTTAAGTAACTCAATCCTAAATATTGCTACAAACTCTGTGTTTATGTTTTCTGGATATTATCGATGGACTTATTGTTTTGAATGTTTTTACCAGGGAACATTTAATTTTGTACCATTGAAACACTAATTGGTTCCACATGGAGACTCCAGCTCTACACAATCGTATTTTCTAGGGAGAAAGCTAGAGGAACTGCGACAAACAAACATGATATTTCTGTTTGTATAGATGACATTTATGCTCTTCCGTAACGAAAAGACTTTGCTTTTCTTGAAACCATTTTAACTGTGATTTTCTCCTTCAATTGCATACGAATTCCACACCACTTTGTCAGTATATAACTGTATGAAACCGGAAATATCTGGTTTTGTTTTGGCTAACTCAATCGTAGATATTGCTACAGCCTCTGTGTTTGTTTTTTCTGGATATTTTCCACAGACTTTATTGTTTGGAATGTTTTTTTATCAGGGAACATTTATTTTAACTTGGATATAGTAATTGGTTCCACATGAGTAAACCAGCTCTATATATTCATATTTTCTAGGGAGAAAGCTAGAGGAACTGCGACAAACAAACATGATATTTCTGTTTGTATAGATGACATTGGATGCACTTGCCTAACGAAAAGACTGTGCTTTTCTCCAAAATCCTTTTTACTTTGATTTTCTCGGTCCATTGCTTACGAATTCCACACCAGTTTGTCCGGACATGAATGTAGGAAACCAGAAATATCCGGTTGTGATTTAGGTAACTCAATCCGAAATATTGCTACAGACTCTGTGTTTGTGTTTTCTGGATATTATCGATGGACTTATTGTTTTGAATGTTTTTATCAGGGAACATTTAATTTTGTACCATTGAAACACTAATTGTTTCCACATGGAGAAACCAGCTCTACACATTCGTATTTTCTAGGGAGAAAGCTAGAGGAACTGCGACAAACAAACATGATATTTCTGTTTGTATAGATGACATTTGATGCACTTTCCCATCGAAAAGACTTTCTTTTCTTAAAACCATTTTAACTGTGATTTTCTCGGTCCATTGCATACGAATTCCACACCACTTTGTCCGTATAAAACTGGATGAAACCGGAAATATCTGGTTTTGTTTTGGCTAACTCAATCGCAGGTATTGCTATAGCCTCTGTGTTTGTTTTTTCTGGATATTATCCACAGACATTATGGTTTGGAATGTTTTTTATCGGGGAACATTTATTTTTAGCTTGGATATAGTAACTGGTTCTATATGAGGACACCAGCTCTACATATTCATATTTTCTAGGGAGAAAGCTAGAGGAATTGCGACAAACAAACATGATATTTCTGTTTGTATAGATGACATTTGATGCACTTGCCTAACGAAAAGACTTTGCTTTTCTCCAAAACCATTTGTACTGTGATTTTCTCGGTCCATTGCATACGAATTCCACACCAGTTTCTCCGGATATGACTGGATGAAACCGGAAATATCTGGTTTAGTTTTGGCTAACTCAATCCCAGATATTGTTACCACCTCTGTGTTTGTGTATTCCAGATATTATCCACAGATTTATTGTTTTGAATGTTTTTTATCAGGGAACATTTAATTTTCTGCTTGGAAACACTAATTGGTTCCACATGGAGACACCAGCTCTACACATTCGTATTTTCTAGAAAGAAAGCTAGAGGAACTGCGGCAAACAAACTTGATATTTCTGTTTGTATAGATGACATTTGATGCACTTGCCTAACCAAAAGACTTTGCTTTTCTCCAAAACGATTTTTACTGTTATTTTCTCGGTCCATTGCATACGAATTCCACAACAGTTTCTCCAGATATGACTGGATGAAAGCGGAAATATCCGGTTGATTTTTACCTAACTCAATCCGAGATAGTGTTACCGCCTCTGTGTTTGTGCATTCCTGATATTATCCATGGACTTTATTGTTTTGAATGTTTTTTTTTTCAGGAAACATTTAATTTTCTGCTTGGAAACACTAATTGGTTCCACATGGTGACACCAGCTCTACACATTCAAATTTTCTAGGAAGAAAGCTAGAGGAACTGCGGCAAACAAACATGATATTTCTGTTTCTATAGATGACATTTGATGCACTTGCCTAACGAAAATACTTTGCTTTTCTCCAAAACCATTTGTACTGTGATTTTCTCGGTCCATTGCATACGAATTCCACACCAGTGTTTCTGGATATGACTGGATGAAACTAGAAATATCTGGTTTTGTTTTGGCTAACTCAATCCCAGATATTGTTACCGCTTCTGTGTTTGTGTATTCCAGATATTATCCACAGACTTTATTGTTTTGAATGTTTTTTTATCAGGGAACATTTAATTTTCTGCTTGTAAACACTAATTGGTTCCACATGGAAACAAGAGCTCTACACATTCGTATTTTCTAGGGACAAAGCTAGAGGAAAGGCGGCAAACAAACAGGATCTTTCTGTTTGTATAGATGACATTTGATGCACTTGCCTAACGAAAAGACTTTGCTTTTCTCCAAAACCATTTTTACTGTGATTTTCTGGTCCATTGCATACGAATTCCACACCAGTTTGTCCGGATATGATTGGATGAAACCGGTAATATGCGGTTGATTTTTACCTAACTCAATCGCAGATATTGTTACCGCCTCTGTGTTTGTGTGTTCCTGATATTATCCACGGACTTTATTGTTTTGAATGTTTTTTTTCAGGAAACATTTAATTTTCTGCTTGGAAACACTAATTGGTTCCACATGGAGACACCAGCTCTACACATTCGTATTTTCTAGGAAGAAAGCTAGAGGAACTGCGGCAAACAAACATGATCTTTCTGTTTGTATAGATGACATTTGATGCACTTGCCTAACGAAAAGACTTTGCTTTTCTCCAAAACCATTTGTACTGTGATTTTCTGGTCCATTGCATATGAATTCCACACCAGTTTGTCCGGATATGACTGTAGGAAACCAGAAATATCCGGTTGTGTTTTGGGTAACTCAATCCGAAATATTGCTACAGACTCTGTGTTTGTGTTTTCTGGATATTATCGATGGACTTATTGTTTTGAATGTTTTTATCAGGGAACATTTAATTTTCTGCTTGGAAACACTAATTGGTTCCACATGGAGACACCAGCTCTACACATTCGTATTTTCTAGGAAGAAAGCTAGAGGAACTGCGGCAAACAAACATGATCTTTCTGTTTGTATAGATGACATTTGATGCACTTGCCTAACGAAAAGACTTTGCTTTTCTTGAAACCATTTTTCTGTGATTTTATCAGTCCATTGCATACGAATTCCACACCTCTTTGTCCGTATATAACTGGATGAAACCGGAAATATCTGGTTTGGTTTTGGCTATCTCAATCCCAGATATTGTTACCGCCTCTGTGTTTGTGTATTCCTGATATTATCCACGGACTTTATTGTTTTGAATGTTTTTTTTTTTGGAAACATTTAATTCTCTGCTTGGAAACACTAATTGTTTCCACATGGAGACACCAGCTCTACACATTCATATTTTCTAGGAATAATGCTAGAGGAACAGCGGCAAACAAACATGATCTTTCTGTTTGTTTATATGACATTTGATGCACTTGCCTAACGAAAAGACTGTGCTTTTCTCCAAAACCATTTCTATTGTGATTTTCTCGGTCCATTGCATACGAATTCCACACCAGTTTGTCCGGATATGACTGGATGAAACCGGAAATATCTGGTGTTGTTTTGGCTAACTCAACCCAGATATTGTTACCGCCTCTGTGTTTTTGTATTCCAGATATTATCCACAGAGTTTACTGTTTTCAATGTTTTTTTTTTCAGGAAACACTTAATTTTCTGCTTGGAAACAATAATTCTTTCCACATGGAGACACCAGCTCTACACATTCATATTTTCTAGGAAGAAATCTAGAGGAACTGCGGCAAACAAACATGATATTTCTGTTTGTATAGATGACATTTGATGCACTTGCCTAATGAAAAGACTTTGCTTTTCTCCAAAACCATTTTTACTGTGATTTTCTGGTCCATTGCATATGAATTTAAGAACAGTTTGTCTGGATATGACTGGAGGAAAACGGAAATATACGGTTGATTTTTGGCTAACACAATCCCAAATATTTTTACCGCCTCTGTGTTTGTGTATGCCTGAGATTATCCACGGACTTTATTGTTTTGAATGTTTTTTTTTATCAGGGAACATTTAATTTTCTGCTTGGAAACACTAATTGGTTCCACATGGAGACACCAGCTCTACACATTCGTATTTTCTAGGGAGAAAGCTAGAGGAACTGCGGCAAACAAACATGATATTTCTGTTTATATAGATACATTGGATGCACTTGCCTAACGAAAAGACTTTGCTTTTCTCCAAAACCATTTCTACTGTGATTTTCTCGGTCCATTGCATACGAATTCCACACCAGTTTGTCCGGACATGAATGTAGGAAACCAGAAATATCCGGTTGTTTTTTAAGTAACTCAATCCTAAATATTGCTACAAACTCTGTGTTTATGTTTTCTGGATATTATCGATGGACTTATTGTTTTGAATGTTTTTACCAGGGAACATTTAATTTTGTACCATTGAAACACTAATTGGTTCCACATGGAGACTCCAGCTCTACACAATCGTATTTTCTAGGGAGAAAGCTAGAGGAACTGCGACAAACAAACATGATATTTCTGTTTGTATAGATGACATTTATGCTCTTCCGTAACGAAAAGACTTTGCTTTTCTTGAAACCATTTTAACTGTGATTTTCTCCTTCAATTGCATACGAATTCCACACCACTTTGTCAGTATATAACTGTATGAAACCGGAAATATCTGGTTTTGTTTTGGCTAACTCAATCGTAGATATTGCTACAGCCTCTGTGTTTGTTTTTTCTGGATATTTTCCACAGACTTTATTGTTTGGAATGTTTTTTTATCAGGGAACATTTATTTTAACTTGGATATAGTAATTGGTTCCACATGAGTAAACCAGCTCTATATATTCATATTTTCTAGGGAGAAAGCTAGAGGAACTGCGACAAACAAACATGATATTTCTGTTTGTATAGATGACATTGGATGCACTTGCCTAAAGAAAAGACTGTGCTTTTCTCCAAAATCCTTTTTACTTTGATTTTCTCGGTCCATTGCTTACGAATTCCACACCAGTTTGTCCGGACATGAATGTAGGAAACCAGAAATATCCGGTTGTGATTTAGGTAACTCAATCCGAAATATTGCTACAGACTCTGTGTTTGTGTTTTCTGGATATTATCGATGGACTTATTGTTTTGAATGTTTTTATCAGGGAACATTTAATTTTGTACCATTGAAACACTAATTGTTTCCACATGGAGAAACCAGCTCTACACATTCGTATTTTCTAGGGAGAAAGCTAGAGGAACTGCGACAAACAAACATGATATTTCTGTTTGTATAGATGACATTTGATGCACTTTCCCATCGAAAAGACTTTCTTTTCTTAAAACCATTTTAACTGTGATTTTCTCGGTCCATTGCATACGAATTCCACACCACTTTGTCCGTATAAAACTGGATGAAACCAGAAATATCTGGTTTTGTTTTGGCTAACTCAATCGCAGATATTGCTATAGCCTCTGTGTTTGTTTTTTCTGGATATTATCCACAGACATTATGGTTTGGAATGTTTTTTATCGGGGAACATTTATTTTTAGCTTGGATATAGTAACTGGTTCTATATGAGGACACCAGCTCTACATATTCATATTTTCTAGGGAGAAAGCTAGAGGAATTGCGACAAACAAACATGATATTTCTGTTTGTATAGATGACATTTGATGCACTTGCCTAACGAAAAGACTTTGCTTTTCTCCAAAACCATTTCTACTGTGATTTTCTCGGTCCATTGCATACGAATTCCACACCAGTTTCTCCGGATATGACTGGATGAAACCGGAAATATCTGGTTTAGTTTTGGCTAACTCAATCCCAGATATTGTTACCACCTCTGTGTTTGTGTATTCCAGATATTATCCACAGATTTATTGTTTTGAATGTTTTTTATCAGGGAACATTTAATTTTCTGCTTGGAAACACTAATTGGTTCCACATGGAGACACCAGCTCTAAACATTCGTATTTTCTAGAAAGAAAGCTAGAGGAACTGCGGCAAACAAACTTGATATTTCTGTTTGTATAGATGACATTTGATGCACTTGCCTAACCAAAAGACTTTGCTTTTCTCCAAAACGATTTTTACTGTTATTTTCTCGGTCCATTGCATACGAATTCCACAACAGTTTCTCCAGATATGACTGGATGAAACTGCAAATATCCGGTTGATTTTTACCTAACTCAATCCGAGATAGTGTTACCGCCTCTGTGTTTGTGCATTCCTGATATTATCCACGGACTTTATTGTTTTGAATGTTTTTTTCAGGAAACATTTAATTTTCTGCTTGGAAACACTAATTGGTTCCACATGGAGACACCAGCTCTACACATTCAAATTTTCTAGGAAGAAAGCTAGAGGAACTGCGGCAAACAAACATGATATTTCTGTTTCTATAGATGACATTTGATGCACTTGCCTAACGAAAATACTTTGCTTTTCTCCAAAACCATTTGTACTGTGATTTTCTCGGTCCATTGCATACGAATTCCACACCAGTGTTTCTGGATATGACTGGATGAAACTAGAAATATCTGGTTTTGTTTTGGCTAACTCAATCCCAGATATTGTTACCGCTTCTGTGTTTGTGTATTCCAGATATTATCCACAGACTTTATTGTTTTGAATGTTTTTTTATCAGGGAACATTTAATTTTCTGCTTGTAAACACTAATTGGTTCCACATGGAAACACCAGCTCTACACATTCGTATTTTCTAGGGACAAAGCTAGAGGAAAGGCGGCAAACAAACAGGATCTTTCTGTTTGTATAGATGACATTTGATGCACTTGCCTAACGAAAAGACTTTGCTTTTCTCCAAAACCATTTTTACTGTGATTTTCTGGTCCATTGCATACGAATTCCACACCAGTTTGTCCGGATATGATTGGATGAAACCGGTAATATGCGGTTGATTTTTACCTAACTCAATCGCAGATATTGTTACCGCCTCTGTGTTTGTGTGTTCCTGATATTATCCACGGACTTTATTGTTTTGAATGTTTTTTTTCAGGAAACATTTAATTTTCTGCTTGGAAACACTAATTGGTTCCACATGGAGACACCAGCTCTACACATTCGTATTTTCTAGGAAGAAAGCTAGAGGAACTGCGGCAAACAAACATGATCTTTCTGTTTGTATAGATGACATTTGATGCACTTGCCTAACGAAAAGACTTTGCTTTTCTCCAAAACCATTTGTACTGTGATTTTCTGGTCCATTGCATATGAATTCCACACCAGTTTGTCCGGATATGACTGTAGGAAACCAGAAATATCCGGTTGTGTTTTGGGTAACTCAATCCGAAATATTGCTACAGACTCTGTGTTTGTGTTTTCTGGATATTATCGATGGACTTATTGTTTTGAATGTTTTTATCAGGGAACATTTAATTTTCTGCTTGGAAACACTAATTGGTTCCACATGGAGACACCAGCTCTACACATTCGTATTTTCTAGGGAGAAAGCTAGAGGAACTGCGGCAAACAAACATGATATTTCTGTTTGTATAGATGACATTTGATGCACTTGCCTAACGAAAAGACTTTGCTTTTCTCCAAAACCGTTTTTAATGTGATTTTCTGGTCCATTGCATACGAATTCCACACCAGTTTGTCCGGATATGACTGGATGAAACCGGAAATATCTGGTTGATTTGTGCCTAACTCAATCCCAGATATTGTTACAGCCTCTGTGTTTGTTTATTCCTGATATTATCCATGGACTTTATTGTTTTGAATGTTTTTTTTCAGGAAACATTTAATTTTCTGCTTGGAAACACTAATTGTTTTCACATGGAGACACCAGCTCTACACATTCGTATTTTCTAGGGAGAAAGCTAGAGGAACTGCGACAAACAAACATGATCTTTCTGTTTGTATAGATGACATTTGATGCACTTGCCTAATGAAAAGACTTTGCTTTTCTCCAAAACGATTTTTACTGTTATTTTCTCGGTCCATTGCATACGAATTCCACACCAGTTTCTCTAGAAATGAGTGGATGAAAACGGAAATATCCGGTTGATTTTTGCCTAACTCAATCCCAGATATTGTTACCGCCTCTGTGTTTGTTTATTCCTGATATTATCCACAGACTTTATTGTTTTCAATGTTTTTACCAGGGAACATTTAATTTTCTGCTTGGAAACACTAATTGGTTCCACATGGAGACACCAGCTCTACACATTCGTATTTTCTAGGGAGAAACCTAGAGGAACTGCGGCAAACAAACATGATATTTCTGTTTGTATAGATGACATCTGATGCACTTGCCTAACGAAAAGACTTTGCCTTTCTCCAAAACCATTTGTACTGTGATTTTCTCGGTCCGTTGCATACGAATTCCAGACCAGTTTCTCCGATATGACTGG
Source organism: Lepus europaeus (assembly GCF_033115175.1). Taxonomy (NCBI): domain Eukaryota; kingdom Metazoa; phylum Chordata; class Mammalia; order Lagomorpha; family Leporidae; genus Lepus; species Lepus europaeus. The sequence continues at coordinate 401,381 of NW_026909428.1, read as the reverse complement.
ATGAAACCGGAAATATCCGGTTGATTTTTACCTAACTCAATCCCAGATATTGATACTGCCTCTGTGTTTGTGTATTCCAGATATTATCCACAGACTTTATTGTTTTGAATGTTTTTTATCAGGGAACATGTAATTTTCTGCTTGGAAACACTAATTGGTTCCACATGGAGACACCAGCTGTACACATTCGTATTTTCTAGGGAGAAAGCTACAGGAACTGCGGCAAACAAACATGATTTTTCTGTTTGTATAGATGACATTTGATGCACTTGCCTACCGAAAAGACTTTGCTTTTCTCCAAAACCATTTCTACTGTGATTTTCTCGGTCCATTGCATGCGAATTCCACACCAGTTTCTCCGGATATGACTGGATGAAACCGGAAATATCCAGTTGATTTTTGCCTAACTCAATCCCAGATATTGTTACCGCCTCTGTGTTTGTTTATTCCTGATATTATCCACGGACTTTATTGTTTTGAATGTTTTTTTTTTGGAAACATTTAATTCTCTGCTTGGAAACACTAATTGTTTCCACATGGAGACACCAGCTCTACACATTCATATTTTCTAGGAATAATGCTAGAGGAACTGCGGCAAACAAACATGATATTTCTGTTTGTATAGATGACATTTGATGCACTTGCCTAACGAAAAGACTTTGCTTTTCTCCAAAACCGTTTTTACTGTGATTTTCTGGTCCATTGCATACGAATTCCACACCAGTTTGTCCGGATATGACTGGGTGAAACCGGAAATATCTGGTTGATTTTTGCCTAACTCAATCCCAGATATTGTTACCGCCTCTGTGTTTGTTTATTCCTGATATTATCCACGGACTTTATTGATTTGAATGTTTTTTTTCAGGAAACATTTAATTTTCTGCTTGGAAACACTAATTGTTTCCACATGGAGACACCAGCTCTACACATTCGTATTTTGTAGTACGAAAGCTAGAGGAACTGCGGCAAACAAACATGATTTTTCTGTTTGTATAGATGACATTTGATGCACTTGCCTAATGAAAAGACTTTGCTTTTCTCCAAAACGATTTTTACTGTTATTTTCCCGGTCCATTGCATACCAATCCCAAACCAGTTTCTCCAGAAATGAGTGGATGAAAACGGAAATATCCGGTTGATTTTTGCCTAACTCAATCCCAGATATTGTTACCGCCTCTGTGTTTGTTTATTCCTGATATTATCCACGGACTTTATTGTTTTGAATGTTTTTTTTTTTGGAAACATTTAATTCTCTGCTTGGAAACACTAATTGTTTCCACATGGAGACACCAGCTCTACACATTCATATTTTCTAGGAATAATGCTAGAGGAACAGCGGCAAACAAACATGATCTTTCTGTTTGTATAGATGACATTTGATGCACTTGCCTACCGAAAAGACTTTGCTTTTATCCAAAACCATTTTTACTGTGATTTTCTCGGTCCATTGCATACGAATTCCACACCAGTTTGTCCGGATATGACTGTAGGAAACCAGAAATATCCGGTTGTGTTTTGGGTAACTCAATCCGAAATATTGCTACAGACTCTGTGTTTGTGTTTTCTGGATATTATCGATGGACTTATTGTTTTGAATGTTTTTATCAGGGAACATTTAATTTTCTGCTTGGAAACACTAATTGTTTCCACATGGAGACACCAGCTCTACACATTCGTATTTTCTAGTACGAAAGCTAGAGGAACTGCGGCAAACAAACATGATCTTTCAGTTTGTATAGATGACATTTGATGCACTTGCCTAACGGAAAGACTTTGCTTTTCTCCAAAACCATTTGTACTGTGATTTTCTCGGTCCATTGCATACGAATTTCACACCAGTTTCTCCGGATATGACTGGATGAAACCGGAAATATCCAGTTTTGTTTTGGCTAACTCAATCCCAGATATTGTTACTGCCTCTGTGTTTGTTTATTCCAGATATTATCCACAGACTTTATTGTTTTGAATGTTATTTATCAGGGAACATTTAATTTTCTGCTTGGAAACACTAATTGGTTCCACATGGAGACACCAGCTCTACACATTCGTATTTTCTAGGGAGAAAGCTAGAGGAACTGCGGCAAACAAACATGATCTTTCTGTTTGTATAGATGACATTTGATGCACTTGCCTAACGAAAAGACTTTGCCTTTCTCCAAAACCATTTGTACTGTGATTTTCTCGGTCCGTTGCATACGAATTCCAGACCAGTTTCTCCGAAATGACTGGATGAAACCGGAAATATCCGGTTGATTTTTACCTAACTCAATCCCAGATATTGATACTGCCTCTGTGTTTGTGTATTCCAGATATTATCCACAGACTTTATTGTTTTGAATGTTTTTTATCAGGGAACATTTAATTTTCTGCTTGGAAACACTAATTCTTTCCACATGGAGACACCAGCTCTACACATTCGTATTTTCTAGGGAGAAAGCTACAGGAACTGCGACAAACAAACATGATATTTCTGTTTGTATAGATGACATTTGATGCACTTGCCTAACGAAAAGACTTTGCTTTTCTCCAAAACCATTTCTACTGTGATTTTCTCGGTCCATTGCATACGAATTCCACACCAGTTTGTCCGGATATGGCTGGATGAAACCGGAAATATCCAGTTGATTTTTGCCTAACTCAATCCCAGATATTGTTACCGCCTCTGTGTTTGTTTATTCCTGATATTATCCACGGACTTTATTGTTTTGAATGTTTTTTTTTGGAAACATTTAATTCTCTGCTTGGAAACACTAATTGTTTCCACATGGAGACACCAGCTCTACACATTCATATTTTCTAGGAATAATGCTAGAGGAACAGCGGCAAACAAACATGATCTTTCTGTTTGTATAGATGACATTTGATGCACTTGCCTAACGAAAAGACTTTGCTTTTCTCCAAAACCATTTGTACTCGATTTTCTCGGTCCATTGCATACGAATTCCACACCAGTTTGTCCGGATATGACTGTAGGAAACCAGTAATATCCGGTTGTGTTTTGGGTAACTCAATCCGAAATATTGCTACAGACTCTGTGTTTGTGTTTTCTGGATATTATCGATGGACTTATTGTTTTGAATGTTTTTATCAGGGAACATTTAATTTTCTGCTTGGAAACACTAATTGGTTCCACATGGAGACACCAGCTCTACACATTCGTATTTTCTAGTACGAAAGCTAGAGGAACTGCGGCAAACAAACATGATATTTCTGTTTGTATAGATGACATTTGATGCACTTGCCTAACGAAAAGACTTTGCTTTTCTCCAAAACCATTTGTAATGTGATTTTCTTGGTCCATTGCATACGAATTCCACACCAGTTTGTCCGGATATGACTGGATGAAACCGGAAATATCCAGTTTTGTTTTGGCTAACTCAATCCCAGATATTGTTACTGCCTCTGTGTTTGTTTATTCCAGATATTATCCACAGACTTTATTGTTTTGAATGTTATTTATCAGGGAACATTTAATTTTCTGCTTGGAAACACTAATTCGTTCCACATGGAGACACCAGCTCTACACATTTAAATTTTCTAGGAAGAAAGCTAGAGGAACTGCGGCAAACAAACATGATCTTTCTGTTTGTATAGATGACATTTGATGCACTTGCCTAACGAAAAGACTTTGCTTTTCTCCAAAACCGTTTTTACTGTGATTTTCTGGTCCATTGCATACGAATTCCACACCAGTTTGTCCGGATATGACTGGATGAAACCGGAAATATCTGGTTGATTTTTGCCTAACTCAATCCCAGATATTGTTACCGCCTCTGTGTTTGTTTATTCCTGATATTATCCACGGACTTTATTGATTTGAATGTTTTTTTTCAGGAAACATTTAATTTTCTGCTTGGAAACACTAATTGGTTCCACATGGAGACACCAGCTCTACACATTCGTATTTTCTAGGAAGAAAGCTAGAGGAACTGCGGCAAACAAACATGATTTTTCTGTTTGTATAGATGACATTTGATGCACTTGCCTAATGAAAAGACTTTGCTTTTCTCCAAAACGATTTTTACTGTTATTTTCCCGGTCCATTGCATACCAATCCCAATCCAGTTTTTCCAGAAATGAGTGGATGAAAACGGAAATATCCGGTTGATTTTTGCCTAACTCAATCCCAGATATTGTTACCGCCTCTGTGTTTGTTTATTCCTGATATTATCCACGGACTTTATTGTTTTGAATGTTTTTTTTTTGGAAACATTTAATTCTCTGCTTGGAAACACTAATTGTTTCCACATGGAGACACCAGCTCTACACATTCATATTTTCTAGGAATAATGCTAGAGGAACAGCGGCAAACAAACATGATCTTTCTGTTTGTATAGATGACATTTGATGCACTTGCCTACCGAAAAGACTTTGCTTTTATCCAAAACCATTTTTACTGTGATTTTCTCGGTCCATTGCATACGAATTCCACACCAGTTTGTCCGGATATGACTGTAGGAAACCAGAAATATCCGGTTGTGTTTTGGGTAACTCAATCCGAAATATTGCTACAGACTCTGTGTTTGTGTTTTCTGGATATTATCGATGGACTTATTGTTTTGAATGTTTTTATCAGGGAACATTTAATTTTCTGCTTGGAAACACTAATTGTTTCCACATGGAGACACCAGCTCTACACATTCGTATTTTCTAGTACGAAAGCTAGAGGAACTGCGGCAAACAAACATGATCTTTCTGTTTGTATAGATGACATTTGATGCACTTGCCTAACGGAAAGACTTTGCTTTTCTCCAAAACCATTTGTACTGTGATTTTCTCGGTCCATTGCATACGAATTTCACACCAGTTTCTCCGGATATGACTGGATGAAACCGGAAATATCCAGTTTTGTTTTGGCTAACTCAATCCCAGATATTGTTACTGCCTCTGTGTTTGTTTATTCCAGATATTATCCACAGACTTTATTGTTTTGAATGTTATTTATCAGGGAACATTTAATTTTCTGCTTGGAAACACTATTGGTTCCACATGGAGACACCAGCTCTACACATTCGTATTTTCTAGGGAGAAAGCTAGAGGAACTGCGGCAAACAAACATGATCTTTCTGTTTGTATAGATGACATTTGATGCACTTGCCTAACGAAAAGACTTTGCCTTTCTCCAAAACCATTTGTACTGTGATTTTCTCGGTCCGTTGCATACGAATTCCAGACCAGTTTCTCCGAAATGACTGGATGAAACCGGAAATATCCGGTTGATTTTTACCTAACTCAATCCCAGATATTGATACTGCCTCTGTGTTTGTGTATTCCAGATATTATCCACAGACTTTATTGTTTTGAATGTTTTTTATCAGGGAACATTTAATTTTCTGCTTGGAAACACTAATTGTTTCCACATGGAGACACCAGCTCTACACATTCGTATTTTCTAGGGAGAAAGCTAGAGGAACTGCGACAAACAAACATGATCTTTTTGTTTGTATAGATGACATTTGATGCACTTGCCTACCGAGAAGACTTTGCTTTTCTCCAAAACCATTTCTACTGTGATTTTCTCGGTCCATTGCATACGAATTACACACCAGTTTCTCCGGATATGACTGGATGAAACCGGAAATATCCAGTTGATTTTTGCCTAACTCAATCCCAGATATTGTTACCGCCTCTGTGTTTGTTTATTCCTGATATTATCCACGGACTTTATTGTTTTGAATGTTTTTTTTTTTTTGGAAACATTTAATTCTCTGCTTGGAAACACTAATTGTTTCCACATGGAGACACCAGCTCTACACATTCGTATTTTCTAGTACGAAAGCTAGAGGAACTGCGGCAAACAAACATGATCTTTCTGTTTGTATAGATGACATTTGATGCACTTGCCTAACGAAAAGACTTTGCTTTTCTCCAAAACCATTTGTACTGTGATTTTCTCGGTCCATTGCATACGAATTTCACACCAGTTTCTCCGGATATGACTAGATGAAACTGGAAATATCCAGTTTTGTTTTGGCTAACTCAATCCCAGATATTGTTACTGCCTCTGTGTTTGTTTATTCCAGATATTATCCACAGACTTTATTGTTTTGAATGTTTTTATCAGGGAACATTTAATTTTCTGCTTGGAAACACTAATTGGTTCCACATGGAGACACCAGCTCTACACATTCGTATTTTCTAGGAAGAAAGCTAGAGGAACTGCGGCAAACAAACATGATCTTTCTGTTTGTATAGATGACATTTGATGCACTTGCCTAACGAAAAGACTTTGCTTTTCTTGAAACCATTTTTCTGTGATTTTATCAGTCCATTGCATACGAATTCCACACCTCTTTGTCCGTATATAACTGGATGAAACCGGAAATATCTGGTTTTGTTTTGGCTATCTCAATCCCAGATATTGTTACCGCCTCTGTGTTTGTGTATTCCTGATATTATCCACAGACTTTATTGTTTTGAAAGTTTTTTATCAGGGAACATTTAATTTTCTGCTTGGAAACACTAATTGGTTCCACATGGAGACACCAGCTCTACACATTCGTATTTTCTAGGGAGAAAGCTAGAGGAACTGCGGCAAACAAACATGATATTTCTGTTTGTATAGATGACATTTGATGCACTTGCCTAACGAAAAGACTTTGCTTTTCTCCAAAACCGTTTTTAATGTGATTTTCTGGTCCATTGCATATGAATTCCACACCAGTTTGTCCGGATATGACTGGATGAAACCGGAAATATCTGGTTGATTTGTGCCTAACTCAATCCCAGATATTGTTACCGCGTCTGTGTTTGTTTATTCCTGATATTATCCATGCACTTTATTGTTTTGAATGTTTTTTTTCAGGAAACATTTAATTTTCTGCTTGGAAACACTAATTGTTTTCACATGGAGACACCAGCTCTACACATTCGTATTTTCTAGGGAGAAAGCTAGAGGAACTGCGACAAACAAACATGATCTTTCTGTTTGTATAGATGACATTTGATGCACTTGCCTAATGAAAAGACTTTGCTTTTCTCCAAAACGATTTTTACTGTTATTTTCTCTGTCCATTGCATACGAATTCCACACCAGTTTCTCCAGAAATGAGTGGATGAAAACGGAAATATCCGGTTGATTTTTGCCTAACTCAATCCCAGATATTGTTACCGCCTCTGTGTTTGTTTATTCCTGATATTATCCACAGACTTTATTGTTTTCAATGTTTTTACCAGGGAACATTTAATTTTCTGCTTGGAAACACTAATTGGTTCCACATGGAGACACCAGCTCTACACATTCGTATTTTCTAGGAATAATGCTAGAGGAACAGCGGCAAACAAACATGATATTTCTGTTTGTATAGATGACATTTGATGCACTTGCCTAACGAAAAGACTTTGCTTTTCTCCAAAACCATTTGTACTGTGATTTTCTCGGTCCATTGCATATGAATTCCACACCAGTTTGTCCGGATATGACTGTAGGAAACCAGTAATATCCGGTTGTGTTTTGGGTAACTCAATCCGAAATATTGCTACACTCTGTGTTTGTGTTTTCTGGATATTATCGATGGACTTATTGTTTTGAATGTTTTTATCAGGGAACATTTAATTTTCTGCTTGGAAACACTAATTGTTTCCACATGGACACACCAGCTCTACACATTCGTATTTTCTAGTACGAAAGCTAGAGGAACTGCGGCAAACAAACATGATATTTCTGTTGGTATAGATGACATTTGATGCACTTGCCTAACGAAAAGACTTTGCTTTTCTCCAAAACCATTTCTACTGTGATTTTCTCGGTCCATTGCATACGAATTTCACACCAGTTTCTCCGGATATGACTGGATGAAACCGGAAATATCCAGTTTTGTTTTGGCTAACTCAATCCCAGATATTGTTACTGCCTCTGTGTTTGTTTATTCCAGATATTATCCACAGACTTTATTGTTTTGAATGTTATTTCAGGGAACATTTAATTTTCTGCTTGGAAACACTAATTGGTTCCACATGGTGACACCAGCTCTACACATTCGTATTTTCTAGGAAGAAAGCTAGAGGAACTGCGGCAAACAAACATGATCTTTCTGTTTGTATAGATGACATTTGATGCACTTGCCCAACGAAAAGACTTTGCCTTTCTCCAAAACCATTTGTACTGTGATTTTTCGGTCCGTTGCATACGAATTCCAGACCAGTTTCTCCGAAATGACTGGATGAAACCGGAAATATCCGGTTGATTTTTACCTAACTCAATCCCAGATATTGATACTGCCTCTGTGTTTGTGTATTCCAGATATTATCCACAGACTTTATTGTTTTGAATGTTTTTTATCAGGGAACATTTAATTTTCTGCTTGGAAACACTAATTGGTTCCACATGGAGACACCAGCTCTACACATTCGTATTTTCTAGGGAGAAAGCTACAGGAACTGCGACAAACAAACATGATATTTCTGTTTGTATAGATGACATTTGATGCACTTGCCTAACGAAAAGACTTTGCTTTTCTCCAAAACCATTTCTACTGTGATTTTCTCGGTCCATTGCATACGAATTCCACACCAGTTTCTCCGGATATGACTGGATGAAACCGGAAATATCCAGTTGATTTTTGCCTAACTCAATCCCAGATATTGTTACCGCCTCTGTGTTTGTTTATTCCTGATATTATCCACGGACTTTATTGTTTTGAATGTTTTTTTTGGAAACATTTAATTCTCTGCTTGGAAACACTAATTGTTTCCACATGGAGACACCAGCTCTACACATTCATATTTTCTAGGAATAATGCTAGAGGAACAGCGGCAAACAAACATGATCTTTCTGTTTGTATAGATGACATTTGATGCACTTGCCTAACGAAAAGACTTTGCTTTTCTCCAAAACCATTTGTACTCGATTTTCTCGGTCCATTGCATACGAATTCCACACCAGTTTGTCCGGATATGACTGTAGGAAACCAGTAATATCCGGTTGTGTTTTGGGTAACTCAATCCGAAATATTGCTACACTCTGTGTTTGTGTTTTCTGGATATTATCGATGGACTTATTGTTTTGAATGTTTTTATCAGGGAACATTTAATTTTCTGCTTGGAAACACTAATTGTTTCCACATGGAGACACCAGCTCTACACATTCGTATTTTCTAGTACGAAAGCTAGAGGAACTGCGGCAAACAAACATGATATTTCTGTTTGTATAGATGACATTTGATGCACTTGCCTAACGGAAAGACTTTGCTTTTCTCCAAAACCATTTGTACTGTGATTTTCTCGGTCCATTGCATACGAATTTCACACCAGTTTCTCCGGATATGACTGGATGGAACCGGAAATATCCAGTTTTGTTTTGGCTAACTCAATCCCAGATATTGTTACTGCCTCTGTGTTTGTTTATTCCAGATATTATCCACAGACTTTATTGTTTTGAATGTTATTTATCAGGGAACATTTAATTTTCTGCTTGGAAACACTAATTGGTTCCACATGGAGACACCAGCTCTACACATTCGTATTTTCTAGGGAGAAAGCTAGAGGAACTGCGGCAAACAAACATGATCTTTCTGTTTGTATAGATGACATTTGATGCACTTGCCTAACGAAAAGACTTTGCTTTTCTCCAAAACCATTTGTACTGTGATTTTCTCGGTCCGTTGCATACGAATTCCAGACCAGTTTCTCCGAAATGACTGGATGAAACCGGAAATATCCGGTTGATTTTTACCTAACTCAATCCCAGATATTGATACTGCCTCTGTGTTTGTGTATTCCAGATATTATCCACAGACTTTATTGTTTTGAATGTTTTTTATTAGGGAACATTTAATTTTCTGCTTGGAAACACTAATTGGTTCCACATGGAGACACCAGCTCTACACATTCGTATTTTCTAGGGAGAAAGCTAGAGGAACTGCAACAAACAAACATGATCTTTTTGTTTGTATAGATGACATTTGATGCACTTGCCTACCGAAAAGACTTTGCTTTTCTCCAAAACCATTTCTACTGTGATTTTCTCGGTCCATTGCATACGAATTACACACCAGTTTCTCCGGATATGACTGGATGAAACCGGAAATATCCAGTTGATTTTTGCCTAACTCAATCCCAGATATTGTTACCGCCTCTGTGTTTGTTTATTCCTGATATTATCCACGGACTTTATTGTTTTGAATGTTTTTTTTTTGGAAACATTTAATTCTCTGCTTGGAAACACTAATTGTTTCCACATGGAGACACCAGCTCTACACATTCATATTTTCTAGGAATAATGCTAGAGGAACAGCGGCAAACAAACATGATCTTTCTGTTTGTATAGATGACATTTGATGCACTTGCCTAACGAAAAGACTTTGCTTTTCTCCAAAACCATTTGTACTCGATTTTCTCGGTCCATTGCATACGAATTCCACACCAGTTTGTCCGGATATGACTGTAGGAAACCAGTAATATCCGGTTGTGTTTTGGGTAACTCAATCCGAAATATTGCTACAGACTCTGTGTTTGTGTTTTCTGGATATTATCGATGGACTTATTGTTTTGAATGTTTTTATCAGGGAACATTTAATTTTCTGCTTGGAAACACTAATTGTTTCCACATGGAGACACCAGCTCTACACATTCGTATTTTCTAGTACGAAAGCTAGAGGAACTGCGGCAAACAAACATGATCTTTCTGTTTGTATAGATGACATTTGATGCACTTGCCTAACGAAAAGACTTTGCTTTTCTCCAAAACCATTTGTACTGTGATTTTCTCGGTCCATTGCATACGAATTTCACACCAGTTTCTCCGGATATGACTGGATGAAACTGGAAATATCCAGTTTTGTTTTGGCTAACTCAATCCCAGATATTGTTACTGCCTCTGTGTTTGTTTATTCCAGATATTATCCACAGACTTTATTGTTTTGAATGTTATTTATCAGGGAACATTTAATTTTCTGCTTGGAAACACTAATTGGTTCCACATGGAGACACCAGCTCTACACATTCGTATTTTCTAGGGAGAAAGCTAGAGGAACTGCGGCAAACAAACATGATCTTTCTGTTTGTATAGATGACATTTGATGCACTTGCCTAACGGAAAGACTTTGCTTTTCTCCAAAACCATTTGTACTGTGATTTTCTCGGTCCGTTGCATACGAATTCCAGACCAGTTACTCCGAAATGACTGGATAAAACCGGAAATATCCGGTTGATTTTTACCTAACTCAATCCCAGATATTGATACTGCCTCTGTGTTTGTGTATTCCAGATATTATCCACAGACTTTATTGTTTTGAATGTTTTTTATCAGGGAACATTTAATTTTCTGCTTGGAAACACTAATTCTTTCCACATGGAGACACCAGCTCTACACATTCGTATTTTCTAGGGAGAAAGCTACAGGAACTGCGACAAACAAACATGATCTTTTTGTTTGTATAGATGACATTTGATGCACTTGCCTAACGAAAAGACTTTGCTTTTCTCCAAAACCATTTCTACTGTGATTTTCTCGGTCCATTGCATACGAATTCCACACCAGTTTCTCCGGATATGACTGGATGAAACCGGAAATATCCAGTTGATTTTTGCCTAACTCAATCCCAGATATTGTTACCGCCTCTGTGTTTGTTTATTCCTGATATTATCCACGGACTTTATTGTTTTGAATGTTTTTTTTTTTGGAAACATTTAATTCTCTGCTTGGAAACACTAATTGTTTCCACATGGAGACACCAGCTCTACACATTCATATTTTCTAGGAATAATGCTAGAGGAACAGCGGCAAACAAACATGATCTTTCTGTTTGTATAGATGACATTTGATGCACTTGCCTAACGAAAAGACTTTGCTTTTCACCAAAACCATTTGTACTCGATTTTCTTGGTCCATTGCATACGGATTCCACACCAGTTTGTCCGGATATGACTGTAGGAAACCAGTAATATCCGGTTGTGTTTTGGGTAACACAATCCGAAATATTGCTACACTCTGTGTTTGTGTTTTCTGGATATTATCGATGGACTTATTGTTTTGAATGTTTTTATAAGGGAACATTTAATTTTCTGCTTGGAAACACTAATTGTTTCCACATGGAGACACCAGCTCTACACATTCGTATTTTCTAGTACGAAAGCTAGAGGAACTGCGGCAAACAAACATGATCTTTCTGTTTGTATAGATGACATTTGATGCACTTGCCTAACGAAAAGACTTTGCTTTTCTCCAAAACCATTTGTACTGTGATTTTCTCGGTCCATTGCATACGAATTTCACACCAGTTTCTCCGGATATGACTGGATGAAACCGGAAATATCAGGTTTTTTTTTAGCTATCTCAACCGAGATATTGTTACCGCCTCTGTGTTTGTGTATTTCAGATATTATCCACAGACTTTATTGTTTTGAATGTTATTTATCAGGGAACATTTAATTTTCTGCTTGGAAACACTAATTGGTTCCACATGGAGACACCAGCTCTACACATTCAAATTTTCTAGGAAGAAAGCTAGAGGAACTGCGGCAAACAAACATGATATTTCTGTTTGTATAGATGACATTTGATGCACTTGCCTAACGAAAAGACTTTGCTTTTCTCCAAAACCGTTTTTACTGTGATTTTCTGGTCCATTGCATACGAATTCCACACCAGTTTGTCCGGATATGACTGGATGAAACCGGAAATATCTGGTTGATTTTTGCCTAACTCAATCCCAGATATTGTTACCGCCTCTGTGTTTGTTTATTCCTGATATTATCCACGGACTTTATTGATTTGAATGTTTTTTTTCAGGAAACATTTAATTTTCTGCTTGGAAACACTAATTGGTTCCACATGGAGACACCAGCTCTACACATTCGTATTTTCTAGGAAGAAAGCTAGAGGAACTGCGGCAAACAAACATGATTTTTCTGTTTGTATAGATGACATTTGATGCACTTGCCTAATGAAAAGACTTTGCTTTTCTCCAAAACGATTTTTACTGTTATTTTCCCGGTCCATTGCATACCAATCCCACACCAGTTTCTCCAGAAATGAGTGGATGAAAACGGAAATATCCGGTTGATTTTTGCCTAACTCAATCCTAGATATTGTTACTGCCTCTGTGTTTGTTTATTCCTGATATTATCCACGGACTTTATTGTTTTGAATGTTTTTTTTTTTGGAAACATTTAATTCTCTGCTTGGAAACACTAATTGTTTCCACATGGAGACACCAGCTCTACACATTCATATTTTCTAGGAATAATGCTAGAGGAACAGCGGCAAACAAACATGATCTTTCTGTTTGTATAGATGACATTTGATGCACTTGCCTAACGAAAAGACTTTGCTTTTCTCCAAAACCATTTGTACTCGATTTTCTCGGTCCATTGCATACGAATTCCACACCAGTTTGTCCGGATATGACTGTAGGTAACCAGAAATATCCGGTTGTGTTTTGGGTAACTCAATCCGAAATATTGCTACAGACTCTGTGTTTGTGTTTTCTGGATATTATCGATGGACTTATTGTTTTGAATGTTTTTATCAGGGAACATTTAATTTTCTGCTTGGAAACACTAATTGTTTCCACATGGAGACACCAGCTCTACACATTCGTATTTTCTAGTACGAAAGCTAGAGGAACTGCGGCAAACAAACATGATCTTTCTGTTTGTATAGATGACATTTGATGCACTTGCCTAACTAAAAGACTTTGCTTTTCTCCAAAACCATTTCTACTGTGATTTTCTCGGTCCATTGCATACCAATTTCACAGCAGTTTCTCCGGATATGACTGGATGAAACTGGAAATATCCAGTTTTGTTTTGGCTAACTCAATCCCAGATATTGTTACTGCCTCTGTGTTTGTTTATTCCAGATATTATCCACAGACTTTATTGTTTTGAATGTTATTTATCAGGGAACATTTAATTTTCTGCTTGGAAACACTAATTGGTTCCACATGGAGACACCAGCTCTACACATTCGTATTTTCTAGGGAGAAAGCTAGAGGAACTGCGGCAAACAAACATGATCTTTCTGTTTGTATAGATGACATTTGATGCACTTGCCCAACGAAAAGACTTTGCCTTTCTCCAAAACCATTTGTACTGTGATTTTCTCGGTCCGTTGCATACGAATTCCAGACCAGTTTCTCCGAAATGACTGGATGAAACCGGAAATATCCGGTTGATTTTTACCTAACTCAATCCCAGATATTGATACTGCCTCTGTGTTTGTGTATTCCAGATATTATCCACAGACTTTATTGTTTTGAATGTTTTTTATCAGGGAACATTTAATTTTCTGCTTGGAAACACTAATTCTTTCCACATGGAGACACCAGCTCTACACATTCGTATTTTCTAGGGAGAAAGCTACAGGAACTGCGACAAACAAACATGATCTTTTTGTTTGTATAGATGACATTTGATGCACTTGCCTAACGAAAAGACTTTGCTTTTCTCCAAAACGATTTCTACTGTGATTTTCTCGGTCCATTGCATACGAATTCCACACCAGTTTCTCCGGATATGACTGGATGAAACCGGAAATATCCAGTTGATTTTTGCCTAACTCAATCCCAGATATTGTTACCGCCTCTGTGTTTGTTTATTCCTGATATTATCCACGGACTTTATTGATTTGAATGTTTTTTTTCAGGAAACATTTAATTTTCTGCTTGGAAACACTAATTGTTTCCACATGGAGACACCAGCTCTACACATTCATATTTTCTAGGAATAATGCTAGAGGAACAGCGGCAAACAAACATGATCTTTCTGTTTGTATAGATGACATTTGATGCGCTTGCCTAACGAAAAGACTTTGCTTTTCTCCAAAACCATTTGTACTCGATTTTCTCGGTCCATTGCATACGGATTCCACACCAGTTTGTCCGGATATGACTGTAGGAAACCAGAAATATCCGGTTGTGTTTTGGGTAACTCAATCCGAAATATTGCTACACTCTGTGTTTGTGTTTTCTGGATATTATCGATGGACTTATTGTTTTGAATGTTTTTATCAGGGAACACTTAATTTTCTGCTTGGAAACACTAATTGTTTCCACATGGAGACACCAGCTCTACACATTCGTATTTTCTAGTACGAAAGCTAGAGGAACTGCGGCAAACAAACATGATCTTTCTGTTTGTATAGATGACATTTGATGCACTTGCCTAACGAAAAGACTTTGCTTTTCTCCAAAACCATTTGTACTGTGATTTTCTCGGTCCATTGCATACGAATTTCACACCAGTTTCTCCGGATATGACTGGATGAAACCGGAAATATCCAGTTTTGTTTTGGCTAACTCAATCCCAGATATTGTTACTGCCTCTGTGTTTGTTTATTCCAGATATTATCCACAGACTTTATTGTTTTGAATGTTATTTATCAGGGAACATTTAATTTTCTGCTTGGAAACACTAATTGGTTCCACATGGAGACACCAGCTCTACACATTCGTATTTTCTAGGGAGAAAGCTAGAGGAACTGCGGCAAACAAACATGATCTTTCTGTTTGTATAGATGACATTTGATGCACTTGCCCAACGAAAAGACTTTGCCTTTCTCCAAAACCATTTGTACTGTGATTTTCTCGGTCCGTTGCATACGAATTCCAGATCAGTTTCTCCGAAATGACTGGATGAAACCGGAAATATCCGGTTGATTTTTACCTAACTCAATCCCAGATATTGATACTGCCTCTGTGTTTGTGTATTCCAGATATTATCCACAGACTTTATTGTTTTGAATGTTTTTTATCAGGGAACATTTAATTTTCTGCTTGGAAACACTAATTCTTTCCACATGGAGACACCAGCTCTACACATTCGTATTTTCTAGGGAGAAAGCTACAGGAACTGCGACAAACAAACATGATCTTTTTGTTTGTATAGATGACATTTGATGCACTTGCCTAACGAAAAGACTTTGCTTTTCTCCAAAACCATTTCTACTGTGATTTTCTCGGTCCATTGCATACGAATTCCACACCAGTTTCTCCGGATATGACTGGATGAAACCGGAAATATCCAGTTGATTTTTGCCTAACTCAATCCCAGATATTGTTACCGCCTCTGTGTTTGTTTATTCCTGATATTATCCACGGACTTTATTGTTTTGAATGTTTTTTTTTTTTTGGAAACATTTAATTCTCTGCTTGGAAACACTAATTGTTTCCACATGGAGACACCAGCTCTACACATTCATATTTTCTAGGAATAATGCTAGAGGAACAGCGGCAAACAAACATGATCTTTCTGTTTGTATAGATGACATTTGATGCACTTGCCTAACGAAAAGACTTTGCTTTTCTCCAAAACCATTTGTACTCGATTTTCTCGGTCCATTGCATACGGATTCCACACCAGTTTGTCCGGATATGACTGTAGGAAACCAGTAATATCCGGTTGTGTTTTGGGTAACTCAATCCGAAATATTGCTACACTCTGTGTTTGTGTTTTCTGGATATTATCGATGGACTTATTGTTTTGAATGTTTTTATCAGGGAACATTTAATTTTCTGCTTGGAAACACTAATTGGTTCCACATGGAGACACCAGCTCTACACATTCGTATTTTCTAGGAAGAAAGCTAGAGGAACTGCGGCAAACAAACATGATATTTCTGTTTGTATAGATGACATTTGATGCACTTGCCTAACGAAAAGACTTTGCTTTTCTCCAAAACCATTTGTACTGTGATTTTCTCGGTCCATTGCATACGAATTTCACACCAGTTTCTCCGGATATGACTGGATGAAACCGGAAATATCCAGTTTTGTTTTGGCTAACTCAATCCCAGATATTGTTACTGCCTCTGTGTTTGTCTATTCCAGATATTATCCACAGACTTTATTGTTTTGAATGTTATTTATCAGGGAACATTTAATTTTCTGCTTGGAAACACTAATTGGTTCCACATGGAGACACCAGCTCTACACATTTGTATTTTCTAGGGAGAAAGCTAGAGGAACTGCGGCAAACAAACATGATATTTCTGTTTGTATAGATGACATTTGATGCACTTGCCTAACGAAAAGACTTTGCTTTTCTCCAAAACCGTTTTTACTGTGATTTTCTGGTCCATTGCATATGAATTCCACACCAGTTTGTCCGGATATGACTGGATGAAACCGGAAATATCTGGTTGATTTTTGCCTAACTCAATCCCAGATATTGTTACCGCCTCTGTGTTTGTTTATTCCTGATATTATCCACTTACTTTATTGATTTGAATGTTTTTTTTCAGGAAACATTTAATTTTCTGCTTGGAAACACTAATTGTTTCCACATGGAGACACCAGCTCTACACATTCGTATTTTCTAGGAAGAAAGCTAGAGGAACTGCGGCAAACAAACATGATTTTTCTGTTTGTATAGATGACATTTGATGCACTTGCCTAATGAAAAGACTTTGCTTTTCTCCAAAACGATTTTTACTGTTATTTTCCCGGTCCATTGCATACCAATCCCACACCAGTTTCTCCAGAAATGAGTGGATGAAAACGGAAATATCCGGTTGATTTTTGCCTAACTCAATCCCAGATATTGTTACCGCCTCTGTGTTTGTTTATTCCTGATATTATCCACGGACTTTATTGTTTTGAATGTTTTTTTTTTGGAAACATTTAATTCTCTGCTTGGAAACACTAATTGTTTCCACATGGAGACACCAGCTCTACACATTCATATTTTCTAGGAATAATGCTAGAGGAACAGCGGCAAACAAACATGATCTTTCTGTTTGTATAGATGACATTTGATGCACTTGCCTACCGAAAAGACTTTGCTTTTATCCAAAACCATTTGTACTGTGATTTTCTCGGTCCATTGCATACGAATTCCACACCAGTTTGTCCGGATATGACTGTAGGAAACCAGAAATATCCGGTTGTGTTTTGGGTAACTCAATCCGAAATATTGCTACAGACTCTGTGTTTGTGTTTTCTGGATATTATCGATGGACTAATTGTTTTGAATGTTTTTATCAGGGAACATTTAATTTTCTGCTTGGAAACACTAATTGTTTCCACATGGAGACACCAGCTCTACACATTCGTATTTTCTAGTACGAAAGGTAGAGGAACTGCGGCAAACAAACATGATCTTTCTGTTTGTATAGATGACATTTGATGCACTTGCCTAACGGAAAGACTTTGCTTTTCTCCAAAACCATTTGTACTGTGATTTTCTCGGTCCATTGCATACGAATTTCACACCAGTTTCTCCGGATATGACTGGATGAAACCGGAAATATCCAGTTTTGTTTTGGCTAACTCAATCCCAGATATTGTTACTGCCTCTGTGTTTGTTTATTCCAGATATTATCCACAGACTTTATTGTTTTGAATGTTATTTATCAGGGAACATTTAATTTTCTGCTTGGAAACACTAATTGGTTCCACATGGAGACACCAGCTCTACACATTCGTATTTTCTAGGGAGAAAGCTAGAGGAACTGCGGCAAACAAACATGATCTTTCTGTTTGTATAGATGACATTTGATGCACTTGCCCAACGAAAAGACTTTGCCTTTCTCCAAAACCATTTGTACTGTGATTTTCTCGGTCCGTTGCATACGAATTCCAGATCAGTTTCTCCGAAATGACTGGATGAAACCGGAAATATCCGGTTGATTTTTACCTAACTCAATCCCAGATATTGATACTGCCTCTGTGTTTGTGTATTCCAGATGTTATCCACAGACTTTATTGTTTTGAATGTTTTTTATCAGGGAACATTTAATTTTCTGCTTGGAAACACTAATTCTTTCCACATGGAGACACCAGCTCTACACATTCGTATTTTCTAGGGAGAAAGCTACAGGAACTGCGACAAACAAACATGATCTTTTTGTTTGTATAGATGACATTTGATGCACTTGCCTAACGAAAAGACTTTGCTTTTCTCCAAAACCATTTCTACTGTGATTTTCTCGGTCCATTGCATACGAATTCCACACCAGTTTCTCCGGATATGACTGGATGAAACCGGAAATATCCAGTTGATTTTTGCCTAACTCAATCCCAGATATTGTTACCGCCTCTGTGTTTGTTTATTCCTGATATTATCCACGGACTTTATTGTTTTGAATGTTTTTTTTTTTTTGGAAACATTTAATTTTCTGCTTGGAAACACTAATTGTTTCCACATGGAGACACCAGCTCTACACATTCATATTTTCTAGGAATAATGCTAGAGGAACAGCGGCAAACAAACATGATCTTTCTGTTTGTATAGATGACATTTGATGCACTTGCCTAACGAAAAGACTTTGCTTTTCTCCAAAACCATTTGTACTCGATTTTCTCGGTCCATTGCATACGGATTCCACACCAGTTTGTCCGGATATGACTGTAGGAAACCAGTAATATCCGGTTGTGTTTTGGGTAACTCAATCCGAAATATTGCTACACTCTGTGTTTGTGTTTTCTGGATATTATCGATGGACTTATTGTTTTGAATGTTTTTATCAGGGAACATTTAATTTTCTGCTTGGAAACACTAATTGGTTCCACATGGAGACACCAGCTCTACACATTCGTATTTTCTAGGAAGAAAGCTAGAGGAACTGCGGCAAACAAACATGATATTTCTGTTTGTATAGATGACATTTGATGCACTTGCCTAACGAAAAGACTTTGCTTTTCTCCAAAACCATTTGTACTGTGATTTTCTCGGTCCATTGCATACGAATTTCACACCAGTTTCTCCGGATATGACTGGATGAAACCGGAAATATCCAGTTTTGTTTTGGCTAACTCAATCCCAGATATTGTTACTGCCTCTGTGTTTGTCTATTCCAGATATTATCCACAGACTTTATTGTTTTGAATGTTATTTATCAGGGAACATTTAATTTTCTGCTTGGAAACACTAATTGGTTCCACATGGAGACACCAGCTCTACACATTTGTATTTTCTAGGGAGAAAGCTAGAGGAACTGCGGCAAACAAACATGATATTTCTGTTTGTATAGATGACATTTGATGCACTTGCCTAACGAAAAGACTTTGCTTTTCTCCAAAACCGTTTTTACTGTGATTTTCTGGTCCATTGCATATGAATTCCACACAAGTTTGTCCGGATATGACTGGATGAAACCGGAAATATCTGGTTGATTTTTGCCTAACTCAATCCCAGATATTGTTACCGCCTCTGTGTTTGTTTATTCCTGATATTATCCACTTACTTTATTGATTTGAATGTTTTTTTTCAGGAAACATTTAATTTTCTGCTTGGAAACACTAATTGTTTCCACATGGAGACACCAGCTCTACACATTCGTATTTTCTAGGAAGAAAGCTAGAGGAACTGCGGCAAACAAACATGATTTTTCTGTTTGTATAGATGACATTTGATGCACTTGCCTAATGAAAAGACTTTGCTTTTCTCCAAAACGATTTTTACTGTTATTTTCCCGGTCCATTGCATACCAATCCCACACCAGTTTCTCCAGAAATGAGTGGATGAAAACGGAAATATCCGGTTGATTTTTGCCTAACTCAATCCCAGATATTGTTACCGCCTCTGTGTTTGTTTATTCCTGATATTATCCACGGACTTTATTGTTTTGAATGTTTTTTTTTTGGAAACATTTAATTCTCTGCTTGGAAACACTAATTGTTTCCACATGGAGACACCAGCTCTACACATTCATATTTTCTAGGAATAATGCTAGAGGAACAGCGGCAAACAAACATGATCTTTCTGTTTGTATAGATGACATTTGATGCACTTGCCTACCGAAAAGACTTTGCTTTTATCCAAAACCATTTGTACTGTGATTTTCTCGGTCCATTGCATACGAATTCCACACCAGTTTGTCCGGATATGACTGTAGGAAACCAGAAATATCCGGTTGTGTTTTGGGTAACTCAATCCGAAATATTGCTACAGACTCTGTGTTTGTGTTTTCTGGATATTATCGATGGACTAATTGTTTTGAATGTTTTTATCAGGGAACATTTAATTTTCTGCTTGGAAACACTAATTGTTTCCACATGGAGACACCAGCTCTACACATTCGTATTTTCTAGTACGAAAGGTAGAGGAACTGCGGCAAACAAACATGATCTTTCTGTTTGTATAGATGACATTTGATGCACTTGCCTAACGGAAAGACTTTGCTTTTCTCCAAAACCATTTGTACTGTGATTTTCTCGGTCCATTGCATACGAATTTCACACCAGTTTCTCCGGATATGACTGGATGAAACCGGAAATATCCAGTTTTGTTTTGGCTAACTCAATCCCAGATATTGTTACTGCCTCTGTGTTTGTTTATTCCAGATATTATCCACAGACTTTATTGTTTTGAATGTTATTTATCAGGGAACATTTAATTTTCTGCTTGGAAACACTAATTGGTTCCACATGGAGACACCAGCTCTACACATTCGTATTTTCTAGGGAGAAAGCTAGAGGAACTGCGGCAAACAAACATGATCTTTCTGTTTGTATAGATGACATTTGATGCACTTGCCCAACGAAAAGACTTTGCCTTTCTCCAAAACCATTTGTACTGTGATTTTCTCGGTCCGTTGCATACGAATTCCAGATCAGTTTCTCCGAAATGACTGGATGAAACCGGAAATATCCGGTTGATTTTTACCTAACTCAATCCCAGATATTGATACTGCCTCTGTGTTTGTGTATTCCAGATGTTATCCACAGACTTTATTGTTTTGAATGTTTTTTATCAGGGAACATTTAATTTTCTGCTTGGAAACACTAATTCTTTCCACATGGAGACACCAGCTCTACACATTCGTATTTTCTAGGGAGAAAGCTACAGGAACTGCGACAAACAAACATGATCTTTTTGTTTGTATAGATGACATTTGATGCACTTGCCTAACGAAAAGACTTTGCTTTTCTCCAAAACCATTTCTACTGTGATTTTCTCGGTCCATTGCATACGAATTCCACACCAGTTTCTCCGGATATGACTGGATGAAACCGGAAATATCCAGTTGATTTTTGCCTAACTCAATCCCAGATATTGTTACCGCCTCTGTGTTTGTTTATTCCTGATATTATCCACGGACTTTATTGTTTTGAATGTTTTTTTTTTTTGGAAACATTTAATTTTCTGCTTGGAAACACTAATTGTTTCCACATGGAGACACCAGCTCTACACATTCATATTTTCTAGGAATAATGCTAGAGGAACAGCGGCAAACAAACATGATCTTTCTGTTTGTATAGATGACATTTGATGCACTTGCCTAACGAAAAGACTTTGCTTTTCTCCAAAACCATTTGTACTCGATTTTCTCGGTCCATTGCATACGGATTCCACACCAGTTTGTCCGGATATGACTGTAGGAAACCAGTAATATCCGGTTGTGTTTTGGGTAACTCAATCCGAAATATTGCTACACTCTGTGTTTGTGTTTTCTGGATATTATCGATGGACTTATTGTTTTGAATGTTTTTATCAGGGAACATTTAATTTTCTGCTTGGAAACACTAATTGGTTCCACATGGAGACACCAGCTCTACACATTCGTATTTTCTAGGAAGAAAGCTAGAGGAACTGCGGCAAACAAACATGATATTTCTGTTTGTATAGATGACATTTGATGCACTTGCCTAACGAAAAGACTTTGCTTTTCTCCAAAACCATTTGTACTGTGATTTTCTCGGTCCATTGCATACGAATTTCACACCAGTTTCTCCGGATATGACTGGATGAAACCGGAAATATCCAGTTTTGTTTTGGCTAACTCAATCCCAGATATTGTTACTGCCTCTGTGTTTGTCTATTCCAGATATTATCCACAGACTTTATTGTTTTGAATGTTATTTATCAGGGAACATTTAATTTTCTGCTTGGAAACACTAATTGGTTCCACATGGAGACACCAGCTCTACACATTTGTATTTTCTAGGGAGAAAGCTAGAGGAACTGCGGCAAACAAACATGATATTTCTGTTTGTATAGATGACATTTGATGCACTTGCCTAACGAAAAGACTTTGCTTTTCTCCAAAACCGTTTTTACTGTGATTTTCTGGTCCATTGCATATGAATTCCACACAAGTTTGTCCGGATATGACTGGATGAAACCGGAAATATCTGGTTGATTTTTGCCTAACTCAATCCCAGATATTGTTACCGCCTCTGTGTTTGTTTATTCCTGATATTATCCACTTACTTTATTGATTTGAATGTTTTTTTTCAGGAAACATTTAATTTTCTGCTTGGAAACACTAATTGTTTCCACATGGAGACACCAGCTCTACACATTCGTATTTTCTAGGAAGAAAGCTAGAGGAACTGCGGCAAACAAACATGATTTTTCTGTTTGTATAGATGACATTTGATGCACTTGCCTAATGAAAAGACTTTGCTTTTCTCCAAAACGATTTTTACTGTTATTTTCCCGGTCCATTGCATACCAATCCCACACCAGTTTCTCCAGAAATGAGTGGATGAAAACGGAAATATCCGGTTGATTTTTGCCTAACTCAATCCCAGATATTGTTACCGCCTCTGTGTTTGTTTATTCCTGATATTATCCACGGACTTTATTGTTTTGAATGTTTTTTTTTTGGAAACATTTAATTCTCTGCTTGGAAACACTAATTGTTTCCACATGGAGACACCAGCTCTACACATTCATATTTTCTAGGAATAATGCTAGAGGAACAGCGGCAAACAAACATGATCTTTCTGTTTGTATAGATGACATTTGATGCACTTGCCTACCGAAAAGACTTTGCTTTTATCCAAAACCATTTGTACTGTGATTTTCTCGGTCCATTGCATACGAATTCCACACCAGTTTGTCCGGATATGACTGTAGGAAACCAGAAATATCCGGTTGTGTTTTGGGTAACTCAATCCGAAATATTGCTACAGACTCTGTGTTTGTGTTTTCTGGATATTATCGATGGACTAATTGTTTTGAATGTTTTTATCAGGGAACATTTAATTTTCTGCTTGGAAACACTAATTGTTTCCACATGGAGACACCAGCTCTACACATTCGTATTTTCTAGTACGAAAGATAGAGGAACTGCGGCAAACAAACATGATCTTTCTGTTTGTATAGATGACATTTGATGCACTTGCCTAACGGAAAGACTTTGCTTTTCTCCAAAACCATTTGTACTGTGATTTTCTCGGTCCATTGCATACGAATTTCACACCAGTTTCTCCGGATATGACTGGATGAAACCGGAAATATCCAGTTTTGTTTTGGCTAACTCAATCCCAGATATTGTTACTGCCTCTGTGTTTGTTTATTCTAGATATTATCCACAGACTTTATTGTTTTGAATGTTATTTATCAGGGAACATTTAATTTTCTGCTTGGAAACACTAATTGGTTCCACATGGAGACACCAGCTCTACACATTCGTATTTTCTAGGGAGAAAGCTAGAGGAACTGCGGCAAACAAACATGATCTTTCTGTTTGTATAGATGACATTTGATGCACTTGCCCAACGAAAAGACTTTGCCTTTCTCCAAAACCATTTGTACTGTGATTTTCTCGGTCCGTTGCATACGAATTCCAGACCAGTTTCTCCGAAATGACTGGATGAAACTGGAAATATCCGGTTGATTTTTACCTAACTCAATCCCAGATATTGATACTGCCTCTGTGTTTGTGTATTCCAGATATTATCCACAGACTTTATTGTTTTGAATGTTTTTTATCAGGGAACATTTAATTTTCTGCTTGGAAACACTAATTCTTTCCACATGGAGACACCAGCTCTACACATTCGTATTTTCTAGTACGAAAGCTAGAGGAACTGCGACAAACAAACATGATCTTTTTGTTTGTATAGATGACATTTGATGCACTTGCCTACCGAAAAGACTTTGCTTTTCTCCAAAACCATTTCTACTGTGATTTTCTCGGTCCATTGCATACGAATTACACACCAGTTTCTCCGGATATGACTGGATGAAACCGGAAATATCCAGTTGATTTTTGCCTAACTCAATCCCAGATATTGTTACCGCCTCTGTGTTTGTTTATTCCTGATATTATCCACAGACTTTATTGTTTTGAATGTTTTTTTTTTGGAAACATTTAATTCTCTGCTTGGAAACACTAATTGTTTCCACATGGAGACACCAGCTCTACACATTCATATTTTCTAGGAATAATGCTAGAGGAACAGCGGCAAACAAACATGATCTTTCTGTTTGTATAGATGACATTTGATGCACTTGCCTAACGAAAAGACTTTGCTTTTCTCCAAAACCATTTGTACTGTGATTTTCTCGGTCCATTGCATACGGATTCCACACCAGTTTGTCCGGATATGACTGTAGGAAACCAGTAATATACGGTTGTGTTTTGGGTAACTCAATCCGAAATATTGCTACACTCTGTGTTTGTGTTTTCTGGATATTATCGATGGACTTATTGTTTTGAATGTTTTTATCAGGGAACATTTAATTTTCTGCTTGGAAACACTAATTGTTTCCACATGGAGACACCAGCTCTACACATTCGTATTTTCTAGTACGAAAGCTAGAGGAACTGCGGCAAACAAACATGATCTTTCTGTTTGTATAGATGACATTTTATGCACTTGCCTAACGAAAAGACTTTGCTTTTCTCCAAAACCATTTGTACTGTGATTTTCTCGGTCCATTGCATACGAATTTCACACCAGTTTCTCCGGATATGACTGGATGAAACCGGAAATATCCAGTTTTGTTTTGGCTAACTCAATCCCAGATATTGTTACTGCCTCTGTGTTTGTTTATTCCAGATATTATCCACAGACTTTATTGTTTTGAATGTTATTTATCAGGGAACATTTAATTTTCTGCTTGGAAACACTAATTGGTTCCACATGGAGACACCAGCTCTACACATTTGTATTTTCTAGGGAGAAAGCTAGAGGAACTGCGGCAAACAAACATGATATTTCTGTTTGTATAGATGACATTTGATGCACTTGCCTAACGAAAAGACTTTGCTTTTCTCCAAAACCGTTTTTACTGTGATTTTCTGGTCCATTGATACGAATTCCACACCAGTTTGTCCGGATATGACTGGATGAAACCGGAAATATCTGGTTGATTTTTGCCTAACTCAATCCCAGATATTGTTACCGCCTCTGTGTTTGTTTATTCCTGATATTATCCACGGACTTTATTGATTTGAATGTTTTTTTTCAGGAAACATTTAATTTTCTGCTTGGAAACACTAATTGTTTCCACATGGAGACACCAGCTCTACACATTCGTATTTTCTAGGAAGAAAGCTAGAGGAACTGCGGCAAACAAACATGATTTTTCTGTTTGTATAGATGACATTTGATGCACTTGCCTAATGAAAAGACTTTGCTTTTCTCCAAAACGATTTTTACTGTTATTTTCCCGGTCCATTGCATACCAATCCCACACCAGTTTCTCCAGAAATGAGTGGATGAAAACGGAAATATCCGGTTGATTTTTGCCTAACTCAATCCCAGATATTGTTACCGCCTCTGTGTTTGTTTATTCCTGATATTATCCACGGACTTTATTGTTTTGAATGTTTTTTTTTGGAAACATTTAATTCTCTGCTTGGAAACACTAATTGTTTCCACATGGAGACACCAGCTCTACACATTCATATTTTCTAGGAATAATGCTAGAGGAACAGCGGCAAACAAACATGATCTTTCTGTTTGTATAGATGACATTTGATGCACTTGCCTACCGAAAAGTCTTTGCTTTTATCCAAAACCATTTGTACTGTGATTTTCTCGGTCCATTGCATACGAATTCCACACCAGTTTGTCCGGATATGACTGTAGGAAACCAGAATTATCCGGTTGTGTTTTGGGTAACTCAATCCGAAATATTGCTACAGACTCTGTGTTTGTGTTTTCTGGATATTATCGATGGACTTATTGTTTTGAATGTTTTTATCAGGGAACATTTAATTTTCTGCTTGGAAACACTAATTGTTTCCACATGGAGACACCAGCTCTACACATTCGTATTTTCTAGTACGAAAGATAGAGGAACTGCGGCAAACAAACATGATCTTTCTGTTTGTATAGATGACATTTGATGCACTTGCCTAACGGAAAGACTTTGCTTTTCTCCAAAATCATTTCTACTGTGATTTTCTCGGTCCATTGCATACGAATTCCACACCAGTTTCTCCGGATATGACTGGATGAAACCGGAAATATCCAGTTGATTTTTGCCTAACTCAATCCCAGATATTGTTACCGCCTCTGTGTTTGTTTATTCCTGATATTATCCACGGACTTTATTGTTTTGAATGTTTTTTTTTTTTTTGGAAACATTTAATTCTCTGCTTGGAAACACTAATTGTTTCCACATGGAGACACCAGCTCTACACATTCATATTTTCTAGGAATAATGCTAGAGGAACAGCGGCAAACAAACATGATCTTTCTGTTTGTATAGATGACATTTGATGCACTTGCCTAACGAAAAGACTTTGCTTTTCTCCAAAACCATTTGTACTCGATTTTCTCGGTCCATTGCATACGGATTCCACACCAGTTTGTCCGGATATGACTGTAGGAAACCAGTAATATCCGGTTGTGTTTTGGGTAACTCAATCCGAAATATTGCTACACTCTGTGTTTGTGTTTTCTGGATATTATCGATGGACTTATTGTTCTGAATGTTTTTATCAGGGAACATTTAATTTTCTGCTTGGAAACACTAATTGTTTCCACATGGAGACACCAGCTCTACACATTCGTATTTTCTAGTACGAAAGCTAGAGGAACTGCGGCAAACAAACATGATATTTCTGTTTGTATAGATGACATTTGATGCACTTGCCTAACGAAAAGACTTTGCTTTTCTCCAAAACCATTTGTACTGTGATTTTCTCGGTCCATTGCATACAAATTTCACACCAGTTTCTCCGGATATGACTGGATGAAACCGGAAATATCCAGTTTTGTTTTGGCTAACTCAATCCCAGATATTGTTACTGCCTCTGTGTTTGTTTATTCCAGATATTATCCACAGACTTTATTGTTTGGAATGTTATTTATCAGGGAACATTTAATTTTCTGCTTGGAAACACTAATTGGTTCCACATGGAGACACCAGCTCTACACATTCGTATTTTCTAGGGAGAAAGCTAGAGGAACTGCGGCAAACAAACATGATCTTTCTGTTTGTATAGATGACATTTGATGCACTTGCCCAACGAAAAGACTTTGCCTTTCTCCAAAACCATTTGTACTGTGATTTTCTCGGTCCGTTGCATACGAATTCCAGACCAGTTTCTCCGAAATGACTGGATGAAACCGGAAATATCCGGTTGATTTTTACCTAACTCAATCCCAGATATTGATACTGCCTCTGTGTTTGTGTATTCCAGATATTATCCACAGACTTTATTGTTTTGAATGTTTTTTATCAGGGAACATTTAATTTTCTGCTTGGAAACACTAATTCTTTCCACATGGAGACACCAGCTCTACACATTCGTATTTTCTAGGGAGAAAGCTACAGGAACTGCGACAAACAAACATGATCTTTTTGTTTGTATAGATGACATTTGATGCACTTGCCTACCGAAAAGACTTTGCTTTTCTCCAAAACCATTTCTACTGTGATTTTCTCGGTCCATTGCATACGAATTACACACCAGTTTCTCCGGATATGACTGGATGAAACCGGAAATATCCAGTTGATTTTTGCCTAACTCAATCCCAGATATTGTTACCGCCTCTGTGTTTGTTTATTCCTGATATTATCCACGGACTTTATTGTTTTGAATGTTTTTTTTTTGGAAACATTTAATTCTCTGCTTGGAAACACTAATTGTTTCCACATGGAGACACCAGCTCTACACATTCATATTTTCTAGGAATAATGCTAGAGGAACAGCGGCAAACAAACATGATCTTTCTGTTTGTATAGATGAAATTTGATGCACTTGCCTAACGAAAAGACTTTGCTTTTCTCCAAAACCATTTGTACTGTGATTTTCTCGGTCCATTGCATACGGATTCCACACCAGTTTGTCCGGATATGACTGTAGGAAACCAGTAATATCCGGTTGTGTTTTGGGTAACTCAATCCGAAATATTGCTACACTCTGTGTTTGTGTTTTCTGGATATTATCGATGGACTTATTGTTTTGAATGTTTTTATCAGGGAACATTTAATTTTCTGCTTGGAAACACTAATTGTTTCCACATGGAGACACCAGCTCTACACTTTCGTATTTTCTAGGGAGAAAGCTAGAGGAACTGCGGCAAACAAACATGATCTTTCTGTTTGTATAGATGAAATTTGATGCACTTGCCTAACGAAAAGACTTTGCTTTTCTCCAAAACCATTTGTACTGTGATTTTCTCGGTCCATTGCATACGAATTTCACACCAGTTTCTCCGGATATGACTGGATGAAACCGGAAATATCCAGTTTTGTTTTGGCTAACTCAATCCCAGATATTGTTACTGCCTCTGTGTTTGTCTATTCCAGATATTATCCACAGACTTTATTGTTTTGAATGTTATTTATCAGGGAACATTTAATTTTCTGCTTGGAAACACTAATTGGTTCCACATGGAGACACCAGCTCTACACATTTGTATTTTCTAGGGAGAAAGCTAGAGGAACTGCGGCAAACAAACATGATATTTCTGTTTGTATAGATGACATTTGATGCACTTGCCTAACGAAACGACTTTGCTTTTCTCCAAAACCGTTTTTACTGTGATTTTCTGGTCCATTGCATACGAATTCCACACCAGTTTGTCCGGATATGACTGGATGAAACCGGAAATATCTGGTTGATTTTTGCCTAACTCAATCCCAGATATTGTTACCACCTCTGTGTTTGTTTATTCCTGATATTATCCACGGACTTTATTGATTTGAATGTTTTTTTTTCAGGAAACATTTAATTTTCTGCTTGGAAACACTAATTGTTTCCACATGGAGACACCAGCTCTACACATTCGTATTTTCTAGGAAGAAAGCTAGAGGAACTGCGGCAAACAAACATGATTTTTCTGTTTGTATAGATGACATTTGATGCACTTGCCTAATGAAAAGACTTTGCTTTTCTCCAAAACGATTTTTACTGTTATTTTCCCGGTCCATTGCATACCAATCCCACACCAGTTTCTCCAGAAATGAGTGGATGAAAACGGAAATATCCGGTTGATTTTTGCCTAACTCAATCCCAGATATTGTTACCGCCTCTGTGTTTGTTTATTCCTGATATTATCCACGGACTTTATTGTTTTGAATGTTTTGTTTTTTGGAAACATTTAATTCTCCGCTTGGAAACACTAATTGTTTCCACATGGAGACACCAGCTCTACACATTCATATTTTCTAGGAATAATGCTAGAGGAACAGCGGCAAACAAACATGATCTTTCTGTTTGTATAGATGACATTTGATGCACTTGCCTACCGAAAAGACTTTGCTTTTATCCAAAACCATTTGTACTGTGATTTTCTCGGTCCGTTGCATACGAATTCCAGACCAGTTTCTCTGAAATGACTGGATGAAACCGGAAATATCCGGTTGATTTTTACCTAAATCAATCCCAGATATTGATACTGCCTCTGTGTTTGTGTATTCCAGATGTTATCCACAGACTTTATTGTTTTGAATGTTTTTTATCAGGGAACATTTAATTTTCTGCTTGGAAACACTAATTCTTTCCACATGGAGACACCAGCTCTACACATTCGTATTTTCTAGGGAGAAAGCTAGAGGAACTGCGACAAACAAACATGATCTTTTTGTTTGTATAGATGACATTTGATGCACTTGCCTACCGAAAAGACTTTGCTTTTCTCCAAAACCATTTCTACTGTGATTTTCTCGGTCCATTGCATACGAATTACACACCAGTTTCTCCGGATATGACTGGATGAAACCGGAAATATCCAGTTGATTTTTGCCTAACTCAATCCCAGATATTGTTACCGCCTCTGTGTTTGTTTATTCCTGATATTATCCACGGACTTTATTGTTTTGAATGTTTTTTTTTTGGAAACATTTAATTCTCTGCTTGGAAACACTAATTGTTTCCACATGGAGACACCAGCTCTACACATTCATATTTTCTAGGAATAATGCTAGAGGAACAGCGGCAAACAAACATGATCTTTCTGTTTGTATAGATGACATTTGATGCACTTGCCTAACGAAAAGACTTTGCTTTTCTCAAAAACCATTTGTACTCGATTTCCTCGGTCCATTGCATACGAATTCCACACCAGTTTGTCCGGATATGACTGTAGGAAACCAGAAATATCCGGTTGTGTTTTGGGTAACTCAATCCGAAATATTGCTACAGACTCTGTGTTTGTGTTTTCTGGATATTATCGATGGACTTATTGTTTTGAATGTTTTTATCAGGGAACATTTAATTTTCTGCTTGGAAACACTAATTGTTTCCACATGGAGACACCAGCTCTACACATTCGTATTTTCTAGTACGAAAGCTAGAGGAACTGCGGCAAACAAACATGATCTTTCTGTTTGTATAGATGACATTTGATGCACTTGCCTAACGGAAAGACTTTGCTTTTCTCCAAAACCATTTCTACTGTGATTTTCTCGGTCCATTGCATACGAATTTCACACCAGTTTCTCCGGATATGACTGGATGAAACCGGAAATATCCAGTTTTGTTTTGGCTAACTCAATCCCAGATATTGTTACTGCCTCTGTGTTTGTTTATTCCAGATATTATCCACAGACTTTATTGTTTTGAATGTTATTTATCAGGGAACATTTAATTTTCTGCTTGGAAACACTAATTGGTTCCACATGGAGACACCAGCTCTACACATTCGTATTTTCTAGGGAGAAAGCTAGAGGAACTGCGGCAAACAAACATGATCTTTCTGTTTGTATAGATGACATTTGATGCACTTGCCCAACGAAAAGACTTTGCCTTTCTCCAAAACCATTTGTACTGTGATTTTCTCGGTCCGTTGCATACGAATTCCAGACCAGTTTCTCCGTAATGACTGGATGAAACCGGAAATATCCGGTTGATTTTTACCTAACTCAATCCCAGATATTGATACTGCATCTGTGTTTGTGTATTCCAGATATTATCCACAGACTTTATTGTTTTGAATGTTTTTTATCAGGGAACATTTAATTTTCTGCTTGGAAACACTAATTCTTTCCACATGGAGACACCAGCTCTACACATTCGTATTTTCTAGGGAGAAAGCTAGAGGAACTGCGACAAACACACATGATCTTTTTGTTTGTATAGATGACATTTGATGCACTTGCCTAACGAAAAGACTTTGCTTTTCTCCAAAACCATTTCTACTGTGATTTTCTCGGTCCATTGCATACGAATTACACACCAGTTTCTCCGGATATGACTGGATGAAACCGGAAATATCCAGTTGATTTTTGCCTAACTCAATCCCAGATATTGTTACCGCCTCTGTGTTTGTTTATTCCTGATATTATCCACGGACTTTATTGTTTTGAATGTTTTTTTTTGGAAACATTTAATTCTCTGCTTGGAAACACTAATTGTTTCCACATGGAGACACCAGCTCTACACATTCATATTTTCTAGGAATAATGCTAGAGGAACAGCGGCAAACAAACATGATCTTTCTGTTTGTATAGATGACATTTGATGCACTTGCCTAACGAAAAGACTTTGCTTTTCACCAAAACCATTTGTACTCGATTTTCTCGTTCCATTGCATACGAATTCCACACCAGTTTGTCCGGATATGACTGTAGGAAACCAGAAATATCCGGTTGTGTTTTGGGTAACTCAATCCGAAATATTGCTACAGACTCTGTGTTTGTGTTTTCTGGATATTATCGATGGACTTATTGTTTTGAATGTTTTTTCAGGGAACATTTAATTTTCTGCTTGGAAACACTAATTGTTTCCACATGGAGACACCAGCTCTACACATTCGTATTTTCTAGTACGAAAGCTAGAGG
Organism: Lepus europaeus; assembly: GCF_033115175.1. NCBI lineage: Eukaryota > Metazoa > Chordata > Mammalia > Lagomorpha > Leporidae > Lepus > Lepus europaeus. Next base: position 368,522 of record NW_026909428.1, on the reverse strand, counting down.
AACTGCGGCAAACAAACATGATCTTTCTGTTTGTATAGATGACATTTGATGCACTTGCCTAACGAAAAGACTTTGCTTTTCTCCAAAACCATTTCTACTGTGATTTTCTCGGTCCATTGCATACAAATTTCACACCAGTTTCTCCGGATATGACTGGATGAAACCGGAAATATCCAGTTTTGTTTTGGCTAACTCAATCCCAGATATTGTTACTGCCTCTGTGTTTGTCTATTCCAGATATTATCCACAGACACTATTGTTTTGAATGTTATTTATCAGGGAACATTTAATTTTCTGCTTGGAAACACTAATTGGTTCCACATGGAGACACCAGCTCTACACATTCGTATTTTCTAGGGAGAAAGCTAGAGGAACTGCGGGAAACAAACATGATATTTCTATTTGTATCTATGAGATTTTATGCACTTGCCCAACGAAAAGACTTTGCTTTTCTCCAAAACCGTTTTTACTGTGATTTTCTGGTCCATTGCATACGAATTCCACACCAGTTTGTCCGGATATGACTGGATGAAACCGGAAATATCTGGTTGATTTTTGCCTAACTCAATCCCAGATATTGTTACCGCCTCTGTGTTTGTTTATTCCTGATATTATCCATGGACTTTATTGATTTGAATGTTTTTTTTCAGGAAACATTTAATTTTCTGCTTGGAAACACTAATTGTTTCCACATGGAGACACCAGCTCTACACATTCGTATTTTCTAGGAAGAAAGCTAGAGGAACTGCGGCAAACAAACATGATTTTTCTGTTTGTATAGATGACATTTGATGCACTTGCCTAATGAAAAGACTTTGCTTTTCTCCAAAACGATTTTTACTGTTATTTTCTCGGTCCATTGCATACCAATCCCACACCAGTTTCTCCAGAAATGAGTGGATGAAAACGGAAATATCCGGTTGATTTTTGCCTAACTCAATCCCAGATATTGTTACCGCCTCTGTGTTTGTTTATTCCTGATATTATCCACGGACTTTATTGTTTTGAATGTTTTTTTTGGAAACATTTAATTCTCTGCTTGGAAACACTAATTGTTTCCACATGGAGACACCAGCTCTACACATTCATATTTTCTAGGAATAATGCTAGAGGAACAGCGGCAAACAAACATGATCTTTCTGTTTGTATAGATGACATTTGATGCACTTGCCTAACGAAAAGACTTTGCTTTTCTCCAAAACCATTTGTACTGTGATTTTCTCGGTCCATTGCATACGAATTCCACACCAGTTTCTACGGATATGACTGTAGGAAACCAGAAATATCCGGTTGTGTTTTGGGTAACTCAATCCGAAATATTGCTACAGACTCTGTGTTTGTTTATTCCAGATATTATCCACAGACTTTATTGTTTTGAATGTTATTTATCAGGGAACATTTAATTTTCTGCTTGGAAACACTAATTGGTTCCACATGGAGTCACCAGCTCTACACATTCGTATTTTCTAGGGAGAAAGCTAGAGGAACTGCGGCAAACAAACATGATATTTCTGTTTGTATAGATGACATTTGATGCACTTGCCTAACGTAAAGACTTTGCTTTTCTCCAAAACCATTTCTACTGTGATTTTCTCGGTCCATTGCATACGAATTCCAGACCAGTTTCTCCGATATGACTGGATGAAACCAGAAATATCCAGTTGATTTTTGCCTAACTCAATCCCAGATATTGTTACCGCCTCTGTGTTTGTGTATTCCTGATATTATCCACCAACTTTATTGTTTTGAATGTTTTTTTAAGGAAACATTTAATTTTCTACTTGGAAACACTAATTCTTTCCACATGTACACACCAGCTCTACACATTCGTATTTTCTAGGGAGAAAGCTAGAGGAACTGCGGCAAACAAACATGATATTTCTGTTTGTATGGATGACATTTGATGCACTTGCCTAACGAAAAGACTTTGCTTTTCTCCAAAACCATTTCTACTGTGATTTTCTCGGTCCATTGCATACAAATTCCACACGAGTTTGTCCGGATATGACTGGATGAAACTGGAAATATCTGGTTTTGTTTTGGCTAACTCAATCCCAGATATTGTTACCGCCTCTGTGTTTGTGTATTCCAGATATTATCCACAGACTTTATTGATTTGAATGTTTTTTATCAGGGAACATTTAATTTTCTGCTTGGAAACACTAATTGGTTCCACATGGAGACACCAGCTCTACACATTCGTATTTTCTAGGGAGAAAGCTAGAGGAACTGCGGCAAACAAGCATGATATTTCTGTTTGTATAGATGACATTTGATGCACTTGCCTAACGAAAAGACTTTGCTTTTCTCCAAAACCATTTTTACTGTGATTTTCTCCGTCCATTGCAAACGAATTCCACACCACTATCCGTATATGACTGGATGAAACTGGAAATATGTGGTTGTTTTTTGGCTAACTCAATCCCAGATATTGCTACAGTATCTGTGTTTGTTTTTTCTGGATATTATCCACAGACTTTATTGATTTGAATGTTTTTTATTAGGGAACATTTCATTTTCAGCTTGGATACAGTAATTGGTTCAACGTGGAGACACCAGCTCTACAATTTTGTATTTCTAGGGAGAAAGCTAGAGGAAATGTGACAATCAAACATGATATTTCTGTTTGTATATATGACATTTTATGCTCTTGCCTAACGAAAAGACTTTGCTTTTCTCCAAAACCATTTTTACTCTGATTTTCTCGGTCCATTGCATAAGAATTCCACACCAGTTTCTTCGGATATCACTGGATGAAAACAGAACTATCCGGTTTTTTTTTGGTTAACTCAATCTGAAATATTGTGAATGCCTCTGTGTTTGTGTTTGCTGGATATTATCGATGGACTTTATTGTTTTGAATGTTTTTATCAGGGAACATTTAATTTTGTACCATTGAAACACTAATTGGTTCATCATGGGAACACCAGCTCCACACATTCGTATTTTCTAGGGAGAAATCTAGAGGAACTTCGGCAAAGAAACATGATAATTCTGTTTGTATAGATGACATTTTATGCACTTGCCTAAAGAAAATACTTTGCTTTTCTCCAAAACCATTTTTAATCTGATTTTCTCAGTCCATTACATAGGAATTCCACAGCACTTTTTCCGGATATGACTTGATGAAACCAGAAATATCTGGTTGTCTTTTGGTTAACTCAATCCAAAATATTGCTACAGCCTCTGTGTTTGTTTATTACTGATATTATCCATGGAGTTTATTTTTTGAATTTTTTTTCTGGGAACATTTAATTTGTGCTTGGAAACACTAATTGGTTCCACATGGAGACACCAGCTCTACACATTTGTATTTTCTAGGGAGAAAGCTAGAGGAACAGCAGCAAACAAACATGATATTTCTGTTTGTATAGATGACATTTTATGTACTTGCCTAACGTAAAGACTTTGCTTTTCTCCAAAACCATTTTTACTGTGATTTTCCCGGTCCATTGCAGACGAATTCCACACCACATTGTCCGTATATGACTGGAAATTATGGAAATATCCGGTTTTTTTTTTCCATAAGTCAATCCCAGATATTGCTACAGCCTCTGTGTTTTTGTATTGCTCATATTATCCACAGACTCTATTGTTTTGAATGTTTTTTATCAGGGAATATTTAATTTTCTGCTTGGAAACACTAACTGGTTCCACATGGAGACACCAGCTCTACACATTCATATTTTCTAGGGAAAATCTAGAGGAAATGTGGCATAGAAACATGATATTTCTGTTTTTATAGATGACATTTTATGCACTTGCCTAACGAAAAGACTTTGCTTTTCTAGAAAACCATTTTTACTGTGATTTTTTCAGTCCATTCCATACGAATTCCACACCACTTTGTCCGGATATGACTGGATGAAACCGGAAATATCTGGTTGTCTTCTCGCTAACTCAATCCGAAATACTGTGAAAGCCTCTGTGTTTGTGTATTAGTGATATTATCCACGGACTTTATTTTTTTCAATATTTTTTTCAGGGAACATTTAATTTTGTGCTTGGAAACACTAATTGGTTCCACATGGAGTCACCACCTCTACACATTCGTATTTTCTAGGGAGAAAGCTAGAGGAACTGCGGCAAACAAACATGATATTTCCGTTTGTGTAGATGACATTTTGTGCACTTGCTTAACGTAAAGACTTTGCTTTTCTCCAAAACCATTTTTACTGTGATTTTCTCGCTGCATTGCATACGAATTACACACCACATTGTCCATATATGACTGGATGAAACCGGAAATGTCTGGTTTTTTTTTTTTTGCTAACTCAATCCAAGATATTCCTACAGACTCTGTGTTTGTTTTTTCTGGATATTATCCACAGACTTTATTGTCTTGAATTTTTTTATTAGGGAACATTTAATTTTACCCTTGGAAACACTAATTCTTTCCACATGGAGACACCAGCTCTACACATTCGTATTTTCTAGGGAGAAAGCTAGAGGAACTGCGACAAACAAACATGATATTTCTGTTTGTATAGATGGCATTTTATGCACTTGCCTAAGGAAAAGTCTTTGCTTTTCTCCAAAAACATTTTTACTGTGACTTTCTCGGTCCATTGCATACGAATTCCACACCAGTTTGTCCGGATACGACTGGATGAAAACAGAAATATCCGGTTGTGTTTTGGCTAACTCAATCCGAAATATTGTGAAAGCCTCTGTGTTTGTGTATTCCTGATATTATCCACGGACTTTATTGTTTTGAATGTTTTTTATCAGGGAACATTTAATTTTCTGCTTGGAATCACTAACTGGTTCCAGATGGAGACACCAGCTCCACACATTCGTATTTTCTAGGGAGAAACCTAGAGGAACTGGGACAAAACAACATGATATTTCTGTTTGTTTAGATGACATTTTATGCACTTGCCTAACAAAAAGACTTTGCTTTTCTCCAAAACCATTTTACTGTGATTTTCTCTGTCCATTGCATAAGAATTCAACTCCAGTTTGTCTGATTATGACTGGATGAAACCAGAAATATCCGGTTGTGTTTTGGCTAACTCAATCCGAAATATTGTGAAAGCCTCTGTGTTTGTGTTTTCTGGATATTATCGATGGACTTTATTGTTTTGAATGTTTTTATCAGGGAACATTTAACTTTGTAATTGGAAACACTAATTCTTTCCACATGGAGACACCAGCTCTACACATTCGTATTTTTTAGGGAGACAGCTAGAGGAACTGTGAGAAACAAACATGATATTTCTCTTTGTATAGATGACATTTTATGCACTTGTCTAACGAAAAGACTTTGCTATACTCCAAAACCATTTTTACTGTGAATATCGCAGTGCATTGCTTACCAATTCCACACCAGTTTACCTGATATGACTGGATTAAGCCGGAAATATCTGGTTGTGTTCTGGCTAACTCAATTCCAGATATTGCTACAGCCTCTGTGTTTGTGTATTCCTGATATTATCCACGTACTTTATTGTTTTGAATGATTTTTTATCAGGGAACATTTTATTTTGATCTTGGAAACACTAATTGGTTGCACATGGAGACACCAGCTCTACACATTCGTATTTTTTAGGGAGACAGCTAGAGGAACTGTGAGAAACAAACATGATATTTTTGTTTGTATAGATGACATTTAATGCACTTGCCTAACGAAAAGACTTTGCTTTTCTCCAAAACCATTTTTACTGTGAATATCTCAGTCCATAGCTTACGAATTCGACACCAGTTTACCGGATATGCCTGTATGAAACCGGAAATATCCGGTTGTGTTCTGTCTAACTCAATTCCATTTATTGCTACAGCCTCTGTATTTGTGTATTCCTGATAATATCCACGGTCTTTATTTTTTGAATGTTTTTTATCAGGAAATATTTTATTTTGATCTTGGAAACACTGACTCGTTGTACATGGAGACACCAGCTCTACACATTCCTATTTTCTAGGGAGAAAGCTAGAGGAACTGCGGCAAACAAACATGATATTTCTCTTTGTATAGATGACATTATATGCACTTGCCTAACGAAAAAACTTTGCTTTTCTCCAAAACCATTTTTACTGTGATTTTCTCCGTCCATTGCATACGAATTCCACACCACTTTGTCCGGATATGACAGGATGAAAACAAAAATATCCGGTTATGTTTTGGCTAATTCCATCCGAAATATTGTGAAAGCCTCTGTGTTTTTGTTTTCTGGATATTATCAACGGACTTCATTTTTTTGAATGTTTTTTATCGGGGAACATTTTATTATGAGCTTGGAATCACTAATTGGTTCCACATGCATACACAAGCTCTACACATTCACATTTTCTAGGGAGAAAGCTAGAGGAACTGCGGCAAACAAACATGATATTTCTGTTTGTATAGATGACATTTTATGCACTTGCCTAAAGAAAGACTTTGCTATTCTCCGAAACCATTTGTACTGCGATTTTCTCGGTCCATTGCATACGAATTCCACACCAGTTTGTCTGGATATGACTGGATGAAACCGGAAATATCTGGCTTTTTTTTGGCTAACTCAATCCCAAATATTGCTCCAGCCACTGTGTTTGTTTTTTCTGGATATTATCAACGGACTTTATTGTTTGGAATGTTTTTTTTTAATTGGGTAACATTTTATTTTGAGCTTGGATACAGGAATTAGTTGCACATGGGGACACCAGCTGAACATATACGTATTTTCAATGGAGAAAGCTAGAGAAACTGCGGCAAACAAACATGATATTTCTGTTTGTACAGATGACATTTTATGCAATTGCCTCACAAAAAGACTTTGCTTTTACCCAAAACCATTTTACTTGGATTTCTCGGTCCATTACATATGAATTTCACACCAGTTTGTCCGGATATGACTGGATGAAAACCGAAATATCCAGTGGTGTTTGGCTAACTCAATCCGAAATATTGTGAAAGCCTCTGTGTTTGTGTTTTCTGGATACTATCGATGGACTTTATTGTTTTGAATGTTTTTATCAGGGAACATTTAATTTTGTACCGTGGAAACACTACTTGGTTCATCATGGGGACACCAGCTCTACACATTCGTATTTTCTAGGGAGAAAGGTAGAGAAACTGCGATAGACAAACATGATATTTCTCTTTGTATAGATGACATAATATGCACTTGCCTAATGAAAAGACTTTACTATTCTCCAAAACCATTTTTACTATGATTTTCTCGGTCCATTGCATACGAATTACACACCACTTTGTCCGGATATGACTTGATGAAAACGGAAATATCTAGTTTTTTTTTGGCTAACTCAATCCCAGTAATTGCTCCAGCCACTGTGTTTGTTTTTTCTGCATATTATCAATGGACTTTATTGTTTGGAAGGTTTTTTTTATCGGGGAACATTTTATTTTGAGCTTGGATGCAGTAATTAGTTGCACATGGAGACACCAGCTGAACATATTCGTATTTTCAATGGAGAAAGCTAGAGGAACTGCGGCAAACAAACATTATATTTCTGTTTGTATAGATGACATTTGATGCACTTGGCTAACGAAAAGACTTTGCTTTTACCCAAAACCATTTTACTGTGATTTTCTCGGTCCATTGCATACGAATTTCACACCACTTTGTCCGGATATGACTGGATGAAAACAGAAATATCCGGTGGTGTTTTGGCTAACTCAATCCAAATTATTGTGAAAGCATCTATGTTTGTGTTTTCTGGATATTACTGATGGACTATATTGTTTTGAATGTTTTTATCAGGGAACATTTAATTTTGTACCGTTGAAACACTAATTGGTTCATCATGGGTACACCAGCTCTACACATTCTTATTTTCTAGGGAGAAAGCTATAGGAACTCTGGCAAACAAACATGATATTTCTGTTTGTATAGATGACATTTTATGCACTTGCCTATTGAAAAGACTTTGCTATTCTCCAAAACTATTTTTACTGTGATTTTCTCGGTCTATGGCATACGAATTCCACACCAGTTTCTCCGGATATGACTGGATGGAACCAGAAATATCCGGTATTTTTTTGGCTAACTGAATCCGAAATATTGTGAAAGCCTCTGTGTTTGTGTTTTCTGGATATTATCAACGGACTTTAGGTTTTTCAATGTTTTTTATTGGGGAACATTTTATTTTGAGTTTGGATACAGTAATTCATTCCACAAGGGGACACCAGATGAACTTATTCGTATTTTCTAGTGAGAAAGCTAGAGTAACTGTAGCAAACAAACCTGATATTTCTGTTTGTATAGATGACATTTTATGCACTTGCTAAAAAAAAATTTGCTATTCTCCAAAACCATTTTTACTGTGATTTCTCGGTCCATAGCATGCGAATTCAACACAAGTTTGTCCTTATATGCTTGGAAGAAACCGGAAATATGCGGTTTTGTTTTGGCTAACTCAATCCCAGATATTGCTACAGACTCTGTGTTTGTGTATTCCTGATATTATCCACGGATTTTATTGTTTTGAATGTTTTTTTATCAGGGAACCTTTAATTTTGTGCTTGGAATCATTAATGGGTTCCACATTGAGACACCAGCTCTACACATTCGTATTTTCTAGTGAGAAAGCTAGAGGAACTGCGACAAACAAACATGATATTTCTGTTTGTATAGATGATATTTTATGCACTTGCATAACAAAAAGACTTTGCTTTTCTCCAAAATCAATTTACTGTGAATATCTCATTCCATTGCTTACGCATTCCACAGCTGTTTACTGGATATGACTGGAAGAAACTGGAAATATCCGATTTGTTTTGGCTAACTCAATCCGAAATATTCTGAAAGCCTCTGTGTATGTGTTTTCTGGATATTATCAACGGACTTTAGGTTTTTGAATGTTTTTTATTGGGGAACATTTTATTTTGAGCTTGGATACAGTAATTCGTTGCACAAGGAGACACCAGCTGAACATATTCGTATTTTCTAGGGAGAAAGCTAGAGGAACTGCGACAAAGAAACATGATATTTCTGTTGGTATAGATGACATTTGATGCACTTGCCTAACGAAAAGACTTTGCTTTTCTCCAAAACCATTTGTACTGTGATTTTCTCGGTCCATTGCATACGAATTTCACACCAGTTTGTCCGGATATGATTGGATGAAAACAGAAATATCCGGCTGTGTTTTGGCTAACTCAATCCGAAATATTTTGAAAGCCTCTGTGTTTGTGTTTTCTGGGTATTATCGATGGACTTTATTGTTTTGAATATTTTTATCAGGGAACATTTAATTTTGTACCGTAGGAACACTAATTGGTTCATCATGGGGACACCAGCTCTACACATTCATATTTTCTAGGGAGACTACAAGAGGAACTACGCAAACAAACATGATATTTCTGTTTGTATAGATGATATTTTATGCACTTGCCTAATGAAAACACTTTGCTTTTCTCCAAAACAATTTTTCTGTGATTTTCTCGGTACACTTCATATAAATTGCACACAAGTTTGTCTGGATATGACTGGATGAAACCGGAAATATCTGGTTTTGTTTTGGCTAACTCAATCCCAGATACTGCTAAAGCCTCTGTGTTTGTATATTCATGACATTTCCACGGACTTTATTTTTTTTAATGCTTTTTATGGGGAACATTTAATTTTGTACTGTAAAAACACTAATTGGTTCAACATGGGGACACCAGCACTACATATTCGTATTTTCTAGGGAGAAAGCTAGAGTAACTGCGGCAAACAAACATGATATTTCTGTTAGTATCGATGACATTTTATGCACTTGCCTAACGAAAAGACTTTGCTATTCTCTAAAACCATTTTTACTGTGATTTTCTCTGTCCATCGCACGAATTCCACACAAGTTTGTCTGGATATGACTGGAAGAAACCGGAAATATCAGGTTGTGTTTTAGCTAAGTCAATCCGAAATATTGTGAAAGCCTCTGTGTTTGTGTTTTCTGGATATTATCAACGGACTTTAATTTTTTGAATGTTTTTTATCAGGGAACATTTTATTTTGAGCTTGGATACAGTAATTCGTTCCACATGGAGACACCAGCTGAACATATTCGTATTTTCTAGGGAGAAAGCTAGAGGAACTGTGGCAAACAAACATAATATTTCTGTTTGTTTAGATGACATTTTATGCAATTGCCTAACGAAAAGACTTTGCTTTTATCCAAAACCATTTTCACTGTGATTTTTTTGGTTTATTGCATACGAATTCCACACCAGTTTGTCCGGATATGACTGGATGAAACCAGAAATATCCGGTTGTGTTTTGGCTAACTCAATCCGAAATGTTGTGAAAGCCTCTGTGTTTGTGTTTTCTGGATATTATCAAAGGATTTTAGTTTTTTTTTTCTTTTTTTTTTACTTTTATTTAATGAATATAAATTTCCAGTGTACAGCTTATGGATTACAATGGCTTCCCCCTCCCTTAAATTCCCTCCCACCACTACCCTCTCTTTTCCCTCTCCCTGTCCCCTTTCATTTGCATCAAGTTTCATTTTCAATTCTCTTTATATACAGAAGATCAATTTAGTATATATGAAATAAAGATTTCAACAGTTTGCACCCACATAGAAACACAAAGTGAAACATACTGTTTGAGTAATAGTTATAGCATTAAATCACAATGTACAGCACATTAAGGACAGAGATCCCACATGAGGAACAAGTGCACAGTGGCTCCTGTTGTTGACCTAACAAATTGACACTCTAGTTTATGGCGCCAGTAACCATCCTAGGCTGTCATCATGAGTTGCCAAGGCTATGGAAGCCTTCCAAGTTTACCGACTCTGATCATATTTAGACAAGGTCATAAAAGACAGAGTGAGGATAGTAACCAATGATCCTAAGAGTGGCATTTACCAGCTTTGAACAATTGTACAGCATTAAGTGGGGGAGAGGACCATCAATACACACAGGTTGGAGTAGAGCCATTGGTGGTAGAGTAGAGGTTATGATTACAAAGGAATGAGGCCCAAGTGCACTAGACAGGGCCTAGAACAAAGGACAGAGTCATTATTAGAGGAGCTAAGAAATGTGCTGTCTAAGCTACAAGTAATTTTTCTGATTGAGAGGGAAACAGAACCTGATAGAAGGGGCTTGATAATAATCTGGTGGGCTTTAGTCCTTGCAAATTCAGAGGCCCAGACCTATCTATCTCTTCACATGGGGTATATCCTAAGGGAGGTGTGAACCTCCTAGGGGAAGGCCCTCTGTTGACTTTCATTACTTGCCTGGCCTGGGAGGAGAGCTGGCCAGGTAAATGCAGGGGGCATCTCTAACAAGAAATTTACAGTTCTGCCTGCAATGTTGCTGAACCTACTTGACCAAACCCTCAGCTGCAGTGGTCACTTTGGAAGTTGGGCTGAGTGAAGGGCTTTTCAGCTTAGAGCCAATAAGATCTGTGGCTCTGACCTGGGCATCCTTCGACTCCAGGGCAGGTCCATTTCCAGTGACCCAACTCTTGGCAGAGCTACCAGGGCTCTTCACAAGCTGACTTCTGCTGAAGCCCAGGCTTACCACATTGAAAGCTACTGCTGTGGACTGGCCTGTTGGGTCTCCTTGAGGGCAGATCACTGTACAGATCAGCCATTAATAGGCCTGCCACCCATTGCTTCTGATGCCGAGCTTTCTTTTCCTCCTGGTTTGTGTTAAAGCAGACCAGAGGATGCAAGTCAAGGGAGTGCCCAAGTCCCATCTCTAATCTTCTGCGGCCTGAACTACAAGTCTATAGTCACAGGCATGTTCTGCAGTAGTTTTTCTAAGGTAGACAATGCCCATGAGGATAATTATATTCTCACTTGAAAACTTTCTTTCCCTTTGGTCTGAAAGGGAGGTTTTTTCTACTTACTGCATACTTCGCTGATGGCAAAGTGAATCTACTATGAGATTATTAGTTACGTTCTTATTTTGGCTATGCTATTACAGAAAAATGTTAGCCATCTCTTTTATAAGGTCTAAAGATTTAATTGTGCATCCTACAGATTCCCTTATAATAGAATTAGTTTCCTACCTTTAAGAGAATAGAGAAATGAAAGAACAAGTTGGGCTTAGAATAGAGAAATGAGGAAGCAAGTCCTAGATCGCTTACTGACAATAGCAATATCACATGAATACTTAGCAAACCATTTCAACCATTAGATAACAACTTAAGAAAACATTTACCAGAAGGTCCAATGCCTTCTATAAATTTTAAGAATCATGTATTTGAAAACACCTCTTAAATATCTAACATAGTGTAGTTTATTTAGCCAGTAAACTTAAGCACAGCCATCTAAAATGTTTTTAGTTTCTTTCTACCAACAAGTATAAAACATATGATACAGAGATTCAGGTCACACCAATTAAAATGTATCTTTGATTGATTTTAGCAGCTTAAATTTTTGGACAATCTTATCTATAGGCCATTTAAAATAAAACTCTTAGTAAAATTTCCCCATGTGGACATACAATATGTACACACATATAACATAGCATAATAGACCAATATAGCAATTTTAATAATAGCTTTTAAAATCTTTAACTCTTTTTCTAGATTGCCAATGGATTTGGATTGCTTTTTTTTTTTTTTTAGTAACCTCAGTTAACCATACTTTCTCTAGTTGTACTGTTAATACATTATTGGCTTCATCTCTTTACAGAGCCATCACAAAGTACTGAATACAATAAAAGTGGCTGGAAAAAGTCCATAGGAACCTATAGGAGGACAGCTAAACACAGAACCAACAACGCTTTAGTTTTATTAGCAGCACATCATATATAACTATGGATGACAAAAGACTTTAAGTTGCCATGTTTAAAATTATAAACTCATCAACCAACAAGAGGCACTTGCTTACTTCACAGTATTTTTGAAAGCACCTGTAGGATTTTACAAGTATTTAACCCTTTAGGCCTCTGGGGCTTTCTCATTAAGATAACTATCATGTCTAGTAACACAAGATCATTAGACTTTTTAATTCTCAAACATTTGTATTAATAGCATTTTCCATTATAGAAACTTAAAGTCTGGTAGCACATCACATCCTGACAGTCCTTCTAATATAATCCAAATAGCCTGCTTAGTTGGTGTCTCTATAAGATGAGAGACATAGGTCCTTCGATTTTTTCAGTTGGGCCCAAACTGGAAAAACCAAAGTCCAGGATTTACTGGAAATTTTAGAGACCAGATTGTTTGAAACTTTGATTTTTTGAATGCCTGTCAAGAATGCCAAGAAGGCTCAAAATCCAAAATATCTGGTTGAAATAAGATTCCTTAAAATCATGACATAACATAGACCAAATTTGATCATTGTTACAAGGTGACTATTCAAATCTTTGAAAGGAAGCACATATTTAAATAACCCATAGCTCTTAATAAAAATTCAGCTGTTTTTGAACAATTAGAATTTAACAGACATCAAGAGCACATAATAGATTACTTTAACACATTGCTTTAACAGAGCATCAGAGTTTAATTCTATGTCAAAGAGAAATTGAGCCTCCTGTGATATTTTGCTGTGAGGTTTCCTTCCTTTACCTTCTTTCATATTGGTGACCGTGTTTCTGTGTTTCCGTGTGTAACACATCGTTAAGCATCTTCGGCAGGGCAGGATGAGTGGCAACAAATTCTTTCAGTTTCTGTTTGCTATGAAAAGTCTTAATTTCACCTTCATTCACAAATGAGAGCTTTGCAGGATATAATATTCTGGGCTGGCAGTTTTTCTCTCTTAATACCTGGGCTATGTCTCTCCATTCCCTTCTAGCTTGTAGGGTTTCTGATGAGAAGTCTGCTGTGAGTCTAATTGGAGATCCTCTAAGAGTAATCTGACATTTCTCTCTTGCACCTTTTAGGATCTTTTCTTTATGTTTCACTGTGGTGAGTGTGATTACAACATGTCGTGGTGAGGATCTCTTTTGGTCATGTTTATTAGGGGTTCTATAAGCTTCCTGTACTAAGATGCCTCTGTCCTTCTCCAAACCTGGGAAATTTTCTGCTAGTATCTCCCTGAAAATGCCTTCTAATCCTTTCTCCCTCTCCATGCCTTCAGGAACTCCTAGAACCCGAATGTTGGGTTTTTTAATAGTGTCCTGTAGATTCCTGACAATATTTTTTAGATTTCTGATTTCTTCTTTTCTTTGGTTTGCCTGTTTCCTTTCCTGTTCTCCATCTTCTAAGTCTGATATTCTCTCTTCTGCTTCGCCTATTCTGTTTTTAAGGCTCTCTAATGTGTTTCTCATTTGATCTATTGAATTCTTCATTTCATTATGATTTCTCGTCACTATCACAGTTTCTTGTTCCACTAGTTGTTTCATTTAATTTTGATGCCTCCTTAATATTTCATTTTCACGAGAGAGATTTTCTATCTTGTCCATTAAGGATTTCTGTAGTTCAAGAATTTGTTTTTGAGAACTTCTTAATGTTCTTATCGATTTTTTGAGATCCGCTTCTTGCATTTCTTCGATCTCATCATCTTCATAATCTTGAATTGGGGTGTCTTTTTCATTTGGGGAGAAAGCTAGAGGAACTGCGGCAAACAAACATGATATTTCTGTTTGTGTAGATGACATTTTATGCACTTGCCTAACGAAAAGACTTTGGTTGTCTCCAAAACCATTTTTACTGTGATTTTCTCAGTCCACAGCTTACGAATTCCACACCAGTTTACAGGATATGACTTGATGAAACCGGAAATATCCTGTTTTGTTTTGGCTAACTCAATCCAGATATTGCTACAACCTCTGTGTTTGTGTTTTCTGGATGTTATCAATGGACTTTAGTTTTTTAATGTTTTTTTTTTGCGGGGAACATTTTATTTTGAGCTTGTATACAGTAATTCGTTCCTCATGGAGACACCAGCTGAACATATTCGTATTTTCTAGGGAGAAAGCTAAAGGAACTGTGGCAAACAAACATGATATTTCTGTTTGTATCTATGACATTGTATGCACTTGCCTAACGAAAAGACTTTGCTTTTCTCCAAAACAATTTTTACTGTGATTTTCTCGGTCCATTGCATACGAATGCCACACCAGTTTGTCCATATATGACTGGATGAAACCGGAAATATCCTGTTTTGTTTTGGCTAACTCAATCCCAGATAAAGCTACAGCCTCTGTGTTTGTGTATTCCTGATATTATCCACGGACCTTATTGTTTTGAATGCTTTTTATCAGGGAACATTTAATTTTGTACCATTGAAACACAAATTGGTTCAACATGGGGACACCAGCTCTACACATTCGTATTTTCTAGGGAGAAAGCTAGAGGAACTGCGATAAACAAAAATGATATTTCTGTTTGTATCTATGAGATATTATGCACTTGCCTAACGAAAAGACTTTGCTTTTCTCCAAAACCATTTTTACTGTGAACATCTCAGTCCATTGCTCACGAATTCCACACAAGTTTGTGCGGATATAACTGGAAGAAACCGGAAATATCCGGTTTTGTTTTGGCTAACTCAATCCCAGATAAAGCTACAGCCTCTGTTTGTGTATTCCTGATATTATCCACGGACTTTATTGTTTTGAATGTTTTTTATCAGGGAACATTTCATTTTGTGCTTGGAATCACTAATTGGTTCCACATGGAGACACCAGCTCTACACATTCATATTTTTTGGGAGAAAGCTAGAGGAACTGCGCTAAACAAACATGATATTTCTGTTTGTATAGATGACATTTTATGCACTTGCCTAACGAAAATACTTTGCTATTCTCCAAAACCACTTTTACTGTGATTTCCTCGGTCCATTGCATACGAATTCCACATCAGTTTTTCCGGATATGACTGGATGAAACCGGAAATATCCGGTTGTGTTTCAGCTAGCTCAATCCCAGATATTGCTACAGCCTCTGTGTTTGTGTTTTCTGGATATTATCGATGGACTTTATTGTTTTGAATGCTTTTATCAGGGAACATTTAATTTTGTACCGTAGAAACACTAATTGGTTCATCATGGGGACACCAGTCTACAGGTTCGCATTTTCTAGGGAGAAAGCAAGAGGAACTGCAATACACAAACATGATATTTCTCTTCGTATAGATGACATTTTATGCATTGCCTAACAAAAGGCTTTGCTATTCTCCAAACCATTTTTACTGTGATTTTCTCGGTACATTGCATAGGAATTTCACACCGGTTTGTCCGGATATGGCTGAATGAAACCGGAAATATCCGGTTGAGTTTTGGCTAACTCAATCCCAGATATTGCTTCAGGCTCTGTGTTTGTGTATTCCTGATATAATCGATGGGCTTTATTGTTTTGATTTTTTTTTAATTGGGTAACATTTAATTTTATTCTTGGAACCATTAATTGGTTCCACATGGAGACACCAGCTCTACATATTTGTATTTTCTAGGGAGGAAGCTAGAGGAACTGCGGCAAACAAACATGAGAATTCTGTTTGTATAGATGACATTTTATGCACTTGCCTAATTAAAAGACTTTG
Source organism: Lepus europaeus (assembly GCF_033115175.1). Taxonomy (NCBI): domain Eukaryota; kingdom Metazoa; phylum Chordata; class Mammalia; order Lagomorpha; family Leporidae; genus Lepus; species Lepus europaeus. Next base: position 352,155 of record NW_026909428.1, on the reverse strand, counting down.
CTTCTCCCCAAAACCATTTTTACTGTGGTTTTCTCGGTCCATTGCATATGAATTCCTCACCACTTTATCCGGATATGACTGGATGAAACCAGAAATATCTGGTTGTGTTTTGGTTAACTCAATCCTAGATATTGCTGCTGCCTCTGTGTTTGTTTATTCTTGATATTTTCCACAGATTTTATTTATTTCAATGTTTTTTGTCAGGGAACATTTAACTTGGTGCTGCAAAACAGTAATTGGTTCATCATGGGAACACCGGCTCTACACATTCGTATTTTCTAGGGAGAAATCTAGAGGATCTTGGCAAACAAACATGATATTTCTGTTTGTATCGATGACATTTTATGCACTTGGCTAAGGAAAAGACTTTGCTTTACCCCAAAACCATTTTTACTCTGAATTTCTCGGTCCATTGCATACGAATTCCACACCACTGTGTCCATATACGACTGGATGAAACCGGAAATATCTGGTTTTGTATTGTCTATCTCAATCCCAGATATTGTTACAGCCTATGTGTTTGTGTATTCCTGACATTATCCACGGACTTTATTTTTTTAATTTTTTTTTCAGGGAACATTTAATTTTGTGCTTGGAAACAGTAATTGGTTCCACATGGAGACAGCAGCTCTACACATTCTTATTTTCTAGGGAGAAAGCTAGAGGAACTGCGGTAAACAAACATGATCTTTTTGTTTGTATAGATGAGATTTTATGCACTTGCCTAACGAAAAGACTTTGCTTATCTCCAAAACCATTTCTACTGTGGTTTTCTCAGTCCATTGCATACGAATTCCACACCAGTTCGTCCGGATATGACTGGATTAAACCGGAAATATCCGGATTTTTTTTTTTTTTTTGGCTAACTCAATCCGAAATATTGTGAAAGCCTCTGTGTTTGTGTTTTCTGGATATTATCCATGGACTTTATTGTTTTGAATGTTTTTATCAGGGAACATTTATTTTTGTCCTGTTGAAACACTAGTTCATTCATCAAGGGGACACCAGCTCTACACATTCGTAATTTTCTAGGGAGATTGCAAGGGAACTGCGACAAACACACATGATATTTCTGTTTGTCTAGATGACATTTTATGCACTTGCCTCACGAAAAGACTTTGCCATTCTCCAACCATTTTTGCTGTGATTTTCTCGGTCCATTGCATACGAATTCCACACCAGTTAGTTCGGCTATGAAAGATGAAATCGGAAATATCCGGGTTTGTTTTGGCTAACTCAATCCCAGATATTGCTACAGTCTCAGTGTTTGTGTATACCTTATATTATCCACGGACTTTATTTTTTGAATTTCTTTTTTCAGGGAAAATTTAATTTTGTGTTTCGAAACACTAATTGGTGTCACATGGAGACACCAGCTCTACAGATTCGTATTTTCTAGGGAGAAAGGTAGAGGAACTGCAGCAAACAAACATGATATTTCTGCTTATATAGATGACATTTTATGCACTTGCCTTACGAAAAGACTTTGCTTTTCTCCAAAACCATTTTTACTGTGATTTTTTGGTCTATTGCATACGAATTCCACACCAATTTGTCCGGATATGACTTGATGGAACCGGAAATATCCGGTTCTGTTTTGGCTAACTCAATCCAAAATATTGCTACAGCATCTGTATTTGTGTATTTCTGATATTATCCACGGACTTTATTTTTTTGAATGTTTTTTTTCAGGCACCATTTAATTTTGTACCGTAGAAATACTACTGTTTCCACATGGAGATAACAGCTCTACACATTCGTATTTTCTACGGAGAAAGCTAGAAAAACTGTGGCAAACAAACATTATATTTCTGTTTGTATCGATGACATTTTATGCACTTGCCTAACGAAAAGAGTTTGCTTTTCTCCAAAACCATTTTTACTGTGATTTTCTCGGTCCATTGCATATGAATTCCACATCAGTTTGTCCGGATATGACTGGATGAAACCGCAAATATCCGGTTTCGTTTTGGCTAACTCAATCCCAGATATTGCTACAGCCTTTGTGTTTGTGTATTCCTTATATTATCCACGGACTTTATTTTTTGAATTTCTTTTTTCAGGGAACATTTAATTTTGTGCTTGGAAAAAAAAAAATTTGTTCCACATGGAGACACCAGCTCTACAGATTCGTATTTTCTAGGGAGAAATTTAGAGGAACTGCGGCAAACAAACATGATATTTCTGTTTGTATAGATGACATTTTACGCACTTGCCTAACGAAAAGACTTTGCTTTTCTCCAAAACAATTTTTACTGTGATTTTTTCGTCCATTGCATAAAAATTCAACACCACTTTTTCCGGATATGACTGGAAGAAACCAGAAAAATCCGGTGTTGTTTTGGCTAACTGAATCCGAAATATTGTGAAAGCCTCTGTGTTTGTGTTTTATGGATATTATCAAGGGACTTATTGGTATGAATTTTTTTACCAGGGAACATTTAATTTTGTACCGTTGAAACACGCATTGGTTCATAATGGGAACACAAGCTCTACACGTTTGTATATTCTAGGGAGAAAGCTAGAGGAACTGCGGCAAACAAACATGATATTTCTGTTTGTATAGATGACGTTTTATGCACTTGCCTAAGGAAAATAGTTTGCTTTTCTCCAAAACTATTTTTACTGTGATTTTTTTGGTTCATTGCATACGGATTCCACAACAGTTAGTCCGGATATGACTGGATGAAACCAGAAATAACCGGTTGTGTTTTGGCTAAATCAATCCCAGATATTGCTACAGCTACTGTGTTTGTGCTTTCTGGATAATATCGAGGGACTTATTGTTTTGAAAGTTTTTATTAGGGAACATTTAATTTTGTACCGTTGAAACATGAATTGGTTCATGATGGGAACACCAGCTCTACACATTCGTATTTTCTAGGGAGAAAGCTAGAGGAACTGCAGCAAACAAACCTGATATTTCTGTTTGTATCGATGACATTTTATGCACTTGCCCAATGAAAAGACTTTGCTTTTCTCCAAAACCATTTTTACTGTGATTTTCTCGGTCCATTGCATACGAATTCCACACAAGATTGTCCGGATATGACTGGATGAAACCAGAATTATCCGGTTGTGCTTTGGCTAACTGAGTCCAAAATATTGTGAAAGCCTCTGTGTTTGTGTTTTCTGGATATTATCGATGGACTTTATTGTTTTGAATGTTTTTATCAGGGAACATTTAATTTTGTACCGTTGAAACACGCATTGGTTCATCATGGGAACACAAGCTATACACATTCATATTTTCTAGGGAGAAAGCTAGAGGAACTGCGATAAACAAACATGATATTTCTTTTGTATAGATGACATTTTATGCATTGCCTAACAAAAAGATTTTGCTATTCTCCAAACCATTTTTACTGTGATTTTCTCATTCCATTGCATACGAATTACACACCGGTATGTCCGGATATAGCTGAATGAAACTGGAAATATCCGGTTGAGTTTTGGCTAACTCAATCCCAGATATTGCTAGAGACTCTGTGTTTGTGTATTCCTGATATAATCGATGGACTTTATTATTTCGATTTTCTTTAATTGGGAAACATTTAATTTTATTCTTGGAAACAGCTCTACATATTTGTATTTTCTAGGGAGGAAGCTAGAGGAACTGCGGCAAACAAACATGATATTTCTGTTTGTATAGATGACATTTTATGCACTTGCCTAACGAAAAGACTTTGTTTCTCTCCAAGACCATTTTTACTGTGATATTCTCGCTCCATTGCATACAAATTCCACACAAGTTTGTCCGGAAATGACTGGATGAAACCAGAAATATCCAGTTTTGTTTGGGTAACTCAATCCCAGGTATTGCTACAGCATCTGTGTTTGTGTATTCCTTATATTATCCACGGACTTTATTTTTTGAATGTCTTTTCAGGGAACATTTAATATTGTGCGTGTAAAAAAAAAATTGGTTCCACATGGAGACACCATATCTACATATTCGTATTTTCTAGGGAGAAAGCTAGAGGAACTGCGTCAAACAAACATGGTATTTCTGTTTGTATAGATGACATTTTATGCTCTTGCCTAACGAAAAGACTTTGCCTTTCTCCAAAACGATTTGTACTGTGATTTTCTCGGTCCATTGCATACGAATTCCACACCAGTTTGTCTGAATATGACTGGATGAAACCAGAGATATCCGGCTGTGTTTTGGCTAACTCAATCCCAGATATTGTTACTGCCTCTGTGTTTGTGTTTTCTGGATATTATCGATGGACTTTATTTGCCACGCCCACAGCTGTGATTCCAGCGTAGCAAAATGTTGTTGTGTTTGTGGTCTAAGCTTGGAGGGTCGGAGTGTGAGCTCTGTGGAGCGGAGCCTCGGGTGGTTCCTGTGCAGTCCGCGATTGTGATGACCCCCGACTCACATAAAATGAGCTGGAGACGTGCTTGCTGGTGGCTGCTGAAGCAGTGTGTTTCTGCAATTGTAGTGATCTTGATATGCATCATCTACCTGCTTTGTTTGCACTTTGTAGTTTCGCCACATAGTAAAGGAATAGCATAGCATGATCAGAACACAGAAAATCAGATTGAGAAAATCAACATTTCTAACATTGATGTTTCACAAGACTTGGTAAAGAATATCACGGACTTTGGTCCTCCAGTAGTTAGGGCAATGTTTGAGGCACTATTAAAGTTAAATGAGAATAGTACATTGGGTTCTTTCCTAGGTGAAGTGGAACAACAGGAATTGTTAATAGAAACTTCAGTAACCCCAGAAGAAATTAGGCTTGAAAGGCTTATTGGAAATGAGCACTCGAACCCTAATCAAAAGTAAAAACAACTATTAGATAAAATTCCCAACCGCTCCCTGACGGGAGGTTATGAGCAATACTTACTGAACGGCAGATGGTGGACACGTCCACGTTGGAACCTTTCAGCTAATTTAGAACTATTAGATTATATGGGATCTTATGATGAATGGGGATTTCGCTGGGTGAATCATGATGGGAAAAGACAGAGATGGGATAAGAGAGCAGGGGGCTGGAAGGAATACATTAAAAACAGCTTGAATGGTCTTTGGGACTTAGGTCAATACCTGTTCAGCAAGTTTCCTTTGTCTTTGGGTCCCACAATAAAAGTTAACCAGTAACCTCGCCTTCACCTTTCGTTCTTAAAAAAAAATCTTGGCAAATGGAACCACAACATTTCCACTGTGTGTCCACATTGTTCCAGTGAACTCTGCATAACCTTGCTAAGTTTCTGTAATTTGTTAATGATTCTTGCCCCCTAGAATTGTCTGTAATAATATAAAAATTGCAAGCTTGTTCTAGAATAAACGCAGCAGCATACTCATACAACTTGAGTGTCTGTCTGTCATTTCCCCCGTCGATCCTCGCTCTCCTGGACACCTTCACCCTTGTTCTCCCTCGGTCTGGGGTCTCCAGTGGAGCCGGTCCTCGGCATTTATTGTTTTGAATGTTTTTATCAGGGAACATTTAATTTTGTACCGTTGAAACACTAGTGGTTTCCACATGGAGACACCAGATCTACACTTTCGTATTTTCTAGGGAGAAAGCTAGAGGAACTGCGGCAAACAAACATGATATTTCTGTTTGTATAGATGACATTTTCAGCAGTTGCTTAACGAAAAGACTTTGCTTTTCTTGAAACCATTTTTACTGTGAATTTCTCGGTCCATTGCATACGAATCCCAAACCAGTTTGTCCGTATACGCTGGAGGAAACCGGAATTATACGGTATTCATTTGGCTAACTCAATCCCAGATATAGCTACAGCCTCTGTGTTTGTGTATTCCTGATATTATCCACGGACTTCATTGTTTTGAATGTTTTTTTTTTCAGGGAACATTTAATTTTGTGCTGTGAAACACTAATTGGTTCATCATGGGGACACAAGCTATACACATTCGTATTTTCTAGGGAGAAAGCTAGAGGAACTATGGCAAACAAACATGATATTTCTGTTTGTATAGATGACATTTTATGCACTTGACTAACGAAAAGACTTTGCTTTTCTCCAAAACCATTTTTACTGTGATTTTCCGGTCCATTGCTTACGAATTCTACACCAGTTTGTCCGGATATGACTGGATGAAACCAGAAATATCCGGTTTTATTTTGGCTAACTCACTCCCAGATATTGTTACCGCCTCTGTGTTTGTGTATTCCAGATATTATCCACAGACCTTATTGTTTTGAATGTTTTTTATCAGGGAACATTTAATTTTCTGCTTGGAAACACTAATTGGATCCACATGGAGACACCAGCTCTACACATTCGTATTTTCTAGGGAGAAAGCTAGAGGAACTGCGGCAAACAAACATGGTATATCTGTTTGTATAGATGACATTTTATGCTCTTGCCTAACGAAAAGACTTTGCCTTTCTCCAAAACGATTTGTACTGTGATTTTCTTGGTCCATTGCATACGAATTCCACACCAGTTTGTCCGGATATGACTGGATGAAACCAGAAATATCCGGCTTTGTTTTGGCTAACTCAAACTGAAATATTGCTACATCCTCTGTTTGTGCATTCCTGATATTATCTATGGACTTTATTGTTTTGAATGTTTTTTATCAGGGAACATTTAATTTTGTAATTGGAAACACTAATTGATTCCAGGTGGAGACACCAGCTCTACACATTCGTATTTTCTAGGGAGAAAGCTAGAGGAACTGCGGCAAACAAACATGATATTTCTGTTTGTATCGATGACATTTTATGCACTTAGCAAACGAAAAGACTTTGCTTTTCTCCAAAGCTTTTTTTAGTGCGATTTTCTCGGTCCATTGCTTACGAATTCCACACCAGTTTGTCCGGATATGACTGGATGAAAACAGAAATATCTGGTTGTGTTTTGGCTAACTCAACCCGAAATATTGTGAAAGCCTCTGTTGGTGATTTCTGGATATTATCGATGGACTTCATTGTTTTGAATGTTTTTATCAGGGAACATTTAACTTTGTAATTGGAAACACTAATTCATTCATAATGTGAACACCAGCTCTACACATTCGTATTTTCTAGGGAGAAACCTAGAGGAACTGCGGCAAAGAAACGTGATATTTCTGTTTGCATAGATGAGATTTTATGCACTTGCATAACAAAAAGACTTTGCTTTTCCCCAAAACCATTTTTACTGTGAATATCTCAGTCCATTGCTCACGAATTCCAAACCAGTTTACCGGATATGACTGGATAAAACCGGAAAAATCCCGTTTTGTTTTGGCTAACTCAATCCCAGATATTGCTACAGCCTCTGTGTTTGTGTATTCCTGATATTATCCACGGATTTTATTGTTTTGAATGTTTTTTTATCAGGGAACATTTAATTTTGATCTGGGAAACACTAATTGGTTCCACATGGAGACACCAGCTCTACACATTTGCATTTTCTAGGGTGAAAGCTAGAGAAATTGCAACAAACAAACATGATATTTTGTTTGTATAGATGAATTTTATACAATTGCCTAACGAAAAGTCTTTGCTTTTCTCCAACAGCATTTTTACTGTGATTTTCTCGGTCCATTGCATACGAATTCCACACAAGTTTGTCCAGATATGACTGGATGAAACTGGAAATATCTGGTTTTGTTTTGGCTAACTCAATCCCAGATATTGCTAAAGCCTCTGTGTTTGTATATCCATGATATTTCCATGGACTTTATTTTTTTGAATGCTTTTTATGGGGAACATTTAATTTTGTACTGTAAAAACACTAATTGGTTCAACATGGGGACACCAGCACTACACATTCGTATTTTCTAGGGAGAAAGCTAGAGTAACTGCGGCAAACAACCATGATATTTCCGTTTGTATAGATGACATTTTATGCACTTGCCTAAGGAAAAGACTTTGCTTTTCTCCAAAACCATTTTTACTGTGAATATCTCAGTCCATTGCTCACGAATTCCACACCAGTTTGTCCAGATATGACTGGATGAAACCGGAAATCTCCGGATTTTTTTTGGTTAACTCAATCCCAGATATTACTACAGCCTCTATGTTTGTGTATTCCTGATATTATCCACAGATTTTATTCTTTTGAATGTTTTTTATCAGGGAACATTTTATTTTGATCTTGGAAACACTAATTGGTTCCACATGGAGACACCAGCTCTACACATTTGCATTTTCTAGGGTGAAAGCTAGAGGAATTGCGACAAACAAACATGATATTTCTGTTTGTATAGATGACATTTTATGCACGTGCCTAACGAAAACACTTTGCTTTTCTCCAAAACCATTTTAACTGTGATTTTTTTGGTTCATTGCATACGAATTCCAAGCACTTTTTCCGGATATGACTGGAAGAAAACAAAATATCCGGTTGTGTTTTGGCTAACACAATCTGGAATATTGTGAAGCCTCTGTTGGTCTTTTCTGGATATGATCGATGGACTTTATTGTTTTGAATATTTTTTATCGGGGAACATATAACTTTGTAATTGAAAACACTAATGCTTTCCACATGGAGATGTCAGCTCTGCACATTCGTATTTTCTAGGGAGACAGCTAGAGGAACTGCAGCAAACAAACATGATATTTCTGTTTGTATAGATGACATTTGATGCACTTGCCTAACGAAAAGACTTTGCTTTTCTCCAAAATAATTTGTACTGTGATTTTCTCAGTCCATTGCATATGAATTTCACAACAGTTTACCGGATATGACTGGATGAAACCGGATATATCCAGTTTTGTTTAGGCTAACTCAATCCCAGATATTGCTGCAGCCTCTGTGTTTGTGTATTCCTGATATTATCCACGGACTTTATTGTTTTGAATGTTTTTTTATCAGGGAACATTTAATTTTGATCTGGGAAACACTAATTGGTTCCACATGGTGACACCAGCTCTACACATTTGCATTTTCTAGGGTGAAAGCTAGAGAAATTGCAACAAACAAACATGATATTTTTTATGTATAGATGACATTTTATGCAATTGCCTAACGAGAAGTCTTTGCTTTTCTCCAACAGCATTTTTACTGTGATTTACTCGGTCTATTGCATAAAAATTCCACTCCAGTTTGTCCAGATATGACTGGATGAAACCGGAAATATCTGATTTTGTTTTGGCTAACTCAATGCCAGATATTGCTAAAGCCTCTGTGTTTGTATATTCATGATATTTCCACGGACTTTATTTTTTTGAATGCTTTTTATGGGGAACATTTAATTTTGTACTGTAAAAACACTAATTGGTTCAACATGGGAAAACCAGCACTACACATTCGTATTTTCTAGGGAGAAAGCTAGAGTAACTGCGGCAAACAAACATGATATTTCCGTTTGTATAGATGACATTTTATGCACTTGCCTAACGAAAAGACTTTGCTTTTCCCCAAAACCATTTTACTGTGAATATCTCATTCCAATGCTCACGAATTCCACACAAGTTTGTCCAGATATGACTGGAAGAAACCGGAAATATCCCGTTTTGTTTTGGCTAACTCAATCGAAGATATTGCTACAGGCTCTGTGTTTGTGTATTCCTGATATTATCCACGGACTTTATTGTTTTGAATGATTTTTAAAAGGGAACATTTAATTTTGTGCTTGGAATCACTAATTGGTTCCATAGGGAGACACCGGCTCTACACATTCGTATTTTCTAGGGAGAAAGCTAGAGGAACTGTGTCAAACAAACATGATGTTTCTGTTTGTATCGATGAGAGTTTATGCACTTGCCTAAGGAAAAGACTTTGCTTTTCTCCAAAACCATTTTTACTGTGATTTTTTTGGTTCATTGCATACGAATTCCACACCACTTTGTCCGGATATGACTGGATGAAAACAGAAATATCCGGTTGTGTTTTGGCTAACTCAATCCGAAATATTGTGAAAGCCACTGTGTTTGCGTTTTCTGGGTATTATCGATGGAGTTTATTGTTTGGAATATTTTTAACAGGGAACATTTAATTTTGTACCGTTGAAACACTAACTGGTTCATCATGGGGACACCAGCTCTACACATTCGTATTTTCTAGGGAGAAAGCTAGAGGAACTGTGGCAAACAAACACGATATTTCTGTTTGTATCTATGAGATTTTATGCACTTGCCTAAGAAAAGATTTTGCTATTCTCCAAAAGAATTTTTACTGTGATTTTTTTCGTTCATTGCATATGAATTCCACACCACTTTGTCCGGATATGACTGGATGAAAACAGAAATATCCGGTTGTGTTTTGGCTAACTCAATCCGAAATATTGTGAAAGCCACTGTGTTTGCGTTTTCTGGGTATTATCGATGGAGTTTATTGTTTGGAATATTTTTAACAGGGAACATTTAATTTTGTAGCGTTGAAACACTAACTGGTTCATCATGGGGACACCAGCTCTACACATTCGTATTTTCTAGGGAGAAAGCTAGAGGAACTGTGGCAAACAAACACGATATTTCTGTTTGTATCTATGAGATTTTATGCACTTGCCTAAGAAAAGATTTTGCTATTCTCCAAAAGAATTTTTACTGTGATTTTTTTCGTTCATTGCATATGAATTCCACACAAGTTTGTCCGGATATGAATGGATGAAACCGGAAATATCTGGTTTTGTTTTGGCTAACTCAATCCCAGAAAATGCTACATCCTCGGTGTTTGTGCATTCCTGATATTATCGATGGACTTTATTGTTTTGAATGTTTTTTATCAGGGAACATTTAATTTTGTATCGTTGAAACACTAATTGTTTCCACATGGAGACACCAGCTCTACACATTCGTATTTTCTATGAAGAACGCTAGAGGAACTGTGGAAAACAAACATGGTACTTCTGTTTGTATAGATGATATTTTATGCTCTTGCCTAACGAAAAGACTTTGCTATTCTCCAAAACCATTTTTACTGTTATTTTCTCGATCCATTGCATAGGAATTTCACACCAATTTGTCCGTATATGACTGGCTGAAAACAAAAATATCCGGTGGTGTTTTGTCTAACTCAATCCGAAATATTGTGAAAGCCTCTGTGTTTGTGTTTTCTGGATATTATTGATGGACTATATTATTTTGAATGGTTTTATCAGGGAACATTTAATTTTGTACCGTTGAAACTCTAATTGGTTCATCATGGGGACCCCAGCTCTACACATTCGTATTTCTTGGGAGAAAGCTAGATGAACTGCGACAAACAAACATGATATTTCTCTATGTATAGATGACATTTTATGCACTTGCCTAACGAAAAGGCTTTGCTTTTCCCCAAAACCATTTTTACTGTGAATATCTCAGTCCATTGCTCACGAATTCCACACTAGTTTACCGGATATGACTGGAAGAAAAAGGAAATATCCCGTTTTGTTTTGGCTAACTCAATCCCAGATAGTGCTACAGCCTCTGTGTTTGTGTATTCCTGATATTATCCACTGACTTTATTGTTTTGAATGTTTTTTTATCAGGGCACATTTACTTTTGTGCTTGGAATCACTAATTGGTTGCACATGGAGACTCCAGCTCTACACATTCGTATTTTCTAGGGAGAAAGCTAGAGGAACTGCGGCAAACAAACATGATATTTCTGTTTGTCTAGATGACATTTTATGCACTTGCCTAACGAAAAGACTTTGCTATTCTCCAAAACAATTTTTACTGTGATTTTCTCAGTCCATTGCATACGAATTCACAACATTATGTCCAGATATGACTGGATGAAACAGAAATATCAGGTTGTGTTTTGGCTAAGTCAATCCGAAATATTGTGAAAGCCTCTGTGTTTGTGTCTTCTGGATATTATCAACGGACTTAATTTTTTGAATGTTTTTTATCGGGGAACATTTTATTTTTAGCTTGGATACAGTAATTCGTTCCACATGGAGACACCAGCTGAACATATTCGTATTTTCTAGGGAGAAAGCTAGAGGAACTGTGGCAAACACACATGATATTTCTGTTTGTATAGATGACATTTTATGCACTTGCCTAACGAAAAGACTTTGCTTTTCTCCAAAAGCATTTTTACTGTGACTTTCTCGGTCCATTGCATACGAATTCCACACCAGTTTACCGGATATGACTGGATGAAAGCAGAAATATCCGGTTTTGTTTTGGGTAACTCAATCCCAGATATTGCTACAGCCTCTGTGTTTGTGTATTCCTGATATTATCCATGGACTTTATTGTTATGAATGTTTTTTATCAGGGAACATTTTATTTTGAGCTTCGAATCACTAATTGGTTCCATATGGAGACACCAGCTCTAAACATTCGTATTTTCTAGGGAGAAATCTAGTGGAACTGCGGCAAAGAAACATGATATTTCTGTTTGTATCGATGACATTTTATGCAATTACCTAACGAAAAGACTTTGCTTTTCTCCAAAACCATTTTTACTGTGATTATTTTGGTTCATTGCATACGAATTCCACACCACTTTGTCCGGATATGACTGGATATAACCAGAAATATACGGTTGTGTTTTGGCTAACTCAATCCGAAATATTGTGAAAGCCTCTGTGTTTGTGTTTTCTGGATATTATCAACGGATTTTAGTTGTTTTATTTTTTTTCTTTTATTTATTGAATATAAATTTCCAGTGTAAAGCTTATGATTTACAATGGCTTCCCCCTCCCATAAATTCCATCGCACCCCAACCCTCCCCTCTCCCGCTCCCTCTCCCCTTTCATTTGCATCAAGATTGATTTTCAATTCTCTTTATATACAGAAGATCAATTTAGTATATATGAAGTAAACATTTCAACAGTTTGCACCCACATAGAAACACAAAGTGAAACATACTGTTTGAGTACTAGTTATAGCATTAAATCACAATGTACAGCACATTAAGGACAGAGATCCCATATGAGGAGCAAGTGCACAGTGGCTCCTGTTGTTGACCCAACAAATTGACACTCTAGTTTATGGCGCCAGTAACCATCCTAGGCTGTCATCATGAGTTGCCAAGGCTATGGAAGCCTTCCAAGTTTACCGACTCTGATCATATTTAGACAAGGTCATAAAAGACAGAGTGAGGATAGTAACCAATGATCCTACGAGTGGCATTTACCAGCTTTGAACAATTGTACAGCATTAAGTGGGGGAGAGGACCATCAGTACACACAGGTTGGGAGTAGAGCCATTGGTGGTAGAGTAGAGGTTATGATTACACAGGAATGAGGCCCAAGTGCACTAGACAGGGCCTAGAACAAAGGACAGAGTCATTATTAGAGGAGCTAAGAAAGGTGCTGTCTAAGCTACAAGTAATTTTCTGATTGAGAGGGAAATAGAACCTGATAGAAGGGGCTTGATAATAATCTGGTGGGCTTTAGGCCTTGTAAGTTAAGAGGCACAGACCTATCTATCTCTTCACATGGGGTATATCCTAAGGGAGGTGTGAACCTCCTAAGGGAAGGCCCTCTGTTGACTTTCATTACTTGGCTGGCCTGGGAGGAGCGCTGGGCAGGTAAATGCAGGGGGGCATCTCTAACAAGAAATTTACAGTTCTGCCTGCAATGTTGCTGAACCTACTTGACCAAACCCTCAGCTGCAGTGGTCACTTTGGAAGTTGGGCTGAGTGAAGTGCTTTTCAGCTTAGAGCCAATAAGATCTGTGGCTCTGACTTGGGCATCCTTTGACTCCAGGGCAGGTCCATTTCCAGTGATCCAACTCTTGGCAGAGCTACCAGGGCTCTTCACAAGCTGACTTCTGCTGAAGCCCAGGCTTACCACATTGAAAGCCACTGCAGTGGACTGGCCTGTTGGGTCTCCTTGAGGGCAGATCACTGTACAGATCAGCCATTAATAGGCCTGCCACCCATTGCTTCTGATGCCGAGCTTTCTTTTCCTCCTGGTTTGTGTTAAAGCAGACCAGAGGATGCAAGTAAAGGGAGTGCCCAAGTCCCATCTCTAATCTTCTGTGGCCTGAACTACAAGTCTATAGTCACAGGCATGTTCTGCAGTAGTTTTTCTAAGGTAGACAATGCCCATGAGGAAAATTATATTCTCACTTGAAAACTTTCTTTCCCTTTGGTCTGAAAGGGAGGTTTTTTCTACTTACTGTATACTTCGCTGATGGCAAAGTGAATCTACTATGAGATTATTATTTACATTCTTATTTTGGCTATGCTATTGCAGAAAAATGTTAGCCATCTCTTTTATAAGGTCTAAAGATTAAATTGTGCATCCTACAGATTCCCTTATAATAGAATTAGTTTCCTACCTTGAAGAGAATGGAGAAATGAAAGAACAAGTTGGGCTTAGAATAGAGAAATGAGGGAGCAAGTCCTAGATCGCTTACTGACAATAGCAATATTACATGAATCCTTAGCAAACCGTTTCAACCATTAGATAACAACTTAAGAAAACATTTACCAGAAGGTCCAATGCCTTCTATAAATTTTAAGAATCATGTATTTGAAAACACCTCTTAAATATCTAACATGGTGCAGTTTGTTTAGCCAGTAAACTTAAGCACAACCATCTAAAATGTTTTTAGTTTCTTTCTACCAACAAGTATAAAACATATGATACAGAGATCCAGGTCACACCAATTAAAATGTATCTTTGATGGATTTTAGCTGCTTAAATTTATGGACCATCTTATCTATAAGCCATTTAAAATAAAACTCTTAATAAAATTCCCCCATGTGGACATACAATATGTACACACATATAACATAGCATAATAGACCAATATAGAAATTTTAATAATAGCTTTTAAAATCTTTAACTCTTTTTCTAGATTGCCAATGGATTTGAATTGCTTTTTGTTTTAGTAACCTCAGTTAACCATACTTTCTCTCAGTTGGTACTGTTAATACATTATTGGCTTCATCTGTTTACAGAGCCATCCCAAAGTACTGAATACAATAAAAGTGGCTGGAAAAAGTCCATAGGAACCTATAGGAGGACAGCTAAACACAGAACCAACAATGCTTTAGTTTTATGAGCAGCACATCATATATAACTATGGATGACAAAAGACTTTAAGTCACCATGTTTAAAATTATAAACTCATCAACCAACAAGAGGCACTTGCTTACTTCACAGTATTTTTGAAAGCACCTGTAGGATTTTACAAGTATTTAACCCTTTATGCCTCTGGGGCTTTCTCATTAAGATAACTATCATGTCTAGTAACACAAGATCATTAGACTTTTTAATTCTCAAACATTTGTATTAATGGCATTTTCCATTATAGAAACTTAAAGTCTGGTAGCACATCACATCCTGACAGTCCTTCTAATAGAATCCAAATAGCCTGCTTAGTTGGTGTCTCTATAAGATGAGAGACATAGGTCCTTCGATTTTTTCAGTTGGGCCCAAACTGGAAAAACCAAAGTCCAGGATTTACTGGAAAGTTTAGAGACCAGATTGTTTGAAACTTTGATTTTTTGAATGCCTGTCAAGAATGCCAAGAAGGCTCAAAATCCAAAATATCTGGTTGAAATAAGATTCCTTAAAATCATGACATAACATAGACCAAATTTGATCATTGTTACAAGGTGACTATTCAAATCTTTGAAAAGAAGCACACATTTAAATAACCCATAGCTCTTAATAAAAATTCAGCTGTTTTTGAACAATTAGAATTTAACAGACATCAAGAACACATAATAGATTACTTGAACACATTGCTTTAACAGAGCATCAGAGTTTAATTCTATGTCAAAGAGAAATTGAGCCTCCTGTGATATTTTGCGGTGAGGTTTCCTTCCTTTACCTTCTTTCATATTGGTGACCGTGTTTCTGTGTTTCCGTGTGTAACACATCATTAAGCCTCTTTGGCAGGGCAGGATGAGTGGCAACAAATTCTTTCAGTTTCTGTTTGCTATGAAAAGTCTTAATTTCACCTTCATTCACAAATGAGAGCTTTGCAGGATATAATATTCTGGGCTGGCAGTTTTTCTCTCTTAGTACCTGGGCTATGTCTCTCCATTCCCTTCTAGCTTGTAGGGTTTCTGATGAGAAGTCTGCTGTGAGTCTAATTGGAGTTCCTCTAAGAGTAATCTGACGTTTCTCTCTTGCACATTTTAGGATCTTTTCTTTATGTTTCACTGTGGTGAGTGTGATTACAACATGTCGTGGTGAGGATCTCTTTTGGTCATGTTTATTAGGGGTTCTATAAGCTTCCTGTACTAAGATGCCTCTGTCCTTCTCCAAACCTGGGAAATTTTCTGCTAGTATCTCCCTGAAAAGGCCTTCTAATCCTTTCTCCCTCTCCATGCCTTCAGGAACTCCTAGAACCCGAATGTTGGGTTTTTTAATAGTATCCTGTAGATTCCTGACAATATTTTTTTAGATTTCTGATTTCTTCTTCTTTTCTTTGGTTTGCCTGTTTGCTTTCCTGTTCTCCGTCTTCTTTTTTTTTTAATTTTTTTGACAGGCAGTGTGGATAGTGAGAGAGAGAGAGAGAAAGGTCTTCCTTTTGCCGTTGGTTCACCCTCCAATGGCCGCCGCGGTAGGCGCGCTGCGTCCTGCGCATCGCGCTGATCCGATGGCAGGAGCCAGGTGCTTATCCTGGTCTCCCATGGGGTGCAGGGCCCAAGGACTTGGGCCATCCTCCACTGCACTCCCTGGCCACGCAGAGAGCTGGCCTGGAAGAGGGGCAACTGGGACAGGATCGGTGCCCCGACCGGGACTAGAACCCGGTGTGCCGGCGCCGCAAGGCAGAGGATTAGCCTAGTGAGCCGCAGCGCCGGCCATGTTCTCCGTCTTCTATGTCTAATATTCTCTCTTCTGCTTCGCCCATTCTGTTTTTAAGGCTCTCTAATGTGCTTGTCATTTGATTATTGAATTCTTCATTTCATTATGATTTCTCGTCACTATCACAGTTTCTTGTTCCACTAGTTGCTTCATTTCATTTTGATTCCTCCTTAATATTTCATTTTCACGAGAGAGATTTTCTATCTTGTCCATTAAGGATTTCTGTAGTTCAAGAATTTGTTTTTGAGAACTTCTTAATGTTCTTATCAATTTTTTGAGATCCGCTTCTTGCATTTCTTCGATCTCATCGTCTTCATAATCTTGAATTGGGGTGTCTTTTTCATTTGTGGGCGTCATAGTGTCTTCCTTGTTCTCGTTAGCTTGGTGTTTCTGTTTGTTGTTTGGCATGTTGGAGATATTTGGTTTCTTCACTGTGGTGTTTTTTTCTTGTTACACTATGGCTCTATATTAAGTGGACTGTCTGCTTTCAGTGGAGTCTTAGAGGCTTGAGATGAGTGTGGACTGAGAGCTGTGTTTGGTTCCTCAGGGTTGAGGGTGTGTCAAAGATGACACTCCCAGGTTAGGTGTGGTAAATGTCTCTTTCTTTTTTTGATTCAAAAGGGAAGTAATTCTGCACAGCTGAACGTAATTGGAGGTAGTTAGCAGGCAAATGATATACCCACAGGAGCCAGAGATCGGAAGCTCATTCCCAAGGTCCACACAGGAAATCTGTGCTGCCCTCAGTGTGGGCTCCAATTCTCCTGCAGTCTCCCACTGGGTTGCCAAGTTAGATCCTAACCTCCTGTTATTTCACCCCTCCCCCCCCAGAGTCAGGTGTTTCTGTTAGGCTCAGGGCCGGTACAGACCTGAGGTCGCACTGCTTATGACGTATGTCCATAATGGCGCCTGCTCTTTCTTGCTCACTTTTGAGAGCTGAGCAGAGAGAGAGAAACTTGTGTCCGTATCGGTCACTTTTTTTATTTGTTTCCTCTCTCTCTTCTTGTTAGCCTGGTGAGTGTTTCCCCATGGAGTTTCAAGCCTCGTTCCCTCTAGCCTCCTCTTTCCACTTGCCCGCTGGTGTCTCGAGCTATTGAGGTTCGGCTCACCTCACGTTCCAGCGCTGGTGTGTTGAGTTTGCCGCTGGTGTCCCGAACTTGGGCTCCCACGCTCTCCATGCAGGTACACTGTGAAACACTAGTTCCGGAACTGTTTCCTCTGCTGTTTCATCCCCTACTCTTCCTTGACCTGCAGTATATCCACTTATATTAAACTGTCTCTCCCCCGGACTAATAGTGTGCTCGCTGCCTATTTCGCCATCTTACTGCTCTCTAAATTTCCTATCCGGACTTTATTCTTTAGAATGCTGTTTATCGGGGAACATTTTATTTTGAGCTTGGATACAGTATTTGGTTCCACATGGAGACACCAGCTGAACATACTCAGATTTTCTAGGGAAAAACCTAGAGGAACTGCGACAAACAAACATGATATTTCTGTTTGTATAGATGACATTTTATGCACTTGCCTAACGAAAAGATTTTGCTTTTCTCCAAAACCATTTTTACTGTGATTTTCTCAGTCCATTGCTTACGAATTCCACACCAGTTTGTCCGGATATGACTGGATGAAACCGGAAATATCCGGTATTGTTTTGGCTAACTCAATCCGAAATATTGTGAAAGCCTCTGTGTTTGTGTTTTCTGGATATTATCAACGGACTTTAGGTTTTTGAATGTTTTTTATTGGGGAATATTTTATTTTGAGCTTGGATACAGTAATTCGTTCCACAAGGAGACACCACCTGAACATATTCGTAATTTGTAGGGAGAAAGCTAGAGGAACTGTGGCAAACAAACATGATATTTCTGTTTGTATCGATGACATTTTATGCACTTGCTTATCGAAAAGACTTTGCTATTCTCCAAAACGATTTTTACTGTGATTTTCTCGGTCCATTGCATATGAATTCCACACCAGTTTGTCAGCATATGACTGGATGAAAACAGAAATATCCGGTGGCGGTTTGGCTAACTCAATCCGAAATATTGTGAAAGCCTCTGTGTTTGTGTTTTCTGGATATTATCGATGGACTTTATTATTTTGAATATTTTAATCAGGGAACATTCAATTTTGTACAGTTGAAATACTAGTTGGTTCTTCATGGGGACACCAGCTCTACATATTCGTATTTTCTGGGGAGAAAGCTAGAGGAACTGCGGCAAACATACATGATATTTCTGTTGGTATAGACGATATTTTATGCACTTGCCTAATGAAAAGAATTTGCTATTCTCCAAAACTATTTTTACAGTGATTTTTCCGTCCATTGCATATGAATTCCACACCAGTTTGTCCGGATATGACTGGATGAAACCGGAAATATCCGGTATTATTTAGGCTAACTCAATCCGAAATATTGTGAAAGCTTCTGTGTTTGTGTTTTCTGGATATTATCAACGGACTTTAGGTTTTTGAATGTTTTTTATTGGGATCATTTTATTTTGAGATTGGATACAGTAATTCGTTCCACAAGGAGACACTAGCTGAACATATTAATATTTTCTAGGGAGAAAGCTAGAGGAACTGTGGCAAACAAACATGATATTTCTATTTCTATCGATGACATTTTATGCACTTTCCTAACGAAAAGACTTTGCTTTTCTCCAAAACCATTTTTACTGTGATTTTCTCGGTACATTGCATACGAATTCCACACCAGATTGTCCAGATATGAATGGATGAAAACAGAAATATCCAATGGTGGTTTGGCTAACTCAATCCGAAATATTGTGAAAGCCTCTGTGTTTGTGTTTTCTGGATATTATTGATGGACTTTATTGTTTTGAATATTTTTATCAGGGAAGATTTAATTTTGTACCGTTGAAACACTAATTGGTTCATCATGGGGACACCAGCTCTACAGATTTGTATTTTCTAAGGAGAAAGCTAGAGGAACTGCGGAAACAAACATGATATTTCTGTTTGTATAGATGACATTTGATGCATTTGCCTAACGAAAAGACTTTGCTGTTCTCCAAAACCATTTTTACTATGATTTTCTCGGTCCATTGCATACGAATTCCACACCAGTTTGTCCGGATATGACTGGATGAAACCGGAAATATCCGGTATTATTTTGTCTAACTCAATCCGAAATATTGTGAAAGCCTCTGTGTTTCTGTTTTCTGGACATTATCAACGGACTTTAGGTGTTTTAATTTTTTTTGGGGGGGGAACATTTTATTTTGAATTAGATACAGTAATTCGTTTTACAAGGAGAGAGCAGCTGAACATATTCGTATTTTCTAGGGAGAAAGCTAGAGGAACTGTGGCAAACAATCATGATATTTCTGTTTGTATCGATGACATTTTATGCACTTGCCTAACGAAAAGACTTTGCTATTCTCCAAATAAATTTTAAGGTGATTTTCACGGGCCACTGCATACGAATTCCACACCAGTTTGTCCGGATATGAGTGGATGAAACCAGAAATATCCAGTATTGTTTTGGCTAACTCAATCCGAAATATTGTGAAAGCCTCTGTGTTTGTGTTTTCTGGATATTATCGATGGACTTTATTGTTTTGAATGTTTTTATCAGGGAACATTTAATTTTGTACCGTTGAAACTCTAATTGGTTCATCTTGGGGACACCAGCTCTACAAATTCGTATTTTCTAGGGAGAAAGCTAGAGGAACTGCGGCAAACAAACATATTTCTGTTTGTATAGATGAAATTTTATGCACTTGCCTAATGAAAAGACTTTGCTTTTCTCCAAAACCATTTTGTCTGTGAATATCTCAGTGCATTGCTTACGAATTCCACATCAGTTTACCGGATATGACTGGATGAAACCGGAAATATCCGGTGTTGTTTTGGCTAACTCAATCCGAAATATTGTGAAAGCCACTGTGTTGGTGTTTTCTGGATATTATCAACGGACTTTAGGTTTTTGAATGTTTTTTATTGGGGAACATTTTACTTTGAGCTTGGATACAGTAATTGGTTCCACAAGGAGACACCAGCTGAACATATTCGTATTTTCTAGGGAGAAAGCTACAGGAACTGCGGCAAACAAACATGATATTTCTGTTTGTATAGATGACATTTTATGCACTTGCCTAACGAAAAGACTTTGCTATTCTCCAAAACCATTTTTACTGTGATTTTCTCGGTCCATTGGATACGAATTCCACACCAGTTTGTCCGGATATGACTGGATGAAAACAGAAATATCCGGTGGCGGTTTGGCTAACTCAATCGGAAATATTGTGAAAGCCTCTGTGTTTGTGTTTTCTGGATATTATCGATTTACTTTATTATTTTGAATATTTTCATCAGGGAACATTTAATTTTGTACCGTTGAAACACTAATTGGTTCATCATGGGGACACCAGCTCTACACATTCGTATTTTCTAGGGAGAAACCTAGAGGAACTGTGGCAAACAAACATGATATTTCTGTTTCTATAGATGACATTTTATGCACTTGCCTTACGAAAAGACTTTGCTGTTCTCCAAAACTATTTTTACTGTGATTTTCTCGGTCCATTGCATACGAATTCCACACCAGTTTGTCTGGATATGACTGGATGAAAACAGAAATATCCGGTGGTGGTTTGGCTAACTCAATCCGAAATATTGTGAAAGCCTCTGTGTTGGTGTTTTCTGGATATTATCAACGGAATTTATGGTTTTGAATGTTTTTTATTGAGGGACATTTTATTTTGAGCTTGGATACACAAATTGGTTCCACATGGAGACACCAGCTGAACATATTCGTATTTTCTAGGGAGAAAGCTAGAGGAACTGTGGCAAACAAACATGATATTTCGGTTTGTATCGATGACATTTTATGCACTTGCCTTACGAAAAGACTTTGCTGTTCTCCAAAACTATTTTACTGTGATTTTCTCGGTCCATTGCATACGAATTCCACAAAAGTTTGTCCGGATATGACTGGATGAAAACAGAAATATCCGGTTGTGTTTTGGCTAACTCAATCCAAAATATTGTGAAAGCCTCTGTGTTTGTGTTTTCTGGGTATTATCGATGGACTTTATTGTTTTGAATGTTTTTTATCCGGGAACAATTTATTTTGTACCATTGAAACACTAATTAGTTCATAATGGGGACACCAGCTCTTACATTCGTATTTTCTAGGGAGAAAGCTAAAGGAACTGCGGCAAACAAACATGATATTTCTGTTTGTATCGATGACATTTTATGCACTTGCCTTACGAAAAGACTTTGCTGTTCTCCAAAACTATTTTTACTGTGATTTTCTCGGTCCATTGCATACGAATTCCACAACAGTTTGTCCGGATATGACTGGATGAAAACAGAAATATCCGGTATTGCTTTGGCTAACTCAATCCGAAATATTGTGAAAGCCTCTGTGTTGGTGTTTTCTGGATATTATCAACGGACTTTAGGTTTTTGAATGCTTTTTATTGGGGAACATTTTATTTTGAGCTTGGATACAGTAATTTGTTCCACATGGAGACACCAGCTGAACATATTCATATTTTCTAGGGAGAAAGCTAGAGGAACTGTGGCAAACAAACATGATATTTTTGTTTGTATCGATGACATTTTATGAACTTGCCTAACGAAAAGACTTTGCTATTCTCCAAAACCATTTTTACTGTGATTTTCTCGGTCCATTGAATACGAATTCCACACCAGTTTCTCCGGATATGACTGGATGAAAACAGAAATATCCGGTGGTGGTTTGGCTAACTAAATTCGAGATATTGTGAAAGCCTCTGTGTGTTTTCTGGATATTATCGATGGATTTTATTGTTTTGAATTTTTTATAAGGGAACATTTAATTTTGTACCATAGAAACAGTAATTGGTTCATCATGGGGACACCAGCTCTACACATTCGTATTTTCTAGGGAGAAAGCTAGAGGAACTGTGACAAAGAAACATGATATTTCTCTTTGTATAGATGACATTATATGCACTTGCATAACGAAAAGACTTTGCTGTTCTCCAAAACCATTTTTACTGTGATTTTCTCGGTCCATTGCATACGAATTCCACACCAGTTTGTCCGGATATGACTGGATGAAACCAGAAATATCCAGTATTGTTTTGGCTAACTCAATCCGAAATATTGTGAAAGCCTCTGTGTTTGTGTTTTCTGGATATTATCGATGGACTTTATTGTTTTGAATGTTTTTATCAGGGAACATTTAATTTTGTACCGTTGAAACTCTAATTGGTTCATCTTGGGGACACCAGCTCTACAAATTCGTATTTTCTAGGGAGAAAGCTAGAGGAACTGCGGCAAACAAACATATTTCTGTTTGTATAGATGAAATTTTATGCACTTGCCTAATGAAAAGACTTTGCTTTTCTCCAAAACCATTGTGTCTGTGAATATCTCAGTGCATTGCTTACGAATTCCACATCAGTTTACCGGATATGACTGGATGAAACCGGAAATATCCGGTGTTGTTTTGGCTAACTCAATCCGAAATATTGTGAAAGCCTCTGTGTTGGTGTTTTCTGGATATTATCAACGGACTTTAGGTTTTTGAATGTTTTTTTATTGGGGAACATTTTACTTTGAGCTTGGATACAGTAATTGGTTCCACAAGGAGACACCAGCTGAACATATTTGTATTTTCTAGGGAGAAAGCTACAGGAACTGCGGCAAACAAACATGATATTTCTGTTTGTATAGATGACATTTTATGCACTTGCCTAACGAAAAGACTTTGCTATTCTCCAAAACCATTTTTACTGTGATTTTCTCGGTCCATTGCATACGAATTCCACACCAGTTTGTCCGGATATGACTGGATGAAAACAGAAATATCCGGTGGCGGTTTGGCTAACTCAATCCAAAATATTGTGAAAGCCTCTGTGTTTGTGTTTTCTGGGTATTATCGATGGACTTTATTGTTTTGAATGTTTTTTTATCTGGGAACAATTTATTTTGTACCATTGAAACACTAATTAGTTCATAATGGGGACACCAGCTCTTACATTCGTATTTTCTAGGGAGAAAGCTACAGGAACTGCGGCAAACAAACATGACATTTCTGTTTGTATCGATGACATTTTATGCACTTGCCTTACGAAAAGACTTTGCTGTTCTCCAAAACTATTTTTACTGTGATTTTCTCGGTCCATTGCATACGAATTCCACACCAGTTTCTCCGGATATGACTGGATGAAAACAGAAATATCCGGTGGTGGTTTGGCTAACTAAATTCGAGATATTGTGAAAGCCTCTGTGTGTTTTCTGGATATTATCGATGGATTTTATTGTTTTGAATTTTTTATAAGGGAACATTTAATTTTGTACCATAGAAACAGTAATTGGTTCAGAAAATTAAATGTTTCCTAAAAAAAACATTCAAAACCATAAAGTCCGTGGATAATATCAGCAATAAACAAACACAGAGGCGGTAAAAATATCTGGGATTGTGTTAGCCAAAAATCAACTGGATATTTTCGGATTCATCCAGTCATATCCGGACAAACTGTTCTTGTATTCGTATGTAATGGACCGAGAAAATCACAGTATAAATGGTTTTGGAGAAATGCAAAGTCTTTACGTTAGGCAAGTGCATAAAATGTCATCTATACAAACAGAAATATCATGTTTGTTTGCCGCAGTTCCTCCAGCTTTCTCCCTAGAAAATATGAATGTGTGGAGCTGGTGTGTCCATGTGGAAACAATTAGTGTTTCAGGGGACAAAATTAAATGTTCCCTGATAAAAACATTCAAAACAATAAGTCCATTGATAATATCCAGAAAACACAAACACAGAGTCTGTAGCAATATTTCGTATTGAGTTACCCAAAACACAACAGGATATTTCTGGTTTCCTACAGTCATATCCGGACAAACTGTTGTGGAATTCGTATGCAATGGACCAGAAAATCACAGTACATGTCGTTGTGGAGAAAAGCAAAGTCTTTTCGTAAGGCAAGTGCATCAAATGTCATCTATACAAACAGAAATATCATGTTTGACTGTCGCAGTTCCTCTAGCTTTCTCCCTAGAAAACACGAATGTGTAGAGCTGGTGTGTCCATGTGGAAACAATTAGTGTTTTCAAGCAGAAAATTAAATGTTTCCTGATAAAAAACATTCAAAACAATAAAGTCCGTGGATAATATCAGGAATAAACAAACACAGAGGCGGTAACAATGTTTGGGATTGTGTTAGCCAAAAATCAACCGGATATTTCCGGTTTCATCCAGTCATATCCGGACAAACTGGTGTGGAATTCGTATGCAATGGACCAGAAAATCACAGTACAAGTGGTTTTGGAGAAAAGCAAAGTCTTTTCGTTAGCCAAGTGCATCAAATGTCATCTACACAAACAGAAATATCATGTTTGTTTGCCGCAGTTCCTCTAGCTTTCTCCCTAGAAAATACGAATGTGTAGAGCTGGTGTCTCCATGTGGAAAGAATTAGTGTTTCCAAGCAGAAAATTAAATGTTCCCTGAAAAAAAACATTGAAAACAATAAAGTCTGTGCATAATATCTGGAATACACCAACACAGAGGCGGTAACAATATCTGGGATTGAGTTAGCCAAAACAAAACCAGATATTTCTGGTTTCATCCAGTCATATCCGGACAAACTGGAGTGGAATTCGTATGCAATGGACCGAGAAAATCACAGTACAAATGGTTTTGGAGAAAAGCAAAGTCTTTTCGTTAGGCAATTGCATAAAATGTCATCTATACAAACAGAAATATCATGTTTGTTTGTTGCAGTTCCTCTAGCTTTCTCCCTAGAAAATACGAATGTGTAGAGCTGGTGTGTCCATGTGGAAACAATTAGTGTTTCCAAGCAGAAAATTAAATGTTTCCTGAAAAAAAATTCAAAACACTAAAGTCCGTGGATAATATCAGGAATAAACAAACACAGAGTCAGTAACAATATCTGGGATTGAGTTAGGCAAAAATCAACCGGATATTTCCGGTTTCCTCCAGTCATATCCGGAGAAACTGGAGTAGAATTCGTATGCAATGGACCGAGAAAATAACAGTAAAAATGGTTTTGGATAAAAGCAATGTCTTTTCATTAGGAAATTGCATAAAATATCATCTATATAAACAGAAATATCATGTTTGTTTGTCGCAGTTCCTCTAGCTTTCTCCCTAGAAAATATGAATATGTAGAGATGGTGTCTTCATGTGGAACCAATTACTATATCCAAGCTAAAAATAAAATGTTCCCCGATAAAAAACATTCTAAACAATAAAGTCTGTGGATAATATCCAGAAAAAACAAACAGAGGCTGTAGCAATATCTGGGATTGAGTTAGCCAATACAAAACCAGATATTTCCGGTTTCATCCAGGCATATACGGACAAAGTGGTGTGGAATTCGTATGCAATGGACCGAGAAAATCACAGTAGAAATGGTTTTGGAGAAAAGCAGAGTGTTTTCGTCAGGCAAATGCATCAAATGTCATCTACACAAACATAAATATCATGTTTGTTTGCCGCAGTTCCTCTAGCTTTCTCCCTAGAAAATACAAATGTGTGGAGCCGGTGTCGCCATGTGGAAAGAACTAGTGTTTCCAAGCAGAAAATAAAATGTTCCCTGATAAAAAACATTCAAAACAATAAAGTCCGTGGATAATATCAATAATACACAAACACAGAGGCAGTAACAATATTTGGGATTGTGTTAGCCAAAAATCAACCGGATATTTTCGGTTTCATCCAGTCATATCCGGACAAACTGTTCTTGTATTCGTATGCAATGGACCAAGAAAATCACAATACAAATGGTTTTGGAGAAAAGCAAAGTCTTTACGTTAGGCAAGTGCATAAAATGTCATCTATACAAACAGAAATATCATGTTTGTTTGCCGCAGTTCCTCTAGCTTTCTCCCTAGAAAATACAAATGTGTAGACCTGCTGTCTCCATGTGGAACCAATTAGTGTTTCCAAGCAGAAAATTAAATGTTCCCTGATAAAAACATTCAAAACAATAAAGTCTGTGGATAATATCTGGAATACACTAACACAGAGGCGGTAACAATTTCTGGGATTGAGTTATCCAAAAACAAAACCAGATATTTCCGGTTTCATCCAGTCAAATCCGGACAAACTCGGGTGGAATTCGTATGCAATGGACCGAGAAAATCACAGTACAAATGGTTTTGGAGAAAAGCAAAGTCTTTTCGTTAGCCAAGTGCATCAAATGTCATCTAGACAAACAGAAAGATCATGTTTGTTTGTCGCAGTTCCTCCAGCTTTCTCCCTAGAAAATATGAATGTGTGGAGCTGGTGTGTCCATGTGGAAACAATTAGTGTTTCAATGGTACAAAATTAAATGTTCCCTGATAAAAACATTCAAAACAATAAGTCCATTGATAATATCCAAAAAACACAAACACAGAGTCTGTAGCAATATTTCGTATTGAGTTACCCAAAACAGAACCGGATATTTCTGGTTTCCTACAGTCATATCCGGACAAACTGGTGTGGAATTCGTATGCAATGGACCAGAAAATCACAGTACATGTCGTTGTGGAGAAAAGCAAAGTCTTTTCGTTAGGGAAGTGCATCAAATGTCATCTATACAAACAGAAATATCATGTTTGATTGTCGCAGTTCCTCTAGCTTTCTCCCTAGAAAATACGAATGTGTAGAGATGGTGTGTCCATTAGGAAACAATTAGTGTTTCCAAGCAGAAAATTAAATGTTCCCTGATAAAAAACATTCAAAACAATAAAGTCCGTGGATAATATCAGGAATAAACAAACACAGAGGCGGTAACAATGTTTGGGATTGTGTTAGCCAAAAATCAACCGGATATTTCCGGTTTCATCCAGTCATATCCGGACAAACTGGTGTGGAATTCGTATGCAATGGACCAGAAAATCACAGTACAAGTGGTTTTGGAGAAAAGCAAAGTCTTTTCATTAGCCAAGTGCATCAAATGTCATCTACACAAACAGAAATATCATGTTTGTTTGCCGCAGTTCCTCTAGCTTTCTCCCTAGAAAATACGAATGTGTAGAGCTGGTGTCTCCATGTGGAAAGAATTAGTGTTTCCAAGCAGAAAATTAAATGTTTTCTGGAAAAAAAACATTCAAAACAATAAAGTCCGTGGATAATATCAGGAATACATAAACACAAAGGCGGTAACAATATCTGGGATTGAGTTAGGTAAAAATCAATCGGATATTTCCGGTTTCATCCAATCATAACCGGACAAACTGTTCTTTAATTCGTATGCAATGGACCAGAAAACCACAGTACAAATGGTTTTGGAGAAAGCAAAGTCTTTTCGTTAGGCATGTGCAAAAAATGTCATCTATACAAACAGAAAGATCATGTTTGTTTACCGCAGTTCCTCTAGCTTTCGTCCTAGAAAATACGAATGTGTGGAGCTGGTGTCTCCATGTGGAAAGAATTAGTGTTTCCAAGCAGAAAATTAAATGTTCCCTGATAAAGAAACATTCAAAACAATAAAGTCCGTGGATAATATCCGGCATACACAAACACAGAGGCGGTAACAATATTTGGGAATGTGTTAGCCAAAAATAAACTGGATATTTCCGGTTTCTTCCAAGAATATACGGACAAACTGGTGTGGAATTCTTATGCAATGGACCGAGAAAATCACAGTAAAAATGGTTTGGGAGAAAAGCAAAGTCTTTACGTTAAGCAAGTGCATCAAATGTCATCTATACAAACAGAAATGTCATTTTTTTTGCCGCAGTTCTTCTAGCTTTCTTCCTAGAAAATAAGAATGTTTAGAGCTGGTGTGTCCATGTGGAAACAATTAGTGTTTTCAAGCACAAAATTAAATGTTTCCTGAAAAAAAAAACATTCAAAACAATAAAGTCCATGGATAATATCAGGAATACACAAACCAGAGGCGGTAACAATATCTGGGATTGAGTTAGGCAAAAATCAACCGGATATTTCTGGTTTCATCCAGTCATATGCGGACAAACTAGTGCGGAATTCTATGAAATGGACCGCGACAACCACAGTAAAAATGGTTTTGGAGAAAACCAAATTTTTTTGTTAGGCAAGTGCATCAAATGTAATCTCTACAAACAGAAATATCATGTTTGTTTGCCGCAGTTCCTCTAGGTTTCTCCCTAGAAAATACAAATGTGTGGAGCTCGTTTTCCCATTGTGAACCAATTAGTGTTTCAACGGTACAAAATTAAATGTTCCCTGATAAAAACATTCAAAACAATATAGAACATCGGTAATATCCAGAAAACACAAACACATAGGCTTTCACAATATTTCGGATTGTGTTAGCCAAAACAATACCGGATATTTCTGTTTTCATCCAGTCATATCCGGACAAACTGGTGTGGAATTCTTATGCAATGGAACGAGAAAATCACAGTAAAAAGAGTTTTGGAGAACAGCAAAGTCTTTTCGTAAGGCAAGTGCATAAAATGTCATCTAGACAAACAGAAATATCATCTTTGTTTGCCGAAGTTCCTCTAGCTTTCTCCCTAGAAAATACAAATGTGTAGAGCTGGTGTCCCCATGATGAACCAATTAGTGTTTCAACAGTACAAAATTAAATGTTCCCTGATAAAAATATTCAAAACAATAAAGTCCATCGATAATATCCAGAAAACAAAAAAACACAGAGGCTTTCACAATATTTCGGACTTAGTTAGCCAAACCACCACCGGATATTTCTGTTTTCATCCAGTCATATCCGTACAAACTCGTGTGGAATTCGTATGCAATGGACCGAGAAAATCACCTTAAAATTTTTTTGGAGAATAGCAAAGTCTTTTCGTTAGGCAAGTGCATAAAATGTCATCGATACAAACAGAAATATCATGATTGTTTGCCACAGTTCCTCTAGCTTTCTCCCTAGAAAATACGAATATGTTCAGCTGGTGTCTCCTTGTGGAACGAATTACTGTATCTAAGCTCAAAATAAAATGTCCCCACCAAAAAAAAAATTAAAACACCTAAAGTCCGTTGATAATATCCAGAAAACAGAAACACAGAGGCTTTCACAATATTTCGGATTGAGTTACACAAAACAATACCGGATATTTCCGCTTTCCTCCAGTAATATCCAGACAAACTGGTGTGAAATTCGTATGCAATGGACCGAGAAAATCATAGTAAAAGTGGTTTTGGAGAACAGCAAAGTCTTTTCGTTAGGCAAGTGCATAAAATGTCATCGATACAAATAGAAATATCATGTTTGTTTGCCGCAGTTCCTCTAGCTTTCTCCCTAGAAAATACGAATATGTTCAGCTGGTTTCTCCATGTGCAACTAATTACTGTATCCAAGCTCAAAATAAAATGTTCCCCGATAAAAAAACATTCCAAACACTAAAGTCCGTTGATAATACCCAGAAAAAACAAAAACAGTAGCTGGAGCAATATTTGGGATTGAGTTAGCAAAACAAAACCGGATATTTCCGGTTTCATCCAGTCATATCCGGACAAACTGTTGTGGAATTCATATGCAATGGACCGAGAATATCACAGTAAAAATGGTGTTGGAGAATAGCAAAGTCTTTTCTTTAGGCAAATGCATAAAATATCATAGATACAAACAGAAATATCATGTTTGTTTCCGCAGTTCCTCTAGCTTTCTCCCTAGAAAATACGAATGTGTAGAGCTGGTGTCCCCATGATTAACTAATTAGTGTTTCAACGGTACAAAATTAAATGTTCCCTGATAAAAACATTCAAAACAATAAAGTCCATCGATAATATCCAGAAAACACCAACACAGAGGCTTTCACAATATTTCAAATTTAGTTAGCCAAAACATAACCGGATATTTCTGTTTTCATCCAGTCATATCCGGAAAAAGTGGTGTGGAATTCGTATGCAATGAACCAAAAAAATCACAGTAAAATGGTTTTGGAGAAAAGCAAAGTCTTTTCATTAGGCAAGTGCATAAAATGTCATCTATACAAATAGAAATATCATTTTTGCCGCAGTTCCTCTAGTTGTCTCCCTGGAAAATATGAATGTGTAGAGCTGGTGTCTCCATGTGGAACCAATTAGTGTTTCTACGGTACAAAATTAAATGTTCCCTGATAAAATTATTCAAAACAATAAAGTGCATCGATAATCTCCAGAAAACACACAAAAAAAGAATCTTTCACAATATTTAAGATTGAGTTAGCCAAAGTGGCTGGGGCAATATTTGGGATTGATTTAGCCAAAACAAAACCGGATATTTCCAGGTTCATCCAGTCATATCCGGACAAACTGTTGTGGAATATGTATGCAATGGACGGAGAAAATCACAGTAAAAATGGTTTTTGAGAATAGCAAAGTCTTTTCGTTAGGAAAGTGCATAAAATCTCATAGATACAAAGAGAAATATCATTTTTGTTTGCTGCAGTTCCTCTAGCTTTCTCCCTAGAAAATATGAATGTGTAGAGTTGGTGTCCCCATGTTTAACCAATTAGTGTTTCAACAGTACAAAATTAAATGTTCCCTGGTAAAAAGCATTCAAACAATAAAGTCCGTGGTTAATATCAGGAATACACAAACACAGGGGCTGTAACAATATCCGGGATTGAGTTATCCAAAACAATACCGCATATTTCCGGTTGTATCCAGTCATATCCAGACAAACTTGTGTGCAATTCATATGAAGTGTACCGAGAAAATCACAGAAAAATGGTTTTGGAGAAAAGCAAAGTCTTTAAGTTAGGCAAGTGCATAAAATGTCATCTATACAAACAGAAATATCATGTTTGTTTGCGTAATTCCTCTAGCAGTCTCCCTAGAAAATATGAATGTGTAGAGCTTGTGTCCCCATGATTAACCAATTAGTGTTACTACGATACAAAATTAAATGTTCCCTGAGAAAATATTGAAAACAATAAAGTCCATCGATAATACCCATAAAACACAAACACAGAGGCTTTCACAATATTTGGGATTGAGTTAGCCAAAACACAACCGGATATTTCCGGTTTCTTCCAGTCATATCCAGACAAACTTGTGTGGAATTCGTGAGCAATATCATGTTTGTTTACCACAGTTCTCCTAGCTTTCTCCCTAGAAAATATGAATATGTTCAGCTGGTGTCTCCATTTGGAACCAAATGCGGTATCCAAGCTCAAAATAAAATGTTCCCCGATAAACGACATTCTAAAAAATAAAGTCCGGATAGGAAATTAGGAGAGCGGCAAGATGGCGGAATAGGCAGTGAGCACACTATTAGTCCGGGGAAAGACAGTTTAATATAAGTGGAGATACTGCAGGGTCAAGGAAGAATAGGGGATGAAACAGCAGAGGAAACAGTTTCGGAACTAGTGATTCACAATGTACCTGTGTGGAAAGCGTGGGAGCCCAAGTTCGGGACACCAGCGGCAGACTCAGCACACCAGTGCTGGAACGCGAGGTGAGCCGAACCTCAATAGCCCGAGACACCAGCGGGCAAGTGGAAAGAGGAGGCTAGAGGGAACGAAGCTTGAAACTCCGTGGGGAAAAATTCACCATGCTGACGAGAAGAGAAAGAGGAAACAAATAAAAAAAGTGACCGATACGGACACAAGTTTCTCTCTCTCCGCTCACATCTCAAAGGTGAGCAAGACAGAGCAGGCGCCATTTTGGACATACGTCATAAGCAGGGCGACCTCAGGTCTGCACCGGCCCTGAGCCTAGCAGAAACACCTGACTCTGGGGGGAGGGGTGAAATAACAGGAGGTTAGGATCTAACTTGGCAACCCAGTGGGAGACTGCAGGAGAATTGGAGCCCACACTGAGGGCAGCACAGATTTCCTGTGTGGTCCTTGGGAAAGAGCTTCCGATCTCTGGCTCCTGTGGGTATATCATTTGCCTGTTAACTACCTCCAATTACGTTCAGCTAAGCAGAATTACTTCCCCTATGAATCAAAAAAAGAAAGAGACATTTACCACACCTAACCTGGGAGTTTCATCTTTGACACACCCTCAACCCTGAGGAACCAAACACAGCTCTCAGTCCACACTCATCTCAAGCCTCTAAGACTCCACTGAAAGCAGACAGTCCACTTAATATAGAGCCATAGTGTAACAAGAAAAAACACCACAGTGAAGAAACCAAATATCTCCAACATGCCAAACAACAAACACAAAAACCAAGCTAACGAGAACAAGGAAGACACTATGACGCCCACAAATGAAAAAGACACCCCAATTCAAGATTATGAAGATGATGAGATCGAAGAAATGCAAGAAGCGGATCTCAAAAAATTGATAAGAACATTAAGAAGTTCTCAAAAACAAATTCTTGAACTACAGAAATCCTTAATGGACAAGCTAGAAAATCTCTCTCGTGAAAATGAAATATTAAGGAGGAATCAAAATTAAATGAAACAACTAGTGGAACAAGAAACTGTGATAGTGATGAGAAATCATAATGAAATGAAGAATTCAATAATCAAATGACAAGCACATTAGAGAGCCTTAAAAACAGAATGGGCGAAGCAGAAGAGAGAATATCAGACTTAGACGACGGAGAACAGGAAAGGAAACAGGCAAACCAAAGAAAAGAAGAAGAAATCAGAAATCTAAAAAATATTGTCAGGAATCTACAGGATACTATTAAAAAACCCAACATTCGGGTTCTAGGAGTTCCTGAAGGCATGGAGAGGGAGAAAGGATTAGAAGGCATTTTCAGGGAGATACTAGCAGAAAATTTCCCAGGTTTGGAGAAGGACAGAGGCATCCTAGTACAGGAAGCTTATAGAACCCCTAATAAACATGACCAAAAGAGATCCTCACCACGACATGTTGTAATCACACTCATCACAGTGAAACATAAAGAAAAGATCCTAAAACGTGCAAGAGAGAAACGTCAGATTACTCTTAGAGGATCTCCAATTAGACTCACAGCAGACTTCTCGTCAGAAACCCTACAAGCTAGAAGGGAATGGCGAGACATAGCCCAGGTATTAAGAGAGAAAAACTGCCAGCCCAGAATACTATATCCTGCAAAGCTCTCATTTGTGAATGAAGGTGAAATTAAGACTTTTCATAGCAAACAGAAACTGAAAGAATTTGTTGCCACTCATCCTGCCCTGCCAAAGATGCTTAATGATGTGTTACACACGGAAACACAGAAACACGGTCACCAATATGAAAGAAGGTAAAGGAAGGAAACCTCACCGCAAAAGATCACAGGAGGCTCAATTTCTCTTTGACATAGAATTAAACTCTGATGCTCTGTTAAAGCAATGTGTTAAAGTAATCTATTATGTGTTCTTGATGTCTGTTAAATTCTAATTATTCAAAAACAGCTGAATATTTATTAAGAGCTATGGGTTATTTAAATATGTGCTTCTTTTCAAAGATTTGAATAGTCACCTTGTAACAATGATCAAATTTGGTCTATGTTATGTCATGATTTTAAGGAATCTTATTTCAACCAGATATTTTGGATTTTGAGCCTTCTTGGCATTCTTGACAGGCATTCAAAAAGTCAAAGTTTCAAACAATCTGGTCTCTAAACTTTCCAGTAAATCCTGGACTTTGGTTTTTCCAGTTTGGGCCCAACTGAAAAAATCGAAGGACCTATGTCTCTCATCTTATAGAGACACCAACTAAGCAGGCTATTTGGATTATATTAGAAGGACTGTCAGGATGTGATGTGCTACCAGACTTTAAGTTTCTATAATGGAAAATGCTATTAATACAAATGTTTGAGAATTAAAATTCTAATGATCTTGTGTTACTAGACATGATAGTTATCTTAATGAGAAAGCCCCAGAGGCCTAAAGGGTTAAATACTTGTAAAATCCTACAGGTGCTTTCAAAAATACTGTGAAGTAAGCAAGTGCCTCTTGTTGGTTGATGAGTTTATAATTTTAAACATGGTGACTTAAAGTCTTTTGTCATCCATAGTTATATATGATGTGCTGCTCATAAAACTAAAGCGTTGTTGGTTCTGTGTTTAGCTGTCCTCCTATAGGTTCCTATGGACTTTTTCCAGCCACTTTTATTGTATTCAGTACTTTGGGATGGCTCTGTAAAGAGATGAAGCCAATAATGTATTAACAGTACCAACTGAGAGAAAGTATGCTTAACTGAGGTTACTAAAAACAAAAAGCAATTCAAATCCATTGGCAATCTAGAAAAAGAGTTAAAGATTTTAAAAGCTATTATTAAAATTGCTATATTGGTCTATTATGCTATGTTATATGTGTGTACATATTGTATGTCCACATGGAGGAATTTTATTAAGAGTTTTATTTTAAATGGCTTATAGATAAGATGGTCCATAAATTTAAGCTGCTAAAATCCATCAAAGATACATTTTAATTGGTGTGACCTGGATCTCTGTATCATATGTTTTATACTTGTTGGTAGAAAGAAACTAAAAACATTTTAGATGGCTGTGCTTAAGTTTACTGGCTAAACAAACTACACCATGTTAGATATTTAAGAGGTGTTTTCAAATACATGATTCTTAAAATTTATAGAAGGCATTGGGCCTTCTGGTAAATGTTTTCTTAAGTTGTTATCTAATGGTTGAAACGGTTTGCTAAGTATTCATGTAATATTGCTATTCTCAGTAAGCGATCTAGGACTTGCTCCCTCATTTCTCTATTCTAAGCCCAACTTGTTCTTTCA
Source organism: Lepus europaeus (assembly GCF_033115175.1). Taxonomy (NCBI): domain Eukaryota; kingdom Metazoa; phylum Chordata; class Mammalia; order Lagomorpha; family Leporidae; genus Lepus; species Lepus europaeus. The sequence goes on along the minus strand of NW_026909428.1, from coordinate 316,954 downwards.
TTTCTCTATTCTCTTCAAGGTAGGAAACTAATTCTAATATAAAGGAATCTGTAGGATGCACAATTAAATCTTTAGACCTTATAAAAGAGATGGCTAACATTTTTCTGTAATAACATAGCCAAAATAAGAACTTAACTAATAATCTCATAGTAGATTCACTTTGCCATCAGCGAAGTATACAGTAAGTAGAAAAAACCTCCCTTTCAGACCAAAGGGAAAGAAAGTTTTCAAGTGAGAATATAATTTTCCTCATGGGCATTGTCTACCTTAGAAAAACTACTGCAGAACATGCCTGTGACTATAGACTTGTAGTTCAGGCCGCAGAAGATTAGAGATGGGACTTGGGCACTCCCTTGACTTGCATCCTCTGGTCTGCTTTAACACAAACCAGGAGGAAAAGAAAGCTTGGCATCAGAAGCAATGGGTGGCAGGCCTATTAATGGCTGATCTGTACAGTGATCTGCCCTCAAGGAGACCCAACAGGCCAGTCCACAGCAGTGGCTTTCAATGTGGTAAGCCTGGGCTTCAGCAGAAGTCAGCTTGTGAAGAGCCCTGGTAGCTCTGCCAAGAGTTGGGTCACTGGAAATGGACCTGCCCTGGAGTCGAAGGATGCCCAGGTCAGAGCCACAGATCTTATTGGCTCTAAGCTGAAAAGCCCTTCACTCAGCCCAACTTCCAAAGTGACCACTGCAGCTGAGGGTTTGGTCAAGTAGGGTCAGCAACATTGCAGGCAGAACTGTAAATTTCTTGTTAGAGATGCCCCTGCATTTACCTGCCCAGCTCTCCTCCCAGGCCAGCCAAGTAATGAAAGTCAACAGAGTGCCTTCCCCTAGGAGGTTCACACCTCCCTTAGGATATACCCCATGTGAAGTGATAGATAGGTCTGGGCCTATGAATTTGCAAGGACTAAAGCCCACCAGATTATTATCAAGCCCCTTCTATCAGGTTCTGTTTCCCTCTCAATCAGAAAAATTACTTGTAGCTTAGACAGCACCTTTCTTAGCTCCTCTAATAATGACTCTGTCCTTTGTTCTAGGCCCTGTCTAGTGCACTTGGGCCTCATTCCTTTGTAATCATAACCTCTACTCTACCACCAATGGCTCTACTCCCAACCTGTGTGTATTGATGGTCCTCTTCCCCACTTAATGCTGTACAATTGTTCAAAGCTGGTAAATGCCACTCTTAGGATCATTGGTTACTATCCTCACTCTGTCTTTTATGACCTTGTCTAAATATGATCAGAGTCGGTAAACTTGGAAGGCTTCCATAGCCTTGGCAACTCATGATGGCAGCCTAGGATGGTTACTGGCACCATAAACTAGAGTGCCAATTTGTTGGGTCAACAACAGGAGCCACTGTGCACTTGCTCCTCATGTGGGATCTCTGTCCTTAATGTGCTGTACATTGTGATTTAATGCTATAACTAGTACTCAAACAGTATGTTTCACTTGTGTTTCTATGTGGGTGCAAACTGTTGAAATCTTTACTTCATATATACTAAATTGATCTTCTGTATATAAAGAGAATTGAAAATGAATCTTGATGCAAATGAAAAGGGAGAGGGAGCGGGAGAGGGGAGGGTTGAGGAGGGAGGGAAGTTATGGAAGGGGGAAGACATTGTAATCCATAAGATGTACACAGGAAATTTATATTCATTAAAAAGTTAAAGAAAAGGAAAAAAAAATAAAGTCCATTGATAATATCCAGAAAACACAAACACAGAGGCTTTCACAATATTTCAGATTGAGTTACCCAAAACACAACCGTATATTTCTGGTTTCATCCAGTCATATCCGACAGTGTTGTGGAATTCATATTCAATGAACCAAAAAAATCACAGTAAAAATGGTTTTGGAGAAAAGCAAAGTCTTTTGGTTAGGCAAGTGCATAAAATGTCATCTATACAAACAGAAATATCATGTTTGTTTGCCGCAGTTCCTCTAGCTTTCTCCCTAGAAAATAGGAATGTGTAGAGCTGGTGTCTCCATGTGGAACCAATTAGTAATTGCAAGCACAAAATTAATTGTTCACTGATAAAAAACATTCAAAACAATAAATTCCATGGATAATATCAGGAATACACAATCACATAGGCGGTAGCAATATCTGTGATTGAGTTAGCCAAAACAAAACCGAATATTTCCGGTTACATCCCATCATATCCGGTAATCTGGTTTGGAATTCGTATGCAATGGACCGAGAAAATCACAGTAAAAATGGTTTTGGAGAAAAGCAAAGTCTTTTAGTTAGGCAAGTGAATAAAAAGTCATCTATACAAACAGAAATATCATGTGTGTTTGCCACAGTTCCTCTAGCTTTCTCCCTAGAAAATACGAATATGTTCAGCTCGTGTCTCCATGTGGAATGAATCACTGTATCCAAGCTCAAAATAAAATGTTCCCCGATAAAAAACATTCAAAACAATAAAGTCCGTTGATAATATCCAGAAAACACAAACACAGAGGCTTTCACAATATTTCGGATTCAGTTAGCCAAAACAAAACTGGATATTTCTGTTTTCATCCAGTCATATTTGACAAACTGGCGTGGAATTCGTATGCAATGGACCGAGAAAATCACAGTAAAAACGGTTTTGGAGAAAAGCAAAGCCTTTTCGTTAGGCAAGTGCATCAAATGTCATCTATACCAACAGAAATATCATGTTTGTTTGTCGAAGTTCCTCTAACTTTCTCCCTAGAAAATACGAATGTGTAGAGCTGGTGTCTCCATGTGGAACCAATTAGTGTTTCCAAGATCAAAATAAAATGTTCCCCAATAAAAAACATTCAAAACAATAAGTCCATTGATAATATCAGGAAAAAACAAACACAAAGGCTGTAGCAATATCTGGGATTGACTTGCCAATACAAAACCGGATTTTTCCGATTTCACCAAGTCACATCCAGACAAACTGGTGTGGAATTCATATAAAGAGTACCAAGAAAATCACATATAAATGGTTTTGTAGAAAAGCAAAGTCTTTTCGTTAGGCAAGTGCATAAAATGTCATCTATACAAAGAGAAATATCATGTTTGTTTGCCGCAGTTCCTCTAGCTTTCTCCCTAGAAAATACGAATATGTTCAGCTGGTGTCTCCTTGTGGAAACAATTAGTATTTCCAAGATCAAAAATCCTCGGATAAAAACATTCAAAACAATGAAGTCCGTGGATAATATCCAGAAAACACAAACACAGAGGCTTTCACAATATTTGGGATTGAGTTAGCCAAAACACAACCAGATATTTCTGTTTTCATCCAGTGATATCCGGACAAAGTGGTGTGGAATTCGTATGCAATGAACCGAGAAAATCACAGTAAAAATATTTTTGGAGAAAAGCAAAGTCTTTTCGTAGGCAAATGCATAAAATGTCCTCTATACAAAGAGAAATATCATGTTTGTTTGCCACAGTTCCTCTAGCTTTCTCCCTAGAAAATACGAATATGTTCAGCTGGTGTCTCCTTGTGGAAACAATTAGTATTTCCAAGATCAAAATTAAATGTTCCCTGATAAAAAACATTCAAAACGATAAAGTCCATTGATAATATCTAGAAACACCAATTAACAAAATTAAATGTTCCCTGATAAAAACACTGAAAACAATAAAGTCCATCGATAATATCCAGAAAACACAAACACAGAGGCTTTCACAATATTTCAGATTGATTTAGCCAAAACACAACCGGATATTTCCGGGTTCATCAAGTCATATCCGGACAAACTGTTGTGGAATTCTTATGCAATGGACCGAGAAAATCACAGTAAAAATAGTTTTGGAGAATAGCAAAATCTTTTCGTTAGGCAAGTGCATAAAATGTCATCTATACAAACAGAAATATCATGTTTCTTTGCCACAGTTCCTCTAGCTTTCCCCCTAGAAAATGTGACTGTTTAGAGCTGGTGCCCCCATGATGAACCAATTAGGGTTTCTAAGGTAGAAAATTAAATGTTCCCTGATAAAAAAACATTAAAAAAAATAAAGTCCGTGGATAATATCCGGAATACACAAACACAGAGGCTGTGGCAATATCTGGGATTGAGTTAGCCAAAACAAAACTGGATATTTCCCGTTTCATCCAGTCATATCCGGACAAAGTGTTGTGGAATTCATATGCAATGGACCGAGAAAATCACAGTAAAAATGGTTTTCGAGAAAAGCAACGTATTTTTCTCAGGCAACTGCATAAAATGTCATCTATTCCAACAGAAATATCATGTTTGTTTGCCACAGTTCCTCTAGCTTCTTCTCTAGAATATACGAATGTGTAGAACTGGTGTAACCATGATGAAACTATTAGTGTTTCAACGGTACAAAATGAAATGTTCCCTGATAAAAAACATTCAAAACAATAAAGTCCAATGATAATATCAGGAATACAGAAACACAGAGACTGTAGCAATATCTGGGATTGAGTTAGGCAAAACACAACCGGATATTTCTGGTTTCATTCAGTCATATCCGGACAAACTGGTGTGGAATTCGTATGCAACGAACCGAAAAAATAACAGTAAAAATGGTTTTGGAGAAAAGCAGTCTTTTCGTTAGGCAAGGGCATGAAATGTCATCTATACAAACAGAAATATCATGTTTGTTTGCAGCAGTTCCTCTAGCTTTCTCCCTAGAAAATACGAATGTGTACAGCTGCTGTCTCCATGTCGAACCAATTAGTGTTTCCAAGCACAAAATTAAATGTTCCCTGATAAAAAACCATTCAAAACAATAAAGTCCGTGGATAATATCCAGAAAACACAAACACAGAGGCTATAGCAATATCTGGGGTTGAGTTAGCCAAAACACAACCGGAATTTCTGGTTTAACCAGTCATATAAACAAACTGGTGTGGAATTCATATGCAATGGACCGAGAAAATCACAGTAAAAATGGTTTTGGAGAAAAGCAAAGTCTTTTCGTTAGGCAAGTGCATAAAATGTCATCTATACAAACAGAAATATCATGTTTGTTTGCAACAGTTCCTCTAGCTTTCCCCCTAGAAAATATGAATGTTTAGAGCTGGTGCCCCCATGATGAACCAATTAGGGTTTCTAAGGTAGAAAATCAAATGTTCCCAGATAAAAAAACATTCAAAACAATAAAGTCCGTGGATAATATCCGGAATACACAAAAACAGAGGCTGTAGCAACATCTGGGATGAGTTAGCCAAAAAATACTGGATATTTCCCGTTTCATCCAGTCATATCCGGACAAACTGGTGTGGAATTCGTATGCAATGGACCGAGAAAATAACAGTAAAAATGGTTTTGGAGAAAAACAACGTATTCTCCTCAGGCAACTGCATAAAATGTCATCTATCCCACCAGAAATACCATGTTTGTTTGCCACAGTTCCTCTAGCTTCCTCCCTAGAATATAAGAATTTGTAGAGCTGGTGTCCCCATGATGAACCTATTAGTGATTCAACGGTACAAAATAAAATGTTCCCTGATAAAAAACATTCAAAACAATAAAGTCCATGGATAATATCAGGAATACAGAAACACAGAGACTGTAGCAATATCTGGGATTGAGTCAGCCAAAACACAACCGGATATTTCTGGTTTCATCCAGTCATATCCGGACAAACTGGTGTGGAATTCTTATACAATGAACCGAGAAAATCACAGTAAAAATCCTTTTGAAATAAAGCAACGAATTTTCGTTAGGCAAGTGGATAAAATGTCATCTATACAAACAGAAATATCATGTTTGTTTCCCGCAGTTCTTCTAGCTTTCTCTGTAGAAAACATGAATATGTAGAGCTGGTGTCTCCTTCTGGGACCAATTAGAGTTTCAACGGTACAAAATTAAATGTTCCCTGATAAAAACATTCAAAACAATAAAGTTCATCGCTAATACCAGGAATACACACACAGGCTATAGCAATATCAAGGATTGAGTTAGCCAAAACATTACCGGATATTTCCGGTTTCATCCAGTCATATCCCGACAAACATCTGCGTAATTTGTATGCAATGGACCGAGAAAATAACAGTACAAATGGTTTTGGAGAAAAGCAAAGTCTTTTCATTAGGGAAGTACATAAATTGTCATCTATACAAACAGAAATATCATGTTTGTTTGCCACAGTTCCTATAGCTTTCACCCTAGAAAATACGAATACGTTCAGCTGGTGTCTCTATGTGGAAAGAATCAGTAATTCCAAGCTCAAAATAAAATGTTCCCTGTTAAAAAACATTCAAAACAATAAAGTCAGTGGATTATATCCGGAATACACAAACACAGAGGCTGTAGAAATATCTGGGATTGAGTTAGGCAAAGCACAACTGGATATTTCCGGTTCCTCCAGTCATAACTGAAAAAGTGCAGTGGAATTCGTATGCAATGAACCGAGAAAATCACAGTAAAATGGTTTGGGAGAACAACAAAGTCTTTTCATTAGGTAAGTGCATAAAATGTCATCTATACAAACAGAAATATCATGTTTGTTTGCAACAGTTCCTCTAGCTTTCCCCCTAGAAAATATGAATGTTTAGAGCTGGTGCCCCCATGATGAACCAATTAGGGTTTCTAAGGTAGAAAATTAAATGTTCCCAGATAAGAAAACATTCAAAAAAAATAAAGTCCGTGGATAATATCCGGAATACACAAAAACAGAGGCTGTAGCAACATCTGGGATGAGTTAGCCAAAAAAACTGGATATTTCCCGTTTCATCCAGTCATATCCGGACAAACTGGTGTGGAATTCGTATGCAATGGACCGAGAAATAACAGTAAAAATGGTTTTGGAGAAAAACAACGTATTTTCCTCAGGCAACTGCATAAAATGTCATCTATACAAACAGAAATATCATGTTTGTTTGCTGCTGTTCCTCTAGCTTTCTCCCTAGAAAATACGAATGTGTAGAGCTGGTGACTCCATGTGGAACCAATTAGTGTTTCCAAGCACAAATTAAATGTTCCCTGAAAAAAAATTCAAAAAATAAACTCCATGGATAATATCAGGAATAAACAAACACAGAGGCTGTAGCAATATTTTGGATTGAGTTAACAAAAAGACAACCAGATATTTCTGGTTTCATCAAGTCATATCGGAAAAAGTGCTGTGGAATTCCTATGTAATGGACTGAGAAAATCAGATTAAAAATGGTTTTGGAGAAAAGCAAAGTATTTTCTTTAGGCAAGTGCATAAAATGTCATCTATACAAACAGAATTATCATGTTTCTTTGCCGAAGTTCCTCTAGATTTCTCCCTAGAAAATATGAATGTGTGGAGCTGGTGTTCCTACGATGAACCAATTAGTGTTTCAATGGTACAAAATTAAATGTTCCCTGATAAAAACATTCAAAACAATAAAGTCCATCGATAATATCCAACAAACACAAACACAGAGGCTTTCACAATATTTCGGATTGAGTTAACCAAAATAAACCGGATAGTTCTGTTTTCATCCAGTGATATCCGAAGAAACTGGTGTGGAATTCTTATGCAATGGACCGAGAAAATCAGAGTAAAAATGGTTTTGGAGAAAAGCAAAGTCTTTTCGTTAGGCAAGAGCATAAAATGTCATATATACAAACAGAAATATCATGTTTGATTGTCACAGTTCCTCTAGCTTTCTCCCTAGAAATACAAAATTGTAGAGCTGGTGTCTCCACGTTGAACCAATTACTGTATCCAAGCTCAAAATGAAATGTTCCCTAATAAAAAACATTCAAATCAATAAAGTCTGTGGATAATATCCAGAAAAAACAAACACAGATACTGTAGCAATATCTGGGATTGAGTTAGGCAAAAATCAACCGGATATTTCCGGTTTCATCCAGTCATATCGGAGAAACTGGTGTGGAATTCGTATGCAATAGACCAGAAAATCACAGTAGAAATGGTTTTGGAGAAAAGCAAAGTCTTTTCGTTAGGCAAGTGCATCAAATGTCTTCTATACAAACAGAAATATCATGTTTGTTTGCCGCAGATCCTTTAGCTTTCTCCCTAGAAAATACGAATGTGTAGAGCTGGTGTCTCCATGTGGAACCAATTAGTGTTTCCAAGCAGAAAATTAAATGTTCCCTGATAAATAACATTCAAAACAATAAAGTCTGTCGATAACATCTGGAATAAACAAACACAGAGGCAGTAACAATATCTGGGATTGAGTTAGGCACAAATCAACCAGATATTTCCGGTTTCATCCAGTCATATCCGGACAAACTGGTGTGGAATTCGTATGCAATGCACCAAGAAAATCACAGTAAAAATCGTTTTGGAGAAAAGCAAAGTCTTTTCGTTAGGCAAGTGCATCAAATGTCATCTATACCAACAGAAAGATCATGTTTGTTTGCCGCAGTTCCTCTAGCTTTCTTCCTAGAAAATACGAATGTGTAGAGCTGGTGTCTCCATGTGGAAACAATTAGTGTTTCCAAGCAGAAAATTAAATGTTCCCTGATAAAAACATTCAAAACAATAAGTCCATCGATAATATCCAGAAAACACAAACACAGAGTCTGTAGCAATATTTCGGATTGAGTTACCCAAAACACAACCTGATATTTCTGATTTCCGACAGTCATATCCGGACAAAGTGGTGTGGAATTCGTATGCAATGGACCAAGAAAATCAAGGTAGAATGGTTTTGGAGAAAAGCAAAGTCTTTTCGTTAGGCAAGTGCATCAAATGTCATCTATACAAACAGAAATACCATGTTTGTTTGCCGCTGTTCCTCTAGCATTCTTCCTAGAAAATATGAATGTGTAGAGCTGGTGTCTCCATGTGGAAACAATTAGTGTTTCCAAGCAGAGAATTAAATGTTTCCAAAAAAAAAAACATTCAAAACAATAAAGTCCGTGGATAATATCAGGAAAACACAAACACAGAGGCGGTAACAATAACTGGGATTGAGTGAGGTAAAAATCAACCAGATATTTCAGGTTACATCCAGTCATATCCGGACATTCTGGTGTGGAATTTGTATGCAATGGACCGAGAAAATCACAGTACAAATGGTTTTGGAGAAAAGCAAAGTCTTTACGTTAGGCAAGTGCATCAAATGTCATCTATACAAACAGAAATATCATGTTTGTTTGCCGCAGTTCCTCTAGCTTTCTTCCTAGAAAATGCGAATGTGTAGAGCTGGTGTCTCCATGTGGAAACAATTAGTGTTTCCAAGCAGAAAATTAAATGTTCCCTGATAAAAAACATTCAAAACAATAAAGTCTGTGGATAATATCTGGAATACACAAACACAGAGGCGGTAACAATATCTGGGATTGAGTTAGCCAAAACAAAACCAGATATTTCCGGTTTCATCCAGTCATATCCGGACAAACTGGTGTGGAATTCGTATGCAATGGACCAGAAAATCACAGTAAAAATGGTTTTGGAGAAAAGCAAAGTCTTTACGTTAGGCAAGTGCATCAAATGTCATCTATACAAACAAAAATATCATGTTTGTTTGTGGCAGTTCCTCTAGCTTTCTTCCTAGAAAATACGAATGTGTAGAGCTGGTGTCTCCATGTGGAACCAATTAGTGTTTCCAAGCAGAAAATTAAATGTTCCCTGATAAAAAACATTCAAAACAATAAAGTTTGTGCATAATATCTGGAATACACAAACACAGAGGCGGTAACAATATCTGGGATTGAGTTAGCCAAAACAAAACCAGATATTTCCGGTTTCATCCAGTTATATACGGACAAAGTGGTGTGGAATTCGTATGCAATGGACTGATAAAATCACAGTAAAAATGGTTTCAAGAAAAGCAAAGTCTTTTCGTTAGGCAAGTGCATCAAATGTCATCTATACAAACAGAAATATAATGTTTGTTTGCCGCAGTTCCTCTAGCTTTCTTCCTAGAAAATACGAATGTGTAGAGCTGGTGTTCCCATGTGGAAACAATTGGTGTTTCAACGGTACAAAATTAAATGTTCCATGATAAAAACATTCAAAAGAATAAGTCCAACGATAACATCCATAAAACACAAACACAGAGTCTGTAGCAATATTTCGGATTGAGTTACCTAAAACACAACCGGATATTTCTAGTTTCCTACAGTCATATCCGGACAAACAGGTGTGGAATTCGTATGCAATGGACCGAGAAAATCACAGTAGAAATGGTTTTGGAGAAAAGCAAAGTCTTTTAGTTAGGCAAGTGCATCAAATGTCATCTATACAAACAGAAATATCATGTTTGTTTGCCACAGTTCCTCTAGCTTTCACCCTAGAAAATACGAATGTGTAGAGCTGGTGTCTCCATGTGGAAACAATTAGTGTTTCCAAGCAGAAAATTAAATGTTTCCTGAAAAAAAAACATTCAAACAATAAAGTCCATGGATAATATCAGGAATACACAAACACAGAGGCGGTAACAATATCTGGGACTGAATGAGGCAAAAATCATCCAGATATTTCAGGTTACATCCAGTCATATCCGGACATTCTGGTGTGGAATTTGTATGCAATGGACCAGAAAATCACAGTAGAAATGGTTTTGGAGAAAAGCAAAGTCTTTACGTTAGGCAAGTGCATCAAATGTCATCTATACAAACAGAAATATCATGTTTGTTTGCCGCAGTTCCTCTAGCTTTCTAACTAGAAAATGCGAATGTGTAGAGCTGGTGTCTCCATGTGGAAACAATTAGTGTTTCCAAGCAGAAAATTAAATGTTTCCTGATAAAAAACATTCAAAACAATAAAGTCTGTGGATAATATCTGGAATACACAAACACAGAGGCGGTAACAATATCTGGGATTGAGTTAGCCAAAACAAAACCTGATATTTCCGGTTTCATCCAGTCATATCCGGACAAACTGGTGTGGAATTCGTATGCAATGGACCAGAAAATCACAGTAAAAACGGTTTTGGAGAAAATCAAAGTCTTTTCGTTAGGCAAGTGCATCAAATGCCATCTATACAAACAGAAAGATCATGCTTGTTTGCCGCAGTTCCTCTAGCTTTCTTCCTAGAAAATACGAATGTGTAGAGCTGGTGTCTCCATGTGGAACCAATTAGTGTTTCCAAGCAGAAAATTAAATGTTCCCTGATAAAAAACATTCAAAACAATAAAGTTTGTGGATAATATCTGGAATACACAAACACAGAGGCGGTAACAATATCTGGGATTGAGTTAGCAAAAACAAAACCAGATATTTCCGGTTTCAGCCAGTTATATACGGACAAAGTGGTGTGGAATTCGTATGCAATGGACTGATAAAATCACAGTAAAAATGGTTTCAAGAAAAGCAAAGTCTTTTCGTTAGGCAAGTGCATCAAATGTCATCTATACAAACAGAAATATAATGTTTGTTTGCCGCAGTTCCTCCAGCTTTCTCCCTAGAAAATACGAATGTGTAGAGCTGGTGTTCCCATGTGGAAACAATTGGTGTTTCAACGGTACAAAATTAAATGTTCCCTGATAAAAACATTCAAAAGAATAAGTCCAACGATAACATCCATAAAACACAAACACAGAGTCTGTAGCAATATTTCGGATTGAGTTACCTAAAACACAACCAGATATTTCTAGTTTCCTACAGTCATATCCGGACAAACAGGTGTGGAATTCATATGCAATGGACCGAGAAAATCACAGTAGAAATGGTTTTGGAGAAAAGCAAATTCTTTTAGTTAGGCAAGTGCATCAAATGTCATCTATACAAACAGAAATATCATGTTTGTTTGCCGCAGTTCCTCTAGCTTTCTCCCTAGAAAATACGAATATTTAGAGCTGGTGTCTCCATGTGGAACCAATTAGTGTTTCCAAGCAGAAAATTAAATGTTCCCTGATAAAAAACATTCAAAACAATAAAGTCTGTGGATAATATCTGGAATACACAAACACAGAGGCGGTAACAATATCTGGGATTGAGTTAACCAAAACAAAACCAGATATTACCGGTTTCATCCAGTTACATACGGACAAAGTGGTGTGGAATTCGTATGCAATGGACTGATAAAATCACAGTAAAAATGGTTTCAAGAAAAGCAAAGTCTTTTCGTTAGGCAATTGCATCAAATGTCATCTATACAAACAGAAATATCATGTTTGTTTGCCGCAGTTCCTCTAGCTTTCTTCCTAGAAAATACGAATGTGTAGAGCTGGTGTCTCCATGTGGAAACAATTAGTGTTTCCAAGCAGAAAATTAAATGTTCCCTGATAAAAACATTCAAAACAATAAGTCCATCGATAATATCCAGAAAACACAAACACAAAATCTGTAGCAATATTTCGGATTGAGTTACCCAAAACACAACCGGATATTTCTGGTTTCCTACAGTCATATCCGGACAAAGTGGTGTGGAATTCGTATGCAATGGACCGAGAAAATAACAGTAAAAATCGTTTTGGAGAAAAGCAAAGTCTTTACGTTAGGCAAGTGCATCAAATGTCATCTATACAAACAGAAAGATCATGTTTGTTTGCCGCAGTTCCTCTAGCTTTCTTCCTAGAAAATACGAATGTGTAGAGCTGGTGTCTCCATGTGGAAACAGTTAGTGTTTCCAAGCAGAAAATTAAATGTTCCCTGATAAAAAACATTCAAAACAATAAAGCATGTGGATAATATCTGGAATACACAAACAGAGAGGCGGTAACAATAACTGGGATTGAGTTAGCCAAAAGAAAACCAGATATTTCCGGTTTCATGCAGTCATATCCGGACGAACTTGTGTGCAATTTGTATGCAATGGACTGAGAAAATCACAATAAAAAATGGTTTTATAGAAAAGCAAAGTCTTTTCATTAGGGAAGTAGATAAAATATCATCGATACAAACAGAAATATCATGTTTGTTTGCCGCAGTTCCTCTAGCAATCTCCCTAGAAAATTCGAATGTGTAGAGCTGGTTTTCCCATTGTGAACCAATTAGTGTTTCAACGGTACAAAGTTAAATGTTCCTTGATAAAACCGTTCAAAAAAATAAAGTACCTTGATAATATACAGAAAATACAAACACAGAGGCTTTCACAATATTGCGGATTGAGATAGCCAAAACAAAACCGGATATTCCCGGTATCCTCCAGTCATATCCGCACAAACTGGTGTGTAATTCCTATGCAATGGACCGAGAAATTCGCAGTAAAAATGGTTTTGGAGAAAAGCAAAGTCTTTTCGTTAGGCAAGAGAATAAAATGTCATCTATACAAAGAGAAATACCATGTTTGTTTGCAGCAGTTCCTCTAGCTTTCTCCCTAGAAAAATTTGAATGTGTAGAGCTAGTGTCTCCATGTGGAACCAATTAGTGTTTCAATGGTACAAAATTAAATGTTCCCTGATAAAAACATTCAAAACAATAATTCCATCGATAATATCCAGAAAACACAAACACAGAGTCTGTAGCAATATTTCGGATTGAGTTAGCCAAAAAAACTGGATATTTCCGTTATCATTCAGTAATATCCGGACAAACTGGTGTGAACTCGTATACAATGGAGCGGGAAAATAACAGTAAAAATGGTTTTGCGGAAAAGAAAAGTCGTTTCGTTAGGAAAGAGCATAAAATGTCATATATAAAAACAGAAATACCATGTTTGTTTGCCACAGTTCCTCTAGCAATCTCCCTAGAAAATACGAATGTGTAGAGCTGGTGTCCCCATGTGGAAATAATTAGTTTTTCAACGGTATAAAATTAAATGTTCCCTGATACAAAACATTCAAAACAATAAAGTCCGTAGATAATATCAGGAATACACAAACATTGCGGATGTAGCATTATCTGGGAGTGAGTTAGCCAAAACAAAAGCGGATATTTCTGGTGTCATCCAGTCATATCCAGACAAACTGGTGTGGAATTCGTATGCAACGGACCGAGAAAATCACAGTACAAATGGTTTTGGAGAAAATCAAAGTCTTTTCGTTAGGCAAGTGCATAAAATGTCATCTATACAAACAGAAATATCATGTTTCTTTACCGCAGTTCCTCTAGCTTTCTCCCTAGAAAATGCAAATGTGTAGAGCTGGTGTCTCCATGTGGAAAGAATTAGTGTTTCCAAGCAGAAAATTAAATGTTTCCTGAAAAATAACATTCAAAACAATAAAGTCCGTGGATAATATCAGGAATAAACAAACACAGAGGCGGTAACAATATCTGGGATTCAGTTAGCCAAAACAAAACCAGATATTTCCGGTTTCATCCAGTCATATCCGGACAAACTGGAGTGGAATTTGTATGCAATGGACCGAGAAAATCACAGTAGAAATGGTTTTGGAGAAAAGCAAAGTCTTTTCTTTAGCCAAGTGCATGAAATGTCATCTATACAAACAGAAACATCATGTTTGTTCCACAGTTCCTCTAGCTTTCTCCCTAGAAAATACGAATGTGTAGAGCTGGTGTGTCCATGTGGAAACAATTAGTGTTTCAACGATACAAAATTAAATGTTCCCTGATAAAAACATTCAAAACAATAAGTCCATCGATAATATCCAAAAAACACAAACACAGAGTCTGTAGCAATATTTCCGATTGAGTTACCCAAAACACAACCGGATATTTCTGGTTTCCTACAGTCATATCCGGACAAACTGGTGTGGAATTCGTATGCAATGGACCTAGAAAATCACAGTAGAAATGGTTTTGGAGAAAAGCAAAGTCTTTTCGTTAGGCAAGTGCATCAAATGTCATCTATACAAACAGAAATATCATGTTTGTTTGTCGCAGTTCCTCTAGCTTTCTCCCGAGAAAATACGAATGTGTAGAGCTGGTGTCTCCATGTGGAACCAATTAGTGTTTCCAAGCAGAAAATTAAATGTTTCCTGAAAAAAAAAACATTCAAAACAATAAAGTCTGTGGATAATATCAGGAATACGCAAACACAGATGCGGTAACAATATCTGGGATTGAGTAAGGCAAAAATTAACCGGATATTTCCGGATTCATCCAGTCATATCCGGACAAACTGTTCTTGAATTCACATGCAATGGACCAGAAAATCACAGTAAAAATGGTTTTGGAGAAAAGCAAAGTCTTTTCGTTAGGCAAGTGCATCAAATGTCATCTATACAAACAGAAAGATCATGTTTGTTTTCCTCAGTTCCTCTAGATTTCATCCTAGAAAATACGAAGTGTAGAGTTGGTGTCTCCATGTGGAAAGAATTCGTGTTTCCAAGCAGAAAATTAAATATTTCCTGATAAAAAACCATTCAAAACAATAAAGTCCGTGGATAATATCAGGAAAACACAAACACAGAGGCAGTAACAATATCTGGGATTGAGTTAGGCACAAATCAACCAGACACTTCCGGTTTCATCCAGTCATATCCGGACAAACTTGTGTGGAATTCGTATGCAATGGACCGAGAAAATCACAGTAAAATTCGTTTTGGAGAAAAGCAAAGTCTTTTCGTTAGGCAAGTGCATCAAATGTCATCTGTACAAACAGAAATATCATGTTTGTTTGCAGCAGTTCCTCTAGCTTTCTCCCTAGAAAATACCAATGTGTAGAGCTGGTGTCTCCATGTGGAACCAATTAGTGTTACCCAGCAGAAAATTAAACTTTCTCTGATAAAAAAACATTCAAAACAATAAAGTCTGTGGATAATATCAGGAATACACAAACACAGAGGCGGTAACAATAGTTAGGATTGTGTTAGCCAAAAATCAACAGGATATTTCCGGTTTCATCCAGTCCTAGCTGGACAAACTGTTCTTGAATTCATATGCAATGGAACAGAAAATCACAGTACAAATGGTTTTGGAGAAAAGCAAAGTCTTTTCGTTAGGCAAGTGCATCAAATGTCATCTATACCAACAGAAATATCATGTTTGTTTGCCGCAGTTCCTCTAGCTTTCTCCCTAGAAAATACGAATGTGTAGAGCTGGTGTCTCCATGTGGAACCAATTAGTGTTTCCAAGCAGAAAATTAAATGTTCCCTGATAAAAAAACATTCAAATCAATAAAGTCCGTGGATAATATCTGGAATACACAAACACAGAGGCGGTAACAATATCTGGGATTGAGTTAGCCAAAACAAAACCAGATATTTCCGGTTTCATCCAGTCATATCCGGACAAACTCGTGTAGAATTTGTATGCAATGGACCGAGAAAATCACAGTAGAAATGGTTTTGGAGAAAAGCAAAGTCTTTTCGTTAGGCAAGTGCATCAAATGTCATCTATACAAACAGAAATATCATGTTTTTTTGCCACAGTTCCTGCAGATTTCTTCCTAGAAAATACAAATGTGTAGAGCTGGTGTCTCCATGTGGAAACAATTAGTGTTTCCAAGCAGAAAATTAAATGTTTCTGAAAAAAAAAATTCAAAACAATAAAGTCTATGGATAATATCAGGAACAAACAAACACAGAGGTGGTAACAATATCTGGGATTGAGTTAGGCAAAAATCAACCGGATATTTCCGGTTTCATCCAGTCATATCCGGACAAACTGTTCTTGAATTCATATGAAATGGACTGAGAAAATAACAGTAAAAATGGTTTTGGATAAAAGTAAAGTCTTTTCGTTAGGCAAGTGCATCAAATGTCTTCTATACAAACAGAAATATCATGTTTGTTTCCCGCTGTTCCTCTAGCTTTCTCCCTAGAAAATATGAATGTGTAGAGCTGGTGTCTCCATGTGAAACCAATTAGTGTTTCCAAGCAGAAAATTAAATGTTCCCTGATAAAAACATTCAAAACAATAAAGTCTGTGGATAATATCTGGAATACACAAACACAGAAGCGGTAACAATATCTGGGATTGAGTTAGGCACAAATCAACCAGATATTTCCGGTTTCATCCAGTCATATCCGGAGAAACTGGTATGGAATTCGTATGCAATGGACCAGAAAATCACAGCAAAAATGGTTTTGGAGGAAAACAATGTCTTTTCGATGGGAAAGTGCAGCAAATGTCATCTATACAAACAGAAATATCATGTTTGTTTGCAGCAGTTCCTCTAGCTTTCTCCCTAAAAAATACCAATGTGTAGAGCTGGTGTCTCCATGTGGAACCAATTAGTGTTTCCAAGCAGAAAATTAAACGTTCTCTGATAAAAAACATTCAAACAATAAAGTCCGTGGATAATATCAGGAAAACACAAACACAGAGGCAGTAACAATATCTGGGATTGAGTTAGGCACAAATCAACCAGATATTTCCGGTTTCATCCAGTCTTATCCGGACAAACTGGTGTGGAATTCGTATGCAATGGACTGAGAAAATCACAGTAGAAATGGTTTTGCAGAAAAGCAAAGTCTTTTCGTTAGGCAAGTGCATCAAATGTCATCTACACAAATAGAAATATCATGTTTGTTTGCCGCAGTTCCTCTAGCTTTCTCCCTAGAAAATACGAATGTGTAGAGCTGGTGTCTCCATGTGGAATCAATTAGTGTTTCCAAGCAGAAAATTAAATGTTTCCTGAAAAAAAACATTCAAAACAATAAAGTCCGTAGATAATATCAGGAATACACAAACACAGAGGTGGTAACAATATCTGGGATTCAGTTAGGCAAAAATCAACTGGATATTTCCGGTTTCATCCAGTCATATCCGGAGAAACTGGTATGGAATTCGTATGCAATGGTCTGAGAAAATCACAGTAGAAATGGTTTTGGAGAAAAGCAAAGTCTTTTCGTTAGGCAAGTGCATCAAATGTCATCTATAAAAACAGAAATATTATGTTTGTTTGCCGCAGTTCCTCCAGCTTTCTCCCTAGAAAATACGAATGTGTAGAGCTGGTGTGTACATGTGGAAACAATTAGTGTTTCAACGGTACAAAATTAAATGTTCCCTGATGAAAACATTCAAAACAATAAAGTCCATGGATAATATCAGGTATACACAAACACAGAGGCGGTAACAATAGTTAGGATTGTGTTAGCCAAAAATCAACCGGATATTTCCGGTTTCATCCAGTCCTAGCCGGACAATCTGTTCTTGAATTCGTATGCAATGGACCAGAAAATCACAACAAAAATGGTTTTGGATAAAAGCAAAGTCTTTTCGTTAGGCAAGTGCATCAAATGTCATCTATACAAACAGAAATATCATGTTTGTTTGCCACAGTTCCTCTTGTTTTCTCCCTAGAAAATACGAATGTGTAGAGCTGGTGTCTCCATGTGGAACCAATTAGTGTTTCCAAGAAGAAAACTAAAGGTTTCCTGAAAAAAAACCATTCAAAACAATAAAGTCCGTGGATAATATCAGGAACACACAAACACAGAGGCGGTAACAATATCTGGGATTGAGATAGGCACAAATCAACCAGATATTTCCGGTTTCATCCAGTCTTATCCGGACAAACTGGTGTGGAATTCGTATGCAATGGACTGAGAAAATCACAGTAGAAATGGTTTTGCAGAAAAGCAAAGTCTTTTCGTTAGGCAAGTGCATCAAATGTCATCTATACAAACAGAAATATCATGTTTGTTTTTCGCTATTCCTCTAGCTTTCTTCCTAGAAAATACGAATGTGTAGAGCTGGTGTCTCCATGTGGAATCAATTAGTGTTTCCAAGCAGAAAATTAAATGTTTCCTGAAAAAAAACATTCAAAACAATAAAGTCCGTAGATAATATCAGGAATACACAAACACAGAGGTGGTAACAATATCTGGGATTCAGTTAGGCAAAAATCAACTGGATATTTCCGGTTTCATCCAGTCATATCCGGAGAAACTGGTATGGAATTCGTATGCAATGGTCCGAAAATCACAGTAGAAATGGTTTTGGAGAAAAGCAAAGTCTTTTCTTTAGGCAAGTGCATCAAATGTCATCTATACAAACAGAAATATTATGTTTGTTTGCCGCAGTTCCTCCAGCTTTCTCCCTAGAAAATACGAATGTGTAGAGCTGGTGTGTACATGTGGAAACAATTAGTGTTTCAACGGAACAAAATTAAATGTTCCCTGAAAAAAACATTCAAAACAATAAGTCCATCGATAATATCCAGAAAACACAAACCCAGAGTCTGTAGCAATATTTCGGATTGAGTTACCTAAAACACGACTCGATACTTCTGGTTTCATCCAGTCATATCCGGAGAAACTGGTGTGGAATTCATATGCAATGGACCGAGAAAATCACAGTAGAAATGGTTTTGGAGAAAAGCAGTCTTTTCGTTAGGCAAGTGCATCAAATGTCATCTATACAAACAGAAATATCATGTTTGTTTGCCGCAGTTCCTCTAGCTTTCTTCCTAGAAAATACGAATGTGTGGAGCTGGTGTGTACATGTGGAAACAATTAGTGTATCCAAGCAGAAAATTAAATGTTTCCTGAAAAAAAAAACATTCAAAACAAGAAAGTCCGTGGATAATATAAGGAATACACAAACACAGAGGCGGTAACAATATCTGGGATTGAGTTAGGCAAAAATCAACCGGATATTTCCGGTTTCATCCAGTCATATCCGCACAAACTGTTCTTGAATTCATATGCAATGGACTGAGAAAATAACAGTAAATATCGTTTTGGAGAATAGCAAAGTCTTTTCGTTAGGCAAGTGCATCAAATGTCATCTATACAAACAGAAATATCATGTTTGTTTGCCGCAGTTCCTCTAGATTTCTCCCTAGAAAATATGAATGTGTAGAGCTGGTGTCTCCATGTGGAACCAATTAGTGTTTCCAAGCAGAAAATTAAATGTTCCCTGATAAAAAACATTCAAAACAATAAAGTCTGTGGATAATATCTGGAATACACAAACACAGAGGCGGTAACAATAACTGGGATTGAGTTAGCCAAAAGAAAACCAGATATTTCCGGTTTCATCCAGTCATATCCGGAAAAAGTGGTGTGGAATTCGTATGCAATGGACAGAGAAAATCACAGTAGAAACGGTTTTGGAGAAAAGCAAAGTCTTTTAATTAGGTAAGTGCATCAAATGTCATCTATACAAACAGAAATATCATGTTTGTTTCCACAGTTCCTCTAGTTTTCTCCCTAGAAAATACGAATGTGTAGAGCTGGTGTCTCCATGTGGAACCAATTAGTGTTTCCAAGAAGAAAATTAAAGGTTTCCTGAAAAAAAACCATTCAAAACAATAAAGTCCGTGGATAATATCAGGAAAACACAAACACAGAGGCGGTAACAATATCTGGGATTGAGTTAGGCACAAATCAACCAGATATTTCCGGTTTCATCCAGTCTTATCCGGACACACTGGTTTGGAATTCGTATGCAATGGACTGAGAAAATCACAGTAGAAATGGTTTTGGAGAAAAGCAAAGTCTTTTCGTTAGGCAAGTGCATCAAATGTCATCTATACAAACAGAAACATCATGTTTGTTTGCCGCAGTTCCTCTAGGTTCCTTCCTAGAAAATATGAATGTGTAGAGCTGGTGTATCCATGTGGAAAGAATTAGTGTTTCCAAGCAGAAAATTAAATGTTCCCTGAAAAAAAACATTCAAAACAATAAAGTCCGTGGATAATATTGTAAGACCCCCGCCAGGTGTCTCACACTTCTACCGACCCCAGAAACACGAAATCCATTCCAATCGATGCAAAGAACAAGAGGAAATTTATTACATCTGCGCAGATGGGACGTCTCAGTAACACTACAAAGCAGCAGTGCAGATAGAACGACCCCGACCTTCAATTGTCCACAACATTTAAGGCTTAAAACCGCAACATTAGCATATCTCCATAGCATTACCAAAAATCACAAGATAAACCGCAGCATGACGAATCATCACAAGGTAAAAGGGTTTTTCCAGGCTGAGGGGGCAAAATCCTTGAGCAAGCACAAACACGGGGTCATCATGACATAGGTTGGGTACATTTCCAATCAACTTCTGTTTTTGTGGTCTCACATGCTCCATTATCTCATAAAGGCATTAGCACAATCATCACATGTTACAAGGTCAGCTAAAGTCTAGTTATCTTAAAAAAACATTTTGCAAGCCAAAGCATTTTGTACAAAAGCAGAACAATATGCAGTTAGCCAAGCAACTCCATTTTAAACCTGCCTAATATCTTTTATTCCCCTAATGCTTTTATTCTTTTATTCCCCTTCATTCCCCCCTTTTTCTTTTTGTCAAATTTTAATCTTAAAATTTTAAAGCATATTTGCATACACTTCTTCACTTTGGGCCTGCCTTTGGTTTTGCCTTTGGTTCTCCGATTTTAAACTTTGATGTTGTAGGGTTAACATTAAGGCGTGAGTAACAGACAGTCTATCGTTAACAAACTGAAGAAGCCTATTTATTATGCAGGGTCCAATGGTTAAAATTAAGAGTATTATTACTAGGGGCCCTGCGACAGAGGAAACTAGAGTTGTGAGCCAAGGGGATGAATTAAACCAGCCCTGAAACCAAGACTGTTCTGTCTTAAAATAGCTCTCTCGCTGTTTTAGTCTTTCCCTTAATTTTGCCATATTATCTCTAACTACTCCAGTGTGATCCACATAGAAACAACACTCTTCTTTTAAGGCTGCACAAAGTCCCCCTTCTTTTAGAAATACTAAATCCAGTCCCCTTCTGTTTTGTAAGACTACCTCAGAAAGTGAGGTTAAGGATTTTTCCAAGGCACTAACAGATTCTTCTAGGGCTCGTAAATCTGAATGCATAGCTTCTTGTAGCAGGTGGAATTGATTTGTCTTATGTAACGCAGCAGTTCCGGTACCTATGCCTGCCCCTATACCCCCGACTGTGAGTCCTCCTAAGATAAGAGCTAGTGTTATGGAGACGGGTTCCCTACGGAACCGGAGATTTCCCTCATAGTGTTGGTAGACTTCTTCAGGGCTATGTAACGTGACCCGAGGCCATATTTCAACCATGACACACCATTCATGAGTTAGTTGATTATGGACTATTCCATGGACACAGGGGGTCAGGCCAGTATTACATGCCCAATATGACCCATCTGGCCCTGCTAAGTAATGGTCGCCTGGTTTAAGGGTCATGGTTTTGTTACAAAGGCCCTGGTATCGAGGGGGTACAGAACCTACACAAAGCCCTTGTCCTGTTACTTCTGTAAGAGTTAGCCGGTAGGATGGCAAATCGAAGCACCGGGGAGGGATAGTAGTATGGATAGTCCAATTTCCAATGACAGCCACTCCCTCGTAATAAGGGGGAGGTAAGGCAAGGCACATCCAGCAATCCTGGGTTCTATTAGGGTCAGAATTATTTAATGCCTGGTAGGCCCCATATATTAGGCTTAAAAGGCGGTCTCCTGTGCCCGACCATGATGAAACCGGTCGTGGGGCAAGAGATAAGCTAGGACTCACAGCTGCCCATGTTGCCCGGGAGGGTAGAGAGGTCGGGGGTTGGCCTCGGGATTTTGGGGATATAACCCTAGGCACAGGCCTCCGATCTGCCAGTATTGACTGAGAGATAGGTTGTTCTTTAAGTCGAATTGTAAATTGGAACCCAGGGTCGCTGCCAGGGTCGCTGCCAGCAAGATAAAACCGTAAACCCCAAGTCCTTCCCCTTTTCCAGTCTGTGAGGGTGGCCTTTTTTCCTTCATCTGTGAAGGAAATATTAAGGGGCACAGAGCAGTTGGGATCTTTTCCAGGAATAAAATTACGGTGTACAGTAATCCAATCCCAACTAGAGGAGGGTTTCCAATATGCGTGACCCGTGGTCGCACATTTCCAGGTTTTACAGTAAAAGGATTTTGGCCCCCCGCACCGCTGCTTTTCTTCCCTGGACCTGCCATTCTTAGGGCACACATAAAACTCAACTTGTCGAAGAGGGCATCTAAATCTGGGATTCTTACACCCGGTCCATAGGGCTACTTGTTTATGAGACATGTTAGGGATGTCTTGGGGGTTTAGTCCTGCGACTAAGTGACAGACATCAGGGTGTAATGAAGGCCACCACGTCCCAGAAGGGGCTACGTGGGTAACAGACCACACGACCTTGTTAGTTCCAGATTTTACCTCCCACGTTAGTCTCCTTAAAACGGGTGGGCTGCCCATAATCGGGGTAAGAAAGATTAACATCATCATAAATACTAAACAGTCTTTAAAGGTCTTATCTTGAGTGATTTTTGGGTGCGTTGTAGTTTTCATTTTGGTGTCGACTTGTCCTTGATTCTGTTTAGCTGCTGCCCTCCTGTTGTGTGACGTGTGAACCCAGGCGGTGATCCCGACCACCTTTATTGCTGTTGGTGTGGTCAGTGCTTCAGCGCAGTTCAGGAATCTTGATCAGATGTTTAGCTGCTTCCCTATGGACTCGTGAGTCAGCTATAAGGCACGGAAGCAAGTTAACAGGGTAGGGATAATTGCAAAAGGGTGGCAGTATAAAAATGTAGTGTTATATAGAAATTGTGTAACAGCAATCTGACCCAGTCTCCAGTGCCAGTCTCCTCCATTAATCAAACGTTTTACCTAACTATATCCCCAGTACCTTGGCCACCGCTACCACCATCTGACTTACCCCATAAACACAATGCAACTTCCTATTTCCAACACCTGTGCCACCGTCTGACTTACCCTGGAGACGAAAGCCGGCCCGGTGTCTGACCCCAGTACCTTTGGTAGTCCAAATCAGAGAAACATTGGCGCAATTCTTCTTCCTGGTCGATAAAGCCTCTGTCCATGTTGAGTTCCCCGTGGGTAGTGGCGAGAGCATATCTGCTGTTCTTGTGCATTGCCACCCGCTCCTTTTTCTTAGCTGCACGGAGTGCATGGTCCATAGCGATCAGCCCTGCCTGCCGAGCAGAGTCCTCGGGGGGGGGGGGTTGAAGGTGGAAACCCAGACCACTGTCCTCGTTCGGCCGTCTCCCACTGTTATCTCCGTTGAACTCCGGACGCTAGGGGGATATCGCGTGGGCCCATCCCAGACACCGCAGGGGGTGATGGAGCATTAACCACAGGAACCTGGGCAGAGCCCGCATCCCCAACATTATCCCCAACCATGTCGGACCACACGTGTCCCAACGAGGGAGGGGCCGAGGGGCTGCTGTCGCCCAGTCTCACCACTCCGCTGCTGTCGTCCTCTCTTGTCGTCTTGCAGGGGCCGTTTCGGTCAGTTCACGGGTGGCAGTCGTACACCACTAGATTCTCGTTGTTAGCCGGACCTTAGGCAGACTTGTCCTTTTGGGCACTTCTCTGTGCTTTTGCCAGTCTCCGGGGGTCCCTGCTTACCCTGATTCTCCCTTACTTCTGCTTTCTTTTAACTGTGGTGGCCAGGATCCTAGTTAGTTCCTTTTTCTTAGCCCATCTTAAACTTCCCCTTTTTTAACTAAAAAAACTTTAACCCCTTCAGTTAAACTCCTCAGGGGAGTCTGGCAGTAGAGTCTGAGTCTCCCACAAAGCTTCATTTAAGTACAGTAAAATTAATGTTAGTAAAACAGGCCCTGCAAGTCCTGTCAGGGCTTGTAATCCTAGTTATATGGAGGAGGAGGCTGGCCAGTTAGGACAGGCCGGGGGTCCTTCTTCCTCTATCTTTTCTTACGCAGTCTTCAAAAGACAAAAGATCTTCCTGCTCGCCTGAGAGAGCTAAGGGTTTTTCAGGTTTGAGGGTGTCCAATTCCTGCAATGGATCTGCAATTTCCGATACTAAGGGTGTGGCGGGTAGGATCGGAGGGGGTTCCACCCCCAGGGCAACTGCTGACAACTCAGAACTTGGCTTCATCCCTAGGGCGGTGGTGGGTATAGTAGGATCGAGCTCTGCCACCGCCCTGTTGGAAAGGAGGAAAGGTTTTACCCAGGCTGGGGGGTTTTTCGCCAGGTCCTCCCACACAAAGATGTAGGGCACTTGATTTGGGCGCCCTTCTTTACCTCCCCTGCAGACCTGGCTCTTCACCTGTAAAATAATTCGAGAGTCAAAAGTCCCATCCTGTGGCCACCCGATGTTTAAGGCTGGCCACTCGGATGTACAGAAACTTGTCCAGTTCTTCTTTTGCACTCTTATAGACAAGTTTTGGGCCCGCTCCCGGACCTCTCTCCAATGACCTAAAGTAAGACTCAAAGGTGTAGTTAATTCCTGTCCCATGTTGGAGGGGAAAGGCAAATCAGGAGAGTATATTAGAACACAGAAACAATCACAAAATTCACAAATGACAAGACTCACAAAGACACTGCGCGCAAAACCAAGAAAGAACCGAAACCACAACTTCCGACGGGAGTGGCTACTGCCACCAGCCCTCTTCTCCCGGGGAAGAAAACCTCTCACAAAAACACTGCACACAACAATGGAACAAGACCTGCGCGCCCTAATAAGACGAGACCTGCGCACAACAACAAACCGAGACAAAACTGAAACCACCAACGGGAGCGGCTGCTGCCACCAGCCCTCTCCCGGAAAAGAAGAAACCAAAAACTTAAACCACTGACGGGAGCTGCTGCTGCCACCAGCCCTTCTCCCGGGGAAGAAAACCTTTCCCTAACCAGAACTTCCAATGGGAGCGAAGCGGCTGCCACCCGCCAGGCTCCCCAGAATACCGCCAATGGAGCGTCCTCCAAGGCCTGAGCCAGGGGTCTTGACACGTCTGTCTTGCCTACTACTGGCTCACTACAGATACAGGTCCTGCGCAGGCACAATTGTATACAGAAACAAACACCGGTACGCCAGGCGCCCCGGGGAAAGAAACACCGGTACGCCAGGCGCCCCGGGGAGATGGACAGTGAAACACCGCCCGTAAACGTAAACACCAATAAAACTCACAAAAGACAATACACGGAACAGAAGAAACTTACCTCCGATTGGAAGATGGAGCATGGGTCTGGGGTCTCGAATCCCGGACGAGCCCCCAAGAATGTAAGACCCCCGCCAGGTGTCTCACACTTCTAACGACCCCAGAAACACGAAATCCATTCCAATCGATGCAAAGAACAAGAGGAAGTTTATTACATCTGCGCAGATGGGCCGTCTCAGTAACACTACAAAGCAGCAGTGCAGAGAGAACGACCCCGACCTTCAATTGTCCACAATATTTAAGGCTTAAAACCGCAACATTAGCATATCTCCATAGCATTACCAAAAATCACAAGATAAACCGCAGCATGACGAATCATCACAAGGTAAAAGGGTTTTTCCAGGCTGAGGGGGCAAAATCCTTGAGCAAGCACAAACACAGGGTCATCATGACATAGGTTGGGTACATTTCCAATCAACTTCTGTTTTTGTGGTCTCACATGCTCCATTATCTCATAAAGGCATTAGCACAATCATCACATGTTACAAGGTCAGCTAAAGTCTAGTTATCTTAAAAAAACATTTTGCAAGCCAAAGCATTTTGTACAAAAGCAGAACAATATGCAGTTAGCCAAGCAACTCCATTTTAAACCTGCCTAATATCTTTTATTCCCCTAATGCTTTTATTCTTTTATTCCCCTTCAATATAAGGAACACACAAACACAGAGGCGGTAACAATATCTGGGATTGAGTTAGGTAAAAATCAACCGGATATTACCGGATTCATCCAATCATATCCGGACAAACTGGTGTGGAATTCATATGCAATGGACCAGAAAATCACAGTAAAAACGGTTTTGGAGAAAAGCAAAGTCTTTTCTTTAGGCAAGTGCATCAAATGTCATCTATACAAACAAAAATATCATGTTTGTTTGCGGCAGTTCCTCTAGCTTCCTCCCTAGAAAATACGAATGTGTAGAGCTGGTGTCTCCATGTGGAACCAATTAGTGTTTCCAAGCAGAAAATTAAATGTTCCCTAATAAAAAATATTCAAAACAATAAAGTCTGTGGATAATATCTGGAATACACAAACACAGAGGCGGTAACAATATCTGGGATTGAGTTAGCCAAAACAAAACCAGATATTACCGGTTTCATCCAGTTACATACGGACAAACTGGTGTGGAATTCGTATGCAATGGACTGATAAAATCACAGTAAAAATGGTTTCAAGAAAAGCAAAGTCTTTTCGTTAGGCAATTGCATCAAATGTCATCTATACAAACAGAAAGATCATGTTTGTTCGCTGCAGTTCCTCTAGCTTTCTTCCTAGAAAATACGAATGTGTAGAGCTGGTGTCTCCATGTGGAACCAATTAGTGTTTCCAAGCAGAAAATTAAATGTTCCCTGATAAAAAACATTCAAAACAATAAAGTTTGTGGATTATATCTGGAATACACAAACACGGAGGCGGTAACAATATCTGGGATTGAGTTAGCCAAAACAAAACCAGATATTTCTAGCTTCATCCAGTCATATCCAGAAACACTGGTGTGGAATTCGTATGCAATGGACCGAGAAAATCACAGTAGAAATGGTTTTGGAGAAAAGCAAAGTCTTTTCGTTAGGCAAGTGCATCAAATGTCATTTATACAAAAAAAAATACCATGTTTGTTTGCCGCTGTTCCTCTAGCATTCTTCCTAGAAAATATGAATGTGTAGAGCTGGTGTCTCCATGTGGAAACAATTAGTGTTTCCAAGCAGAGAATTAAATGTTTCCAAAAAAAAAACATTCAAAACAATAAAGTCCGTGGATAATATCTGGAATAAACAAACACAGAGGCGGTAACAATAAGTGGGATTGAGTGAGGCAAAAATCAACCAGATATTTCAGGTTACATCCAGTCATATCCGGACATTCTGGTGTGGAATTTGTATGCAATGGACCGAGAAAATCACAGTACAAATGGTTTTGGAGAAAAGCAAAGTCTTTACGTTAGGCAAGTGCATCAAATGTCATCTATACAAACAGAAATGTCATGTTTGTTTGCCGCAGTTCCTCTAGCTTTCTTCCTAGAAAATGCGAATGTGTAGAGCTGGTGTCTCCATGTGGAACCAATTAGTGTTTCCAAGCAGAAAAAATGTTCCCTGATAAAAAATATTCAAAACAATAAAGTCTGTGGATAATATCTGGAATACAGAAACACAGAGGCGGTAACAATATCTGGGATTGAGTTCGCCAAAACAAAACCGGATATTTCCGGTTTCATCCAGTCATATCCGGACAAACTGGTGTGGAATTCGTATGCAATGGACCGAGAAAATAACAGTAAAAACGGTTTTGGAGAAAAGCAAAGTCTTTTCATTAGGCAAGTGCATCAAATGTCATCTATACAAACAGAAATATCATGTTTGTTTGCGGCAGTTCCTCTAGCTTCCTCCCTAGAAAATACGAATGTGTAGAGCTGGTGTCTCCATGTGGAACCAATTAGTGTTTCCAAGCAGAAAATTAAATGTTCACTAATAAAAAACATTCAGAACAATAAAGTCTGTGGATAATATCTGGAATACACAAACACAGAGGCGGTAACAATATTTGGGATTCAGTTAGGCAAAACAAAACCAGATATTTCCGGTTTCATCCAGTTATATTCGGACAAAGTGGTGTGGAATTCGTATGTAATGGACTGATAAAATCACAGTAAAAATGGTTTCAAGAAAAGCAAAGTCTTTTCGTTAGGCAAGTGCATCAAATGTCATCTATACAAACAGAAAGATCATGTTTGTTTGCCGCAGTTCCTCTAGCTTTCTTCCTAGAAAATACGAATGTGTAGAGCTGGTGTCTCCATGTGGAAACAATTAGTGTTTCCAAGCAGAAAATTAAATGTTCCCTGATAAAAACATTCAAAACATTAAGTCCATCGATAATGTCCAGAAAACACAAACACTGAGTCTGTAGCAATATTTCGGATTGAGTTACCCAAACACAACCGGATATTTCTGGTTTCCTACAGTCATATCCGGACAAACTGGTGTGGAATTCATATGCAATGGACCGAGAAAATCACAGTAGAAATGGTTTTGGAGAAAAGCAAAGTCTTTTCGTTAGGCAAGTGCATCAAATGTCATCTATACAAACAGAAATATCATGTTTGTTTGCCGCAGTTCCTCTAGCTTTCTCCCTAGAAAATACGAATGTGTAGAGCTGGTTTCTCCATGTTGAAACAATTAGTGTTTCCAAGCAGAAAATTAAATGTTCCCTGATAAAAACATTCAAAACAATAAGTCCATCGATAATATCCAGAAAACACAAACACAGAATCTGTAGCAATATTTCGGATTGAGTTACCCAAAACACAACCGGATATTTCTGGTTTCCTACAGTCATATCTGGACAAACTGGTGTGGAATTTGTATGCAATGGACCAAGAAAATAACAGTAAAAATGGTTTTGGAGAAAAGCAAAGTCTTTTCGTTAGGGAAGTGCATAAAATGTCATTTATACAAACAGAAATATCATTTTTGTTTGCAGCAGTTCCTCTAGCTTTCTTCCTAGACAATATGAATGTGTAGAGCTGGTGTCTCCATGTGGAAACAATTAGTGTTTCCAAGCAGAAAATTAAATGTTTCCTGAAAAAAAAACATTCAAAACAATAAAGTCCGTGGATAATATAAGGAACACACAAACACAGAGGCGGTAACAATATCTGGGATTGAGTTAGGTAAAATCAACCGGATATTACCGATTTCATCCAATCATATCCGGACAAACTGGTGTGGAATTCATATGCAATGGACCAGAAAATCACAGTAAAAACGGTTTTGGAGAAAAGCAAAGTCTTTTCGTTAGGCAAGTGCATCAAATGTCATCTATACAAACAGAAATATCATGTTTGTTTGCCGCAGTTCCTCTAGCTTTCTCCCTAGAAAATACGAATGTTAGAGCTATGTCTCCATGTGGAACCAATTAGTGTTTCCAAGCAGAAAATTAAATGTTCCCTGATAAAAAACATTCAAAACAATAAAGTCTGTGGGTAATATCTGGAATACACAAACACAGAGGCGGTAACAATATCTGGGATTGAGTTAGCCAAAACAAAATCAGATATTTCCGGTTTCATCCAGTTATATACGGACAAAGTGGTGTGGGATTCGTATGCCATGGACTGATAAAATCACAGTAAAAATGGTTTCAAGAAAAGCAAAGTCTTTTCATTAGGCAAGTGCATCAAATGTCATCTATACAAACAGAAAGATCATGTTTGTTTGCCGCAGTTCCTCTAGCTTTCGTCCTAGAAAATACGAATGTGTAGAGCTGGTTTCTCCATGTGGAAACAATTAGTGTTTCCAAGCAGAAAATTAAATGTTCCCTGATAAAAACATTCAAAACATTAAGTCCATCGATAATATCCAGAAAACACAAACACAGAGTCTGTAGCAATATTTCGGATTGAGTTACCCAAAACAGAACCGGATATTTCTGGTTTCCTACAGTCATATCCGGAAAAAGTGGTGTGGAATTCGTATGCAATGGACCGAGAAAATAACAGTAAAAATGGTTTTGGAGAAAAGCAAAGTCTTTTCGTTAGGGAAGTGCATGAAATGTCATTTATACAAACAGAAATATCATGTTTGTTTGCAGCAGTTCCTCTAGCTTTCTTCCTAGAAAATACGAATATGTAGAGCTGGTGTCTCCATGTGGAAAGAATTAGTGTTTCCAAGCATAAAATTAAATGTTTCCCGGAAAAAAAATTCAAAACAGTATAGTCTGTGGATAATATCTGGAATACACAAACACAGAGGTGGTAACAATATCTGGGATTGAGTTAGCCAAAACAAAACCGGATATTTCCGGTTTCATCCAGTCATATCCGGACAAACTGGTGTGGAATTTTATGCAATGGACAAGAAAATCACAGTACAAATGGTTTTGGAGAAAAGCAAAGTCATTTTGTTAGGCAAGTGCATCAAATGTCTTCTATACAAACAGAAACATCATGTTTGTTTGCCGCAGTTCCTCTAGCTTTCTCCCTAGAAAATATGAATGTGTAGAGCTGGTGTCTCCATGTGGAACCAATTAGTGTTTCCAAGCAGAAAATTAAATGTTCCCTGATAAAAACATTCAAAACAATAAGTCCATCGATAATATCCAGAAAACACAAACACCGAGTCTGTAGCAATGTTTCGGATTGAGTTACCCAAAACAGAACCGGATATTTCTGGTTTCATCCAGTCATATCCAGAAACACTGGTGTGGAATTCGTATGCAATGGACCGAGAAAATAACAGTAAAAATCGTTTTGGAGAAAAGCAAAGTCTTTTCTTTAGGCAAGTGCATCAAATGTCATCTATACAAACAGAAATATCATGTTTGTTTGCCGCAGTTCCTCTAGCTTTCTCCCTAGAAAATAAGTATGTTAGAACTGGTGTCTCCATGTGGAAAGAATTAGTGTTTCCAAGCAGAAAATTAAATGTTCCCTGATAAAAAACATTCAAAACAATAAAGTCTGTGGATAATATCTGGAATACACAAACACAGAGGCAGTAACAATATCTGGGATTGAGTTAGCCAAAAGAAAACCAGATATTTCCGGTTTCATCCAGTCATATCCAGACAAACTGGTGTGCAATTTGTATGCAAGGGACCGAGAAAATCACAGTAGAAATGGTTTTGGAGAAAAGCAAAGTCTTTTCGTTAGGCAAGTGCATCAAATGTCATCCATACAAACAGAAAGATCATGTTTGTTTGCCGCAGTTCCTCTAGCTTTCGTCCTAGAAAATACGAATGTGTAGAGCTGGTGTCTCCATGTGGAAACAATTAGTGTTTCCAAGCAGAAAATTAAATGTTCCCTGATAAAAAACATTCAAAACAATAAAATTTGTGGATTATATCTGGAATACACAAACACAGAGGCGGTAACAATATCTGGGATTGAGTTAGCCAAACAAAACCAGATATTTCCGGTTTCATCCAGTCATATCCAGAAACACTGGTGTGGAATTCGTATGCAATGGACCAAAAAAATCACAGTAGAAATCCTTTTTGGATAAAAGCAAAGATTTTTCGTTAGGCAAGTGCATCAAATGTCATCTATATAAACAGAAATATCATGATTGTTTGCCGCTGTTCCTCTTTCTTCCTAGAAAATTTGAATGTGTAGACCTGGTGTCTCTATGAGGAACCAATTCGTGTTTCCAAGCAGAAAATTAAATGTTCCCTGATAAAAAACATTCAAAACAATAAAGTCTGTGGATAATATCTGGAATACACAAACACAGAGGCGGTAACAATATCTGGGATTGAGTTAGCCAAAACAAAACCAGATATTTCCGGTTTCATCCAGTCATATCCGGTTATACTGGTGTGGAATTCGTATGCAATGAACCGAGAAAATCACAGTAGAAATGGTTTTGGAGAAAAGCAAAGTGTTTTCGTTAGGCAAGTGCATCATATGTCATCTATACAAACAGAAAGATCATGTTTGTTTGCCGCAGTTCCTCTAGCTTTCTCCCTAGAAAATACGAATGTGTAGAGCTGGTGTCTCCATGTGGAAACAATTAGTGTTTCCAAGCAGAAAATTAAATGTTCCCTGATAAAAACATTCAAAACATTAAGTCCATCGATAATGTCCAGAAAACCCAAACACAGAGTCTGTAGCAATATTTCGGATTGAGTACCCAAACACAACCGGATATTTCTGGTTTCCTACAGTCATATCCGGACAAACTGGTGTGGAATTCA
Source organism: Lepus europaeus (assembly GCF_033115175.1). NCBI lineage: Eukaryota > Metazoa > Chordata > Mammalia > Lagomorpha > Leporidae > Lepus > Lepus europaeus. Next base: position 284,741 of record NW_026909428.1, on the reverse strand, counting down.
TATGCAATGGACCGAGAAAATCACAGTAGAAATGGTTTTGGAGAAAAGCAAAGTCTTTTCGTTAGGCAAGTGCATCAAATGTCATCTATACAAACAGAAATATCATGTTTGTTTGCCGCAGTTCCTCTAGCTTTCTCCCTAGAAAATACGAATGTGTAGAGCTGGTTTCTCGATGTTGAAACAATTAGTGTTTCCAAGCAGAAAATTAAATGTTCCCTGATAAAAACATTCAAAACAATAAGTCCATCGATAATATCCAGAAAACACAAACACAAAGTCTGTAGCAATATTTCGGATTGAGTTACCCAAAACACAACCGGATATTTCTGGTTTCCTACAGTCATATCTGGACAAACTGGTGTGGAATTCGTATGCAATGGACCGAGAAAATAACAGTAAAAATGGTTTTGGAGAAAAGCAAAGTCTTTTCGTTAGGGAAGTGCATGAAATGTCATTTATACAAACAGAAATATCATTTTTGTTTGCAGCAGTTCCTCTAGCTTTCTTCCTAGAAAATATGAATTTGTAGAGCTGGTGTCTCCATGTGGAAAGAATTAGTGTTTCCAAGCAGAAAATTAAATGTTTCCTGAAAAAAAACATTCAAAACAATAAAGTCCGTGGATAATATCAGGAATACACAAACACAGAGGCGGTAACAATATCTGGGATTGAGTTAGGTAAAATCAACCGGATATTACCGGTTTCATCCAATCATATCCGGACAAACTGGTGTGGAATTCATATGCAATGGACCAGAAAATCACAGTAAAAACGGTTTTGGAGAAAAGCAAAGTCTTTTCGTAAGGCAAGTGCATCAAATGTCATCTATACAAACAAAAATATCATGTTTGTTTGCGGCAGTTCCTCTAGCTTTCTCCCTAGAAAATACGAATGTGTAGAGCTGGTGTCTCCATGTGGAACCAATTAGTGTTTCCAAGCAGAAAATTAAATGTTCCCTGATAAAAAACATTCAAAACAATAAAGTCTGTGGATAATATCTGGAATACACAAACACAGAGGCGGTAACAATATCTGGGATTGAGTTAGTCAAAACAAAACCAGATATTACCGGTTTCATCCAGTTACATACAGACAAAGTGGTGTGGAATTCGTATGCAATGGACTGATAAAATCACAGTAAAAATGGTTTCAAGAAAAGCAAAGTCTTTTCGTTAGGCAAGTGCATCAAATGTCATCTATACAAACAGAAATATAATGTTTGTTTGCCGCAGTTCCTCTAGCTTTCTTCCTAGAAAATACGAATGTGTAGAGCTGGTGTCTCCATGTGGAAACAATTAGTGTTTCCAAGCAGAAAATTAAATGTTCCCTGATAAAAACATTCAAAACAATAAGTTCATCGATAATATCCAGAAAACACAAACACAAATTCTGTAGCAATATTTCGGATTGAGTTACCCAAAACAAACCGGATATTTCTGGTTTCCTACAGTCATATCCTGACAAACTGGTGTGGAATTCGTATGCAATGGACCGAGAAAATAACAGTAAATAAGATTTTGTAGAAAAGCAAAGTCTTTTCATTAGCCAAGTGCATCAAATGTCAACTATACAAACAGAAATATCATGTTTGTTTTCCGCAGTTCCTCTAGCTTTCTTCCTAGAAAATACGAATGTGTAGAGCTGGTGTCTCCATGTGGAAACAATTAGTGTTTCCAAGCAGAAAATTAAATGTTTCCTGATAAAAAACATTCAAAACAATAAAGTCTGTGGATAATATCTGGAATACACAAACACAGAGGCGGTAACAATATCTGGGATTGAGTTAGCCAAAACAAAACCTGATATTTCCGGTTTCATCCAGTCATATCCGGACAAACTGGTGTGGAATTCGTATGCAATGGACCGAGAAAATCACAGTACAAATGGTTTTGGAGAAAAGCAAAGTCTTTTCGTTAGGCAAGTGCATCAAATGTCATCTATACCAACAGAAAGATCATGTTTGTTTGCCGCAGTTCCTCTAGCTTTCTTCCTAGAAAATACGAATGTGTAGAGCTGGTGTCTCCATGTGGAAACAATTAGTGTTTCCAAGCAGAAAATTAAATGTTCCCTGATAAAAACATTCAAAACAATAAGTCCATCGATAATATCCAGAAAACACAAACACAGAGTCTGTAGCAATATTTCGGATTGAGTTACCCAAAACACAACCTGATATTTCTGATTTCCGACAGTCATATCCGGACAAAGTGGTGTGGAATTCGTATGCAATGGACCAAGAAAATCAAGGTAGAATGGTTTTGGAGAAAAGCAAAGTCTTTTCGTTAGGCAAGTGCATCAAATGTCATCTATACAAACAGAAATACCATGTTTGTTTGCCGCTGTTCCTCTAGCATTCTTCCTAGAAAATATGAATGTGTAGAGCTGGTGTCTCCATGTGGAAACAATTAGTGTTTCCAAGCAGAGAATTAAATGTTTCCAAAAAAAAACATTCAAAACAATAAAGTCCGTGGATAATATCAGGAAAACACAAACACAGAGGCGGTAACAATAACTGGGATTGAGTGAGGTAAAAATCAACCAGATATTTCAGGTTACATCCAGTCATATCCGGACATTCTGGTGTGGAATTTGTATGCAATGGACCGAGAAAATCACAGTACAAATGGTTTTGGAGAAAAGCAAAGTCTTTACGTTAGGCAAGTGCATCAAATGTCATCTATACAAACAGAAATGTCATGTTTGTTTGCCGCAGTTCCTCTAGCTTTCTTCCTAGAAAATGCGAATGTGTAGAGCTGGTGTCTCCATGTGGAAACAATTAGTGTTTCCAAGCAGAAAATTAAATGTTCCCTGATAAAAAACATTCAAAACAATAAAGTCTGTGGATAATATCTGGAATACACAAACACAGAGGCGGTAACAATATCTGGGATTGAGTTAGCCAAAACAAAACCAGATATTTCCGGTTTCATCCAGTCATATCCGGACAAACTGGTGTGGAATTCGTATGCAATGGACCAGAAAATCACAGTAAAAATGGTTTTGGAGAAAAGCAAAGTCTTTACGTTAGGCAAGTGCATCAAATGTCATCTATACAAACAAAAATATCATGTTTGTTTGTGGCAGTTCCTCTAGCTTTCTTCCTAGAAAATACGAATGTGTAGAGCTGGTGTCTCCATGTGGAACCAATTAGTGTTTCCAAGCAGAAAATTAAATGTTCCCTGATAAAAAAACATTCAAAACAATAAAGTTTGTGCATAATATCTGGAATACACAAACACAGAGGCGGTAACAATATCTGGGATTGAGTTAGCCAAAACAAAACCAGATATTTCCGGTTTCATCCAGTTATATACGGACAAAGTGGTGTGGAATTCGTATGCAATGGACTGATAAAATCACAGTAAAAATGGTTTCAAGAAAAGCAAAGTCTTTTCGTTAGGCAAGTGCATCAAATGTCATCTATACAAACAGAAATATAATGTTTGTTTGCCGCAGTTCCTCTAGCTTTCTTCCTAGAAAATACGAATGTGTAGAGCTGGTGTTCCCATGTGGAAACAATTGGTGTTTCAACGGTACAAAATTAAATGTTCCATGATAAAAACATTCAAAAGAATAAGTCCAACGATAACATCCATAAAACACAAACACAGAGTCTGTAGCAATATTTCGGATTGAGTTACCTAAAACACAACCGGATATTTCTAGTTTCCTACAGTCATATCCGGACAAACAGGTGTGGAATTCGTATGCAATGGACCGAGAAAATCACAGTAGAAATGGTTTTGGAGAAAAGCAAAGTCTTTTAGTTAGGCAAGTGCATCAAATGTCATCTATACAAACAGAAATATCATGTTTGTTTGCCACAGTTCCTCTAGCTTTCACCCTAGAAAATACGAATGTGTAGAGCTGGTGTCTCCATGTGGAAACAATTAGTGTTTCCAAGCAGAAAATTAAATGTTTCCTGAAAAAAAAACATTCAAACAATAAAGTCCATGCATAATATCATGAATACACAAACACAGAGGCGGTAACACTATCTGGGACTGAATGAGGCAAAAATCATCCAGATATTTCAGGTTACATCCAGTCATATCCGGACATTCTGGTGTGGAATTTGTATGCAATGGACCAGAAAATCACAGTAGAAATGGTTTTGGAGAAAAGCAAAGTCTTTACGTTAGGCAAGTGCATCAAATGTCATCTATACAAACAGAAATATCATGTTTGTTTGCCGCAGTTCCTCTAGCTTTCTAACTAGAAAATGCGAATGTGTAGAGCTGGTGTCTCCATGTGGAAACAATTAGTGTTTCCAAGCAGAAAATTAAATGTTTCCTGATAAAAAACATTCAAAACAATAAAGTCTGTGGATAATATCTGGAATACACAAACACAGAGGCGGTAACAATATCTGGGATTGAGTTAGCCAAAACAAAACCTGATATTTCCGGTTTCATCCAGTCATATCCGGACAAACTGGTGTGGAATTCGTATGCAATGGACCAGAAAATCACAGTAAAAACGGTTTTGGAGAAAATCAAAGTCTTTTCGTTAGGCAAGTGCATCAAATGTCATCTATACAAACAGAAACATCATGCTTGTTTGCCGCAGTTCCTCTAGCTTTCTTCCTAGAAAATACGAATGTGTAGAGCTGGTGTCTCCATGTGGAACCAATTAGTGTTTCCAAGCAGAAAATTAAATGTTCCCTGATAAAAAACATTCAAAACAATAAAGTTTGTGGATAATATCAGGAATACACAAACACAGAGGCGGTAACAATATCTGGGATTGAGTTAGCAAAAACAAAACCAGATATTTCCGGTTTCAGCCAGTTATATACGGACAAAGTGGTGTGGAATTCGTATGCAATGGACTGATAAAATCACAGTAAAAATGGTTTCAAGAAAAGCAATGTCTTTTCGTTAGGCAAGTGCATCAAATGTCATCTATACAAACAGAAATATAATGTTTGTTTGCCGCAGTTCCTCCAGCTTTCTCCCTAGAAAATACGAATGTGTAGAGCTGGTGTTCCCATGTGGAAACAATTGGTGTTTCAACGGTACAAAATTAAATGTTCCCTGATAAAAACATTCAAAAGAATAAGTCCAACGATAACATCCATAAAACACAAACACAGAGTCTGTAGCAATATTTCGGATTGAGTTACCTAAAACACAACCAGATATTTCTAGTTTCCTACAGTCATATCCGGACAAACAGGTGTGGAATTCATATGCAATGGACCGAGAAAATCACAGTAGAAATGGTTTTGGAGAAAAGCAAAGTCTTTTAGTTAGGCAAGTGCATCAAATGTCATCTATACAAACAGAAATATCATGTTTGTTTGCCGCAGTTCCTCTAGCTTTCTCCCTAGAAAATACGAATATTTAGAGCTGGTGTCTCCATGTGGAACCAATTAGTGTTTCCAAGCAGAAAATTAAATGTTCCCTGATAAAAAACATTCAAAACAATAAAGTCTGTGGATAATATCTGGAATACACAAACACAGAGGCGGTAACAATATCTGGGATTGAGTTAACCAAAACAAAACCAGATATTACCGGTTTCATCCAGTTACATACGGACAAAGTGGTGTGGAATTCGTATGCAATGGACTGATAAAATCACAGTAAAAATGGTTTCAAGAAAAGCAAAGTCTTTTCGTTAGGCAATTGCATCAAATGTCATCTATACAAACAGAAATATCATGTTTGTTTGCCACAGTTCCTCTAGCTTTCTTCCTAGAAAATACGAATGTGTAGAGCTGGTGTCTCCATGTGGAAACAATTAGTGTTTCCAAGCAGAAAATTAAATGTTCCCTGATAAAAACATTCAAAACAATAAGTCCATCGATAATATCCAGAAAACACAAACACAAAATCTGTAGCAATATTTCGGATTGAGTTACCCAAAACACAACCGGATATTTCTGGTTTCCTACAGTCATATCCGGACAAAGTGGTGTGGAATTCGTATGCAATGGACCGAGAAAATAACAGTAAAAATCGTTTTGGAGAAAAGCAAAGTCTTTACGTTAGGCAAGTGCATCAAATGTCATCTATACAAACAGAAAGATCATGTTTGTTTGCCGCAGTTCCTCTAGCTTTCTTCCTAGAAAATACGAATGTGTAGAGCTGGTGTCTCCATGTGGAAACAGTTAGTGTTTCCAAGCAGAAAATTAAATGTTCCCTGATAAAAAACATTCAAAACAATAAAGCATGTGGATAATATCTGGAATACACAAACAGAGAGGCGGTAACAATAACTGGGATTGAGTTAGCCAAAAGAAAACCAGATATTTCCGGTTTCATGCAGTCATATCCGGACGAACTTGTGTGCAATTTGTATGCAATGGACTGAGAAAATCACAATAAAAAATGGTTTTATAGAAAAGCAAAGTCTTTTCATTAGGGAAGTAGATAAAATATCATCGATACAAACAGAAATATCATGTTTGTTTGCCGCAGTTCCTCTAGCAATCTCCCTAGAAAATTCGAATGTGTAGAGCTGGTTTTCCCATTGTGAACCAATTAGTGTTTCAACGGTACAAAGTTAAATGTTCCTTGATAAAACCGTTCAAAAAAATAAAGTACCTTGATAATATACAGAAAATACAAACACAGAGGCTTTCACAATATTGCGGATTGAGATAGCCAAAACAAAACCGGATATTCCCGGTATCCTCCAGTCATATCCGCACAAACTGGTGTGTAATTCCTATGCAATGGACCGAGAAATTCGCAGTAAAAATGGTTTTGGAGAAAAGCAAAGTCTTTTCGTTAGGCAAGAGAATAAAATGTCATCTATACAAAGAGAAATACCATGTTTGTTTGCAGCAGTTCCTCTAGCTTTCTCCCTAGAAAAATTTGAATGTGTAGAGCTAGTGTCTCCATGTGGAACCAATTAGTGTTTCAATGGTACAAAATTAAATGTTCCCTGATAAAAACATTCAAAACAATAATTCCATCGATAATATCCAGAAAACACAAACACAGAGTCTGTAGCAATATTTCGGATTGAGTTAGCCAAAAAAACTGGATATTTCCGTTATCATTCAGTAATATCCGGACAAACTGGTGTGGACTCGTATACAATGGAGCGGGAAAATAACAGTAAAAATGGTTTTGCGGAAAAGAAAAGTCGTTTCGTTAGGAAAGAGCATAAAATGTCATATATAAAAACAGAAATACCATGTTTGTTTGCCACAGTTCCTCTAGCAATCTCCCTAGAAAATACGAATGTGTAGAGCTGGTGTCCCCATGTGGAAATAATTAGTTTTTCAACGGTATAAAATTAAATGTTCCCTGATACAAAACATTCAAAACAATAAAGTCCGTAGATAATATCAGGAATACACAAACATTGCGGATGTAGCATTATCTGGGAGTGAGTTAGCCAAAACAAAAGCGGATATTTCTGGTGTCATCCAGTCATATCCAGACAAACTGGTGTGGAATTCGTATGCAACGGACCGAGAAAATCACAGTACAAATGGTTTTGGAGAAAATCAAAGTCTTTTCGTTAGGCAAGTGCATAAAATGTCATCTATACAAACAGAAATATCATGTTTCTTTACCGCAGTTCCTCTAGCTTTCTCCCTAGAAAATGCAAATGTGTAGAGCTGGTGTCTCCATGTGGAAAGAATTAGTGTTTCCAAGCAGAAAATTAAATGTTTCCTGAAAAATAACATTCAAAACAATAAAGTCCGTGGATAATATCAGGAATAAACAAACACAGAGGCGGTAACAATATCTGGGATTCAGTTATCCAAAACAAAACCAGATATTTCCGGTTTCATCCAGTCATATCCGGACAAACTGGAGTGGAATTTGTATGCAATGGACCGAGAAAATCACAGTAGAAATGGTTTTGGAGAAAAGCAAAGTCTTTTCTTTAGCCAAGTGCATGAAATGTCATCTATACAAACAGAAATATCATGTTTGTTCCACAGTTCCTCTAGCTTTCTCCCTAGAAAATACGAATGTGTAGAGCTGGTGTCTCCATGTGGAACCAATTAGTGTTTCCAAGCAGAAAAATAAATGTTCCCTGATAAAAAACATTCAAAACAATAAAGTCTGTGGATAATATCTGGAATACACAAACACAGAAGCGGTAACAATATCTGGGATTGAGTTAGCCAAAACAAAACCGGATATTTCCTGTTTCATCCAGTCATATCCGGACAAACTGGTGTGGAATTTTATGCAATGGACAAGAAAATCACAGTAGAAATGGTTTTGGAGAAAAGCAAAGTCTTTTCGTTAGGCAAGTGCATCAAATGTCATCTATACAAACAGAAACATCATGTTTGTTTGCCACAGTTCCTCTAGCTTTCTTCTGTAAGACCCCCGACAGGTGTCTCACACCTTTACTGACCCCAGAAACACGAATTCCATTCCAATCGCTGTAAAGGACAAGAGGAAGTTTATTACATCTGCGCAGATGGGCCGTCTCAGTAACACTACAAAGCAGCAGTGCAGAGAGAACGACGACGACCTTCAATGGTCCACAATATTTAAGGCTTAAAACCACAACATTAGCATATCTCCATAGCATAACAACAGCATGACCAAAAATCACAAGATAAACCGCAGCATGACAAATCCATCACAAGGCATAGGGTTTTTCCAGGCTAAGGGGGCAAAATCCTTGAGCAAGCACAAACACGGGGTCATCATGACATAGGTTGGGTACATTTCCAATCAACTTCTGTTTTTGTGGTCTCACATGCTCCATTATCTCATAAAGGCATTAGCACAATCATCACATATTACAAGGTCAACTAAAGTCTAGTCATCTTAAAAAAAACATTTTGCAAGCCAAAGCATTCTGTACAAAAGCAGAACAATCTGCAGTTAGCCAAGCAACTCCATTTTAAACCTGCCTAATATCTTTTATTCCCCTAATGCTTTTATTCTTTTATTCCGCTTCATTCCCCCCTTTTCTTTTCGTACTAATTTTAATCTTAAAATTTAAGTAAAATTATGGGGATGAGTTATACCATTTGCACCACATTCCAAGCGTCTTTTCTTCCGCTCCTCCTGCTCGTCGAGCTCACTTTCTACAGGTTGGGGCCTCTTGTCCAGGTTTACCTCGTTAGCGTTGCCGTTGGCGGGGGTGCCTTTCCCATCCTCCGCCTCCTTTACCACTTCTTTTTTTCTTAAGTCCTTGGTGGTGACCTCGGTGCTGGTGTCCACGGCTGCGTCAGGCATGCCCAGCTTTATCTCCAGCAAGGGCACGATTATGGTCCCAATGCATTTCAGCTCCTTCACGATCAGAGCCAAGCCGGGCCGTCCGGTCAGGGGGTCTTGCCCTGGCAGAGAGCCCGTGGTCACAAAAGGGTCGGGAATCTGCCCATGCATCATAGCAGGCCAGCCAGGCACAGGGTCTGAAATGAGTGTGGGAGCACGAAACTTTTTCTTTTATCCTGCAACAAAGGAGGGGAGCCGGGTACAAATGCTAAGCAGTCTTCAGAAGTCCCACCCCGAGCGGATTCCAAGAGCCACTCCACTCAAGATGAGACTCTTAAAAGACCGTCCAGTTGAAACTTTGGTGTTGTAAAGTTAAAATCCGAGTTTAAGCTGATAGGCGGCAGCCGGCCGCTTCCCCATGCGTCCACCAAATCTGCTGCCAGACACAGGTTTACAAACACATCACTGTGTCCTGCAGCCGATTTCTGTGCGCACAAAAGCAAATCTACAGAGTAGGGAAAGCATGTTCCGCGGGATAGAAAAATTACAAAAAGGCATCAGAATTTAAAAACAGAAAATACAACAGAGACAAAAAAGCAGAGAACACATCCCTTGACCCAAATACCTTTTGTGACTTTCACACACCCTCTTCGACTTACTTTAAACATTTTACCATTTCCATTTAGTCTAGAGTAAACTAACCATCCGGATAAAGTCATTCTTACAAACCGTGTCCTTTCCTTATATAAAAAGCTCTCCTTTCCTCAGCCCATCTTACCAACAATACTTCTTCCCTTTATGTCCTCAATTTTTAAACTTTGGGCTGCTAGGTTAGGACCAAGGCGTGGGTGATAAACAATTTTACTTTTAATAAACTAAAGAAGCCTATTCATTACACAGGGTAAAAATTAAAAATAATATTACTAAGGGTCAGCAATCCTTCTTCTTTAGCAACGACAATATCACACAGATTTGTTTGGTAACTTTCAAAAAATCTTTTAACCAGAATTATGTATAAAGCAGAGCCTCCTCCACTTCTTGCTGGATGGAAAAGGTAACGTTCTGCAGCACCCTGGACGTCTTGCTCGATCCCAGTCCAGGCTGCGGCGTAGGCAAACTCGCAGTCACTCATCTTCTGCTGCTCGGAGAGCAGAGCCAGGGACTGCTTCTAAGCAGAGCCTGGCAGGATAGAGAAGTTGCAAAAGAGTAGCAGCATATAAAGGACATGTAGCATTATAAAAATGTGCAGCAGCGATTTGACCTAGTCTCCAGTGCCAGTCCCCACCATTAATTATACATTTTACCTAACTATATCCCCAGTACCTTGGCTACCGCTACCACCATCTGACTTACCCTATAAACACAATGTAACTTTCTATTTTTAACACCTGTGCCACCGTCTGACTTACCCTGGAGACGAAAGCCGGCCCGGTGTCTGACCCCAGTACCTTTGGTAGTCCAAATCAGAGAAACATTGGCGCAATTCTTCTTCCTGGTCGATAAAGCCTCTGTCCATGTTGGGTTCCCCGTGGGTAGTGGCGAGAGCATATCTGCTGTTCTCGTGCATTGCCACTCGTTCCTTTTTCTTAGCTACACGGAGTGCATGGTCCATAGCGATCAGCCCTGCCTGCCGAGCAGAGTCCTCAGGGGGGGGGGGTTGAAGGTGGAAACCCAGACCACTGTCCTCATTCGGCCGTCTCCCACTGTTATCTCCGTTGAACTCCGGACACTAGGGGGATATCGCGTGGGCCCATCCCAGACACCGCAGGGGTTGATGGAGCATTAACCACAGGAACCTGGGCAGAGCCTGCATCCCCAACATTATCCCCAACCATGTCGGACCACACGTGTCCCAACGAGGGAGGGGCCGAGGGGCTGCTATCGCCCAGTCTCACCACTCCGCTGCTGTCGTCCTCTCTTGTCGTCTTGCAGGGGCCGTTTCGGTCAGTTCATGGGTGGTAGTCGTACACCACTAGATTCTCGTTGTTAGCCGGACCTTAGGCAGACTTGTCCTTTTGGGCACTTCTCTGTGCTTTTGCCAGTCTCCGGGGGTCCCTGCTTACCCTGATTCTCCCTTACTTCTGCTTTCTGTTAACTGTGGTGGCCAGGATTCTAGTTCCTCTTTTTTTAGCCCATTTTAAACTTCCCCTTTTTTAAACTAAAAAACTTTAACCCCTTCAGCTAAACTCCTCAGGGGAGTCTGGCAGTAGAGACTGAGTCTTTCACAAAGTTCCATTTAAGTGTAGTAAAATTAATGTTAGTAACACAGGTCCTGCAAGTCCTGTCAGGGCTTGCTTTCCCAGTTATATGGAGGAGGAGGACGGCCAGTTAGAACGGGCCGGGGGTCCTCCCTCCTCCGCTTCATCCTCTGAACTAGCAACGCCTGGTTGTTTAGCGTTAGCTGGACGGAGACTTCATCGGTTCCTCTTTAGAGGATCTGGCTTCTGAGCCAGAGACTGGAGCAGCTAGAAAGAAACATGTTTATAGCTGAAGTTTAACATCATTTTACATCTTGGCACCACTTTTAATCTTAAACAGCCGATTGGTTATTATCTCTGCAAGATGAGAGATATCTCTTTTTGACATCTCCAGGGGCCCTCTGGGGGTGTCAAAAGTTCGGATAATTTAGAACCTGGATTTTTAGAAAGTCTGTTAAAGGTGCCAAGAGGACTTAGAGTATCTGGTCAAAATAGAATTCCTTAACATCCTGAAATGATAGCCATTTATTAGTTAGGATGATTTTTGCACTTTTAAACCAGATTTGACCATAATACTTAACAATGCTTTTTATTAATTTAAACTTAACAGAAACAGTAGAGTGCACAATAGATCACTTTGATTAACTTTAGGTTGCAAAAACAGATTTTAAAACTTAGACCATTTTTAGGTATTTTGTTGTAACAGAAGATCAGACTTTAACTTTAGGTCAATGTAATTTTGGCATTAGTACTTAACTTAAAGAAAGCTCTGTAAACAATTTTAAAGTTGTAAACCTTTTAAAACTTTTTATGACTTGCTCACATTTTTTGAAACTTTATACCTGTAGTTACTTTTACATAGTCTTGAATTGTTATGTATAGACAATCTATAAAAATACATGTTAACAAACTTAAACAATCTCTCTTATCGAATTTAAGATATGAAAAGTACAATACATTTTTTTACATTTTGCTTAGCATTGATGCCTAGATGGCTTAAGACTCTGAGTTCTGAATTAAAAATCAAAATTACATTCCCATGCTTTTAAGTAGAATAACTCCTCCTGGACAGCAAACATGGACATAACCTTGAAAAGATCTTCATCGTTAAGAGAAACATGTCTAAAGCATTTTAATATATTTTACTTTAACAAATTTTAGAGTCTCATCCTTTGAGAGTTCCAGGGATCCGACTGGAAGCCCAAAGTTGGAAGACACAGTTTAGAATTTATGCTGTCAGAGTCAAGCGGTTTGGCCAACAATTAGTACACTTCTGATCAGTTGGGTAATCACTCAAACACTAAAAACAGATAAACAACTCCGTGTTGCAGTTTTCCCAATTAAGACTCAAAAAGTAAGACTCAAAGGTGTAGTTAATTCCTGTCCCATGTTGGAGGGGAAAGGCAAATCAGGAGAGTATATTAGATCACAGAAACAATCACAAAAGACACTGCGCACAAAACCAAGACAGAACCGAAACCACAACTTCCAACGGGAGTGGCTACTGCCACCAGCCCTTCTCCCGGGGAAGAAGACCGAGACAAAACTGAAACCAGAACTTCCGACGGGAGTGGCTGCTGCCACCAGCCCTCTTCTCCCGGGGAAGAAAACCTCTCACAAAAACACTGCACACAACAATGGAAAACTTCCCCACACAACTGAAACCACCGACGGGAGCGGCTGCTGCCACCAGCCCTCTCCCGGGGAAGAAGGAACCAAGAACCAAAACTTCCCCACAAACCTGAAACCACCGACGGGAGCGGCTGCTGCCACCAGCCCCCTCCCGGGGAAGAAGAACTTCCGAGGGGAGCTGCCACCTCCCACGGAACAAAAATTAAAGAAGGAGGGGGATTCCATGTCCCCTCGCTTCTCTTACAGACGGAGGGGGATTCCACGTCCCCTCCCGGAGGGGGATTCCACGTCCCCTCCACCACCGGAGCGTCCTCCAATGGTTCGAACCCGGGGGACCGGGCACGTCTGCCCCTACCCACTGCCGGCTCGATACAGATACAGGTCCTGCAGGCACAATTTCAGTAAAACATAAACCTCCGGTACATCAGGCGCCAAGCGCCCCGGGAAAAAATAAAAAAATCAACAGAACACACAAAAACACTTAAAACAGCAAAAACTTACCTCCGATTGGAAAATGGAGCGTGGGTCTGGGGTCTTCATATCCCGGACGAGCCCCCAAGAATGTAAGACCCCCGACAGGTGTCTCACACCTTTACTGACCCCAGAAACACGAATTCCATTCCAATCGCTGTAAAGGACAAGAGGAAGTTTATTACATCTGCGCAGATGGGCCGTCTCAGTAACACTACAAAGCAGCAGTGCAGAGAGAACGACGACGACCTTCAATGGTCCACAATATTTAAGGCTTAAAACCACAACATTAGCATATCTCCATAGCATAACAACAGCATGACCAAAAATCACAAGATAAACCGCAGCATGACAAATCCATCACAAGGCATAGGGTTTTTCCAGGCTAAGGGGGCAAAATCCTTGAGCAAGCACAAACACGGGGTCATCATGACATAGGTTGGGTACATTTCCAATCAACTTCTGTTTTTGTGGTCTCACATGCTCCATTATCTCATAAAGGCATTAGCACAATCATCACATATTACAAGGTCAACTAAAGTCTAGTCATCTTAAAAAAAACATTTTGCAAGCCAAAGCATTCTGTACAAAAGCAGAACAATCTGCAGTTAGCCAAGCAACTCCATTTTAAACCTGCCAAATATCTTTTATTCCCCTAATGCTTTTATTCTTTTATTCCCCTTCATTTCCTAGAAAATACGAATGTGTAGAGCTGGTGTCTCCATGTGGAACGAATTAGTGTTTCCAAGCAGAAAATTAAATGTTCCCTGATAAAAAACATTCAAAACAACAAAGTCTGTGGATAATATCTGGAATACACAAACACAGAGGCGGTAACAATATCTGGGATTGAGTTAGCCAAAACAAAACCAGATATTTCCGGTTTCATCCAGGTATACACGGACAAAGTGGTGTGGAATTCGTATTCAATGGACTGATAAAATCACAGTAAAAATGGTTTCAAGAAAAGCAAAGTCTGTTCGTTAGGCAAGTGCATCAAATGTCATCTATACAAACAGAAAGATCATGTTTGTTTGGCGCAGTCCCTCTAGCTTTCTTCCTAGAAAATATGAATGTGTAGAGCTGGTTTGTACATGTGGAAAGAATTAGTGTTTCCAAGCAGAAAATTAAATGTTTCCTGAAAAAAAACATTCAAAACAATAAAGTCCGTGGATAATATCAGGAAAACACAAACACAGAGGCGGTAACAATATCTGGGATTGAGTTAGGCAAAAATCAACTGGATATTTCCGGTTTCATCCAGTCATATCCGGAGAAACTCGTGTGGAATTCGTATGCAATGGACCGAGAAAATCACAGTAGAAATGGTTTTGGAGAAAAGCAAAGTCTTTTCGTTAGGCAAGTGCATCAAATGTCATCTATACAAACAGAAATATCATGTTTGTTTGTCGCAGTTCCTCTAGCATTCTCCCTAGAAAATACGAATGTGTAGAGCTGGTGTGTACATGTGGAAAGAATTAGTGTATCCAAGCAGAAAATTAAATGTTTCCTGAAAAAAAACATTCAAAACAATAAAGTCTCTGGATAATATCAGGAATAAACAAACACAGAGGCGGTAACAATATCTGGGATTGAGTTAGCCAAAACAAAACCGGATATTTCCGGTTTCATCCAGTCATGTCCGGACAAACTGCTGTGGAATTTTATGCAATGGACCAGAAAATCACAGTAAAAATGGTTTTGGAGAAAAGCAAAGTCTTTTCGTTAGGCAAGTGCATCAAATGTCATCTATACAAACAGAAACATCATGTTTGTTTGCCGCAGTTCCTCTAGCTTTCTTTCTAGAAAATATGAATGTGTAGAGCTGGTGTCTCCATGTGGAAAGAATTAGTGTTTCCAAGCAGAAAATTAAATGTTTCCTGAAAAAAAAATTCAAAACAATAAAGTCCGTAGATAATATCAGGAACACACAAACACAGAGGCGGTAACAATATCTGGGATTGAGTTAGGTAAAAATCAACCGCATATTACCGGTTTCATCCAATCATATCCGGACATACTGGTGTGGAATTCGTATGCAATGGACCAGAAAATCACAGTAAAAACGGTTTTGGAGAAAAGCAAAGTCTTTTCGTTAGGCAAGTGCATCAAATGTCATCTATACAAACAGAAATATCATGTTTGTTTGCGGCAGTTCCTCTAGCTTTCTTCCTAGAAAATACGAATGTGTAGAGCTGGTGTCTCCATGTGGAAACAATTAGTGTTTCCAAGCAGAAAATTAAATGTTCCCTGATAAAAAACATTCAAAACAATAAAGTTTGTGGATTATATCTGGAATACACAAACACAGAGGCGGTAACAATATCTGGGATTGAGTTAGCCAAAACAAAACCAGATATTTCTAGCTTCATCCAGTCATATCCGGAGAAACTGGTGTGGAATTCGTATGTAATGGACCGAGAAAATCACAGTACAAATGGTTTTGGAGAAAAGCAAAGTCCTTTCGTTAGGCAAGTGCATCAAATGTCATCTATACAAACAGAATATCATGTTTGTTTGCCGCAGTTCCTCTAGCTTTCTCCCTAGAAAATACGAATGTGTAGAGCTGGTGTGTCCATGTGGAAACAATTAGTGTTTCCAAGCAGAAAATTAAATGTTGCCTGAAAAAAATCATTCAAAACAATAAAGTCCGTGGATAATATCAGGAAAACACAAACCCAGGGGCAGTAACAATATCTGGGATTGAGTTAGGCACAAATCAACCAGATATTTCCGGTTTCATCCAGTCTTATCCGGACAAACAGGTGTGGAATTCGTATGCAATGGACTGAAAAATCACAGTAGAAATGGTTTTGGAGAAAAGCAAAGTCTTTTCGGTTGGCAAGTGCATCAAATGTCATCTATACAAACAGAAATATAATGTTTGTTTGCCGCAGTTCCTCCAGCTTTCTCCCTAGAAAATACGAATGTGTAGAGCTGGTGTTCCCATGTGGAAACAATTGGTGTTTCAACGGTACAAAATTAAATGTTCCCTGATAAAAACATTCAAAAAAATAAGTCCATCGATAACATCCATAAAACACAAACAAAGAGTCTGTAGCAATATTTCGGATTGAGTTACCTAAACCACAACCGGATATTTCTGGTTTCCTACAGTCATATCCGAACAAACTGGTGTGGAATTCGTATGCAATGGACCGAGAAAATCACAGTAGAAATGGTTTTGGAGAAAAGCAAAGTCTTTTCGTTAGGCAAGTGCATCAAATGTCATCTATACAAACAGAAATATCATGTTTGTTTGTCGCAGTTCCTCTAGCTTTCTTCCTAGAAAATACGAAGGTGTAGAGCTGGTGTGTACATGTGGAAAGAATTTGTGTTTCCAAGCAGAAAATTAAATGTTTCCTGAAAAAAAAACATTCAAAACAATAAAGTCCGTGGATAATATCAGGAATACACAAACACAGAGGCAGTAACAATATCTGGGATTGAGTTAGGTAAAAATCAACCGGATATTTCCGGTTTCATCCAGTCATATCCGGAGAAACTGGTGTGGAATTCGTATGCAATGGACTGAGAAAATCACAGTAGAAATTGTTTTGGAGAAAAGCAAAGTCTTTTCGTTAGGCAAGTGCATCAAATGTCATCTATACAAACAGAAATATCATGTTTGTTTGCCGCAGTTCCTCTAGCTTTCGTCCTAGAAAATACGAATGTGTAGAGCTGGTGTCTCCATGTGGAAACAATTAGTGTTTCCAAGCAGAAAATTAAATGTTCCCTGATAAAAACATTCAAAACAATAAGTCCATCGATAATATCCAGAAAACACAAACACAGAGTCTGTAGCAATATTTCGGATTGAGTTACCCAAAACACAACCGGATATTTCTGGTTTCCTACAGTCATACCCGGACAAACTGGTGTGCAATTCGTATGTAATGGACCGAAAAAATAACAGTAAAAATGGTTTTGGAGAAAAGCAAAGTCTTTTCGTTAGGGAAGTGCATGAAATGTCATTTATACAAACAGAAATATCATGTTTGTTTTCCGCAGTTCCTCTAGCTTTCTTCCTAGAAAATACGAATATGTAGAGCTGGTGTCTCCATGTGGAACCAATTAGTGTTTCCAAGCAGAAAATTAAATGTTTCCTGAAAAAAATCATTCAAAACAATAAAGTCCGTGGATAATATCAGGAATACACAAACACAGAGGCGGTAACAATATCTGGGATTGAGTTAGGCAAAAATCAACTGGATATTTCCGGTTTCATCCAGTGATATCCGGAGAAACTCGTGTGGAATTCGTATGCAATGGACCGAGAAAATCACAGTAGAAATGGTTTTGGAGAAAAGCAAAGTCTTTTCGTTAGGCAAGTGCATCAAATGTCATCTATACAAACAGAAATATCATGTTTGTTTGTCGCAGTTCCTCTAGCTTTCTTCCTAGAAAATACGAAGGTGTAGAGCTGGTGTGTACATGTGGAAAGAATTTGTGTTTCCAAGCAGAAAATTAAATGTTTCCTGAAAAAAAAACATTCAAAACAATAAAGTCCGTGGATAATATCAGGAATACACAAACACAGAGGCAGTAACAATATCTGGGATTGAGTTAGGTAAAAATCAACCGGATATTTCCGGTTTCATCCAGTCATATCCGGAGAAACTGGTGTGGAATTCGTATGCAATGGACTGAGAAAATCACAGTAGAAATTGTTTTGGAGAAAAGCAAAGTCTTTTCGTTAGGCAAGTGCATCAAATGTCATCTATACAAACAGAAATATCATGTTTGTTTGCCGCAGTTCCTCTAGCTTTCGTCCTAGAAAATACGAATGTGTAGAGCTGGTGTCTCCATGTGGAAACAATTAGTGTTTCCAAGCAGAAAATTAAATGTTCCCTGATAAAAACATTCAAAACAATAAGTCCATCGATAATATCCAGAAAACACAAACACAGAGTCTGTAGCAATATTTCGGATTGAGTTACCCAAAACACAACCGGATATTTCTGGTTTCCTACAGTCATACCCGGACAAACTGGTGTGCAATTCGTATGTAATGGACCGAAAAAATAACAGTAAAAATGGTTTTGGAGAAAAGCAAAGTCTTTTCGTTAGGGAAGTGCATGAAATGTCATTTATACAAACAGAAATATCATGTTTGTTTTCCGCAGTTCCTCTAGCTTTCTTCCTAGAAAATACGAATATGTAGAGCTGGTGTCTCCATGTGGAACCAATTAGTGTTTCCAAGCAGAAAATTAAATGTTTCCTGAAAAAAATCATTCAAAACAATAAAGTCCGTGGATAATATCAGGAATACACAAACACAGAGGCGGTAACAATATCTGGGATTGAGTTAGGCAAAAATCAACTGGATAATTCCGGTTTCATCCAGTGATATCCGGAGAAACTCGTGTGGAATTCGTATGCAATGGACCGAGAAAATCACAGTAGAAATGGTTTTGGAGAAAAGCAAAGTCTTTTCGTTAGGCAAGTGCATCAAATGTCATCTATACAAACAGAAATATCATGTTTGTTTGTCGCAGTTCCTCTAGCATTCTCCCTAGAAAATACGAATGTGTAGAGCTGGTGTGTACATGTGGAAAGAATTAGTGTTTCCAAGCAGAAAATTAAATGTTTCCTGAAAAAAAACATTCAAAACAATAAAGTCTCTGGATAATATCAGGAATAAACAAACACAGAGGCGGTAACAATATCTGGGATTGAGTTAGCCAAAACAAAACCGGATATTTCCGGTTTCATCCAGTCATGTCCGGACAAACTGCTGTGGAATTTTATGCAATGGACCAGAAAATCACAGTAAAAATGGTTTTGGAGAAAAGCAAAGTCTTTTCGTTAGGCAAGTGCATCAAATGTCATCTATATAAACAGAAACATCATGTTTGTTTGCCGCAGTTCCTCTAACTTTCTTCCTAGACAATATGAATGTGTAGAGCTGGTGTCTCCATGTGGAAAGAATTAGTGTTTCCAAGCAGAAAATTAAATGTTTCCTGAAAAAAAAATTCAAAACAATAAAGTCCGTGGATAATATCAGGAACACACAAACACAGAGGCGGTAACAATATCTGGGATTGAGTTAGGTAAAAATCAACCGCATATTACCGGTTTCATCCAATCATATCCGGACATACTGGTGTGGAATTCGTATGCAATGGACCAGAAAATCACAGTAAAAACGGTTTTGGAGAAAAGCAAAGTCTTTTCGTTAGGCAAGTGCATCAAATGTCATCTATACAAACAGAAATATCATGTTTCTTTGCGGCAGTTCCTCTAGCTTTCTCCCTAGAAAATACGAATGTGTAGAGCTGGTGTCTCCATGTGGAACCAATTAGTGTTTCCAAGCAGAAAATTAAATGTTCCCTGATAAAAAACATTCAAAACAATAAAGTCTGTGGATAATATCTGGAATACACAAACACAGAGGCGGTAACAATATCTGGGATTGAGTTAGCCAAAACAAAATCAGATATTTCCGGTTTCATCCAGTTATATACGGACAAAGTGGTGTGGAATTCGTATGCAATGGACTGATAAAATCACAGTAAAATGGTTTCAAGAAAAGCAAAGTCTTTTCATTAGGCAAGTGCATCAAATGTCATCTATACAAACAGAATATCATGTTTGTTTGCCGCAGTTCCTCTAGCTTTCTTCCTAGAAAATACGAATGTGTAGAGCTGGTGTCTCCATGTGGAAACAATTAGTGTTTCCAAGCAGAAAATTAAATGTTCCCTGATAAAAACATTCAAAACAATAAGTCCATCGATAATATCCAGAAAACACAAACACAGAGTCTGTAGCAATATTTCGGATTGAGTTACCCAAACACAACCGGATATTTCTGGTTTCCTACAGTCATATCCGGACAAACTGGTGTGGAATTCATATGCAATGGACCGAGAAAATCACAGTAGAAATGGTTTTGGAGAAAAGCAAAGTCTTTTCGTTAGGCAAGTGCATCAAATGTCATCTATACAAACAGAAATATCATGTTTGTTTGTCGCAGTTCCTCTAGCTTTCGTCCTAGAAAATACGAATGTGTAGAGCTGGTTTCTCCATGTGGAAACAATTAGTGTTTCCAAGCAGAAAATTAATTGTTCCCTGATAAAAACATTCAAAACAATAAGTCCATCGATAATATCCAGAAAACACAAACACAGAGTCTGTAGCAATATTTCGGATTGAGTTACCCAAAACAGAACCGGATATTTCTGGTTTCCTACAGTCATATCCGGACAAAGTGGTGTGGAATTCGTATGCAATGGACCGAGAAAATAACAGTAAAAATGGTTTTTGAGAAAAGCAAAGTCTTTTCGTTAGGGAAGTGCATGAAATGTCATTTATACAAACAGAAAGATCATGTCTGTTTCCAGCAGTTCCTCTAGCTTTCTTCCTAGAAAATACGAATATGTAGAGCTGGTGTCTCCATGTGGAAAGAATTAGTGTTTCCAAGCAGAAAATTAAATGTTCCCTGATAAAAAACATTCAAAACAGTAAAGTCTGTGGATAATATCTGGAATACACAAACACAGAGGCGGTAACAATATCTGGGATTGAGTTAGCCAAAACAAAACCGGATATTTTTCGGTTTCATCCAGTCATATCCGGACAAACTGGTGTGGAATTTTATGCAATGGACAAGAAAATCACAGTACAAATGATTTTGGAGAAAAGCAAAGTCTTTTCGTTAGGCAAGTGCATCAAATGTCATCTATACAAACAGAAAGATCATGTGTGTTTGCCGCAGTTCCTCTAGCTTTCTTCCTAGAAAATACGAATGTGTAGAGCTGGTGTCTCCATGTGGAAAGAATTAGGGTTTCCAAGCAGAAAATTAAATGTTCCCTGATAAAAACATTCAAAACAATAAAGTTTGTGGATTATATCTGGAATACACAAACACAGAGGCGGTAACAATACCTGGGATTGAGTTAGCCAAAACAAAACCAGATATTTCTAGTTTCATCCAGTCATATCCAGAAACACTGGTGTGGAATTCGTATGCAATGGACCGAGAAAATCACAGTAGAAATGGTTTTGGAGAAAAGCAAAGTCTTTTCGTTAGGCAAGTGCATCAAATGTCATCTATACAAACAGAAACATCATGTTTGTTTGCCGCAGTTCCTCTAGCTTTCTTCCTAGAAAATAAGAATGTGTAGAGCTGGTGTCTCCATGTGGAAACAATTAGTGTTTCCAAGCAGAAAATTACATGTTTCCTGAAAAAAAACATTCAAAACTAAAGTCCGTGGATAATATCAGGAATGCACAAACACAGAGGTGGTAACAATATCTCGGATTGAGTTAGGTAAACATCAACCGGATATTTCCGTTTTGATCCAGTCATATCTGGAGAAACTGGTGTGGAATTCGTATGCAATGGACCGAGAAAATCACAGTAAAAATCATTTTGGAGAAAAGCAAATTCTTTTCTTCAATATGAATATGTAAATATGAAAATATGAATATGTAGAGATGGTGTCTTCATTTGAAACCAATTACTATATCCAAGCTAAAAATAAAATGTTCCTCGATAAAAAACATTCTAAACAATAAAGTCTGTGGATACTATCCAGAAGAAACAAACAGAGGATGTAGCAATATCTGGGATTGAGTTAGCTTAAAAAAACCAGATATTTCCGGTTTCATCCAGGCATATACAGACAAAGTGGTGTGGAATTCCTATGCAATGGACCGAGAAAATCACAGTAGAAAAGGTTTTGGAGAATAGCAGAGTGTTTTCTTCAGGCAAATGCATCAAATATCATCTACACAAACGTAAATATCATGTTTGTTTGCCGCAGTTCCTCTAGCTTTCTCCCTAGAAAATACGAATGTGTGGAGCCGGTGTCTCCATGTGGAAAGAACTAGTGTTTCCAAGCAGAAAATTAAATGTTTCCTGAAAAAAAACATTCAAAACTAAAGTCCGTGGATAATATCAGGAATGCACAAACACAGAGGTGGTAACAATATCTCGGATTGAGTTAGGTAAACATCAACCGGATATTTCCGTTTTGATCCAGTCATATCTGGAGAAACTGGTGTGGAATTAGTATGCAATGGACCGAGAAAATCACAGTAGTAATGATTTTGGAGAAAAGCAAAGTCTTTTCGTTAGGCAAGTGCATTAAATGTCATCTATACAAACAGAAACATCATGTTTGTTTGCCGCAGTTCCTCTAGCTTTCTTCCTAGAAAATACGAATGTGTAGAGCTGGTGTCTCCATGTGGAAACAATTAGTGTTTCCAAGCAGAAAATTACATGTTTCCTGAAAAAAAACATTCAAAACAATAAAGTCCGTGGATAATATCAGGAACACACAAACACAGAGGCGGTAACAATATCTGGGATTGAGTTAGGTAAAAATCAAGCGGATATTTCCGTTTTCATCCAGTCATTTCAGGAGAAACTGGTGTGGAATTCGTATGCAATGGACTGAGAAAATCACAGTAAAAATCGTTTTGGAGAAAAGCAAAGTCTTTTCGTTAGGCAAGTGCATCAAATGTCATCTATACAAACAGAAACATCATGTTTGTTTGCCGCAGTTCCTCTAGCTTTCTTCCTAGAAAATACGAATGTGTAGAGCTGGTGTCTCCATGTGGAAACAATTAGTGTTTCCAAGCAGAAAATTACATGTTTCCTGAAAAAAAACATTCAAAACAATAAAGTCCGTGGATAATATCAGGAAAACACAAACACAGAGGCGGTAACAATATCTGGGATTGAGTTAGGTAAAAATCAACCGCATATTACCGGTTTCATCCAATTATATCCGGACAAACTTTCTTGAATTCGTATGCAATGGACCAGAAAATCACAGTAAAAATGGTTTTGGAGAAAAGCAAATTCTTTTCGTTAGGCAAGCGCATCAAATGTCATCTATACAAACAGAAATATCATGTTTTTTTGCCGCAGTTCCTCTAGCTTTCTCCATAGAAAATACGAATGTGTAGAGCTGGTGTCTCCATGTGGAACCAATTAGTGTTTCCAAGCAGAAAATTAAATGTTCCCTGATAAAAAACATTCAAAACAATAAAGTCTGTGGATAATATCTGGAATACACAAACACAGAGGCGGTAACAATATCTGGGATTGAGTTAGCCAAAACAAAACCAGATATTTCCGGTTTCATCCAGTCATATCCAGACAAACTGGTGTGCAATTTGTATGCAATGGACCGAGAAAATCACAGTAGAAATGGTTTTGGAGAAAAGCAAAGTCTTTTCGTTAGGCAAGTGCATCAAATGTCATCTATACAAACAGAAAATCATGTTTGTTTCCAGCAGTTCCTCTAGCTTTCTTCCTAGAAAATACGAATGTGTAGAGCTGGTGTGTACATGTGGAAAGAATTAGTGTTTCCAAGTAGAAAATTAAATGTTTCCTGAAAAAAAAAACATTCAAAACAATAAAGTCTCTGGATAATATCAGGAATAAACAAACACAGAGGCGGTAACAATATCTCGGATTCAGTTAGGCAAAAATCAACTGGATATTTCCGGTTTCATCCAGTCATATCCGGACAAACTGGTGTGGAATTCGCATGCAATGGACCGAGAAAATAACAGTAGAAATGGTTTTGGAGAAAAGCAAAGTCTTTTCGTTAGCCAAGTGCATTCAATGTCATCTATACAAACAGAAATATCATGTTTGTTTGCCGCAGTTCTTCTAGCTTTCGTCCTAGAAAATATGAGTGTGTAGAGCTGGTGACTCCATGTGGAACCAATTAGTGTTTGCAAGCAGAAAATTAAATGTTCCCGGATAAAAACATTCAAAACAATAAGTCCATCGATAATATCCAGTAAACACAAACACAGAGTCTGTAGCAATATTTCGGATTGAGTTACCCAAAACAGAACCGGATATTTCTGATGTCCTACAGTCATATCCGGAGAAACTGGTGTGGAATTCGTATGCAATGGACCGAGAAAATAACAGTAAAAATCGTTTTGGAGAAAAGAAAAGTCTTTTCATTAGCCAAGTGCATCAAATGTCATTTATACAAACAGAAATATCATGTTTGTTTGCCGCAGTTCCTCTAGCTTTCTCCCTAGAAAATACGAATGTGTAGAGCTGGTGTCTCCATGTGGAACCAATTAGTGTTTCCAAGCAGAAAATTAAATGTTCCCTTATAAAAAACATACAAAACAATAAAGTCTGTGGATAATATCTGGAATACACAAACACAGAAGCGGTAACAATATCTGGGATTGAGTTAGCCAAAACAAAACCAGATATTTCCGGTTTTATCCAGTCATATCCGGACAAACTGGTGTGGAATTTTATGCAATGGACCAGAAAATCACAGTAGAAATGGTTTTGGAGAAAAGCAAAGTCTTTTCGTTAGGCAAGTGCATCAAATGTCATCTATACAAACAGAAAGATCATGTTTGTTTGCAGCAGTTCCTCTAGCTTTCTTCCTAGAAAATATTAATGTGTAGAGCTGGTGTCTCCATGTGGAAAGAATTAGTGTTTCCAAGCAGAAAATTAAATGTTTCCTGAAAAAAAACATTCAAAACAAAAAGTCCGTGGATAATATCAGGAACACACAAACACAGAGGCGATAACAATATCTTGGATTGAGTTAGGTAAAAATCAAGCGGATATTTCCGTTTTCATCCAGTCATTTCAGGAGAAACTGGTGTGGAATTCGTATGCAATGGACTGAGAAAATCACAGTAAAAATTGTTTTGGAGAAAAGCAAAGTCTTTTCGTTAGGCAAGTGCATCAAATGTCATCTATACAAACAGAAACATCATGTTTGTTTGCCGCAGTTCCTCTAGCTTTCTTCCTAGAAAATACGAATGTGTAGAGCTGGTGTCTCCATGTGGAAACAATTAGTGTTTCCAAGCAGAAAATTACATGTTTCCTGAAAAAAAACATTCAAAACAATAAAGTCCGTGGATAATATCAGGAAAACACAAACACAGAGGCGGTAACAATATCTGGGATTGAGTTAGGTAAAAATCAACCGCATATTACCGGTTTCATCCAATTATATCCGGACAAACTTTCTTGAATTCGTATGCAATGGACCAGAAAATCACAGTAAAAATGGTTTTGGAGAAAAGCAAATTCTTTTCGTTAGGCAAGCGCATCAAATGTCATCTATACAAACAGAAATATCATGTTTGTTTGCCGCAGTTCCTCTAGCATTCTCCATAGAAAATACGAATGTGTAGAGCTGGTGTCTCCATGTGGAACCAATTAGTGTTTCCAAGCAGAAAATTAAATGTTCCCTGATAAAAAACATTCAAAACAATAAAGTCTGTGGATAATATTTGGAATACACAAACACAGAGGCGGTAACAATATCTGGGATTGAGTTAGCCAAAACAAAACCAGATATTTCCGGTTTCATCCAGTCATATCCAGACAAACTGGTGTGCAATTTGTATGCAATGGACCAAGAAAATCACAGTAGAAATGGTTTTGGAGAAAAGCAAAGTCTTTTCGTTAGGCAAGTGCATCAAATGTCATCCATACAAACAGAAAATCATGTTTGTTTGCCGCAGTTCCTCTAGCTTTCTTCCTAGAAAATACGAATGTGTAGAGCTGGTGTGTACATGTGGAAAGAATTAGTGTTTCCAAGTAGAAAATTAAATGTTTCCTGAAAAAAAAAACATTCAAAACAATAAAGTCTCTGGATAATATCAGGAATAAACAAACACAGAGGCGGTAACAATATCTGGGATTCAGTTAGGCAAAAATCAACTGGATATTTCCGGTTTCATCCAGTCATATCCGGACAAACTGGTGTGGAATTCGCATGCAATGGACCGAGAAAATAACAGTAGAAATGGTTTTGGAGAAAAGCAAAGTCTTTTCGTTAGCCAAGTGCATTCAATGTCATCTATACAAACAGAAATATCATGTTTGTTTGCCGCAGTTCTTCTAGCTTTCGTCCTAGAAAATATGAGTGTGTAGAGCTGGTGACTCCATGTGGAACCAATTAGTGTTTCCAAGCAGAAAATTAAATGTTCCCGGATAAAAACATTCAAAACAATAAGTCCATCGATAATATCCAGTAAACACAAACACAGAGTCTGTAGCAATATTTCGGATTGAGTTACCCAAAACAGAACCGGATATTTCTGATGTCCTACAGTCATATCCGGAGAAACTGGTGTGGAATTCGTATGCAATGGACCGAGAAAATAACAGTAAAAATCGTTTTGGAGAAAAGAAAAGTCTTTTCATTAGCCAAGTGCATCAAATGTCATTTATACAAACAGAAATATCATGTTTGTTTGCCGCAGTTCCTCTAGCTTTCTCCCTAGAAAATACGAATGTGTAGAGCTGGTGTCTCCATGTGGAACCAATTAGTGTTTCCAAGCAGAAAATTAAATGTTCCCTGATAAAAAACATTCAAAACAATAAAGTTTGTGGATTATATCTGGAATACACAAACACAGAGGCGGTAACAATATCTGGGATTGGGTTAGCCAAACAAACCCAGATATTTCTAGTTTCATCCAGTCATATCCAGAAACACTGGTGTGGAATTCGTATGCAATGGACCGAAAAAATCACAGTAGATATCGTTTTGGAGAAAAGCAAAGTCTTTTCGTTAGGCAAGTGCATCAAATGTCATCTATACAAACAGAAAGATCATGTTTGTTTGCCGCTGTTCCTCTAGCTTTCTTCCTAGAAAATATGAATGTGTAGAGCTGGTGTCTCCATGTGGAAATAATTAGTGTTTCCAAGCAGAAAATTAAATGTTCCCTGATAAAAACATTCAAAACAATAAGTCCATCGATAATATCCAGAAAACACAAACACAGAGTCTGTAGCAATATTTCGGATTGTGTTACCCAAAACAGAACAGGATATTTCTGGTTTCCTACAGTCATATCCGGAGAAACTGGTGTGGAATTCGTATGCAATGGACCGAGAAAATAACAGTAAAAATCGTTTTGGAGAAAAGAAAAGTCTTTTCATTAGCCAAGTGCATCAAACGTCATCTATACAAACAGAAATATCATGTTTGTTTGCCGCAGTTCCTCTAGCTTTCTTCCTAGAAAATACGAATGTGTAGAGCTGGTGTCTCCATGTGGAAAGAATTAGGGTTTCCAAGCAGAAAATTAAATGTTCCCTGATAAAAACATTCAAAACAATAAAGTTTGTGGATTATATCTGGAATACACCAACACAGAGGCGGTAACAATATCTGGGATTGAGTTAGCCAAAACAAAACCAGATATTTCTAGTTTCATCCAGTCATATCCAGAAACACTGGTGTGGAATTCGTATGCAATGGACCGAGAAAATCACAGTAGAAATGGTTTTGGAGAAAAGCAAAGTCTTTTCGTTAGGCAAGTGCATCAAATGTCATCTATACAAACAGAAACATCATGTTTGTTTGCCGCAGTTCCTCTAGCTTTCTTCCTAGAAAATACGAATGTGTAGAGCTGGTGTCTCCATGTGGAAACAATTAGTGTTTCCAAGCAGAAAATTAAATGTTTCCTGAAAAAAAACATTCAAAACTAAAGTCCGTGGATAATATCAGGAATGTCAAACACAGAGGTGGTAACAATATCTCGGATTGAGTTAGGTAAACATCAACCGGATATTTCCGTTTTGATCCAGTCATATCTGGAGAAACTGGTGTGGAATTCGTATGCAATGGACCGAGAAAATCACAGTAAAAATCATTTTGGAGAAAAGCAAAGTATTTTCGTTAGGCAAGTGCATAAAATGTCATCTATACAAACAGAAATATCATGTTTGTTTGCGGCAGTTCCTCTAGCTTTCTCCCTAGAAAATACGAATGTGTAGAGCTGGTGTCTCCATGTGGAACCAATTAGTGTTTCCAAGCAGAAAATTAAATGTTCCCTGATAAAAAACATTCAAAACAATAAAGTCTGTGGATAATATCTGGAATACAAAAAAACACAGAGGCGGTAACAATATCTGGGACTGAGTTAGCCAAAACAAAACCGGATATTTCCGGTTTCATCCAGTCATATCCGGACAAACTGGTGTGGAATTTTATGCAATGCACCAGAAAATCACAGTAGAAATGGTTTTGGAGAAAAGCAAAGTCTTTTCGTTAGGCAAGTGCATCAAATGTCATCTATACAAACAGAAACATCATGTTTGTTTGCCGCAGTTCCTCTAGCTTTCTTCCTAGAAAATACGAATGTGTAGAGCTGGTGTCTCCATGTGGAAAGAATTAGTGTTTCCAAGCAGAAAATTAAATGTTTCCTGAAAAAAAAATTCAAAACAATAAAGTCCGTGGATAATATCAGGAACACACAAACACAGAGGCGGTAACAATATCTGGGATTGAGTTAGGTAAAAATCAACCGGATATTACCGGTTTCATCCAACTATATCCGGACATACTGGTGTGGAATTCGTATGCAATGGACCAGAAAATCACAGTAAAAACGGTTTTGGAGAAAAGCAAAGTCTTTTCGTTAGGCAAGTGCATCAAATGTCATCTATACAAACAGAAATATCATGTTTGTTTGCCGCAGTTCCTCTAGCTTTCTCCCTAGAAAATACGAATGTGTAGAGCTGGTGTCTCCATGTGGAACCAATTAGTGTTTCCAAGCAGAAAATTAAATGTTCCCTGATAAAAAACATTCAAAACAATAAAGTCTGTGGATAATATCTGGAATACACAAACACAGAGGCGGTAACAATATCTGGGATTGAGTTAGCCAAAACAAAATCAGATATTTCCGGTTTCATCCAGTTATATACGGACAAAGTGGTGTGGAATTCGTATGCAATGGAATGATAAAATCACAGTAAAATGGTTTCAAGAAAAGCAAAGTCTTTTCATTAGGCAAGTGCATCAAATGTCATCTATACAAACAGAAATATCATGTTTGTTTGCCGCAGTTCCTCTAGCTTTCTTCCTAGAAAATACGAATGTGTAGAGCTGGTGTCTCCATGTGGAAACAGTTAGTGTTTCCAAGCAGAAAATTAAATGTTCCCTTATAAAAAACATTCAAAACAATAAAGTCTGTGGATAATATCTGGAATACACAAACAAAGAAGCGGTAACAATATCTGGGATTGAGTTAGCCAAAACAAAACCGGATATTTCCGGTTTTATCCAGTCATATCCGGACAAACTGGTGTGGAATTTGTATGCAATGGACCAGAAAATCACAGTAGAAATGGTTTTGGAGAAAAGCAAAGTCTTTTCGTTAGGCAAGTGCATCAAATGTCATCTATACAAACAGAAAGATCATGTTTGTTTGCAGCAGTTCCTCTAGCTTTCTTCCTAGAAAATATTAATGTGTAGAGCTGGTGTCTCCATGTGGAAACAATTAGTGTTTCCAAGCAGAAAATTAAATGTTTCCTGAAAAAAAACATTCAAAACAAAAAGTCCGTGGATAATATCAGGAACACACAAACACAGAGGCGGTAACAATATCTGGGATTGAGTTAGGTAAAAATCAAGCGGATATTTCCGTTTTCATCCAGTCATTTCAGGAGAAACTGGTGTGGAATTCGTATGCAATGGACCGAGAAAATCACAGTAAAAATCGTTTTGGAGAAAAGCAAAGTCTTTTCGTTAGGCAAGTGCATCAAATGTCATCTATACAAACAGAAACATCATGTTTGTTTGCCGCAGTTCCTCTAGCTTTCTTCCTAGAAAATACGAATGTGTAGAGCTGGTGTCTCCATGTGGAAACAATTAGTGTTTCCAAGCAGAAAATTACATGTTTCCTGAAAAAAAACATTCAAAACAATAAAGTCCGTGGATAATATCAGGAATAAACTCAGAGGCGGTAACAATATCTGGGATTGAGTTAGGTAAAAATCAACCGCATATTACCGGTTTCATCCAATTATATCCGGACAAACTGTTCTTGAATTCATATGCAATGGACCAGAAAATCACAGTAAAAATGGTTTTGGAGAAAAGCAAATTCTTTTCGTTAGGCAAGCGCATCAAATGTCATCTATACAAACAGAAAGATCATGTTTGTTTGCCGCAGTTCCTCTAGATTTCTCCCTAGAAAATACGAATGTGTAGAGCTGGTGTCTCCATGTGGAAACAATTAGTGTTTCCAAGCAGAAAATTAAATGTTCCCTGATAAAAAACATTCAAAACAATAAAGTCTGTGGATAATATCTGGAATACACAAACACAGAGGCGGTAACAATATCTGGGATTGAGTTAGCCAAAACAAAACCAGATATTTCCGGTTTCATCCAGTCATATACAGACAAACTGGTGTGCAATTTGTATGCAATGGACCGAGAAAATCACAGTAGAAAGGATTTTGGAGAAAAGCAAAGTCTTTTCGTTAGGCAAGTGCATCAAATATCATCTATACAAACAGAAAATCATGTTTGTTTGCCGCAGTTCCTCAAGCTTTCTTCCTAGAAAATACGAATGTGTAGAGCTGGTGTGTACATGTGGAAAGAATTAGTGTTTCCAAGTAGAAAATTAAATGTTTCCTGAAAAAAAAAACATTCAAAACAATAAAGTCTCTGGATAATATCAGGAATAAACGAACACAGAGGCGGTAACAATATCTGGGATTCAGTTAGGCAAAAATCAACTGGATATTTCCGGTTTCATCCAGTCATATCCAGACAAACTGGTGTGGAATTCGCATGCAATGGACCGAGAAAATCACAGTACAAATGGTTTTGGAGAAAAGCAAAGTGTTTTCGTTAGCCAAGTGCATCAAATGTCATCTATACAAACAGAAATATCATGTTTGTTTGCCGCAGTTCTTCTAGCTTTCATCCTAGAAAATACGAGTGTGTAGAGCTGGTGTCTCCATGTGGAAACAATTAGTGTTTCCAAGCAGAAAATTAAATGTTCCCTTATAAAAACATTCAAAACAATAAAGTCTGTGGATAATATCTGGAATACACAAACACAGAAGCGGTAACAATAGCTGGGATTGAGTTAGCCAAAACAAAACCGGATATTTCCGGTTTTATCCAGTCATATCCGGACAAATTAGTGTGGAATTTTATGCAATGGACCAGAAAATCGCAGTACAAATGGTTTTGGAGAAAAGCAAAGTCTTTTCGTTAGGCAAGTGCATCAAATGTCATCTATACAAACAGAAAGATCATGTTTGTTTGCCGCAGTTCCTCTAGCTATCTTCCTAGAAAATATTAATGTGTTGAGCTGGTGTCTCCATGTGGAAAGAATTAGTGTTTCCAAGCAGAAAATTAAATGTTTCCTGAAAAAAAACATTCAAAACAAAAAGTCCGTGGATAATATCAGGAACACACAAACACAGAGGCGGTAACAATATCTGGGATTGAGTTAGGTAAAAATCAAGCGGATATTTCCGTTTTCATCCAGTCATTTCAGGAGAAACTGGTGTGGAATTCGTATGCAATGGACTGAGAAAATCACAGTAAAAATCGTTTTGGAGAAAAGCAAAGTCTTTTCGTTAGGCAAGTGCATCAAATGTCATCTATACAAACAGAAACATCATGTTTGTTTGCCGCAGTTCCTCTAGCTTTCTTCCTAGAAAATACGAATGTGTAGAGCTGGAGTCTCCATGTGGAAACAATTAGTGTTTCCAAGCAGAAAATTACATGTTTCCTGAAAAAAAACATTCAAAACAATAAAGTCCGTGGATAATACAGGAATAAACAAACACAGAGGCGGTAACAATATCTGGGATTGAGTTAGGTAAAAATCAACCGCATATTACCGGTTTCATCCAATTATATCCGGACAAACTGTTCTTGAATTCGTATGCAATGGACCAGAAAATCACAGTAAAAATGGTTTTGGAGAAAAGCAAATTCTTTTCGTTAGGCAAGCGCATCAAATGTCATCTATACAAACAGAAATATCATGTTTGTTTGCCGCAGTTCCTCTAGCTTTCTCCCTAGAAAATACGAATGTGTAGAGCTGGTGTCTCCATGTGGAACCAATTAGTGTTTCCAAGCAGAAAATTAAATGTTCCCTGATAAAAAACATTCAAAACAATAAAGTCTGTGGATAATATCTGGAATACACAAACACAGAGGCGGTAACAATATCTGGGATTGAGTTAGCCAAAACAAAACCAGATATTTCCGGTTTCATCCAGTCATATACAGACAAACTGGTGTGCAATTTGTATGCAATGGACTGAGAAAATCACAGTAGAAATGGTTTTGGAGAAAAGCAAAGTCTTTTCGTTAGGCAAGTGCATCAAATGTCATCTATACAAACAGAAAATCATGTTTGTTTGCCGCAGTTCCTCTAGCTTTCTTCCTGGAAAATATGAATGTGTAGAGCTGGTGTGTACATGTGGAAAGAATTAGTGTTTCCAAGTAGAAAATTAAATGTTTCCTAAAAAAAAAACATTCAAAACAATAAAGTCTCTGGATAATATCAGGAATAAACAAACACAGAGGCGGTAACAATATCTGGGATTCAGTTAGGCAAAAATCAACTGGATATTTCCGGTTTCATCCAGTCATATCCGGACAAACTGGTGTGGAATTCGCATGCAATGGACCGAGAAAATAACAGTAGAAATGGTTTTGGAGAAAAGCAAAGTCTTTTCGTTAGCCAAGTGCATCAAATGTCATCTATACAAACAGAAATATCATGTTTGTTTGCCGCAGTTCTTCTAGCTTTCGTCCTAGAAAATATGAGTGTGTAGAGCTGGTGACTCCATGTGGAACCAATTAGTGTTTGCAAGCAGAAAATTAAATGTTCCCGGATAAAAACATTCAAAACAATAAGTCCATCGATAATATCCAGTAAACACAAACACAGAGTCTGTAGCAATATTTCGGATTGAGTTACCCAAAACAGAACCGGATATTTCTGATTTCCTACAGTCATATCTGGACAAACTGGTGTGGAATTCGTATGCAATGGACCGAGAAAATAACAGTAAAAATCGTTTTGGAGAAAAGAAAAGTCTTTTCATTAGCCAAGTGCATCAAATGTCATTTATACAAACAGAAATATCATGTTTGTTTGCCGCAGTTCCTCTAGCTTTCTCCCTAGAAAATACGAATGTGTAGAGCTGGTGTCTCCATGTGGAACCAATTAGTGTTTCCAAACAGAAAATTAAATGTTCCCTGATAAAAAACATTCAAAACAATAAAGTTTGTGGATTATATCTGGAATACACAAACACAGAGGCGGTAACAATATCTGGGATTGGGTTAGCCAAACAAAACCAGATATTTCTAGTTTCATCCAGTCATATCCAGAAACACTGGTGTGGAATTCGTATGCAATGGACCGAAAAAATCACAGTAGATATCGTTCTGGAGAAAAGCAAAGTCTTTTCGTTAGGCAAGTGCATCAAATGTCATCTATACAAACAGAAAGGTCATGTTTGTTTGCCGCTGTTCCTCTAGCTTTCTTCCTAGAAAATATGAATGTGTAGAGCTGGTGTCTCCATGTGGAAATAATTAGTGTTTCCAAGCAGAAAATTAAATGTTCCCTGATAAAAACATTCAAAACAATAAGTCCATCGATAATATCCAGAAAACACAAACACAGAGTCTGTAGCAATATTTCGGATTGAGTTACCCAAAACAGAACCGGATATTTCTGGTTTCCTACAGTCATATCCGGACAAACTGGTGTGGAATTCGTATGCAATGGACCGAGAAAATAACAGTAGAAATGGTTTTGGAGAAAAGCAAAGTCTTTTCGTTAGGCAAGTGCATCAAATGTCATCTATACAAACAGAAACATCATGTTTGTTTGCCGCAGTTCCTCTAGCTTTCTTCCTAGAAAATACGAATGTGTAGAGCTGGTGTCTCCATGTGGAAACAATTAGTGTTTCCAAGCAGAAAATTAAATGTTTCCTGAAAAAAAACATTCAAAACTAAAGTCCGTGGATAATATCAGGAATGCACAAACACAGAGGTGGTAACAATATCTCGGATTGAGTTAGGTAAACATCAACCGGATATTTCCGTTTTGATCCAGTCATATCTGGAGAAACTGGTGTGGAATTCGTATGCAATGGACCGAGAAAATCACAGTAAAAATCATTTTGGAGAAAAGCAAAGTATTTTCGTTAGGCAAGTGCATAAAATGTCATCTATACAAACAGAAATATCATGTTTGTTTGCGGCAGTTCCTCTAGCTTTCTCCCTAGAAAATACGAATGTGTAGAGCTGGTGTCTCCATGTGGAACCAATTAGTGTTTCCAAGCAGAAAATTAAATGTTCCCTGATAAAAAACATTCAAAACAATAAAGTCTGTGGATAATATCTGGAATACACAAACACAGAGGCGGTAACAATATCTGGGACTGAGTTAGCCAAAACAAAACCGGATATTTCCGGTTTCATCCAGTCATATCCGGACAAACTGGTGTGGAATTTTATGCAATGCACCAGAAAATCACAGTAGAAATGGTTTTGGAGAAAAGCAAAGTCTTTTCGTTAGGCAAGTGCATCAAATGTCATCTATACAAACAGAAACATCATGTTTGTTTGCCGCAGTTCCTCTAGCTTTCTTCCTAGAAAATACGAATGTGTAGAGCTGGTGTCTCCATGTGGAAAGAATTAGTGTTTCCAAGCAGAAAATTAAATGTTTCCTGAAAAAAAAATTCAAAACAATAAAGTCCGTGGATAATATCAGGAACACACAAACACAGAGGCGGTAACAATATCTGGGATTGAGTTAGGTAAAAATCAACCGGATATTACCGGTTTCATCCAACTATATCCGGACATACTGGTGTGGAATTCGTATGCAATGGACCAGAAAATCACAGTAAAAACGGTTTTGGAGAAAAGCAAAGTCTTTTCGTTAGGCAAGTGCATCAAATGTCATCTATACAAACAGAAATATCATGTTTGTTTGCCGCAGTTCCTCTAGCTTTCTCCCTAGAAAATACGAATGTGTAGAGCTGGTGTCTCCATGTGGAACCAATTAGTGTTTCCAAGCAGAAAATTAAATGTTCCCTGATAAAAAACATTCAAAACAATAAAGTCTGTGGATAATATCTGGAATACACAAACACAGAGGCGGTAACAATATCTGGGATTGAGTTAGCCAAAACAAAATCAGATATTTCCGGTTTCATCCAGTTATATACGGACAAAGTGGTGTGGAATTCGTATGCAATGGAATGATAAAATCACAGTAAAATGGTTTCAAGAAAAGCAAAGTCTTTTCATTAGGCAAGTGCATCAAATGTCATCTATACAAACAGAAATATCATGTTTGTTTGCCGCAGTTCCTCTAGCTTTCTTCCTAGAAAATACGAATGTGTAGAGCTGGTGTCTCCATGTGGAAACAGTTAGTGTTTCCAAGCAGAAAATTAAATGTTCCCTTATAAAAAACATTCAAAACAATAAAGTCTGTGGATAATATCTGGAATACACAAACAAAGAAGCGGTAACAATATCTGGGATTGAGTTAGCCAAAACAAAACCGGATATTTCCGGTTTTATCCAGTCATATCCGGACAAACTGGTGTGGAATTTGTATGCAATGGACCAGAAAATCACAGTAGAAATGGTTTTGGAGAAAAGCAAAGTCTTTTCGTTAGGCAAGTGCATCAAATGTCATCTATACAAACAGAAAGATCATGTTTGTTTGCAGCAGTTCCTCTAGCTTTCTTCCTAGAAAATATTAATGTGTAGAGCTGGTGTCTCCATGTGGAAACAATTAGTGTTTCCAAGCAGAAAATTAAATGTTTCCTGAAAAAAAACATTCAAAACAAAAAGTCCGTGGATAATATCAGGAACACACAAACACAGAGGCGGTAACAATATCTGGGATTGAGTTAGGTAAAAATCAAGCGGATATTTCCGTTTTCATCCAGTCATTTCAGGAGAAACTGGTGTGGAATTCGTATGCAATGGACCGAGAAAATCACAGTAAAAATCGTTTTGGAGAAAAGCAAAGTCTTTTCGTTAGGCAAGTGCATCAAATGTCATCTATACAAACAGAAACATCATGTTTGTTTGCCGCAGTTCCTCTAGCTTTCTTCCTAGAAAATACGAATGTGTAGAGCTGGTGTCTCCATGTGGAAACAATTAGTGTTTCCAAGCAGAAAATTACATGTTTCCTGAAAAAAAACATTCAAAACAATAAAGTCCGTGGATAATATCAGGAATAAACACAGAGGCGGTAACAATATCTGGGATTGAGTTAGGTAAAAATCAACCGCATATTACCGGTTTCATCCAATTATATCCGGACAAACTGTTCTTGAATTCATATGCAATGGACCAGAAAATCACAGTAAAAATGGTTTTGGAGAAAAGCAAATTCTTTTCGTTAGGCAAGCGCATCAAATGTCATCTATACAAACAGAAAGATCATGTTTGTTTGCCGCAGTTCCTCTAGCTTTCTCCCTAGAAAATACGAATGTGTAGAGCTGGTGTCTCCATGTGGAAACAATTAGTGTTTCCAAGCAGAAAATTAAATGTTCCCTGATAAAAAACATTCAAAACAATAAAGTCTGTGGATAATATCTGGAATACACAAACACAGAGGCGGTAACAATATCTGGGATTGAGTTAGCCAAAACAAAACCAGATATTTCCGGTTTCATCCAGTCATATACAGACAAACTGGTGTGCAATTTGTATGCAATGGACCGAGAAAATCACAGTAGAAAGGATTTTGGAGAAAAGCAAAGTCTTTTCGTTAGGCAAGTGCATCAAATATCATCTATACAAACAGAAAATCATGTTTGTTTGCCGCAGTTCCTCAAGCTTTCTTCCTAGAAAATACGAATGTGTAGAGCTGGTGTGTACATGTGGAAAGAATTAGTGTTTCCAAGTAGAAAATTAAATGTTTCCTGAAAAAAAAAACATTCAAAACAATAAAGTCTCTGGATAATATCAGGAATAAACGAACACAGAGGCGGTAACAATATCTGGGATTCAGTTAGGCAAAAATCAACTGGATATTTCCGGTTTCATCCAGTCATATCCAGACAAACTGGTGTGGAATTCGCATGCAATGGACCGAGAAAATCACAGTACAAATGGTTTTGGAGAAAAGCAAAGTGTTTTCGTTAGCCAAGTGCATCAAATGTCATCTATACAAACAGAAATATCATGTTTGTTTGCCGCAGTTCTTCTAGCTTTCGTCCTAGAAAATACGAGTGTGTAGAGCTGGTGTCTCCATGTGGAAACAATTAGTGTTTCCAAGCAGAAAATTAAATGTTCCCTTATAAAAACATTCAAAACAATAAAGTCTGTGGATAATATCTGGAATACACAAACACAGAAGCGGTAACAATAGCTGGGATTGAGTTAGCCAAAACAAAACCGGATATTTCCGGTTTTATCCAGTCATATCCGGACAAATTAGTGTGGAATTTTATGCAATGGACCAGAAAATCGCAGTACAAATGGTTTTGGAGAAAAGCAAAGTCTTTTCGTTAGGCAAGTGCATCAAATGTCATCTATACAAACAGAAAGATCATGTTTGTTTGCCGCAGTTCCTCTAGCTTTCTTCCTAGAAAATATTAATGTGTTGAGCTGGTGTCTCCATGTGGAAAGAATTAGTGTTTCCAAGCAGAAAATTAAATGTTTCCTGAAAAAAAACATTCAAAACAAAAAGTCCGTGGATAATATCAGGAACACACAAACACAGAGGCGGTAACAATATCTGGGATTGAGTTAGGTAAAAATCAAGCGGATATTTCCGTTTTC
The DNA here is from genome assembly GCF_033115175.1 of Lepus europaeus. Taxonomy (NCBI): domain Eukaryota; kingdom Metazoa; phylum Chordata; class Mammalia; order Lagomorpha; family Leporidae; genus Lepus; species Lepus europaeus. The sequence goes on along the minus strand of NW_026909428.1, from coordinate 246,741 downwards.
ATCCAGTCATTTCAGGAGAAACTGGTGTGGAATTCGTATGCAATGGACTGAGAAAATCACAGTAAAAATCGTTTTGGAGAAAAGCAAAGTCTTTTCGTTAGGCAAGTGCATCAAATGTCATCTATACAAACAGAAACATCATGTTTGTTTGCCGCAGTTCCTCTAGCTTTCTTCCTAGAAAATACGAATGTGTAGAGCTGGTGTCTCCATGTGGAAACAATTAGTGTTTCCAAGCAGAAAATTACATGTTTCCTGAAAAAAAACATTCAAAACAATAAAGTCCGTGGATAATATCAGGAATAAACAAACACAGAGGCGGTAACAATATCTGGGATTGAGTTAGGTAAAAATCAACCGCATATTACCGGTTTCATCCAATTATATCCGGACAAACTGTTCTTGAATTCGTATGCAATGGACCAGAAAATCACAGTAAAAATGGTTTTGGAGAAAAGCAAATTCTTTTCGTTAGGCAAGCGCATCAAATGTCATCTATACAAACAGAAATATCATGTTTGTTTGCCGCAGTTCCTCTAGCTTTCTCCCTAGAAAATACGAATGTGTAGAGCTGGTGTCTCCATGTGGAACCAATTAGTGTTTCCAAGCAGAAAATTAAATGTTCCCTGATAAAAAACATTCAAAACAATAAAGTCTGTGGATAATATCTGGAATACACAAACACAGAGGCGGTAACAATATCTGGCATTGAGTTAGCCAAAACAAAACCAGATATTTCCGGTTTCATCCAGTCATATCCAGACAAACGGGTGTGCAATTTGTATGCAATGGACCGAGAAAATCACAGTAGAAATGGTTTTGGAGAAAAGCAAAGACTTTTCGTTAGGCAAGTGCATCAAATGTCATCTATACAAACAGAAAATCATGTTTGTTTGCCGCAGTTCCTCTAGCTTTCTTCCTAGAAAATATGAATGTGTAGAGCTGGTGTGTACATGTGGAAAGAATTAGTGTTTCCAAGTAGAAAATTAAATGTTTCCTGAAAAAAAAAACATTCAAAACAATAAAGTCTCTGGATAATATCAGGAATAAACAAACACAGAGGCGGTAACAATATCTGGGATTCAGTTAGGCAAAAATCAACTGGATATTTCCGGTGTCATCCAGTCATATCCGGACAAACTGGTGTGGAATTCGCATGCAATGGACCGAGAAAATAACAGTAGAAATGGTTTTGGAGAAAAGCAAAGTCTTTTCGTTAGCCAAGTGCATCAAATGTCATCTATACAAACAGAAATATCATGTTTGTTTGCCGCAGTTCTTCTAGCTTTCGTCCTAGAAAATATGAGTGTGTAGAGCTGGTGACTCCATGTGGAACCAATTAGTGTTTGCAAGCAGAAAATTAAATGTTCCCTGATAAAAACATTCAAAACAATAAGTCCATCGATAATATCCAGTAAACACAAACACAGAGTTGTAGCAATATTTCGGATTGAGTTACCCAAAACAGAACCGGATATTTCTGATTTCCTACAGTCATATCTGGACAAACTGGTGTGGAATTCATATGCAATGGACCGAGAAAATAACAGTAAAAATCGTTTTGGAGAAAAGAAAAGTCTTTTCATTAGCCAAGTGCATCAAATGTCATTTATACAAACAGAAATATCATGTTTGTTTGCCGCAGTTCCTCTAGCTTTCTCCCTAGAAAATACGAATGTGTAGAGCTGGTGTCTCCATGTGGAACCAATTAGTGTTTCCAAGCAGAAAATTAAATGTTCCCTGATAAAAAACATTCAAAACAATAAAGTTTGTGGATTATATCTGGAATACACAAACACAGAGGCGGTAACAATATCTGGGATTGGGTTAGCCAAACAAAACCAGATATTTCTAGTTTCATCCAGTCATATCCAGAAACACTGGTGTGGAATTCGTATGCAATGGACCGAAAAAATCACAGTAGATATCGTTCTGGAGAAAAGCAAAGTCTTTTCGTTAGGCAAGTGCATCAAATGTCATCTATACAAACAGAAAGGTCATGTTTGTTTGCCGCTGTTCCTCTAGCTTTCTTCCTAGAAAATATGAATGTGTAGAGCTGGTGTCTCCATGTGGAAATAATTAGTGTTTCCAAGCAGAAAATTAAATGTTCCCTGATAAAAACATTCAAAACAATAAGTCCATCTTTAATATCCAGAAAACACAAACACAGAGTCTGTAGCAATATTTCGGATTGAGTTACCCAAAACAGAACCGGATATTTCTGGTTTCCTACAGTCATATCCGGACAAACTGGTGTGGAATTCGTATGCAATGGACCGAGAAAATAACAGTAAAAATCGTTTTGGAGAAAAGCAAAGTCTTTTCGTTAGGCAAGTGCATCAAATGTCATCTATACAAACAGAAATATCATGTTTCTTTGCCGCAGTTCCTCTAGCTTTCTCCCTAGAAAATACGAATGTGTAGAGCTGGTGTCTCCATGTGGAACGAATTAGTGTTTCCAAGCAGAAAATTAAATGTTCCCTTATAAAAAACATTCAAAACAATAAAGTCTGTGGATAATATCTGGAATACACAAACACAGAAGCGGTAACAATATCTGGGATTGAGTTAGCCAAAACAAAACCGGATATTTCCGGTTTTATCCAGTCATATCCGGACAAACTGGTGTGGAATTTTATGCAATGGACCAGAAAATCACAGTAGAAATGGTTTTGGAGAAAAGCAAAGTCTTTTCGTTAGGCAAGTGCATCAAATGTCATCTATACAAACAGAAAGATCATGTTTGTTTGCCGCAGTTCCTCTAGCTTTCTTCCTAGAAAATATTAATGTGTAGAGCTGGTGTCTCCATGTGGAAAGAATTAGTATTTCCAAGCAGAAAATTAAATGTTTCCTGAAAAAAAACATTCAAAACAAAAAGTCCGTGGATAATATCAGGAACACACAAACACAGAGGCGGTAACAATATCTGGGATTGAGTTAGGTAAAAATCAAGCGGATATTTCCGTTTTCATCCAGTCATTTCAGGAGAAACTGGTGTGGAATTCGTATGCAATGGACTGAGAAAATCACAGTAAAAATCGTTTTGGAGAAAAGCAAAGTCTTTTCGTTAGGCAAGTGCATCAAATGTCATCTATACAAACAGAAACATCATGTTTGTTTGCCGCAGTTCCTCTAGCTTTCTTCCTAGAAAATACGAATGTGTAGAGCTGGTGTCTCCATGTGGAAACAATTAGTGTTTCCAAGCAGAAAATTACATGTTTCCTGAAAAAAAACATTCAAAACAATAAAGTCCGTGGATAATATCAGGAATAAACAAACACAGAGGCGGTAACGATATCTGGGATTGAGTTAGGTAAAAATCAACCGCATATTACCGGTTTCATCCAATTATATCCGGACAAACTGTTCTTGAATTCATATGCAATGGAGCAGAGAATCACAGTAAAAACGGTTTTGGAGAAAAGCAAATTCTTTTCGTTAGGCAAGCGCTTCAAATGTCATCTATACAAACAGAAATATCATGTTTGTTTGCCACAGTTCCTCTAGCTTTCTCCCTAGAAAATACGAATGTGTAGAGCTGGTGTCTCCATGTGGAACCAATTAGTGTTTCCAAGCAGAAAATTAAATGTTCCCTGATAAAAAAAACATTCAAAACAATAAAGTCTGTGGATAATATCTGGAATACACAAACACAGAGGAGGTAACAATATCTGGGATTGAGTTAGCCAAAACAAAACCAGATATTTCCGGTTTCATCCAGTCATATCCAGACAAACTGGTGTGCAATTTGTATGCAATGGACCGAGAAAATCACAGTAGAAATGGTTTTGGAGAAAAGCAAAGTCTTTTCGTTAGGCAAGTGCATCAAATGTCATCTATACAAACAGAAAATCATGTTTGTTTGCCGCAGTTCCTCTAGCTTTCTTCCTAGAAAATACGAATGTGTAGAGCTGGTGTGTACATGTGGAAAGAATTAGTGTTTCCAAGTAGAAAATTAAATGTTTCCTGAAAAAAAAAACATTCAAAACAATAAAGTCTCTGGATAATATCAGGAATAAACAAACACAGAGGCGGTAACAATATCTGGGATTCAGTTAGGCAAAAATCAACTGGATATTTCCGGTTTCATCCAGTCATATCCGGACAAACTGGTGTGGAATTCGCATGCAATGGACCGAGAAAATAACAGTAGAAATGGTTTTGGAGAAAAGCAAAGTCTTTTCGTTAGCCAAGTGCATCAAATGTCATCTATACAAACAGAAATATCATGTTTGTTTGCCGCAGTTCTTCTAGCTTTCGTCCTAGAAAATAGGAGTGTGTAGAGCTGGTGACTCCATGTGGAACCAATTAGTGTTTCCAAGCAGAAAATTAAATGTTCCCGGATAAAAACATTCAAAACAATAAGTCCATCGATAATATCCAGAAAACACAAACACAGAGTCTGTAGCAATATTTCGGATTGAGTTACCCAAAACAGAACCGGATATTTCTGGATTCCTACAGTCATATCTGGACAAACTGGTGTGGAATTCGTATGCAATGGACCGAGAAAATAACAGTAAAAATCGTTTTGGAGAAAAGAAAAGTCTTTTCATTAGCCAAGTGCATCAAATGTCATTTATACAAACAGAAATATCATGTTTGTTTGCCGCAGTTCCTCTAGCTTTCTCCCTAGAAAATACGAATGTGTAGAGCTGGTGTCTCCATGTGGAACCAATTAGTGTTTCCAAGCAGAAAATTAAATGTTCCCTGATAAAAAACATTCAAAACAATAAAGTTTGTGGATTATATCTGGAATACACAAACACAGAGGCGGTAACAATATCTGGGATTGGGTTACCCAAACAAAACCAGATATTTCTAGTTTCATCCAGTCATATCCAGAAACACTGGTGTGGAATTCGTATGCAATGGACCGAAAAAATCACAGTAGAAATCGTTTTGGAGAAAAGCAAAGTCTTTTCGTTAGGCAAGTGCATCAAATGTCATCTATACAAACAGAAAGATCATGTTTGTTTGCCGCTGTTCCTCTAGCTTTCTTCCTAGAAAATATGAATGTGTAGAGCTGGTGTCTCCATGTGGAAATAATTAGTGTTTCCAAGCAGAAAATTAAATGTTCCCTGATAAAAACATTCAAAACAATAAGTCCATCGATAATATCCAGAAAACACAAACACAGAGTCTGTAGCAATATTTTGGATTGAGTTACCCAAAACAGAACCGGATATTTCTGGTTTCCTACAGTCATATCCGGACAAACTGGTGTGGAATTCGTATGCAATGGACCGAGAAAATAACAGTAAAAATCGTTTTGGAGAAAAGAAAAGTCTTTTCATTAGCCAAGTGCATCAAACGTCATCTATAGAAACAGAAATATCATGTTTGTTTGCCGCAGTTCCTCTAGCTTTCTTCCTAGAAAATACGAATGTGTAGAGCTGGTGTCTCCATGTGGAAAGAATTAGGGTTTCCAAGCAGAAAATTAAATGTTCCCTGATAAAAACATTCAAAACAATAAAGTTTGTGGATTATATCTGGAATACACCAACACAGAGGCGGTAACAATATCTGGGATTGAGTTAGCCAAAACAAAACCAGATATTTCTAGTTTCATCCAGTCATATCCAGAAACACTGGTGTGGAATTCGTATGCAATGGACCGAGAAAATCACAGTAGAAATGGTTTTGGAGAAAAGCAAAGTCTTTTCGTTAGGCAAGTGCATCAAATGTCATCTATACAAACAGAAACATCATGTTTGTTTGCCGCAGTTCCTCTAGCTTTCTTCCTAGAAAATACGAATGTGTAGAGCTGGTGTCTCCATGTGGAAACAATTAGTGTTTCCAAGCAGAAAATTAAATGTTTCCTGAAAAAAAACATTCAAAACAATAAAGTCCGTGGATAATATCAGGAATGCACAAACACAGAGGTGGTAAAAATATCTCGGATTGAGTTAGGTAAAAATCAACCGGATATTTCCGTTTTGATCCAGTCATATCTGGAGAAACTGGTGTGGAATTCGTATGCAATGGACCGAGAAAATCACAGTAAAAATCATTTTTGAGAAAAGCAAAGTTATTTTCGTTAGGCAAGTGCATCAAATGTCATCTATACAAACAGAAATATCATGTTTGTTTGCGGCAGTTCCTCTAGCTTTCTCCCTAGAAAATACGAATGTGTAGAGCTGGTGTCTCCATGTGGAACCAATTAGTGTTTCCAAGCAGAAAATTAAATGTTCCCTGATAAAAAACATTCAAAACAATAAAGTCTGTGGATAATATCTGGAATACACAAACACAGAGGCGGTAACAATATCTGGGACTGAGTTAGCCAAAACAAAACCGGATATTTCCGGTTTCATCCAGTCATATCCGGACAAACTGGTGTGGAATTTTATGCAATGCACCAGAAAATCACAGTAGAAATGGTTTTGGAGAAAAGCAAAGTCTTTTCGTTAGGCAAGTGCATCAAATGTCATCTATACAAACAGAAACATCATGTTTGTTTGCCGCAGTTCCTCTAGCTTTCTTCCTAGAAAATATGAATGTGTAGAGCTGGTGTCTCCATGTGGAAAGAATTAGTGTTTCCAAGCAGAAAATTAAATGTTTCCTGAAAAAAAAATTCAAAACAATAAAGTCCGTGGATAATATCAGGAACACACAAACACAGAGGCGGTAACAATATCTGGGATTGAGTTAGGTAAAAATCAACCGGATATTACCGGTTTCATCCAACCATATCCGGACAAACTGGTGTGGCATTCGTATGCAATGGACCAGAAAATCACAGTAAAAACGGTTTTGGAGAAAAGCAAAGTCTTTTCGTTAGGCAAGTGCATCAAATGTCATCTATACAAACAGAAATATCATGTTTGTTTGCCGCAGTTCCTCTAGCTTTCTCCCTAGAAAATACGAATGTGTAGAGCTGGTGTCTCCATGTGGAACCAATTAGTGTTTCCAAGCAGAAAATTAAATGTTCCCTGATAAAAAACATTCAAAACAATAAAGTCTGTGGATAATATCTGGAATACACAAACACAGAGGCGGTAACAATATCTGGCATTGAGTTAGCCAAAACAAAATCAGATATTTCCGGTTTCATCCAGTTATATACGGACAAAGTGGTGTGGAATTCGTATGCAATGGACTGATAAAATCACAGTAAAATGGTTTCAAGAAAAGCAAAGTCTTTTCATTAGGCAAGTGCATCAAATGTCATCTATACAAACAGAAATATCATGTTTGTTTGCCGCAGTTCCTCCAGCTTTCTCCCTAGAAAATACGAATGTGTAGAGCTGGTGTCTCCATGTGGAAACAATTAGTGTTTCCTAGCAGAAAATTACATGTTTCCTGAAAAAAAACATTCAAAACAATAAAGTCCGTGGTTAATATCAGGAATAAACAAACACAGAGGCGGTAACAATATCTGGGATTGAGTTAGCCAAAACAAAACCAGATATTTCTAGTTTCATCCAGTCATATCCAGAAACACTGGTGTGGAATTCGTATGCAATGGACCGAAAAAATCACAGTAGAAATAGTTTTGGAGAAAAGCAAAGTCTTTTCGTTAGGCAAGTGCATCAAATGTCATCTATACAAACAGAAATATCATGTTTGTTTGCCGCTGTTCCTCTATCTTTCTTCCTAGAAAATTTGAATGTGTAGAGCTGGTGTCTCCATGAGGAACCAATTAGTGTTTCCAAGCAGAAAATTAAATGTTCCCTGATAAAAAACATTCAAAACAATAAAGTCTGTGGATAATATCTGGAATACACAAACACAGAGGCGGTAACAATATCTGGGATTGAGTTAGCCAAAACAAAACCAGATATTTCCGGTTTCATCCAGTCATATCCAGACAAACTGGTGTGCAATTTGTATGCAATGGACCGAGAAAATCACAGTAGAAATGGTTTTGGAGAAAAGCAAAGTCTTTTCGTTAGCCAAGTGCATCAAATGTCATCTATACAAACAGAAAGATCATGTTTGTTTGCCGCAGTTCCTCTAGCTTTCTCCCTAGAAAATACGAATGTGTAGAGCTGGTGTCTCCATGTGGAAACAATTAGTGTTTCCAAGCAGAAAATTAAATGTTCCCTGATAAAAACATTCAAAACATTAAGTCCATCGATAATGTCCAGAAAACCCAAACACAGAGTCTGTAGCAATATTTCGGATTGAGTTACCCAAACACAACCGGATATTTCTGGTTTCCTACAGTCATATCCGGACAAACTGGTGTGGAATTCATATGCAATGGACCGAGAAAATCACAGTAGAAATGGTTTTGGAGAAAAGCAAAGTCTTTTCGTTAGGCAAGTGCATCTTATGTCATCTATACAAACAGAAATATCATGTTTGTTTGCCGCAGTTCCTCTAGCTTTCTCCCTAGAAAATACGAATGTGTAGAGCTGGTTTCTCCATGTTGAAACAATTAGTGTTTCCAAGCAGAAAATTAAATGTTCCCTGATAAAAACATTCAAAACAATAAGTCCATCGATAATATCCAGAAAACACAAACACAGAGTCTGTAGCAATATTTCGGATTGAGTTACCCAAAACACAACCGGATATTTCTGGTTCCCTACAGTCATATCTGGACAAACTGGTGTGGAATTCGTATGCAATGGACCGAGAAAATAACAGTAAAAATTGTTTTGGAGAAAAGCAAAGTCTTTTCGTTAGCCAAGTGCATCGAATGTCATCTATACAAACAGAAAGATCATGTTTGTTTGCCGCAGTTCCTCTAGCTTTCTCCCTAGAAAATACGAATGTGTAGATCTGGTGTCTCCATGTGGAACCAATTAGTGTTTCCAAGCAGAAAATTAAATGTTCCCTGATAAAAAACATTCAAAACAATAAAGTCTGTGAATAATATCTGGAATACACAAACACAGAGGCGGTAACAATATCTGGGATTGAGTTAGTCAAAAGAAAACCAGATATTACCGGTTTCATCCAGTTACATACAGACAAAGTGGTGTGGAATTCGTATGCAATGGACTGATAAAATCACAGTAAAAATGGTTTCAAGAAAAGCAAAGTCTTTTCGTCAGGCAAGTGCATCAAATATCATCTATACAAACAGAAAGATCATGTTTGTTTGCCGCAGTTCCTCTAGCTTTCTTCCTAGAAAATACGAATGTGTAGAGCTGGTGTCTCCATGAAGAAACAATTAGTGTTTCCAAGCAGAAAATTAAATGTTCCCTGATAAAAACATTCAAAACAATAAGTCCATCAATAATATCCAGAAAACACAAACACAAATTCTGTAGCAATATTTCGGATTGAGTTACCCAAAACACAACCGGATATTTCTGGTTTCCTACAGTAATACCTTACAAACTGGTGTGGAATTCGTATGCAATGGACCGAGAAAATCACAGTAGAAATGGTTTTGGAGAAAAGCAAAGTCTTTTCGTTAGCCAAGTGCATCAAATGCCATCTATACAAACAGAAATATCATCTTTGTTTGCCGCAGTTCCTCTAGCTTTCTTCCTAGAAAATACGAATGTGTAGAGCTGGTGTTTCCATGTGGAAACAATTAGTGTTTCCAAGCAGAAAATTAAATGTTTCCTGAAAAAAAACATTCAAAACAATAAAGTCCGTGGATAATATCAGGAATGCACAAACACAGAGGTGGTAAAAATACCTCGGATTGAGTTAGGTAAAAATCAACCGGATATTTCCGTTTTGATCCAGTCATATCTGGAGAAACTGGTGTGGAATTCGTATGCAATGGACCGAGAAAATCACAGTAAAAATCATTTTGGAGAAAAGCAAATTCTTTTCTTTAGGCAAGTGCATCAAATGTCATCTATACAAACAGAAAGATCATGTTTGTTTGCCGCAGTTCCTCTAGCTTTCTTCCTAGAAAATACGAATGTGTAGAGCTGGTGTGTCCATGTGGAAACAATTAGTGTTTCCAAGCAGAAAATTGAATGTTCCCTGATAAAAAACATTCAAAACAATAAAGTTTGTGGATTATATCTGGAATACACAAACACAGAGGCGGTAACAATATCTGGGATTGAGTTAGCCAAAACAAAACCATATATTTCTAGCTTCATCCAGTCATATATGGAGAAACTGGTGTGGAATTCGTATGCAATGGACCGAGAAAATCACAGTAGAAATGGTTTTGGAGAAAAGCAAAGTCATTACGTTAAGCAAGTGCATCAAATGTCATCTATACAAACAGAAATATCATGTTTGTTTGCCGCAGTTCCTCTAGCTTTCTCCCTAGAAAATACGAATGTGTAGAGCTGGTGTCTCCATTTGGAAAGAATTAGTGTTTCCAAGCAGAAAATTAAATGTTTCCTGAAAAAAACCATTCAAAACAATAAAGTCCGTGGATAATATCAGGAAAACACAAACACAGGGGCAGTAACAATATCTGGGATTGAGTTAGGCACAAATCAACCAGATATTTCCGGTTTCATCCAGTCTTATCTGGACAAACTGGTGTGGAATTCGTATGCAATGGACCGAGAAAATCACAGTAGAAATGGTTTTGGAGAAAAGCAAAGTCTTTTCGTTAGCCAAGTGCATCAATGTCATCTATACAAACAGAAATATCATGTTTGTTTGCAGCAGTTCCTCTAGCTTTCTTCCTAGAAAATACGAATTTGTAGAGCTGGTGTCTCCACGTGGAACCAATTAGTGTTTCCAAGCGGAAAATTAAATGTTCCCTGATAAAAACATTCAAAACAATAAGTCCATCGATAATATCCAGAAAACACAAACACAGAGTCTGTAGCAATATTTCGGATTGAGTTACCCAAAACTAAACCGGATATTTCTGGTTTCCTACAGTCATACCTGGACAAACTGGTGTGGAATTCGTATGCAATGGTCCGAGAAAATCACAGTACAAATGGTTTTGGAGAAAAGCAAAGTCTTTTCGTTAGGCAAGTGCATCAAATGTCATCTATACAAACAGAAACATCATGTTTGTTTGCCGCAGTTCCTCTAGCTTTCTTCCTAGAAAATATGAATGTGTAGAGCTGGTGTCTCCATGTGGAAAGAATTAGTGTTTCCAAGCAGAAAATTAAATGTTTCCTGAAAAAAAAATTCAAAACAATAAAGTCCGTGGATAATATCAGGAACACACAAACACAGAGGCGGTAACAATATCTGGGATTGAGTTAGGTAAAAATCAACCGGATATTACCGGTTTCATCCAACCATATCCGGACAAACTGGTGTGGAATTCGTATGCAATGGACCAGAAAATCACAGTAAAAACGGTTTTGGAGAAAAGCAAAGTCTTATCGTTAGGCAAGTGCATCAAATGTCATCTATACAAACAGAAAGATCATGTTTGTTTGCCGCAGTTCCTCTAGCTTTCTCCCTAGAAAGTACGAATGTGTAGAGCTGGTGTCTCCATGTGGAACCAATTAGTGTTTCCAAGCAGAAAATTAAATGTGCCCTGATAAAAAACATTCAAAACAATAAAGTCTGTGGATAATATCTGGAATACACAAACACAGAGGCGGTAACAATATCTGGGATTGAGTTAGCCATAACAAAACCAGATATTTCCGGTTTCATCCAGTTATATACGGACAAAGTGGTGTGGAATTCGTATGCAATGGACTGATAAAATCACAGTAAAAATGGTTTCAAGAAAAGCAAAGTCTTTTCATTAGGCAAGTGCATCAAATGTCATCTATACAAACAGAAATATCATGTTTGTTTGCGGCAGTTCCTCTATCTTTCTTCCTAGAAAATACGAATGTGTAGAGCTGGTGTCTCCATGTGGAAACAATTAGTGTTTCCAAGCAGAAAATTAAATGTTCCCTGATAAAAACTTTCAAAACATTAAGTCCATCGATAACATCCAGAAAACACAAACACAGAGTCTGTAGCAATATTTCGGATTGAGTTACCCAAACACAACTGGATATTTCTGGTTTCCTACAGTCATATCCTGACAAACTGGTGTGGAATTCATATGCAATGGACCGAGAAAATCACAGTAGAAATGGTTTTGGAGAAAAGCAAAGTCTTTTCGTTAGGCAAGTGCATCAAATGTCATCTATACAAACAGAAATATCATGTTTGTTTGCCGCAGTTCCTCTAGCTTTCGTCCTAGAAAATACGAATGTGTAGAGCTGGTTTCTCCATGTGGAAACAATTAGTGTTTCCAAGCAGAAAATTAAATGTTCCCTGATAAAAACATTCAAAACAATAAGTCCATCGATAATATCCAGAAAACACAAACACAGAGTCTGTAGCAATATTTCGGATTGAGTTACCCAAAACACAACCGGATATTTCTGGTTTCCTACAGTCATATCCGGACAAAGTGGTGTGGAATTCGTATGCAATGGACCGAGAAAATAACAGTAAAAATGGTTTTGGAGAAAAGCAAAGTCTTTTCGTTAGGGAAGTGCATGAAATGTAATTTGTACAAACAGAAATATCATGTTTGTTTGCAGCAGTTCCTCTAGCTTTCTTTCTAGAAAATACGAATATGTAGAGCTGGTGTCTCCATGTGGAAAGAATTAGTGTTTCCAAGCAGAAAATTAAATGTTTCCTGAAAAAAAACATTCAAAACAGTAAAGTCTGTGGATAATATCTGGAATACACAAACACAGAGGCGGTAACAATATCTGGGATTGAGTTAGCCAAAACAAAACCGGATATTTCCGCTTTCATCCAGCAATATCCGGACAAACTGGTGTGGAATTTTATGCAATGGACAAGAAAATCACAGTACAAATGGTTTTGGAGAAAAGCAAAGTCTTTTCGTTAGGCAAGTGCATCAAATGTCATCTATACAAACAGAAACATCATGTTTGTTTGCCGCAGTTCCTCTAGCTTTCTTCCTAGAAAATATGAATGTGTAGAGCTGGTGTCTCCATGTGGAAACAATTAGTGTTTTCAAGCAGAAAATTAAATGTTTCCTGAAAAAAAAATTCAAAACAATAAAGTCCGTGGATAATATCAGGAACACACAAACACAGAGGCGGTAACAATATCTGGGATTGAGTTAGGTAAAAATCAACCGGATATTACCGGTTTCATCCAACCATATCCGGACAAACTGGTGTGGAATTCGTATGCAATGGACCGAGAAAATCACAGTAAAAACGGTTTTGGAGAAAAGCAAAGTCTTTTCGTTAGGCAAGTGCATCAAATGTCATCTATACAAACAGAAATATCATGTTTGTTTGCCGCAGTTCCTCTAGCTTTCTCCCTAGAAAATACGAATGTGTAGAGCTGGTGTCTCCATGTGGAAACAATTAGTGTTTCCAAGCAGAAAATTAAATGTTCCCTGATAAAAAACATTCAAAACAATAAAGTCTGTGGATAATATCTGGAATACACAAACACAGAGGCGGTAACAATATCTGGGATTGAGTTAGGCAAAAATCAACTGGATATTTCCGCTTTCATCCAGTCATATTCGGAGAAACTGGTGTGGAATTCGTATGCAATGGACCGAGAAAATCACAGTAGAAATGGCTTGGAGAAAAGCAAAGTCTTTTCGTTAGCCAAGTGCATCAAATGTCATCTATACAAACAGAAAGATCATGTTTGTTTGCCGCAGTTCCTCTAGCTTTCTCCCTAGAAAATACGAATGTGTAGAGCTGGTGTCTCCATGTGGAACCAATTAGTGTTTCCAAGCAGAAAATTAAATGTTCCCTTATAAAAAACATTCAAAACAATAAAGTCTGTGGATAATATCTGGAATACACAAACACAGAAGCGGTAACAATATCTGGGATTGAGTTAGCCAAAACAAAAACGGATATTTCCGGTTTTATCCAGTCATATCCGGACAAACTGGTGTGGAATTTTATGCAATGGACCAGAAAATAACAGTAGAAATGGTTTTGGAGAAAAGTAAAGTCTTTTCGTTAGGCAAGTGCATCAAATGTCATCTATACAAACAGAAATATCATGTTTGTTTGCCGCAGTTCCTCTAGCTTTCGTCCTAGAAAATACGAATGTGTAGATCTGGTTTCTCCATGTGGAAAGAATTAGTGTTTCCAAGCAGAAAATTAAATGTTCCCTGATAAAAACATTCAAAACAATAAGTCCATCGATAATATCCAGAAAACACAAACACAGAGTCTGCAGCAATATTTCGGATTGAGTTACCCAAACACAACCGGATATTTCTGGTTTCCTACACTCATATCCGGACAAAGTGGTGTGGAATTCGTATGCAATGGACCGAGAAAATAACAGTAAAAATGGTTTTGGAGAAAAGCAAAGTCTGTTCGTTAGGGAAGTGCATGAAATGTCATTTATAAAAACAGAAATATCATGTTTGTTTGCAGCAGTTCCTCTAGCTTTCTTCCTAGAAAATACGAATATGTAGAGCTGGTGTCTCCATGTGGAAAGAATTAGTGTTTCCAAGCAGAAAATTAAATGTTTCCTGAAAAAAAACATTCAAAACAGTAAAGTCTGTGGATAATATCTGGAATACACAAACACAGAGGCGGTAACAATATCTGGGATTGAGTTAGCCAAAACAAAACCGGATATTTCCGGTTTCATCCAGTCATATCCGGACAAACTGGTGTGGAATTTTATGCAATGGACAAGAAAATCACAGTACAAATGGTTTTGGAGAAAAGCAAAGTCTTTTCGTTAGGCAAGTGCATCAAATGTCATCTCTACAAACAGAAATATCATGTTTGTTTGCCGCAGTTCCTCTAGCTTTCGTCCTAGAAAATACGAATGTGTAGAGCTGGTGTGTACATGTGAAAAGAATTAGTGTTTCCAAGCAGAAAATTAAATGTTTCCTGAAAAAGAACATTCAAAACAATAAAGTCCGTGGATAATATCAGGAATACACAAACACAGAGGCGGTAACAATATCTGGGATTGAGTTAGGCAAAAATCAACTGGATATTTCCGCTTTCATCCAGTCATATTCGGAGAAACTGGTGTGGAATTCGTATGCAATGGACCGAGAAAATCACAGTAGAAATGGTTTTGGAGAAAAGCAAAGTCTTTTCGTTTGGCAAGTGCATCAAATATCATCTATACAAACAGAAAGATCATGTTTGTTTGCCGCAGTTCCTCTAGCTTTCTCCCTAGAAAATACGAATGTGTAGAGCTGGTGTCTCCATGTGGAACCAATTAGTGTTTCCAAGTAGAAAATTAAATGTTCCCTGATAAAAAACATTCAAAACAATAAAGTCTGTGGATAATATCTGGAATACACAAATACAGAAGCGGTAACAATATCTGGGATTGAGTTAGCCAAAACAAAACCGGATATTTCCGGTTTTATCCAGTCATATCCGGACAAACTGGTGTGGAATTTTATGCAATGGACCAGAAAATCACAGTACAAATGGTTTTGGAGAAAAGCAAAGTCTTTTCGTTAGGCAAGTGCATCAAATGTCATCTATACAAACAGAAAGATCATGTTTGTTTGCAGCAGTTCCTCTAGCTTTCTTCTTTGAAAATATGAATGTGTAGAGCTGGTGTCTCCATGTGGAAAGAATTAGTGTTTCCAAGCAGAAAATTAAATGTTTCCTGAAAAAAAACATTCAAAACAAAAAGTCCGTGGATAATATCAGGAACACACAAACACAGAGGCGGTAACAATATCTGAGATTGAGTTAGGTAAAAATCAAGCGGATATTTCCGTTTTCATCCAGTCATATTCGGAGAAACTGGTGTGGAATTCGTATGCAATGGACCGAGAAAATCACAGTACAAATGGTTTTGGAGAAAAGCAAATTCTTTTCGTTAGGCAAGCGCATCAAATGTCATCTATACAAACAGAAAGATCATGTTTGTTTGTCGCATTCCTCCAGCATTCTCCCTAGAAAATACGAATGTGTAGAGCTGGTGTGTACATGTGGAAAGAATTAGTGTTTCCAAGTAGAAAATTAAATGTTTCCTGAAAAAAAAACATTCAAAACAATAAAGTCTCTGGATAATATCAGGAACAAACAAACACAGAGGCGGTAACAATATCTGGGATTGGGTTAGGCAAAAATCAACTGGATATTTCCGGTTTCATCCAGTCATATCCGGAGAAACTGGTGTGGAATTCGCATGCAATGGACCGAGAAAATAACAGTAGAAATGGTTTTGGAGAAAAGCAAAGTCTTTTCGTTAGCCAAGTGCATCAAAAGTCATCTATACAAACAGAAATATCAAGTTTGTTTGCCGCAGTTCCTCTAGCTTTCGTCCTAGAATACACGAATGTGTAGAGCTGGTGTCTCCATGTGGAAACAATTAGTGTTTACAAGCAGAAAATTAAATGTTCCCGGATAAAAACATTCAAAACAATAAGTCCATCGATAGTATCCAGAAAACACAAACACAGAGTCTGTAGCAATATTTCGGATTGAGTTACCCAAAACAGAACTGGATATTTCTGGTTTCCTACAGTCATATCCGGACAAACTGGTGTGGAATTCGTATGCAATGGACCGAGAAAATCACAGTAAAAATCGTTTTGGAGAAAAGCAAAGTCTTTTCATTAGCCAAGTGCATCAAATGTCATCTATACAAACAGAAAGATCATGTTTGTTTGCCGCAGTTCCTCTAGCTTTCTCCCTAGAAAATACGAATGTGTAGAGCTGGTGTCTCCATGTGGAACCAATTAGTGTTTCCAAGCAGAAAATTAAATGTTCCCTGATAAAAAACATTCAAAACAATAAAGTCTGTGGATAATATCTGGAATACACAAACACAGAGGCGGTAACAATATCTGGGAATGAGTTAGGTAAAAGTCAACCGCATATTACCGGTTTCATCCAATTATATCCGGACAAACTGTTCTTGAATTCGTATGCAAAGGACCAGAAAATCACAGTACAAATGGTTTTGGAGAAAAGCAAATTCTTTTCGTTAGCCAAGCGCATCAAATGTCATCTATACAAACAGAAAGATCATGTTTGTTTGCCGCAGTTCCTCTAGCTTTCTCCCTAGAAAATACGAATGTGTAGAGCTGGTGTCTCCATGTGGAACCAATTAGTGTTTCCAAGCAGAAAATTAAATGTTCCCTGATAAAAAACATTCAAAACAATAAAGTCTGTGGATAATATCTGGAATACACAAACACAGAGGCGGTAACAATATCTGGGATTGAGTTAGCCAAAACAAAACCAGATATTTCCGGTTTCATCCAGTCATATCCAGACAAACTGGTTTGGAATTCGTATGCAATGGACCGAGAAAATCATAGTACAAATGGTTTTGGAGAAAAGCAAAGTCTTTTCGTTAGGCAAGTGCATCAAATGTCATCTATACAAACAGAAATATCATGTTTGTTTGTCGCATTCTTCTAGCATTCTCCCTAGAAAATACGAATGTGTAGAGCTGGTGTCTCCATGTGGAAAGAATTAGTGTTTCCAAGTAGAAAATTAAATGTTTCCTGAAAAAAAAAAACATTCAAAACAATAAAGTCTCTGGATAATATCAGGAATAAACAAACACAGAGGCGGTAACAATATCTGGGATTCAGTTAGGCAAAAATCAACTGGATATTTCCGGTTTCATCCAGTCATATCCGGACAAACTGGTGTGCAATTTGTATGCAATGGACCGAGAAAATAACAGTAGAAATGGTTTTGGAGAAAAGCAAAGTCTTTTCTTTTCTTTTTTTTTGTGTGGTTTTTTTTTTAACTTTTATTTAATGAATATAAATTTCCAGTATACAGCTTATGGATTACAATGGCTTCCCCTTCCCATAATTTCCCTCCCACCCGCAACCCTCCCCTCTCCCGCTCCCTCTCTCCTTCCATTCACATTAAAATTAATTTTCAATTCTCTTTATATACAGAAGATCAATTTAGTATACATTAAGTAAAGATTTCAACAGTTTGCACCCACATAGAAACACAAAGTGAAACATACTGTTTGAGTACTAGTTATAGCATTAAATCAAAATGTACAGTACATTAAGGACAGAGATCCCACATCAGGAGCAAGCGCACAGTGGCTCCTGTTGTTGACCCAACAAATTGACACTCTAGTTTATGGCACCAGTAACCACCCTAGGCTGTCGTCATGAGTTGCCAAGGCTATGGAAGCCTTCCAAGTTCCCCGACTCTTATCATATTTAGACAAGGTCATAAAAGACAGGGTGAGGATAGTAACCAATGATCCTAAGAGTGGCATTTACCAGGTCTGAACAATTATACAGCATTAAGTGGGGAAGAGGACCATCAGTATACACAGGTTGGGAGTAGAGCCATTGGTGGTAGAGTAGAGGTTATGATTACAAAGGAATGAGGCCCAAGTGCACTAGACAGGGTCTAGAACAAAGGACAGAGTCATTATTAGAGGAGCTAAGAAAGGTGCTGTCTAAGCTACAATTAAGTTTTCTGATTGAGAGGCAAATAGAACCTGATAGAAGGGGCTTGATAATAATCTGGTGGGCTTTAGGCCTTGTAAGTTAAGAGGCCCAGACCTATCTATCTTTTCACATGGGGTATATCCTAAGGGAGGTGTGAACCTCCTAGGGGAAGGCACTCTGTTGACTTTCATTACTTGGCTGGCCTGGGAGGAGAGCTGGCCAGGTAAAGGCAGGTTGCATCTCTAGCAAGAAATTTACAGTTCTGCCTGCAATGTTGCTGACCCTACTTGACCATACCCTCAGCTGCAGTGGTCACTTTGGAAGTTGGGCTGAGTGAAGGGCTTTTCAGCTTGGAGCCAATAAGATCTGTGGCTCTGACCTGGGCATCCTTCGAGTCCAGGGCAGGTCCATTTCCAGTGATCCAACTCTTGGCAGAGCTGCCAGGGCTCTTCACAAGCTGACTTCTGCTGAAGCCCAGGCTTACCACATTGAAAGCCACTGCAGTGGACTGGCCTGTTGGGTCTCCTTGAGGGCAGATCACCGTACAGATCAGCCATTAATAGGCCTGCCACCCATTGCTTCTGATGCCTAGCTTTCTTTTCCTCCTGGTTTGTGTTAAAGCAGACCAGAGGATGCAAGTCAAGGGAGTGCCCATGTCCCATCTCTAATCTTCGGTGGCCTGAACTACAAGTCTATAGTCACAGGCATGTTCTGTAGTAGTTTTTCTAAGGTAGACAATGCCCATGAGGAAAATTATATTCTCACTTTAAAGCTTTCTTTCCCTTTGGTCTGAAAGAGAGGTTTTTTTTTTTCTACTTACTGTATACTTCGCTGATGGCGATGTGAATCTAGCTATGAGATTATTATTTAATCTCTTATTTTGGCTATGCTATTACAGAAAAATGTTAGCCATCTCTTATAAGGTCTAAAGATTAAATTGTGCGTCCTACAGATTCCTTCATAATAGAATTAGTTCCCTACCTTGAAGAGAATAGAGAAATGAAAAACAAGTTGGGCTTAGAATAGAGAAATGAGGGAGCAAGTCCTAGATCACTTGCTGAAAATAGCAATATTACATGAATACTTAACAAACCGTTTCAACCCTTAGATAAGCACTTAATCAAACATTTACCAGAAGGTCCAATGCCTTCTATAAATTTTAAGAATCATGTATTTGAAAACACCTCTTAAATATCTAAGATGGTGTAGTTTGTTTAACCAGTAAACCTAAGCACAACCATATAAAATGTTTTTAGTTTCTTTCTACCAACAAGTTTAAAACATATGATACACAGATTCAGGTCACACAAATTAAAATGTATCTTTGATTGATTTTAGCAGCTTAAATTTATGGACAATCTTATCTAAAAGCCATTTAAAGTAAAACTCTTAATAAAATTTCCCCATGTGGACATACAATATGTACGCACATATAACATAGCATAATAGACCAATATCAAAATCCAAAATATCTGGTTGAACTAAGATTCCTTAAAATCATGACATAACATAGTCCAAATTTGATCATTGTTACAAGGTGATTATTCAAGTCTTTGAAAATAAGCACATAGTTAAATAACCCATAGCTCTTAATAAAAATTCAGCTGTTTTTGAACAATTAGAATTTAACAGACATCAAGAGAACATAATAGATTACTTGAACACATTGCTCTAACAGTGCATCAGAGTTTAATTCTATGTCAAAGAGAAATTGAGCTTCCTGTGATCTTTTGCTGTGAGGTTTCCTTCCTTTACCTTCTTTCATATTGGTGACCATGTTTCTGTGTTTCTGTGTGTAACACATCTTTAAGCATCTTTTGCAGGGCTGGACGAGTGGCGACAAATTCTTTCAATTTCTGTTTGCTGTGAAAGGTCTTAATTTCACCTTCATTCACAAATGAGAGCTTTGCAGGATATAGTATTCTGGGCTGGCAGTTTTTCTCTCTTAGTACCTGGGCTATGTCTCGCCATTCCCTTCTAGCTTGTAGGGTTTCTGATGAGAAGTCTGCTGTGAATCTAATTGGAGATCCTCTGAGAGTAATCTGACGTTTCTCTCTTGCACCTTTTAGAATCTTTTCTTTATGTTTCACTGTGGTGAGTTTGATTACAATGTGTCGTGGTGAGGATCTCTTTTGGTCATGTTTATTAGGGGTTCTATAAGCTTCCTGTACTAAGATGCCTCTGTCCTTCTCCAAACCTGGAAAATTTTCTGCTAGTATCTCACTGAAAATGCCTTCTAATCCTTTCTCCCTCTCCATGCCTTCAGGAACTCCTAGAACCCGAATGTTAGATTTTTTAATAGTATCCTGTAGATTCCCGACAATATTTTTTAGATTTCTAATTTCTTCTTCTTTTCTTTGGTTTGCCTGTTTCCTTTCCTGTTCTCCATCTTCAAAGTCTGATATTCTCTCTTCTGCTTTGCCCATTCTGTTTTTAAGGCTCTCTAATGTGTTTGTCATTTGATCTATTGAATACTTCATTTCATTATGATTTCTCATCACAATCACCATTTCTTGTTCCACTAGTTGTTTCATTTCATTTTGATTCCTCCTTAATATTTCACTTTCACGAGAGAGATTTTCTATCTTGTCCTTTAAGGATTTCTGTAGTTCAAGAATTTGTTTTTGAGAACTTCTTAATGTTCTTATCAATTTTTTGAGATCCGCTTCTTGTATTTCTTCGATCTCATCATCTTCATAATCTTGAGTTGGGGTGTCTTTTTCATTTGGGGGCGTCATAGTGTCTTCCTTGTTCTTGTTACCTCGGTTTTTGCGTTTGTTGTATGGCATGTTGGAGATATTTGGTTTCTTCACTGTGGTGTTTTTTTTTCTTGTTATACTATGACTCTAGATTAAGTGCACTGTCTGCTTTTAGTGGAGCCTTAGAGGCTTGAGATGGGTGTGGACTGAGAGCTGTGTTTGGTTCCTCAGGGTTGAGGGTGTGTCAAGATGACACTCCCAGGTTAGGTGTGGTAAATGTCTCTTTCTTTTGTTGATTCAAAAGGGAAGTAATTCCACACAGCTGAATGTAATTGGAGGTAGTTAGCAGGCAAATGATATACCCACAGGAGCCAGAGATCGGAAGCTCTTTCCCAAGGACCACACAGGGAATCTCTGCTGCCCTCGGTGTGGGCTCCAATTCTCCTGCAGTCTCCCACTGGGTTGCCAAGTTAGATGCTAATCTCCAGTTATTTCACCCCTCCCCCCAGAGTCAGGTTTTTCTGCTAGGCTCAGGGCCGGTGCAGACCTGAGGTCGCCGTGCTTATGACGTATGTCCAAAATGGCGCCTGCTCTTTGTCTTGCTCGCCCTTGAAGGGTGAGCGGAGAGAGAGAAACTCGTGTCCGTTTCGGTCACTTTTTTTTTTTCCCTCTCTCTCTTCTAGTTAGCCTGGTGAACTTTTCCCCACGGAGTTTCAAGCCTCGTTCCCTCTAGCCTCCTCTTTCCGCTTGCCCGCTGGTGTCTCGGGCTATGGAGGTTCGGCTCATCTCGCGTTCCAGCGCTGGTGCGTTGAGTCTGCTGCTGGTGTCCCGAACTTGGGCTCCCACGCTCTCCACGCAGGTCCACTGTGAATCACTAGTTCCGGAAGAGTTTCCTCTGTTGTTTCTTCCCCTACGCTTCCTTGACCCTGCAGTATCTCCACTTTTATTAACCTGTGTCTTGCCGAAGAATATCAATGTGCTCCCTTCCTATTCCGCCATCTTGGATTTTTTTTCGCAAAGTCTTTTCGTTAGGCAAGTGCATCAAATGTCATCTATACAAACAGAAAATCATGTTTGTTTGCCGCAGTTCCTCTAGCTTTCTTCCTAGAAAATACGAATGTGTAGAGCTGGTGTCTCCATGTGGAACCAATTAGCGTTTCCAAGCAGAAAATTAAATGTTTCCTGAAAAAAAACATTCAAAACAATAAAGTCCGTGGATAATATCAGGAACACACAAACACAGAGGCGGTAACAATATCTGGGATTGAGTTAGGTAAAAATCAACCGCATATTACCGGTTTCATCCAATCATATCCGGACAAACTGTTCTTGAATTCGTATGCAATGGACCAGAAAATCACAGTAAAAATGGTTTTGGAGAAAAGCAAAGTCTTTTCGTTAGGCAAGTGCATCAAATGTCATCCATACAAACAGAAAGATCATGTTTGTTTGCCGCAGTTCCTCTAGCTTTCTCCCTAGAAAATACGAATGTGTAGAGCTGGTGTCTCCATGTGGAACCAATTAGTGTTTCCAAGCAGAAAATTAAATGTTCCCTGATAAAAAACATTCAAAACAATAAAGTCTGTGGATAATATCTGGAATACACAAACACAGAGGCGGTAACAATATCTGGGTTGAGTTAGCCAAAACAAAACCAGATATTTCCGGTTTCATCCAGTCATATCCAGACAAACTGGTGTGCAATTTGTATGCAATGGACCGAGAAAATCACAGTAGAAATGGTTTTGGAGAAAAGCAAAGTCTTTTCGTTAGGCAAGTGCATCAAATGTCATCTATACAAACAGAAAGATCATGTTTGTTTGCCGCAGTTCCACTAGCTTTCTTCCTAGAAAATAAGAATGTGTAGAGCTGGTGTCTCCATGTGGAAAGAATTAGTGTTTCCAAGCAGAAAATTAAATGTTTCCTGAAAAAAAAAACATTCAAAACAATAAAGTCCGTGGATAATATCAGGAACACACAAACACAGAGGCGGTAACAATATCTGGGATTGAGTTAGGTAAAAATCAACCGCATATTACCGGTTTCTTCCAATCATATCCTGACAAACTGTTCTTGAATTCGTATGCAATGGACTGAAAATCACAGTACAAATGGTTTTGGAGAAAAGCAAAGTCTTTTCGTTAGGCAAGTGCATCAAATGTCATCTATACAAGCAGAAAATCATGTTTGTTTGCCGCAGTTCCTCTAGCTTTCTCCCTAGAAAATACGAATGTGTAGAGCTGGTGTCTCCATGTGGAACCAATTAGTGTTTCTGAGCAGAAAATTAAATGTTCCCTGATAAAAAACATTCAAAACAATAAAGTCTGTGGATAATATCTGGAATACTAAACACAGAGACGGTAACAATATCTGGGATTGAGTTAGCCAAAACAAAACCCGATATTTCCGGTTTCATCCAGTAATATCCGGACAAACTGGTGTGGAATTCGTATGCAATGGACCGAGAAAATCACAGTAGAAATGGTTTTGGAGAAAAGCAAAGTCTTTTCGTTAGCCAAGTGCATCAAATGTCATCTATACAAACAGAAAGATCATGTTTGTTTGCCGCAGTTCCTCTAGCTTTCGTCCTAGAAAATACGAATGTGTAGAGCTGGTTTCTCCATGTGGAAACAATTAGTGTTTCCAAGCAGAAAATTAAATGTTCCCTGATAAAAACATTCAAAACAATAAGTCCATCGATAATATCCAGAAAACACAAACACAGAGTATGTAGCAATATTTCGGATTGAGTTACCCAAAACACAACCGGATATTTCTGGTTTCCTACAGTCATATCCGGACAAACTGGTGTGGAATTCGTATGCAATGGACCGAAAAAATAACAGTAAAAATCGTTTTGGAGAAAAGCAAAGTCTTTTCATTAGCCAAGTGCATCAAATGTCATCTATACAAACAGAAAGATCATGTTTGTTTGCCGCAGTTCCTCTAGCTTTCTCCCTAGAAAGTACGAATGTGTAGGTCTGGTGTCTCCATGTGGCACCAGTTAGTGTTTCCAAGCAGAAAATTAAATGTTCCCTGATAAAAAACATTCAAAACAATAAAGTCTGTGGATAATATCAGGAATACACATACACAGAGGCGGTAACAATATCTGGGATTGAGTTAGGCAAAAATCAACCGGATATTTCCGGTTTCATCCAGTCATGTCTGGAGAAACTGGTGTGGAATTCGTATGCAATGGACCAGTAAATAACAGTACAAATGGTTTTGGAGAAAAGCAAAATTTTTACGTTAGGCAAGTGCATAAAATGTCATCTATACAAACAGAAATATCATGTTTGTTTGCCGCAGTTCCTCTAGCTTTCTCCCTAGAAAATACGAATGTGTAGAGCTGGTGTCTCCATGTGGAACCAATTAGTGTTTCCAAGCGGAAAATTAAATGTTCCCTGATAATAAACATTGAAAACAATAAAGTCCGGAGATAATATCAGGAATGCAGAAACACAGAGGAAGTAGCAATTTCTGGGATTGAGTTAGCCAAAACAAAACCAGATATTTCTGGTTTCATCCAGTCATATCCGGACAAACTGGTGTGGAATTCGTATGCAATGGACCAGAAAATCACAGTACAAATGGTTTTGGAGAAAAGCTAAGTCTTTTCGTTAGGCAAGTGCATCAAATCTCATCTTTACAAACAGAAAGATCATGTTTGTTTGCCACAGTTCCTCTAGCTTTCTCCCTAGAAAATACGAATGTGTAGAGCTGGTGTCTCCATGTGGTACCAATTACTCTTTCCAAGCAGAAAATTAAATGTTCCCTGATAAAAAACATTCAAAACAATAAAGTCTGTGGATAATATCTGGAATACACAAACACAGAGGCGGTAACAATATCTGGGATTGAGTTAGCCAAAACAAAACCAGATATTTCCGGTTTCATCCAGTCATATCCGGACAAACTGGTTTGGAATTTGTATGCAATGGACCGAGAAAATCACAGTACAAATGGTTTTGGAGAAAAGCAAAGTCTTTTCGTTAGGCAAGTGCATCAAATGTCATCTATACAAACAGAAATATCATGTTTGTTTGCCGCAGTTCCTCTAGCTTTCTCCCTAGAAAATACGAATGTGTAGAGCTGGTGTCTCCATGTGGAACCAATTAGTGTTTCCAAGCGGAAAATTAAATGTTCCCTGATAAAAAACATTGAAAACAATAAAGTCCGTAGATAATATCAGGAATGCAGAAACACAGAGGAAGTAGCAATTTCTGGGATTGAGTTAGCCAAAACAAAACCAGATATTTCCGGTTTCATCCAGTCATATCCGGACAAACTGGTGTGGAATTCGTATGCAATAGACCGAGAAAATCACAGTACAAATGGTTTTGGAGAAAAGCAAAGTCTTTTCGTTAGGCAAGTGCATCAAATCTCATCTATACAAACAGAAAGATCATGTGTGTTTGCCGCAGTTCCTCTAGCTTTCTTCCTAGAAAATACGAATGTGTAGAGCTGGTGTCTCCATGTGGAAACAATTGGTGTTTCCAAGCAGAAAATTAAATGTTTCCTGAAAAAAAAAACATTCAAAATATTAAAGTCTGTGGATAATATCAGGAATACACATACACAGAGGCGGTAACAATATCTGGGATTGAGTTAGGCAAAAATCAACCGGATATTTCCGGTTTCATCCAGTCATGTCTGGAGAAACTTGTGTGGAATTCGTATGCAATGGACCAGTAAATAACAGTACAAATGGTTTTGGAGAAAAGCAAAATCTTTACGTTAGGCAAGTGCATAAAATGTCATCTATACAAACAGAAAGATCATGTTTGTTTGCCGCAGTTCCTCTAGCTTTCTCCCTAGAAAATACGAATGTGTAGAGCTGGAGTCTCCATGTGGAACCAGTTAGTATTTCCAAGCACTAAATTAAATGTTCCCTGATACAAACATTCAAAACAATAAAGTCTGTGGATAATATCTGGAATACACAAACACAGAGGCGGTAATAATATGTGGGATTGAGTTAGCCAAAACAAAACCAGATATTTCCGGTTTCATCCAGTCATATCCGGACAAACTGGTGTGGAATTCGTATGCAATGGACCGAGAAAATCACAGTACAAATGGTTTTGGAGAAAAGCAAAGTCTTTTCATTAGCCAAGTGCATCAAATGTCATCTATACAAACAGAAATATCATGTTTGCTTGCTGCAGTTCCTCTAGCTTTCTCCCTAGAAAATACGAATGTGTAGACCTGGTGTCTCCATGTGGAAACAATTAGTGTTTCCAAGCAGAAAATTAAATGTATCCTGAAATAAACATTCAAAACAATAAAGTCCGTAGATAATATCAGGAATACACAAACACAGAGGCGGTAACAATATCTTGGATTGAGTTAGGTAAAAATCAACCGGATATTTCCGGTTTCATCCAGTCATATCCGGACAAACTGGTGTGGAATTTGTATGCAATGGACCGAGAAAATCACAGTACGAATGGTTTTGGAGAAAAGCAAAGTATTTTCGTTAGGCAAGTGCAACAAATGTCATCTATACAAACAGAAAGATCATGTTTGTTTGCCGCAGTTCCTCTAGCTTTCTCCCTAGAAAATACGAATGTGTAGGTCTGGTGTCTCCATGTGGCACCAGTTAGTGTTTCCAAGCAGAAAATTAAATGTTCCCTGATAAAAAACATTCAAAACAATAAAGTCTGTGGATAATATCAGGAATACACATACACAGAGGCGGTAACAATATCTGGGATTGAGTTAGGCAAAAATCAACCGGATATTTCCGGTTTCATCCAGTCATGTCTGGAGAAACTGGTGTGGAATTCGTATGCAATGGACCAGTAAATAACAGTACAAATGGTTTTGGAGAAAAGCAAAATCTTTACGTTAGGCAAGTGCATAAAATGTCATCTATACAAACAGAAATATCATGTTTGTTTGCCGCAGTTCCTCTAGCTTTCTCCCTAGAAAATACGAATGTGTAGAGCTGGTGTCTCCATGTGGAACCAATTAGTGTTTCCAAGCGGAAAATTAAATGTTCCCTGATAATAAACATTGAAAACAATAAAGTCCGGAGATAATATCAGGAATGCAGAAACACAGAGGAAGTAGCAATTTCTGGGATTGAGTTAGCCAAAACAAAACCAGATATTTCTGGTTTCATCCAGTCATATCCGGACAAACTGGTGTGGAATTCGTATGCAATGGACCAGAAAATCACAGTACAAATGGTTTTGGAGAAAAGCTAAGTCTTTTCGTTAGGCAAGTGCATCAAATCTCATCTTTACAAACAGAAAGATCATGTTTGTTTGCCACAGTTCCTCTAGCTTTCTCCCTAGAAAATACGAATGTGTAGAGCTGGTGTCTCCATGTGGTACCAATTACTCTTTCCAAGCAGAAAATTAAATGTTCCCTGATAAAAAACATTCAAAACAATAAAGTCTGTGGATAATATCTGGAATACACAAACACAGAGGCGGTAACAATATCTGGGATTGAGTTAGCCTAAAAAACAAAACCAGATATTTCTGGTTTCATCCAGTCATATCCGGACAAACTGGTTTGGAATTTGTATGCAATGGACCGAGAAAATCACAGTACAAATGGTTTTGGAGAAAAGCAAAGTCTTTTCGTTAGGCAAGTGCATCAAATGTCATCTATAGAAACAGAAAGATCATGTTTGTTTGCCGCAGTTCCTCTAGCTTTCTCCCTAGAAAATACGAATGTGTAGAGCTGGTGTCTCCATGTGGAACCAATTAGTGTTTCCAAGCGGAAAATTAAATGTTCCCTGATAATAAACATTGAAAACAATAAAGTCCGGAGATAATATCAGGAATGCAGAAACACAGAGGAAGTAGCAATTTCTGGGATTGAGTTAGCCAAAACAAAACCAGATATTTCCGGTTTCATCCAGTCATATCCGGACAAACTGGTGTGGAATTCGTATGCAATGGACCGAGAAAATCACAGTAGAAATGGTTTTGGAGAAAAGCAAAGTCTTTTCGTTAGGCAAGTGCATCAAATCTCATCTATACAAACAGAAAGATCATGTGTGTTTGCCGCAGTTCCTCTAGCTTTCTCCCTAGAAAATACGAATGTGTAGAGCTGGTGTCTCCATGTGGAAACAATTGGTGTTTCCAAGCAGAAAATTAAATGTTTCCTGAAAAAAAAACATTCAAAATATTAAAGTCTGTGGATAATATCAGGAATACACATACACAGAGGCGGTAACAATATCTGGGATTGAGTTAGGCAAAAATCAACCGGATATTTCCGGTTTAATCCAGTCATGTCTGGAGAAACTGGTGTGGAATTCGTATGCAATGGACCAGTAAATAACAGTACAAATGGTTTTGGAGAAAAGCAAAATCTTTACGTTAGGCAAGTGCATCAAATGTCATCTATACAAACAGAAAGATCATGTTTGTTTGCCGCAGTTCCTCTAGCTTCTCCCTAGAAAATACGAATGTGTAGAGCTGGAGTCTCCATGTGGAACCAGTTAGTATTTCCAAGCACAAAATTAAATGTTCCCTGATACAAACATTCAAAACAATAAAGTCTGTGGATGATATCTGGAATACACAAACACAGAGGCGGTAATAATATGTGGGATTGAGTTAGCCAAAACAAAACCAGATATTTCCGGTTTCATCCAGTCATATCCGGACAAACTGGTGTGGAATTCGTATGCAATGGACCGAGAAAATCACAGTACATATGGTTTTGGAGAAAAGCAAAGTCTTTTCATTAGCCAAGTGCATCAAATGTCATCTATACAAACAGAAATATCATGTTTGCTTGCTGCAGTTCCTCTAGCTTTCTCCCTAGAAAATAAGAATGTGTAGACCTGGTGTCTCCATGTGGAAACAATTAGTGTTTCCAAGCAGAAAATTAAATGTATCCTGAAATAAACATTCAAAACAATAAAGTCCGTAGATAATATCAGGAATACACAAACACAGAGGCGGTAACAATATCTTGGATTGAGTTAGGTAAAAATCAACCGGATATTTCCGGTTTCATCCAGTCATATCCGGACAAACTGGTGTGGAATTTGTATGCAATGGACCGAGAAAATCACAGTACGAATGGTTTTGGAGAAAAGCAAAGTATTTTCGTTAGGCAAGTGCAACAAATGTCATCTATACAAACAGAAAGATCATGTTTGTTTGCCGCAGTTCCTCTAGCTTTCTCCCTAGAAAGTACGAATGTGTAGGTCTGGTGTCTCCATGTGGCACCAGTTAGTGTTTCCAAGCAGAAAATTAAATGTTCCCTGATAAAAAACATTCAAAACAATAAAGTCTGTGGATAATATCAGGAATACACATACACAGAGGCGGTAACAATATCTGGGATTGAGTTAGGCAAAATTCAACCGGATATTTCCGGTTTCATCCAGTCATGTCTGGAGAAACTGGTGTGGAATTCGTATGCAATGGACCAGTAAATAACAGTACAAATGGTTTTGGAGAAAAGCAAAATTTTTACGTTAGGCAAGTGCATAAAATGTCATCTATACAAACAGAAATATCATGTTTGTTTGCCGCAGTTCCTCTAGCTTTCTCCCTAGAAAATACGAATGTGTAGAGCTGGTGTCTCCATGTGGAACCAATTAGTGTTTCCAAGCGGAAAATTAAATGTTCCCTGATAATAAACATTGAAAACAATAAAGTCCGGAGATAATATCAGGAATGCAGAAACACAGAGGAAGTAGCAATTTCTGGGATTGAGTTAGCCAAAACAAAACCAGATATTTCTGGTTTCATCCAGTCATATCCGGACAAACTGGTGTGGAATTCGTATGCAATGGACCAGAAAATCACAGTACAAATGGTTTTGGAGAAAAGCTAAGTCTTTTCGTTAGGCAAGTGCATCAAATGTCATCTATACAAACAGAAATATCATGTTTGCTTGCCGCAGTTCCTCTAGCTTTCTCCCTAGAAAACACGAATGTGTAGAGCTGGTGTCTCCATGTGGAACCAATTAGTGTTTCCAAGCAGAAAATTAAATGTTTCCTGAAAAAAAACATTAAAAACAATAAAATCTGTGGATAATATCTGGAATACACAAACACAGAGGCGGTAACAATATCTGGGATTGAGTTAGCCAAAACAAAACCAGATATTTCCGGTTTCATCCAGTCATATCCGGAGAAACTGGTGTGGAATTTGTATGCAATGGACCGAGAAAATCACAGTACAAATGGTTTTGGAGACAAGAAAAGTCTTTTCGTTAGGCAAGTGCATCAAATGTCATCTATACAAACAGAAAGATCATGTTTGTTTGCCGCAGTTCCTCTAGCTTTCTCCCTAGAAAATACGAATGTGTAGAGCTGGTGTCTCCATGTGGAACCAATTAGTGTTTCCAAGCAGAAAATTAAATGTTCCCTGATAAAAAACATTGAAAACAATAAAGTCCGTAGATAATATCAGGAATGCAGAAACACAGAGGAAGTAGCAATTTCTGGGATTGAGTTAGCCAAAACAAAACCAGATATTTCCGGTTTCATCCAGTCATATCCGGGCAAACTGGTGTGGAATTCGTATGCAATGGACCGAGAAAATCACAGTACAAATGGTTTTGGAGAAAAGCAAAGTCTTTTCGTTAGGCAAGTGCATCAAATCTCATCTATACAAACAGAAAGATCATGTGTGTTTGCCGCAGTTCCTCTAGCTTTCTCCCTAGAAAATACGAATGTGTAGAGCTGGTGTCTCCATGTGGAAACAATTGGTGTTTCCAAGCAGAAAATTAAATGTTTCCTGAAAAAAAAAACATTCAAAATATTAAAGTCTGTGGATAATATCAGGAATACACATACACAGAGGCGGTAACAATATCTGGGATTGAGTTAGGCAAAAATCAACCGGATATTTCCGGTTTCATCCAGTCATGTCTGGAGAAACTGGTGTGGAATTCGTATGCAATGGACCAGTAAATAACAGTACAAATGGTTTTGGAGAAAAGCAAAATCTTTACGTTAGGCAAGTGCATAAAATGTCATCTATACAAACAGAAAGATCATGTTTGTTTGCCGCAGTTCCTCTAGCTTTCTCCCTAGAAAATACGAATGTGTAGAGCTGGAGTCTCCATGTGGAACCAGTTAGTATTTCCAAGCACAAAATTAAATGTTCCCTGATACAAACATTCAAAACAATAAAGTCTGTGGATAATATCTGGAATACACAAACACAGAGGCGGTAATAATATGTGGGATTGAGTTAGCCAAAACAAAACCAGATATTTCCGGTTTCATCCAGTCATATCCGGACAAACTGGTGTGGAATTCGTATGCAATGGACCGAGAAAATCACAGTACAAATGGTTTTGGAGAAAAGCAAAGTCTTTTCGTTAGGCAAGTGCATCAAATGTCATCTATACAAACAGAAATATCATGTTTGCTTGCCGCAGTTCCTCTAGCTTTCTCCCTAGAAAATACGAATGTGTAGAGCTGGTGTCTCCATGTGGAAACAATTAGTGTTTCCAAGCAGAAAATTAAATGTTTCCTGAAAAAAAACATTCAAAACAATAAAGTCTGTGGATAATATCAGGAATGCAGAAACACAAAGGCGGTAACAATATCTGGGATTGAGTTAGCCAAAACAAAACCAGATATTTCCGGTTTCATCCAGTCATATCGGGATAAACTGTTGTGGAATTTGTATGCAATGGACCGAGAAAATCACAGTACAAATGGTTTTGGAGACAAGCAAAGTCTTTTCGTTAGGCAAGTGCATCAAATGTCATCTATAGAAACAGAAAGATCATGTTTGTTTGCCGCAGTTCCTCTAGCTTTCTCCCTAGAAAATACGAATGTGTAGAGCTGGTGTCTCCATGTGGAACCAATTAGTGTTTCCAAGCGGAAAATTAAATGTTCCCTGATAAAAAACATTGAAAACAATAAAGTCCGTAGATAATATCAGGAATGCAGAAACACAGAGGAAGTAGCAATTTCTGGGATTGAGTTAGCCAAAACAAAACCAGATATTTCCGGTTTCATCCAGTCATATCCGGGCAAACTGGTGTGGAATTCGTATGCAATGGACTGAGAAAATTTCAGTAAAAATAGTTTTGGAGAAAAGCAAAATCTTTTCGTTAGGCAAGTGCATCAAATGTCATCTGAAGGACCCTTATGGGGGAGAGGGACAAGAAACTAGGCCTGGGCAGATATCAGGGGCTTCTTAAGAGGTTGGATGTTCCCCAGAGTCCAGCGGGCAGGACGTTCTCTGGGAAGGAAAAGTCAGTCCCCTTCAGAGAACCTCTAGGCATGCCCAGAGCAGAGCTGCCACTCCCCTTTGGAGAGTCTCAGCACTCTCCTCAGCACTCTCCTCAGCTGGTTCCCTCAGCACTCTCCTCAGCACTCTCCTCAGCACTCTCCTCAGCTGGTTCCCTCAGCACTCTCCTCAGCACTCTCCTCAGCACTCTCCTCAGCTGGTTCCCTCAGCACTCTCCTCAGCACTCTCCTCAGCTGGTTCCCTCAGCACTCTCCTCAGCACTCTCCGGTATGCTAATTGTCCCTCCGAACCAGCCAATCCCGTGCCACCTCTGCATTCCATATGCTAATTCATTGCCTATATAACCTGTGTGAAACTACCGCTCGGGGCTCCTCACTGCCTGAGGTGGGGGCCCGTTTGCGCAAACGTTCAATAAAAACCTCGTGCTTTTTGCATCAACTGGTCTGGATCTTTGGGCATCCTCTCGAGCAAGTGGGCATCTCTGCAACTGAGAGGTCCAACATTTTGGTGGCCCGTACGGGGATTTTAGGTCGCCCTCAGACCCATTCTCTGCGGACCAGTTGGAGGTATAATTAAGTGTTTTTTTGTTTGTTGTTCTTCGTCTTGAGTGTTCTGACTGGCCAGTACCTGACTCTGTGAGACCAGTGGGGGAGGCAGGCGTGCCCAGCAACCCCTGGTCCATTCCCCGGAGGACGCTCTGGTCTGTGAGACCAGTGGGGGAGGCAGGCGTGCCCAGCAACCCCTGGTCCATTCCCCGGAGGACGCTCCGGTCTGTGAGACCAGTGGGGGAGGCAGGCGTGCCCAGCAACCCCTGGTCCGTTCCCCAGAGGACACTCCGGTCTGTGAGACCAGTAGGGGAAACCCTCGGTCCGTTCCCCCGGAAGACGCTCCCGGGGTGGTCTGGAGGTGGGTCGGAGACCAAGTCTCCCTCCTTCCTGGGGAGGGCTGGTCAGGCAGCCGCTCCCAAAAATAGCGCAATAGCGTTCGATTTGTCCTAGCCATGTGGTTTGTCTTGCTTACTGTATATGTCTGTGCATTGGCTGTTCTTTTTGTTTGGGCTAAAATCCTTGCACACATGGGTCAACAAATAACCACCCCTTTAAGTCTCACTCTAGATCACTGGAAGGACGTTCGAGAACGCGCGCGCCACCTCTCAGTGGAGGTTAAAAGGAAACAA
Organism: Lepus europaeus; assembly: GCF_033115175.1. Classification (NCBI taxonomy): domain Eukaryota; kingdom Metazoa; phylum Chordata; class Mammalia; order Lagomorpha; family Leporidae; genus Lepus; species Lepus europaeus. The sequence continues at coordinate 213,435 of NW_026909428.1, read as the reverse complement.
TGGGCAAAATTCTGTTCCTCAGAGTGGCCGGCCTTCGAGGTCGGCTGGCCAAGGAACGGCACTTTTAACCTCGATATTATTTTACAGATTAAGGCGCGAGTCTTTCAGCCAGGATCCAATGGACACCCTGATCAGGTGCCCTACATTACCACGTGGGAGGATCTTACACGTAACCCCCCTCCCTGGATAGAACCCTTCTCCTTCCCGACGGAGCCCATACGGACCCCGTTACCCCCTCCTCCTATCCCGGTTGTGCCAACCTCCTCCCTATACCCTCTGAAGGAGATTCGAGATCCAAAACCTGACAAGCCACCGGTTCTTCCGGCTGATCAGGACTTTCTGCTCTTTGACTCTCCCCCACCCTATCTTTCCGGCCAGCCTGCTCCCCCGCAGGAACTCCCACAACAACCAGAGCGGGATGTGCAACCTTCTGCACCATCCCCTGATTCCACGAGGGCAGGGGAAGAAGTCTCAGCGCCTTCCCCGCCCTCCAGCCGCCTGCGCCTCCGTCGGGGGCAGGCAGGGGGCTCGGGAAGCATCTGGAATTCGCAGGCTTTTCCTCTTCGCTCGGTGGCTGGCCAGATGCAGTACTGGCCATTTTCTGCTTCCGATCTTTACAATTGGAAAACCCATAACCCCTCTTTCTCTCAGGACCCCCAGGCTCTGACTGGGCTGATCGAGTCAATTTTATTGACTCATCAGCCCACCTGGGATGATTGTCAGCAGCTTCTGCAGACCCTCCTCACTACTGAGGAAAAGCAGCGTGTCTACCTTGAGGCACGGAAAAACGTCCCTGGAGCAGATGGCCGACCGACCCTACTGCTAAACGAAATCGAGGAGGCGTTTCCCTCAACCCGTCCTGATTGGGACTACACCACCGTTGCTGGTAGGGAGCGACTTCGTCTTTATCACCAGATTCTCCTTGCGGGTCTCAGAGGGGCTGGAAAGCGCCCCACCAATTTGGCCAAGGTACGTGCAGTAGTACAGGGGGCTGAGGAAACGCCGGCAGGCTTCCTAGAAAGATTAATGGAAGCCTACCGTATGTACACCCCGTTTGACCCCCTGGCAGAGGACCGGCAGGGAGATGTAATCATGTCCTTTATAGGACAGTCAGCGCCGGACATCCGCAATAAATTGCAGCGGCTAGAGGGGCTTCAGGGGTATACTATACAAGATTTAATGAAGGAGGCAGAAAAGATTTACAACAAAAGGGAGACCCAAGAGGAGAAGGAGGAAAGGATCCGCAAGGAGCAGGAGGAAAGGGAAGACAAAAGAGACAAAAGACGTAATCGAGAGCTTAGTAGAATTTTGGCCACCGTAGTGCAGGATATAGAAAGGAGTAGATCAGGACAGAATAGGGACTTGGGAGACAAACGAAAGCCTCGGGTGGAAAGAGATCAATGTGCCTATTGTAAAGGAAGAGGACACTGGGTCAAAGACTGCCCGAAGAAAACACAGGGACCAAAGAGGAGACCAGTTCCAATCCTGTCCCTGGAAGAAGACGACTAGGTGAGTCAGGGCCAGGAGACCCCCCCCCCCCGAGCCCAGGATAACCCTTGAAGTGGGGGGCAGACCGGTAACCTTCCTGATTGACACGGGAGCCCAGCACTCGGTACTGACTTCAGAAAAAGGGCCTTTAAGCTCCAAGACTTCCTGGGTTCAGGGGGCAACTGGAGGGAAGTTATGTCGCTGGACAACCAATCGAGAGGTCCAGTTAAGTACAGGACTTGTGACACACTCGTTCTTACTAGTGCCAGACTGTCCCTACCCCCTCCTGGGCAGGGACCTACTCTCGAAGGTAGGAGCCCAAATTCACTTCCATGAGAAAGGAGCTACCATCACAGACTCAGGAGGGCGGCCCCTCCAGGTATTAACACTACGCTTGGAGGACGAACACCGATTATTCGAGAGGCCCTCGTCCACCATGGCTCCCCTGGACCCCAAGTGGCTCACAGATTTTCCTCAGGCCTGGGCAGAGACTGCGGGAATAGGGCTGGCTGTCAACCGGCCTCCCTTGATCATAGATCTGAAGCCCACGGCCATTCCCGTGTCAGTTCGTCAATATCCGATGGGCAAGGAAGCTAAGGAAGGTATCCGGCCACATATCCAGAGACTGTTACACCTAGGCATTTTAAAACCTTGTCGTTCACCTTGGAACACCCCCCTACTACCAGTAAAGAAGCCTGGTACGGGTGACTACCGCCCGGTATAGGACTTGCGGGAGGTTAACAGGAGAACGGAGGATATGCATCCCACAGTGCCCAACCCCTACAATCTGCTAAGTACCTTGCCTCCGACCCACGTATGGTACACTGTGTTAGATCTAAAAGATGCATTCTTTTGTTTAAGACTGAGCCCTCAGAGCCAATCCATCTTTGCTTTTGAGTGGAAAGACCCAGAGACCGGGTTTTCAGGACAACTCACCTGGACAAGGTTGCCCCAAGGATTTAAAAACTCGCCTACCTTGTTTGACGAAGCTCTGCACCTAGATTTGGCCGACTTCCGAGTCAATCATCCGGACCTGGTCCTCCTGCAATATGTGGACGACCTCCTCCTTGCCGCTGAAACTGAGCAGGACTGCCTAAAAGGTACCGGGGCCCTGCTACAGAGACTGGGGGAATTGGGCTATCGAGCCTCCGCGAAAAAGGCCCAAATATGTCAGAAACAGGTGGCCTACCTAGGCTACCTCCTAGAAGGAGGGCAACGGTGGCTGACAGAGAGCCGAAAAAGGGTGGTTGCTCTAATTCCACCCCCCACCGATGCCAGAAAGATGCGGGAATTCCTCGGGAGTGCGGGATTCTGCCGCCTTTGGATTCCTGGGTTTGCGGAGCTGGCAGCCCCATTGTACCCCCTCACGAAGTCCAATGCTCCCTTTCAATGGAGAGAAGAGCAACAGCGGGCGTTTGACAACATAAAAAAGGCCCTATTGTCAGCCCCAGCCCTGAGCCTCCCTGATATGACCAAGCCCTTCACATTATACGTGGATGAGAACAAGGGAGTGGCGAAGGGAGTGCTAATACAAATGCTTGGACCCTGGAAAAAGCCGGTGGCATATTTTTCAAAAAAGCTAGACAATGTAGCGGCCGGCTGGCCTCCGTGCCTCCGCATGATAGCGGCCGTGGCAGTTCTGGTGAAAGACTCGGATAAATTGACTCTAGGCCAACCTCTCACCATAGTGGCACCTCATGCTGTGGAGACAGTTATCCACCAGCCACCAGATCGGTGGCTCTCAAATGCTCGGATAACTCATTACCAGACTATGTTATTAAACTCAGAGCGGGTCCGGTTTGGGACTGCCACCTCTTTAAACCCGGCCACCCTGCTCCCGGAACTGGGGCCCCAGGCCCAGGTAATCCATAACTGTCACCAAATCCTGGCTGAGGCCCACGGTACCCGAAAAGACCTAACCGACCAGCCTCTGCCGGATGCCGAAATGACCTGGTTCACGGATGGGAGCAGCTTTCTACAGAACGGTGAGCGGAGGGCTGGGGCAGCGGTGGTGGATGGAAAAACTGTTATCTGGTCAAGTGCCTTAAAGCCTGGAACTTCTGCTCAAAAAGCCGAGCTCATAGCCTTAACTCAAGCTTTAAAACTGGCACAAGACAAAAAGGTCAACATTTACACAGACAGTCGGTATGCTTTCGCCACTGCCCATGTACATGGGGAGATATACCGGCTAAGGGGCCTCTTAACCTCAGCAGGCAAGGACATTAAAAATAAGCAGGAAATCCTAGATCTTCTACAGGCCCTGTTCCTGCCCAAAATGTTGAGTATAATTCATTGCCCCGGGCACCAACGAGGAGACGACCCCGTAGCAAGGGGAAACAGGATGGCAGACGAGGCCGCTAGGGCGGCAGCCCTGAGCCAACAGGTGCTCCCGTTAAAGACAATTGAGCCCACCCAAGTATCGAGGGAACCACCTTTCCTTTATTCGGACCAAGACTTAGATACGATCCAGCGGCTCGGTGCAGAGTATGATGAACAAATAAGGGTTTGGAGGCTCGGAGAGAAAATAGTCCTGCCACACCAATTGGCTAAAGAAATAATTACCAGCCTCCATCAATGGACTCATTTGGGACACAAAAAACTAAAAGCAGCCTTACAGGAAGATAGGCAGTCTTATTACATCCCCGGACTTGACTCTTTAGTCCAGCAGGTGACTGAATCCTGTGTTCCGTGTGCCAAGGTAAATGCCAGACACCTCAAGCTCCCGGAGGGAGCTAGGGTAAGAGGAGACCGACCAGGAATCAACTGGGAGGTCGATTTCACTGAGATAAGGCCGGGCAGTTATGGGAATAAGTATCTTCTAGTTTTTGTAGACACCTTCTCCGGATGGACTGAGGCATTCCCCACAAAACGGGAAACCGCCCAGGTGGTCGTCAAGAAGATCATAGAGGAGATCTTCCCCCGGTTCGGCTTGCCTAAGGTAATCGGGTCCGACAATGGCCCAGCGTTTGTCTCCCAGGTAAGTCAGTTGGTGGCCAAAGCATTAGGCATAAATTGGAAATTGCACTGTGCCTATAGACCCCAAAGTTCAGGACAGGTAGAAAGAATGAACAGAACAATTAAAGAGACCTTGACCAAATTAGCGTTGGAGACTGGCGTTAAAGACTGGGTCCAACTCCTCCCTATGGTGTTGTTCCGGGTCCGAAACACGCCCTCTCATTGCGGGCTGACACCATACGAAATCCTTTATGGAGGGCCCCCACCAGTAGCAGGCTTGCTTGACCTTGCCAGTGACTCCGTTGCCGATGCCCCTAAGTTACAGGCCCGGTTGAGAGCGCTCCAGATCATCCAGAACCAGGTCTGGAAACCTCTTGCAGCAGCCTACCAACCCAAGACGACAACCATCCCACATCCTTTCCAAATCGGTGATGCCGTGTATGTCCGAAGGCACCAATCTAAGACTCTAGAGCCCCGGTGGAAAGGCCCCTTCACTGTGCTGTTGACAACTCCCACCGCTCTCAAGGTCGACGGAATCGCTGCTTGGGTCAACGCCTCACACGTGAAGCAAGCACCACCTCCCCAGGGCTCCGAGGATCCGGATAGACCAGCCGAATGGAAGCTCCAGCGCACTCAGAACCCACTCAAGCTAAGACTTTCAAAAACTGTTTAATATTTATGATGTTCCTGGCCTTTTTCCAATCCCCATGCTCCACAATTGTTAACGTGGAACCCAACCCGGTCCAGCAAGAACAGAGTTCCCTCCCTCCAGTGAGGCAGGCTCTCCCCAGGCCGGTCCAATAGATTTTAGGATTAAAATCTTTGCAAAAAGAAAAGGAGGGAATGAAGGACCCTTATGGGGGAGAGGGACAAGAAACTAGGCCTGGGCAGATATCAGGGGCTTCTTAAGAGGTTGGATGTTCCCCAGAGTCCAGCGGGCAGGACTTTCTCTGGGAAGGAAAAGTCAGTCCCCTTCAGAGAACCTCTAGGCATGCCCAGAGCAGAGCTGCCACTCCCCTTTGGAGAGTCTCAGCACTCTCCTCAGCACTCTCCTCAGCTGGTTCCCTCAGGACTCTCCTCAGCACTCTCCTCAGCACTCTCCTCAGCTGGTTCCCTCAGCACTCTCCTCAGCACTCTCCTCAGCTGGTTCCCTCAGCACTCTACTCAGCACTCTCCGGTATGCTAATTGTCCCTCCGAACCAGCCAATCCCGTGCCACCTCTGCATTCCATATGCTAATTCGTTGCCTATATAACCTGTGTGAAACTACCGCTCGGGGTTCCTCACTGCCTGAGGTGGGGGCCCGTTTGCGCAAAAGTTCAATAAAAACCTCGTACTTATTGCATCAACTGGTCTGGATCTTTGGGCGTCCTCTCGAGCAAGTGGGCATCTCTGCAACTGAGAGGTCCAACACATCTATACAAACAGAAATATCATGTTTGTTTGCGGCTGTTCCTCTAGCTTTCTCCCTAGAAAATACGAATGTGTAGAGCTGGTGTCTCCATGTGGAACCAATTAGTGTTTCCAAGCAGACAATTAAATGTTCCCTGATAAAAAACATTCAAAACAATAAAGTCTGTGGATAATATCTGGAATACACAAACACAGAGGTGGTAACAATATCTGGGATTGAGTTAGCCAAAACAAAACCAGATATTTCCGGTTTCATCCAGTCATATCCGGACAAACTGGTGTGGAATTCGTATGCAATGAACTAAAAAAATCACAGTGAAAATGGTTTTGGAGAAAAGCAAAGTCTTTACGTTAGGCAAGTGCAACAAATGTCATCTATACAAACAGAAAGATCATGTTTGTTTGCCGCAGTTCCTCTAGCTTTCTCCCTAGAAAATACGAATGTGTAGAGCCGGTGTCTCCATGTGGAACCAATTAGTGTTTCCAAGCACAAAATTAAATGTTCCCTGATAAAAACCATTCAAAACAATATAGTCTGTGGATAATATCTGGAATACACAAACACAGAGGCGGTAACATATCTGGCATTGAGTTAGCCAAAACAAAACCAGATATTTCCGGTTTCATCCAGTCATATCTGGACAAACTGGTGTGGAATTCGTATGCAATGGACCGAGAAAATCTCAGTAACAATGGTTTTGGAGAAAAGCAAAGTCTTTTAGTTAGGCAAGTGCATCAAATGTCATCTATACAAACAGAAAGATCATGTTTGCTTGCCGCACTTCCTCTAGCTTTCTTCATAGAAAATACGAATGTGTAGAGCTGGTGTCTCCATGTGGTACCAATTACTCTTTCCAAGCAGAAAATTAAATGTTCCCTGATAAAAAACATTCAAAACAATAAAGAATGTGGATAATATCAGGAATACACATAAACAGAGGCGGTAACAATATCTGGGATTGAGTTAGGCAAAATTCAACCGGATATTTCCGGTTTCATCCAGTCATATCCGGAAAACTGGTGTGGAATTCGTATGCAATGGACTGAGAAAATAACAGTAAAAATTGTTTTGGAGAAAAGCAAAGTCTTTTCGTTAGGCAAGTGCATCAAATCTCATCTATACAAACAGAAAGATCATGTTTGTTTGCCGCAGTTCCTCTAGATTTCTCCCTAGAAAATGCGAATGTGTAGAGCTGGTGTCTCCATGTGGAACTAATTAGTGTTTCCAAGCAGAAAATTATATGTTGCCTGATAAAAAACATTCAGAACAATAAAGTCCATAGATAATATCAGCAATGCACAAACACAGAGGATGTAGCAATTTCTGGGATTGAGTTAACCAAAACAAAACCAGATATTTCTGGTTTCATCCAGTCATATCCGGAGAAACTGGTGTGGAATTCGTATGCAATGGACCAGAAAATAACAGTAAAAATGGTTTTGGAGAAAAGCAAAGTCTTTTCGTTAGGCAAGTGCATCAAATGTCATCTATACAAACAGAAAATCATGTATGTTTGCCGCAGTTCCTCTAGCTTTCTTCCTAGAAAATACGAATGTGTAGAACTGGTGTGTCCATGTGGAACCAATTAGTGTTTCCAAGCAGAAAATTAAATGTTTCCTTAAAAAAAAGCATTCAAAACAATAAAGTCCATGGATAATATCAGGAATACACAAACACAGAGGCGGTAAAAATATCTGGGATTGAGTTAGGTAAAAATCAACCGGATATTTCCGGTTTCATCCAGTCATATCCGGACAAACTGGTGTGGAATTCGTATGCAATGGACCGAGAAAATCACAGTACAAATGGTTTTGGAGAAAAGCAAAGTCCTTTCGTTAGCCAAGTGCATCAAATGTCATCTATACAAACAGAAATATCATGTTTGTTTACCGCATTTCCTCTAGCTTTCTTCCTACAAAATACGAATCTGTAGAGCTGGTGTATCCATGTGGAAACAATTAGTGTTTCCAAGCGGAAAATTCAATGTTTCCTGATAAAAAACTTTCAAAACACTAAAGTCTTTGGATAATATCAGGAATACACAAACAGAAAGGCTGTAGCAATTTCTGGGATTGAGTTAGCCAAAACAAAACCAGATATTTCCGGTTTCATCCAGTCATATCCGGACAAACTGGTGTGGAATTCGTATGCAATGGACCGAGAAAATCACAGTAAAAATCATTTTGGAGAAAAGCAAAGTCTTTTCGTTAGGCAAGTGCATCAAATGTCATCTATACAAACAGAAATATCATGTTAGTTTGCCGCAGTTCCTCTAGCTTTCTCCCTAGAAAATACGAATGTGTAGAGCTGGTGTGTCCATGTGGAAACAATTAGTGTTTCCAAGCAGAAAATTAAATGTTTCCTGAAAAAAAACATTCAAAACAATAAAGTCCGTGATAATATCAGGAATACACAAACACAGAGGCGGTAGCAATATCTGGGATTGAAATAGGTAAAAATCAACCGGATATTTCCGGTTTCATCCAGTCATATCCAGACAAACTGGTGTGGAATTTGTATGCAATGGACTGAGAAAATAACAGTAAAAATTGTTAAGGGGAAAAGCAAAGTCTTTTCGTTAGGCAAGTGCATCAAATCTCATCTATACAAACAGAAAGATCATGTTTGTTTGCCGCAGTTCCTCTAGATTTCTCCCTAGAAAATGCGAATGTGTAGAGCTGGTGTCTCCATGTGGAACCAATTAGTGTTTCCAAGCAGAAAATTAAATGTTGCCTGATAAAAAACATTCAGAACAATAAAGTCCGTAGATAATATCAGGAATGCACAAACACAGAGGATGTAGCAATTTCTGGGATTGAGTTAACCAAAACAAAACCAGATATTTCTGGTTTCATCCAGTCATATCCGGAGAAACTGGTGTGGAATTCGTATGCAATGGACCAGAAAATAACAGTAAAAATGGTTTTGGAGAAAAGCAAAGTATTTTCGTTAGGCAATTGCATAAAATGTCATCTATACAAACAGAAATATCATGTTTGTTTTCCGCAGTTCCTCTAGCTTTCTTCCTAGAATATACGAATGTGTAGAGCTTGTGTGTCCATGTGGAACCAATTAGTGTTTCCAAGCAGAAAATTAAATGTTTCCTTAAAAAAAAGCATTCAAAACAATAAAGTCCATGGATAATATCAGGAATACACAAACACAGATGCGGTAAATATATCTGGGATTGAGTTAGGTAAAAATCAACCGGATATTTCCGGTTTCATCCAGTCATATCCGGACAAACTGGTGTGCAAGTCGTATGCAATAGACCGAGCAAATCACAGTACAAATGGTTTTGGAGAAAAGCAAAGTCTTTTCGTTAGGCAAGTGCATCAAATGTCATCTATACAAACAGAAAGATCATGTTTGTTTGCCACAGTTCCTCTAGCTTTCTCCCTAGAAAATACGAATGTGTAGAGCTGGTTTCTCCATGTGGAAGCAATTAGTGTTTCCAAGCAGAAAATTAAATGTTTCCTGAAAAAAAACATTCGAAACTATAAAGTCCGTAGATAATATCAGGAATACAGAAACACAGAGGCGGTAACAGTATCTGGGATTGAGTTAGGCAAAAATCAACCGGATATTTCCGGTTTCATCTAGTCATATCTGAAGAAACTGGTGTGGAATTCGCATGCAATGGACCAGAAAATAACAGTAAATATGGTTTTGGAGAAAAGCAAAGTCTTTTCGTTAGGCAAGTGCATCAAATGTCATCTATACAAACAGAAAGATCATGTTTGTTTGCCGCAGTTCCTCTAGCTTTCTCCCTAGAAAACACGAATGTGTAGAGCTGGTGTCTCCATGTGGAACCAATTAGTGTTTCCAAGCAAAAAATTAAATGTTCCCTGATAAAAAACATTCAAAAAAATATAGTCTGTGGATAATATCTGGAATACACAAACACAGAGGTGGTAACAATATCTGGGATTGAGTTAGCCAAAACAAAACCAGATATTTCCGGTTTCATCCAGTCATATCCGGAGAAACTGCTGTGGAATTCGTATGCAATGGACCGAGAAAATCACAGTACAAATGGTTTCGGAGAAAAGCAAAGTCTTTTCGTTAGGCAATTGCATAAAATGTCATCTATACAAACAGAAAGATCATGTATGTTTGCCACAGTTCCACTAGCTTTCTCCCAGGAAATACGAATGTGTAGAGCTGGTGTCTCCATGTGGAACCAATTAGTGTTTCCAAGCACAAAATTTAATGTTCCCTGATAAAAAACATTCAAAACAAAAAAGTCTGTGGAAAATATCTGGAATACACAAAAACAGAGGCGGTAACAATATCTGGGATTTAGTTAGCCAAAACAAAACCAGATATTTCCGGTTACATCCAGTCATATCCGGACAAACTGGTGTGGAATTCCTATGCAATGGACCGAGAAAATCACAGTATAAATGGTTTTGGAGAAAAGCAAAGTCTTTTCGTTAGGCAAGTGCATCAAATGTCATCTATACAAACAGAAATATCATGTTTGTTTTCGGCAGTTCCTGTAGCTTTCTCCCTAGAAAAAACGAATGTGTAGAGCTGGTGTCTCCATGTGGAACCAATTAGTGTTTCCAAGCACAAAATTTAATGTTCCCTGATAAAAAAACATTCAAAACAATAAAGTCTGTGGATAATATCTGGAATGCAGAAACACAGAGGCGGTAAAAATTTCTGGGATTGAGTTAGCCAAAACAAAACCAGATATTTCTGGTTTCATCCAGTCATATCCGGAGAAACTGGTGTGGAATTCGTATGCAATGGACCAGAAAATAACAGTAAAAATGGTTTTGGAGAAAAACAAAGTCTTTTCGTTAGGCAATTGCATAAAATGTCATCTATACACACAGAAATATTATGTTTGTTTTCCGCAGTTCCGCTAGCTTTCTTCCTAAAAAATACGAATGTGCAGACCTTGTGTGTCCATGTGGAACCAATTAGTGTTTCCAAGCAGAAAATTAAATGTTTCCTGAAAAAAAGCATTCAAAACAATAAAGTCTGTGGATAATATCTGGAATACACAAACACAGAGGCGGTAACAATATCTGGCATTGAGTTAGCCAAAACAAAACCAGATATTTCCGGTTTCATCCAGTCATATCCGGACAAACTGGTGTGGAATTTGTATGCAATGGACCGAGAAAATAACAGTAAAAATTGTTTTGGAGAAAAGCAAAGTCTTTTAGTTAGGCAAGTGCATCAAATGTCATCTAAACAAACAGAAATATCATGTTTGTTTGCCGCAGTTCCTCTAGCTTTCTTCCTACAAAATACGAATGTGTAGAGCTGGTGTGTCCATGTGGAAACAATTAGTGTTTCCAAGCAGAAAATTAAATGTTCCCTGATAAAAAACATTCATAACACTAAAGTCTTTGGATAATATCAGGAATACACAAACAGAAAGGCTGTAGCAATTTCTGGGATTGAGTTAGCCAAAACAAAACCAGATATTTCCGGTTTCATCCAGTCATATCCGGGCAAACTGGTGTGGAATTTGTATGCAATGGACCGAGAAAATCACAGTATAAATGGTTTTGGAGAAAAGCAAATTCTTTTCGTTAGGCAAGTGCATCAAATCTCATCTATACAAACAGAAAGATCATGTGTGTTTGCCGCAGTTCCTCTAGCTTTCTCCCTAGAAAATACGAATGTGTAGAGCTGGTGTGTCCATGTGGAAAAAATTAGTGTTTCCAAGCAGAAAATTAAATGTTTCCTGAACAAAAACATTCAAAACAATAAATTCCGTGAATAATATCAGGAATAAACAAACACAGAGGCGGTAGCAATATCTGGGATTCGGTTAGGCAAAAATCAACCGGATATTTCCGGTTTCATCCAGTCATATCCGGACAAACTTGTGTGGAATTCGTATGCAATGGACTGAGAAAATAACAGTAAAAATTGTTTTGGAGAAAGCAAAGTCTTTTCGTTAGGCAAGTGCATCAAATGTCATCTATACAAACAGAAAGATCATGTTTGTTTGCCGCAGTTCCTCTAGCTTTCTCCCTATAAAATACGAATGTGTAGAGCTGGTGTCTCCATGTGGAAGCAATTAGTGTTTCCAAGCAGAAAATTAAATGTTTCCTGAAAAAAAACATTCGAAACTATAAAGTCCGTGGATAATATCAGGAATACAGAAACACAGAGGCGGTAACAGTATCTGGGATTGAGTTAGGCAAAAATCAACCGGATATTTCCCGTATCATCTAGTCATATCCGAAGAAACTGGTGTGGAATTCGTATGCAATGGCCCGAGAAAATCACAGTACAAATGGTTTTGGAGAAAAGCAAAGTCTTTTCGTTAGGCAAGTGCATCAAATGTCATCTATACAAACAGAAAGATCATGTTTGTTTGCCGCAGTTCCTCCAGCTTTCTCCCTAGAAAACACGAATGTGTAGAGCTGGTGTCTCCATGTGGAAGCAATTAGTGTTTCCAAGCAGAAAATTAAATGTTTCCTGAAAAAAAATATTCGAAACTATAAAGTCCGTGGCTAATATCAGGAATACAGAAACACAGAGGCGGAAACAATATCTGGGATTGAGTTAGGCAAAAATCAACCGGATATTTCTGGTTTCATCTAGTCATATCCGAAAAAACTGGTGTGGAATTCGCATGCAATGGACCAGAAAATAACAGTAAATATGGTTTTGGAGAAAAGCAAAGTGCATCAAATGTCATCTTTACAAACAGAAATATTATGTTTGTTTGCCGCATTTGCTCTAGCTTTCTCCATAGAAAATACGAATGTGTAGAGCTGGTGTCTCCATGTGGAACCAATTAGTGTTTCCAAGCAGAAAATTAAATGTTCCATGATAAAAAACATTCAAAACAATAAAGTCTGTGGATAATATCTGGAATACACAAACACAGAGGCGGTAACAACATCTGGGATTGAGTTAGCCAAAACAAAACCAGATATTTCCGGTTTCATCCAGTCATATCCGGAGAAACTGGTGTGGAATTCGTATGAAATGGATCAAGAAAATCACAGTACAAATGGTTTTGGAGAAAAGCAAAATCTTTACGTTAGGCAAGTGCATCAAATGTCATCTATACAAACAGAAAGATCATGATTGTTTGCCGCAGTTCCTCTAGCTTTCTCCCTAGAAAATACGAATGTGTAGAGCTGGTGTCTCCATGTGGAACCAATTAGTGTTTCCAAGTGGAAAATTAAATGTTCCCTGATAAAAAACATTGAAAACAATAAAGTCTGTAGATAACATCAGGAATGCAGAAACACAGGAAGTAGCAATTTCTGGGATTGAGTTAGCCAAAATAAACCAGATATTTCCGGTTTCATCCAGTCATATCCGGACAAACTGGTGTGGAATTCGTATGCAATGGACCGAGAAAATCACAGTACAAATGGTTTTGGAGAAAAGCAAAATCTTTTCGTTAGGCAACTGCATCAAATGTCATCTATGCAAACAGAAATATCATGTTTATTTGCCATATTTCCTCTAGCTTTCTACCTAGAAAATACGAATGTTTAGAGCTGGTGTCTCCATGTGGAACCAATTAGTGTTTCCAAGCAGAAAATTAAATGTTCCCTGATAAAAAACATTCAAAACAGTAAAGTATGTGGATAATATCTGGAATACACAAACACAGAGGTGGTAACAATATCTGGGATTGAGTTAGCCAAAACAAAACCAGATATTTCCGGTTACATCCAGTCATATCCGGAGAAACTGGTGTGGAATTTGCATGCAATGGACCGAGAAAATCACAGTGAAAATGGTTTTGGAGAAAAGCAAAGTCTTTTCGTTAGGCAAGTACATCAAATGTCATCTATACAAACAGAAAGATCATGTTTGTTTGCCGCAGTTCCTCTAGCTTTCTCCCTAGAAAATACGAATGTGTAGAGCTGGTGTCTCCATGTGGAACCAATTAGTGTTTCCAAGCACAAAATTAAATGTTCCATGATAAAAAACACTCACAACAATAAAGTCCATAGATAATATCAGGAATACACAAACACTGAGGCGGTAACAATATCTGGTATTGAGTTAGCCAAAACAAAACCAGATATTTCCGGTTTCATCCAGTCATATCCGGACAAACTGGTGTGGAATTCGTATGCAATGGACCGAGAAAATCACTGCAAAAATATTTTGGAGAAAAGCAAAGTTTTTGTTAGGCAAGTGCATCAAATGTCATCTATACAAACAGAAATATCATGTTTGTTTGCCGCAGTTCCATTAGCTTTCTCCCTAGATAATACGAATGTGTAGAGCTGGTGTCTCCATGTGGAACCAATTAGTGTTTCCAAGCAGAAAATTAAATGTTCCCTTAAAAAAACATTCAAAACAATAAAGTCTGTGGATAATATCTGGAATACACAAACACAGAGGCGGTAACAATATCTAGGATTGAGTTAGCCAAAACAAAACCAGATATTTCCGGATTCATCCAGTCATATCCGGAGAAACGGGTGTGGAATTCGTTTGCAATGGACAAGAATATCACAGTACAAACGGTTTTTGGAGAAAAGCAAAGTCTTTTTGTTAGACAAGTGCATCAAATGTCATCTATACAAACAGAAAGATCATGTGTGGTTGCCGCAGTTCCTCTAGCTTTCTTCCTAGAAAATATGAATGTGTAGAGCTGGTGTGTCCATGTGGAACCAATTAGTGTTTCCAAGCATAAAATTAAATGTTCCCTGATAAAAAACATTAAAAAATAAAGTCAGTAGATAATATCAGGAATACACAAACACAGAGGTGGTAACAATATCTGGGATTGAGTTAGGTAAAAATCAACCGGATATTTCCAGTTTCATCCAGTCATATCCAGACAAACTGGTGTGGAATTTGTATGCAATGGATGGAGAAAATCACAGTAAATATGGTTTTAGAGAAAAGCAAAGTCTTTTCGTTAGGCAAGTGCATCAAATGTCACCTATACAAACAGAAAATCATGTTTGTTTGCCGCAGTTCCTCTAGCTTTCTCCCTAGAAAATACGAATGTGTAGAGCTGGTGTCTCCATGTGGAAACAATTAGTGTTTCGAAGCGGAAAATTAAAAGTTCCCTGATAAAAAACATTCAAAACAATAAAGTCCGTGGATAATATCAGGAATACACAAACACAGAGGATGTAGCAATTTCTGGGATTGAGTTAGCCAAAACAAAACCAGCTATTTCCGGTTTCATCCAGTCATATCCGGAGAAACTGGTATGGAATTCGTATGCAATGAACTAAAAAAATCACAGTGAAAATGTTTTTGTAGAAAAGCAAAGTCTTTACGTTAGGCAAGTGCATAAAATGTCATCTATACAAACAGAAAGATCATGTTTGTTTGCCGCAGTTCCTCTAGCTTTCTCCCTAGAAAATACGAATGTGTAGAGCTGGTGTCACCATGTGGAACCAATTAGTGTTTCCAAGCACAAAATTAAATGTTCCCTGAAAAAAAACATTCAAAACACTAAAGTCTGTGGATAATATCAGGAATACACAAACAGAAAGGCTGTAGCAATATCTGGGATTGAGTTAGCCAAAACAAAACCAGATATTTATGGTTTCATCCAGTCATATCCGGAGAAACTGGTGTGGAATTCGTATGCAATGGACCAGAAAATAACAGTAAAAATGGTTTTGGAGAAAAGCAAAGTCTTTTCGTTAGGCAATTGCATAAAATGTCATCTATACAAACAGAAATATCATGTTTGTTTGCCGCAGTTCCTCTAGCTTTCTTCCTAGAAAATACGAATGTGTAGAACTGGTGTGTCCATGTGGAACCAATTAGTGTTTCCAAGCAGAAAATTAAATGTTTCCTTAAATAAAAGCATTCAAAACAATAAAGTATATGGATAATATCAGGAATACACAAACACAGAGGCGGTAAAAATATCTGGGATTGAGTTAGGTAAAAATCAACCGGATATTTCCGGTTTCATCCAGTCATATCCGGACAAACTGGTGTGGAATTTGTATGCAATGGATGGAGAAAATCACAGTAGAAATGGTTTTAGAGAAAAGCAAAGTCTTTTCGTTAGGCAAGTGCATCAAATGTCATCTATACAAACAGAAAGATCATGTTTGTTTGCCATAGTTCCTCTAGCTTTCTCCCTAGAAAATACGAATGTGTAGAGCTGGTGTCTCCATGTGGAACTTATTAGTGTTTCCAAGCACAAAATTAAATGTTCCCTAATAAAAAACATTCAAAACAATAAAGTCTGTGGATAATATCTGGAATACACAAACACAGAGGCGGTAACAATATCTGGGATTGAGTTAGCCAAAACAAAACCAGATATTTCCGGTTTCATCCAGTCATATCCGGACAAACTGGTGTGGAATTCGTATGCAATGGACCGAGAAAATCACAGTACAAATGGTTTTGGAGAAAAGCAAAATCTTTTCGTTAGGCAACTGCATCAAATGTCATCTATGCAAACAGAAATATCATGTTTATTTGCCATATTTCCTCTAGCTTTCTACCTAGAAAATACGAATGTTTAGAGCTGGTGTCTCCATGTGGAACCAATTAGTGTTTCCAAGCAGAAAATTAAATGTTCCCTGATAAAAAACATTCAAAACAATAAAGTCCGTGGATAATATCTGGAATACACAAACACAGAGGTGGTAACAATATCTGGGATTGAGTTAGCCAAAACAAAACCAGATATTTCCGGTTACATCCAGTCATATCCGGAGAAACTGGTGTGGAATTTGCATGCAATGGACCGAGAAAATCACAGTGAAAATGGTTTTGGAGAAAAGCAAAGTCTTTTCGTTAGGCAAGTACATCAAATGTCATCTATACAAACAGAAAGATCATGTTTGTTTGCCGCAGTTCCTCTAGCTTTCTCCCTAGAAAATACGAATGTGTAGAGCTGGTGTCTCCATGTGGAACCAATTAGTGTTTCCAAGCACAAAATTAAATGTTCCATGATAAAAAACACTCACAACAATAAAGTCCATAGATAATATCAGGAATACACAAACACTGAGGCGGTAACAATATCTGGTATTGAGTTAGCCAAAACAAAACCAGATATTTCCGGTTTCAT
The DNA here is from genome assembly GCF_033115175.1 of Lepus europaeus. Classification (NCBI taxonomy): domain Eukaryota; kingdom Metazoa; phylum Chordata; class Mammalia; order Lagomorpha; family Leporidae; genus Lepus; species Lepus europaeus. The sequence continues at coordinate 196,571 of NW_026909428.1, read as the reverse complement.
CCAGTCATATCCGGACAAACTGGTGTGGAATTCGTATGCAATGGACCGAGAAAATCACTGTAAAAATATTTTGGAGAAAAGCAAAGTTTTTGTTAGGCAAGTGCATCAAATGTCATCTATACAAACAGAAATATCATGTTTGTTTGCCGCAGTTCCATTAGCTTTCTCCCTAGATAATACGAATGTGTAGAGCTGGTGTCTCCATGTGGAACCAATTAGTGTTTCCAAGCAGAAAATTAAATGTTCCCTTAAAAAAACATTCAAAACAATAAAGTCTGTGGATAATATCTGGAATACACAAACACAGAGGCGGTAACAATATCTAGGATTGAGTTAGCCAAAACAAAACCAGATATTTCCGGATTCATCCAGTCATATCCGGAGAAACGGGTGTGGAATTCGTTTGCAATGGACAAGAATATCACAGTACAAACGGTTTTTGGAGAAAAGCAAAGTCTTTTTGTTAGACAAGTGCATCAAATGTCATCTATACAAACAGAAAGATCATGTGTGGTTGCCGCAGTTCCTCTAGCTTTCTTCCTAGAAAATATGAATGTGTAGAGCTGGTGTGTCCATGTGGAACCAATTAGTGTTTCCAAGCATAAAATTAAATGTTCCCTGATAAAAAACATTAAAAAATAAAGTCAGTAGATAATATCAGGAATACACAAACACAGAGGTGGTAACAATATCTGGGATTGAGTTAGGTAAAAATCAACCGGATATTTCCAGTTTCATCCAGTCATATCCGGACAAACTGGTGTGGAATTTGTATGCAATGGATGGAGAAAATCACAGTAAATATGGTTTTAGAGAAAAGCAAAGTCTTTTCGTTAGGCAAGTGCATCAAATGTCATCTATACAAACAGAAAATCATGTTTGTTTGCCGCAGTTCCTCTAGCTTTCTCCCTAGAAAATACGAATGTGTAGAGCTGGTGTCTCCATGTGGAAACAATTAGTGTTTCGAAGCGGAAAATTAAAAGTTCCCTGATAAAAAACATTCAAAACAATAAAGTCCGTGGATAATATCAGGAATACACAAACACAGAGGATGTAGCAATTTCTGGGATTGAGTTAGCCAAAACAAAACCAGATATTTCCGGTTTCATCCAGTCATATCCGGAGAAACTGGTATGGAATTCGTATGCAGTGAAATAAAAAAATCACAGTGAAAATGTTTTTGCAGAAAAGCAAAGTCTTTACGTTAGGCAAGTGCATAAAATGTCATCTATACAAACAGAAAGATCATGTTTGTTTGCCGCAGTTCCTCTAGCTTTCTCCCTAGAAAATACGAATGTGTAGAGCTGGTGTCACCATGTGGAACCAATTAGTGTTTCCAAGCACAAAATTAAATGTTCCCTGAAAAAAAACATTCAAAACACTAAAGTCTGTGGATAATATCAGGAATACACAAACAGAAAGGCTGTAGCAATATCTGGGATTGAGTTAGCCAAAACAAAACCAGATATTTCCGGTTTCATCCAGTCATATCCGGAGAAACTGGTGTGGAATTCGTATGCAATGGACCAGAAAATAACAGTAAAAATGGTTTTGGAGAAAAGCAAAGTCTTTTCGTTAGGCAATTGCATAAAATGTCATCTATACAAACAGAAATATCATGTTTGTTTGCCGCAGTTCCTCTAGCTTTCTTCCTAGAAAATACGAATGTGTAGAACTGGTGTGTCCATGTGGAACCAATTAGTGTTTCCAAGCAGAAAATTAAATGTTTCCTTAAAAAAAAGCATTCAAAACAATAAAGTATATGGATAATATCAGGAATACACAAACAGAGAGGCGGTAAAAATATCTGGGATTGAGTTAGGTAAAAATCAACCGGATATTTCCGGTTTCATCCAGTCATATCCGGACAAACTGATGTGGAATTTGTATGCAATGGATGGAGAAAATCACAGTAGAAATGGTTTTAGAGAAAAGCAAAGTCTTTTCGTTAGGCAAGTGCATCAAATGTCATCTATACAAACAGAAAGATCATGTTTGTTTGCCATAGTTCCTCTAGCTTTCTCCCTAGAAAATACGAATGTGTAGAGTGGTGTCTCCATGTGGAACTTATTAGTGTTTCCAAGCACAAAATTAAATGTTCCCTAATAAAAAACATTCAAAACAATAAAGTCTGTGGATAATATCTGGAATACACAAACACAGAGGCGGTAACAATATCTGGGATTGAGTTAGCCAAAACAAAACCAGATATTTCAGGTTTCATCCAGTCATATCCGGACAAACTGGTGTGGAATTCGTATGAAATGGATCGAGAAAATAACAGTAAAAATGGTTTTGGAGAAAAGCAAAGTCTTTTCGTTAGGCAAGTGCATCAAATGTCATCTATACAAACAGAAAGATCATGTTTGTTTGCCGCAGTTCCTCTAGCTTTCTCCCTAGAAAATACAAATGTGTAGGCTTGGTGTGTCCATGTGGAAACAATTAGTGTTTCCAAGCAGAAAATTAAATGTTTCCTGAAAAAAAACATTCAAAACAATAAAGTCCGTGATAATATCAGGAATACACAAACACAGTGGCGGTAGCAATATCTCGGATTGAAATAGGTAAAAATCAACCAGATATTTCCGGTTTCATCCAGTCATATCCGGACAAACTGGTGTGGAATTTGTATGCAATGGACTGAGAAAATCACAGTAGAAATGGTTTTAGAGAAAAGCAAAGTCTTTTCGTTAGGCAAGTGCATCAAATGTCATCTATACAAACAGAAACATCATGTTTGTTTGCCGCAGTTCCTCTAGCTTTCTCCCTAGAAAATACGAATGTGTAGAGCTGGTGTCTCCATGTGGAAACAATTAGTGTTTCGAAGCGGAAAATTAAAAGTTCCCTGATAAAAAACATTCAAAACAATAAAGTCCGTGGATAATATCAGGAATACACAAACACAGAGGATGTAGCAATTTCTGGGATTGTGTTAGCCAAAACAAAACCAGATATTTCCGGTTTCATCCAGTCATATCCGGAGAAACTGGTATGGAATTCGTATGCAGTGAAATAAAAAAATCACAGTGAAAATGTTTTTGCAGAAAAGCAAAGTCTTTACGTTAGGCAAGTGCATAAAATGTCATCTATACAAACAGAAAAATCATGTTTGTTTGCCGCAGTTCCTCTAGCTTTCTCCCTAGAAAATACGAATGTGTAGAGCTGGTGTCTCCATGTGGAACCAATTAGTGTTTCCAAGCGGAAAATTAAAAGTTCCCTGATAAAAAACATTCAAAACAATAAAGTCCGTAGATAATATCAGGAATACACAAACATAGCGGCGGTAACAATATCTGGGATTGAGTTAGGTGAAAATCAACCGGATATTTCAGGTTTCATCCAGTCATATCCGGAGAAACTGGTGTGGAATTCGTATGCAATGGCCCGAGAAAATCACAGTACAAATGGTTTTGGAGAAAAGCAAAGTCTTTTCGTTAGGCAAGTGCATTAAATGTCATCTATACAAACAGAAATATCATGTTTGTTTGCCGCAGTTCCGCTAGCTTTCTTCCTAGAAAATACGAATGTGTAGAGTTGGTGTGTCCATGTGGAAACAATTACTGTTTCCAAGCAGAAAATTAAATGTTTCCTGAAAAAAAACATTCAAAACAATAAAGTCCGGAGATAATATCAGGAATACACATACACAGAGGCGGTAACAATATCTGGGATTCAGATAGGTAAAAATCAACTGGATATTTCCGGTTTCATCCAGTCATATCTGGAGAAACTGGCGTGGAATTCGTATGCAATGGACCGAAAAAATCACAGTACAAATGGTTTTGGAGAAAAGCAAAGTCTTTTCGTTAGGCAAGTGCATCAAATGTGATCTATACAAACAGAAAGATCATGATTGTTTGCCGCAGTTCCTCTAGCTTTCTCCCTAGAAAATACGAATGTGTAGAGCTGGTGTCTCCATGTGGAACCAATTAGTGTTTCCAAGCAGAAAATTAAATGTTCCATGATAAAAAACATTCAAAACAATAAAGTCTGTGGATAATATCTGGAATACACAAACACAGAGGCGGTAACAACATCTGGGATTGAGTTAGCCAAAACAAAACCAGATATTTCCGGTTTCATCCAGTCATATCCGGAGAAACTGGTGTGGAATTCGTATGAAATGGATCAAGAAAATCACAGTACAAATTGTTTTGGAGAAAAGCAAAATCTTTACGTTAGGCAAGTGCATCAAATGTCATCTATACAAACAGAAAGATCATGATTGTTTGCCGCAGTTCCTCTAGCTTTCTCCCTAGAACATACGAATGTGTAGAGCTGGTGTCTCCATGTGGAACCAATTAGTGTTTCCAAGTGGAAAATTAAATGTTCCCTGATAAAAAACATTGAAAACAATAAAGTCTGTAGATAACATCAGGAATGCAGAAACACAGGAAGTAGCAATTTCTGGGATTGAGTTAGCCAAAATAAACCAGATATTTCCGGTTTCATCCAGTCATATCCGGACAAACTGGTGTGGAATTCGTATGCAATGGACCGAGAAAATCACAGTACAAATGGTTTTGGAGAAAAGCAAAATCTTTTCGTTAGGCAACTGCATCAAATGTCATCTATGCAAACAGAAATATCATGTTTATTTGCCATATTTCCTCTAGCTTTCTACCTAGAAAATACGAATGTTTAGAGCTGGTGTCTCCATGTGGAACCAATTAGTGTTTCCAAGCAGAAAATTAAATGTTCCCTGATAAAAAACATTCAAAACAGTAAAGTATGTGGATAATATCTGGAATACACAAACACAGAGGTGGTAACAATATCTGGGATTGAGTTAGCCAAAACAAAACCAGATATTTCCGGTTACATCCAGTCATATCCGGAGAAACTGGTGTGGAATTTGCATGCAATGGACCGAGAAAATCACAGTGAAAATGGTTTTGGAGAAAAGCAAAGTCTTTTCGTTAGGCAAGTACATCAAATGTCATCTATACAAACAGAAAGATCATGTTTGTTTGCCGCAGTTCCTCTAGCTTTCTCCCTAGAAAATACGAATGTGTAGAGCTGGTGTCTCCATGTGGAACCAATTAGTGTTTCCAAGCACAAAATTAAATGTTCCATGATAAAAAACACTCACAACAATAAAGTCCATAGATAATATCAGGAATACACAAACACTGAGGCGGTAACAATATCTGGTATTGAGTTAGCCAAAACAAAACCAGATATTTCCGGTTTCATCCAGTCATATCCGGACAAACTGGTGTGGAATTCGTATGCAATGGACCGAGAAAATCACTGTAAAAATATTTTGGAGAAAAGCAAAGTTTTTGTTAGGCAAGTGCATCAAATGTCATCTATACAAACAGAAATATCATGTTTGTTTGCCGCAGTTCCATTAGCTTTCTCCCTAGATAATACGAATGTGTAGAGCTGGTGTCTCCATGTGGAACCAATTAGTGTTTCCAAGCAGAAAATTAAATGTTCCCTTAAAAAAACATTCAAAACAATAAAGTCTGTGGATAATATCTGGAATACACAAACACAGAGGCGGTAACAATATCTAGGATTGAGTTAGCCAAAACAAAACCAGATATTTCCGGATTCATCCAGTCATATCCGGAGAAACGGGTGTGGAATTCGTTTGCAATGGACAAGAATATCACAGTACAAACGGTTTTTGGAGAAAAGCAAAGTCTTTTTGTTAGACAAGTGCATCAAATGTCATCTATACAAACAGAAAGATCATGTGTGGTTGCCGCAGTTCCTCTAGCTTTCTTCCTAGAAAATATGAATGTGTAGAGCTGGTGTGTCCATGTGGAACCAATTAGTGTTTCCAAGCATAAAATTAAATGTTCCCTGATAAAAAACATTAAAAAATAAAGTCAGTAGATAATATCAGGAATACACAAACACAGAGGTGGTAACAATATCTGGGATTGAGTTAGGTAAAAATCAACCGGATATTTCCGGTTTCATCCAGTCATATCCGGACAAACTGGTGTGGAATTTGTATGCAATGGATGGAGAAAATCACAGTAAATATGGTTTTAGAGAAAAGCAAAGTCTTTTCGTTAGGCAAGTGCATCAAATGTCATCTATACAAACAGAAAATCATGTTTGTTTGCCGCAGTTCCTCTAGCTTTCTCCCTAGAAAATACGAATGTGTAGAGCTGGTGTCTCCATGTGGAAACAATTAGTGTTTCGAAGCGGAAAATTAAAAGTTCCCTGATAAAAAACATTCAAAACAATAAAGTCCGTGGATAATATCAGGAATACACAATCACAGAGGATGTAGCAATTTCTGGGATTGAGTTAGCCAAAACAAAACCAGATATTTCCGGTTTCATCCAGTCATATCCGGAGAAACTGGTATGGAATTCGTATGCAGTGAAATAAAAAAATCACAGTGAAAATGTTTTTGCAGAAAAGCAAAGTCTTTACGTTAGGCAAGTGCATAAAATGTCATCTATACAAACAGAAAGATCATGTTTGTTTGCCGCAGTTCCTCTAGCTTTCTCCCTAGAAAATACGAATGTGTAGAGCTGGTGTTACCATGTGGAACCAATTAGTGTTTCCAAGCACAAAATTAAATGTTCCCTGAAAAAAAACATTCAAAACACTAAAGTCTGTGGATAATATCAGGAATACACAAACAGAAAGGCTGTAGCAATATCTGGGATTGAGTTAGCCAAAACAAAACCAGATATTTCCGGTTTCATCCAGTCATATCCGGAGAAACTGGTGTGGAATTCGTATGCAATGGACCAGAAAATAACAGTAAAAATGGTTTTGGAGAAAAGCAAAGTCTTTTCGTTAGGCAATTGCATAAAATGTCATCTATACAAACAGAAATATCATGTTTGTTTGCCGCAGTTCCTCTAGCTTTCTTCCTAGAAAATACGAATGTGTAGAACTGGTGTGTCCATGTGGAACCAATTAGTGTTTCCAAGCAGAAAATTAAATGTTTCCTTAAAAAAAAGCATTCAAAACAATAAAGTATATGGATAATATCAGGAATACACAAACACAGAGGCGGTAAAAATATCTGGGATTGAGTTAGGTAAAAATCAACCGGATATTTCCGGTTTCATCCAGTCATATCCGGACAAACTGGTGTGGAATTTGTATGCAATGGATGGAGAAAATCACAGTAGAAATGGTTTTAGAGAAAAGCAAAGTCTTTTCGTTAGGCAAGTGCATCAAATGTCATCTATACAAACAGAAAGATCATGTTTGTTTGCCATAGTTCCTCTAGCTTTCTCCCTAGAAAATACGAATGTGTAGAGCTGGTGTCTCCATGTGGAACCAATTAGTGTTTCCAAGCACAAAATTAAATGTTCCCTAATAAAAAACATTCAAAACAATAAAGTCTGTGGATAATATCTGGAATACACAAACACAGAGGCGGTAACAATATCTGGGATTGAGTTAGCCAAAACAAAACCAGATATTTCAGGTTTCATCCAGTCATATCCGGACAAACTGGTGTGGAATTCGTATGAAATGGATCGAGAAAATAACAGTAAAAATGGTTTTGGAGAAAAGCAAAGTCTTTTCGTTAGGCAAGTGCATCAAATGTCATCTATACAAACAGAAAGATCATGTTTGTTTGCCGCAGTTCCTCTAGCTTTCTCCCTAGAAAATACAAATGTGTAGGCTTGGTGTGTCCATGTGGAAACAATTAGTGTTTCCAAGCAGAAAATTAAATGTTTCCTGAAAAAAAACATTCAAAACAATAAAGTCCGTGATAATATCAGGAATACACAAACACAGTGGCGGTAGCAATATCTCGGATTGAAATAGGTAAAAATCAACCAGATATTTCCGGTTTCATCCAGTCATATCCGGACAAACTGGTGTGGAATTTGTATGCAATGGACTGAGAAAATCACAGTAGAAATGGTTTTAGAGAAAAGCAAAGTCTTTTCGTTAGGCAAGTGCATCAAATGTCATCTATACAAACAGAAACATCATGTTTGTTTGCCGCAGTTCCTCTAGCTTTCTCCCTAGAAAATACGAATGTGTAGAGCTGGTGTCTCCATGTGGAAACAATTAGTGTTTCGAAGCGGAAAATTAAAAGTTCCCTGATAAAAAACATTCAAAACAATAAAGTCCGTGGATAATATCAGGAATACACAAACACAGAGGATGTAGCAATTTCTGGGATTGAGTTAGCCAAAACAAAACCAGATATTTCCGGTTTCATCCAGTCATATCCGGAGAAACTGGTATGGAATTCGTATGCAGTGAAATAAAAAAATCACAGTGAAAATGTTTTTGCAGAAAAGCAAAGTCTTTACGTTAGGCAAGTGCATAAAATGTCATCTATACAAACAGAAAAATCATGTTTGTTTGCCGCAGTTCCTCTAGCTTTCTCCCTAGAAAATACGAATGTGTAGAGCTGGTGTCTCCATGTGGAACCAATTAGTGTTTCCAAGCGGAAAATTAAAAGTTCCCTGATAAAAAACATTCAAAACAATAAAGTCCGTAGATAATATCAGGAATACACAAACATAGCGGCGGTAACAATATCTGGGATTGAGTTAGGTGAAAATCAACCGGATATTTCAGGTTTCATCCAGTCATATCCGGAGAAACTGGTGTGGAATTCGTATGCAATGGCCCGAGAAAATCACAGTACAAATGGTTTTGGAGAAAAGCAAAGTCTTTTCGTTAGGCAAGTGCATTAAATGTCATCTATACAAACAGAAATATCATGTTTGTTTGCCGCAGTTCCGCTAGCTTTCTTCCTAGAAAATACGAATGTGTAGAGTTGGTGTGTCCATGTGGAAACAATTACTGTTTCCAAGCAGAAAATTAAATGTTTCCTGAAAAAAAACATTCAAAACAATAAAGTCCGGAGATAATATCAGGAATACACATACACAGAGGCGGTAACAATATCTGGGATTCAGATAGGTAAAAATCAACTGGATATTTCCGGTTTCATCCAGTCATATCTGGAGAAACTGGCGTGGAATTCGTATGCAATGGACCGAAAAAATCACAGTACAAATGGTTTTGGAGAAAAGCAAAGTCTTTTCGTTAGGCAAGTGCATCAAATGTGATCTATACAAACAGAAAGATCATGATTGTTTGCCGCAGTTCCTCTAGCTTTCTCCCTAGAAAATACGAATGTGTAGAGCTGGTGTCTCCATGTGGAACCAATTAGTGTTTCCAAGCAGAAAATTAAATGTTCCATGATAAAAAACATTCAAAACAATATATTCTGTGGATAACATCTGGAATACACAAACACAGAGGCGGTAACAATATCTGGGATTGAGTTAGCCAAAACAAAACCAGATATTTCCGGTTTCATCCAGTCATATCGGGATAAACTGTTGTGGAATTCGTATGCAATGGATCGAAAAAATCACAGAACAAATGGTTTTGGAGAAAAGGAAAGTCGTTTCGTTAGGCAAGTGCATCAAATGCCATCTATACAAACAGAAAGATCATGTGTGTTTGCCGCAGTTCCTCTAGCTTTCTCCCTAGAAAATACGAATGTGTAGAGCTGGTGTATCCATGTGGAACCAATTAGTGTTTCCAAGCAGAAAATTAAATGTTCCATGATAAAAAACATTCAAAACAATATAGTCTGTGGATAATATCTGGAGTACACAAACACAGAGGCCGTAACAATATCTGGGATTGAGATAGCCAAAACAAAACCAGATATATCAGGTTTCATCCAGTCATATCCGGAGAAACTGGTGTGGAATTCGTATGCAATGGACCGAGAAAATCACAGTACAAATGGCTTTGAAGAAAAGCAAAGTGTTTTCGTTAGGCAAGTGCATCAAATGTCATCTATACAAACAGAAAGATCATGATTGTTTGCCGCAGTTCCTCTAGCTTTCTCCCTAGAAAATACGAATGTGTAGAGCTGGTGTCTCCATGTGGAACCAATTAGTGTTTCCAAGCAGAAAATTAAATGTTCCATGATAAAAAACATTCAAAAGAATAAAGTCAGGAGATAATATCAGGAATGCACAAACACAGAGGATGTAGCAATTTCAGGGATTGAGTTAACCAAAACAAAACCAGATATTTCCGGTTTCATCCAGTCATATCCGGACAAACTGGTGGGGAATTCGTATGCAATGGACCGAAAAAATCACAGTACAAATGGTTTTGGAGAAAAGCAAAGTCTTTTCGTTAGGCAAGTGCATCAAATGTCATCTATACAAACAGAAAGATCATGTGTGTTTGCCGCAGTTCCTCTAGCTTTCTCCCTAGAAAATACGAATGTGTAGAGCTGGTGTCTCCATGTGGAAACAATTAGTGTTTCCAAGCGGAAAATTAAAAGTTCCCTGATAAAAAACATTCAAAACAATAAAGTCCGTAGATAATATCAGGAATACACAAACATAGCGGCGGTAACAATATCTGGGATTGAGTTAGGTGAAAATCAACCGGATATTTCAGGTTTCATCCAGTCATATCCGGAGAAACTGGTGTGGAATTCGTATTCAATGGCCCGAGAAAATCAGAGTACAAATGGTTTTGGAGAAAAGCAAAGTCTTTTCGTTAGGCAAGTGCATTAAATGTCATCTATACAAACAGAAAGATCATGTTTGTTTGCCGCAGTTCCGCTAGCTTTCTTCCTAGAAAATACGAATGTGTAGAGTTGGTGTGTCCATGTGGAAACAATTACTGTTTCCAAGCAGAAAATTAAATGTTTCCTGAAAAAAAACATTCAAAACAATAAAGTCCGTGGATAATATCAGGAATACACATACACAGAGGCGGTAACAATATCTGGGATTGAGATAGGTAAAAATCAACTGGATATTTCCGGTTTCATCCAGTCATATCGGGAAAAACTGTTGTGGAATTCGTATGCAATGGACCGAAAAAATCACAGAACAAATGGTTTTGGAGAAAAGGAAAGTCGTTTCGTTAGGCAAGTGCATCAAATGCCATCTATACAAACAGAAAGATCATGTGTGTTTGCCGCAGTTCCTCTAGCTTTCTCCCTAGAAAATACGAATGTGTAGAGCTGGTGTCTCCATGTGGAACCAATTAGTGTTTCCAAGCAGAAAATTAAATCTTCCATGATAAAAAACATTCAAAACCATATAGTCTGTGGATAATATCTGGAGTACACAAACACAGAAGCCGTAACAATATCTGGGATTGAGATAGTCAAAAAAAAACCAGATATTTCCGGTTTCATCCAGTCATATCCGGAGAAACTGGTGTGGAATTTGTATGCAGTGGACCGAGAAAATCACAGTACAAATGGCTTTGAAGAAAAGCAAAGTGTTTTCATTAGGCAAGTGTATCAAATGTCATCTATACAAACAGAAAGATCATGTTTGTTTGCCGCAGTTCCTCTAGCTTTCTTCCTAGAAAATACGAATGTGTAGAGCTGTTGTGTCCATGTGGAAACAGTTAGTGTTTCCAAGCAGAAAATTAAATGTTTCCTGAAAAAAAAAAAAACATTCAAAACAATACAGTCCGTGGATAATTTCAGGAATACAAAAACACAGAGGCGGTAACAATATCTGGGATTGAGTTAGGTAAAAATCAACCGGATATTTCCGGTTTCATCCAGTCATATCCGGAGAAACTGGTGTGGAGTTCGTATGCAATGGACCGAGAAAATAACAGTAAAAATCGTTTTGGAGAAAAGCAAAGTCTTTTCGTTAGGCAAGTGCATGAAATGTCATCTATACAAACAGAAAGTTCATGTTTGTTTGCCGCAGTTCCTCTAGATTTCTCCCTAGAAAATACGAATGTGTTGGGCTGGTGTCTCCATGTGGAACCAATTAGTGTTTCCAAGCAGAAAATTAAATGTTCCCTGATAAAAAACATTCAAAAGAATAAAGTCCGGAGATAATATCAGGAATGCACAAACACAGAGGATGTAGCAATTTCTGGGATTGAGTTAACCAAAACAAAACCAGATATTTCCGGTTTCATCCAGTCATATCCGGACAAACTGGTGGGGAATTCGTATGCAATGGACCGAAAAAATCACAGTACAAATGGTTTTGGAGAAAAGCAAAGTCTTTTCGTTAGGCAAGTGCATCAAATGTCATCTATACAAACAGAAAGATCATGTGTGTTTGCCGCAGTTCCTCTAGCTTTCTCCCTAGAAAATACGAATGTGTAGAGCTGGTGTCTCCATGTGGAAACAATTAGTGTTTCCAAGCGGAAAATTAAAAGTTCCCTGATAAAAAACATTCAAAACAATAAAGTCCGTAGATAATATCAGGAATACACAAACATAGCGGCGGTAACAATATCTGGGATTGAGTTAGGTGAAAATCAACCGGATATTTCAGGTTTCATCCAGTCATATCCGGAGAAACTGGTGTGGAATTCGTATGCAATGGCCCGAGAAAATCAGAGTACAAATGGTTTTGGAGAAAAGCAAAGTCTTTTCGTTAGGCAAGTGCATTAAATGTCATCTATACAAACAGAAATATCATGTTTGTTTGCCGCAGTTCCGCTAGCTTTCTTCCTAGAAAATACGAATGTGTAGAGTTGGTGTGTCCATGTGGAAACAATTACTGTTTCCAAGCAGAAAATTAAATGTTTCCTGAAAAAAAACATTCAAAACTATAAAGTCCGTGGATAATATCAGGAATACACATACACAGAGGCGGTAACAATATCTGGGATTGAGATAGGTAAAAATCAACTGGATATTTCCGGTTTCATCCAGTCATATCTGGAGAAACTGGCGTGGAATTCGTATGCAATGGACCAAAAAAATCACAGTACAAATGGTTTTGGAGAAAAGCAAAGTCTTTTCGTTAGGCAAGTGCATCAAATGTCATCTATACAAACAGAAAGATCATGATTGTTTGCCGCAGTTCCTCTAGCTTTCTCCCTAGAAAATACGAATGTGTAGAGCTGGTGTCTCCATGTGGAACCAATTAGTGTTTCCAAGCAGAAAATTAAATGTTCCATGATAAAAAACATTCAAAACAATATAGTCTGTGGATAATATCTGGAATACACAAACACAGAGGCGGTAACAATATCTGGGATTGAGTTAGCCAAAACAAAACCAGATATTTCCGGTTTCATCCAGTCATATCGGGATAAACTGTTGTGGAATTCGTATGCAATGGACCGAAAAAATCACAGAACAAATGGTTTTGGAGAAAAGGAAAGTCGTTTCGTTAGGCAAGTGCATCAAATGCCATCTATACAAACAGAAAGATCATGTGTGTTTGCCGCAGTTCCTCTAGCTTTCTCCCTAGAAAATATGAATGTGTAGAGCTGGTGTCTCCATGTGGAACCAATTAGTGTTTCCAAGCAGAAAATTAAATGTTCCATGATAAAAATCATTCAAAACAATATAGTCTGTGGATAATATCTGGAATACACAAACACAGAGGCGGTAACAATATCTGGGTTTGAGTTAGCCAAAACAAAACCAGATATTTCCGGTTTCATCCAGTCATATCCGGACAAACTGTTGTGGAATTCGTATGCAATGGACCGAAAAAATCACAGAACAAATGGTTTTGGAGAAAAGGAAAGTCGTTTCGTTAGGCAAGTGCATCAAATGCCATCTATACAAACAGAAAGATCATGTGTGTTTGCTGCAGTTCCTCTAGCTTTCTCCCTAGAAAATACGAATGTGTAGAGCTGGTGTATCCATGTGGAACCAATTAGTGTTTCCAAGCAGAAAATTAAATGTTCCATGATAAAAAACATTCAAAACAATATAGTCTGTGGATAATATCTGGAGTACACAAACACAGAGGCCGTAACAATATCTGGGATTGAGATAGCCAAAACAAAACCAGATATATCAGGTTTCATCCAGTCATATCCGGAGAAACTGGTGTGGAATTCGTATGCAATGGGCCGAGAAAATCACAGTACAGATGGCTTTGAAGAAAAGCAAAGTGTTTTCGTTAGGCAAGTGCATCAAATGTCATCTATACAAACAGAAAGATCATGATTGTTTGCCGCAGTTCCTCTAGCTTTCTCCCTAGAAAATACGAATGTGTAGAGCTGGTGTCTCCATGTGGAACCAATTAGTGTTTCCAAGCAGAAAATTAAATGTTCCATGATAAAAAACATTCAAAACAATATAGTCTGTGGATAATATCAGGAATACACAAACACAGAGGCGGTAACAATATCTGGGATTGAGTTAGCCAAAACAAAACCAGATATTTCCGGTTTCATCCAGTCATATCGGGATAAACTGTTGTGGAATTCGTATGCAATGGAACGAAAAAATCACAGAACAAATGGTTTTGGAGAAAAGGAAAGTCGTTTCGTTAGGCAAGTGCATCAAATGCCATCTATACAAACAGAAAGATCATGTGTGTTTGCCGCAGTTCCTCTAGCTTTCTCCCTAGAAAATACGAATGTGTAGAGCTGGTGTCTCCATGTGGAACCAATTAGTGTTTCCAAGCGGAAAATTAAAAGTTCCCTGATAAAAAACATTCAAAACAATAAAGTCCGTAGATAATATCAGGAATACACAAACATAGCGGCGGTAACAATATCTGGGATTGAGTTAGGTGAAAATCAACCGGATATTTCAGGTTTCATCCAGTCATATCCGGAGAAACTGGTGTGGAATTCGTATGCAATGGCCCGAGAAAATCACAGTACAAATGGTTTTGTAGAAAAGCAAAGTCTTTTCGTTAGGCAAGTGCATTAAATGTCATCTATACAAACAGAAATATCATGTTTGTTTGCCGCAGTTCCGCTAGCTTTCTTCCTAGAAAATACGAATGTGTAGAGTTGGTGTGTCCATGTGGAAACAATTACTGTTTCCAAGCAGAAAATTAAATGTTTCCTGAAAAAAAACATTCAAAACAATAAAGTCCGGAGATAATATCAGGAATACACATACACAGAGGCGGTAACAATATCTGGGATTGAGATAGGTAAAAATCAACCGGATATTTCCGGTTTCATCCAGTCATATCCGGAGAAACTGGTGTGGAGTTCGTATGCAATGGACCGAGAAAATAACAGTAAAAATCGTTTTGGAGAAAAGCAAAGTCTTTTCGTTAGGCAAGTGCATGAAATGTCATCTATACAAACAGAAAGTTCATGTTTGTTTGCCGCAGTTCCTCTAGATTTCTCCCTAGAAAATACGAATGTGTTGGGCTGGTGTCTCCATGTGGAACCAATTAGTGTTTCCAAGCAGAAAATTAAATGTTCCCTGATAAAAAACATTCAAAAGAATAAAGTCAGGAGATAATATCAGGAATGCACAAACACAGAGGATGTAGCAATTTCAGGGATTGAGTTAACCAAAACAAAACCAGATATTTCCGGTTTCATCCAGTCATATCCGGACAAACTGGTGGGGAATTCGTATGCAATGGACCGAAAAAATCACAGTACAAATGGTTTTGGAGAAAAGCAAAGTCTTTTCGTTAGGCAAGTGCATCAAATGTCATCTATACAAACAGAAAGATCATGTGTGTTTGCCGCAGTTCCTCTAGCTTTCTCCCTAGAAAATACGAATGTGTAGAGCTGGTGTCTCCATGTGGAAACAATTAGTGTTTCCAAGCGGAAAATTAAAAGTTCCCTGATAAAAAACATTCAAAACAATAAAGTCCGTAGATAATATCAGGAATACACAAACATAGCGGCGGTAACAATATCTGGGATTGAGTTAGGTGAAAATCAACCGGATATTTCAGGTTTCATCCAGTCATATCCGGAGAAACTGGTGTGGAATTCGTATTCAATGGCCCGAGAAAATCAGAGTACAAATGGTTTTGGAGAAAAGCAAAGTCTTTTCGTTAGGCAAGTGCATTAAATGTCATATATACAAACAGAAATATCATGTTTGTTTGCCGCAGTTCCGCTAGCTTTCTTCCTAGAAAATACGAATGTGTAGAGTTGGTGTGTCCATGTGGAAACAATTACTGTTTCCAAGCAGAAAATTAAATGTTTCCTGAAAAAAAACATTCAAAACAATAAAGTCCGTGGATAATATCAGGAATACACATACACAGAGGCGGTAACAATATCTGGGATTGAGATAGGTAAAAATCAACTGGATATTTCCGGTTTCATCCAGTCATATCGGGAAAAACTGTTGTGGAATTCGTATGCAATGGACCGAAAAAATCACAGAACAAATGGTTTTGGAGAAAAGGAAAGTCGTTTCGTAAGGCAAGTGCATCAAATGCCATCTATACAAACAGAAAGATCATGTGTGTTTGCCGCAGTTCCTCTAGCTTTCTCCCTAGAAAATACGAATGTGTAGAGCTGGTGTCTCCATGTGGAACCAATTAGTGTTTCCAAGCAGAAAATTAAATCTTCCATGATAAAAAACATTCAAAACCATATAGTCTGTGGATAATATCTGGAGTACACAAACACAGAAGCCGTAACAATATCTGGGATTGAGATAGTCAAAAAAAAAACCAGATATTTCCGGTTTCATCCAGTCATATCCGGAGAAACTGGTGTGGAATTTGTATGCAGTGGACCGAGAAAATCACAGTACAAATGGCTTTGAAGAAAAGCAAAGTGTTTTCATTAGGCAAGTGTATCAAATGTCATCTATACAAACAGAAAGATCATGTTTGTTTGCCGCAGTTCCTCTAGCTTTCTTCCTAGAAAATACGAATGTGTAGAGCTGTTGTGTCCATGTGGAAACAGTTAGTGTTTCCAAGCAGAAAATTAAATGTTTCCTGAAAAAAAAAAACATTCAAAACAATACAGTCCGTGGATAAGTTCAGGAATACAAAAACTCAGAGGCGGTAACAATATCTGGGATTGAGTTAGGTAAAAATCAACCGGATATTTCCGGTTTCATCCAGTCATATCCGGAGAAACTGGTGTGGAGTTCGTATGCAATGGACCGAGAAAATAACAGTAAAAATCGTTTTGGAGAAAAGCAAAGTCTTTTCGTTAGGCAAGTGCATGAAATGTCATCTATACAAACAGAAAGTTCATGTTTGTTTGCCGCAGTTCCTCTAGATTTCTCCCTAGAAAATACGAATGTGTTGGGCTGGTGTCTCCATGTGGAACCAATTAGTGTTTCCAAGCAGAAAATTAAATGTTCCCTGATAAAAAACATTCAAAAGAATAAAGTCAGGAGATAATATCAGGAATGCACAAACACAGAGGATGTAGCAATTTCTGGGATTGAGTTAACCAAAACAAAACCAGATATTTCCGGTTTCATCCAGTCATATCCGGACAAACTGGTGGGGAATTCGTATGCAATGGACCGAGAAAATCACAGTACAAATGGTTTTGGAGAAAAGCAAAGTCTTTTCGTTAGGCAAGTGCATCAAATGTCATCTATACAAACAGAAAGATCATGTGTGTTTGCCGCAGTTCCTCTAGCTTTCTCCCTAGAAAATACGAATGTGTAGAGCTGGTGTCTCCATGTGGAAACAATTAGTGTTTCCAAGCGGAAAATTAAAAGTTCCCTGATAAAAAACATTCAAAACAATAAAGTCCGTAGATAATATCAGGAATACACAAACATAGCGGCGGTAACAATATCTGGGATTGAGTTAGGTGAAAATCAACCGGATATTTCAGGTTTCATCCAGTCATATCCGGAGAAACTGGTGTGGAATTCGTATGCAATGGCCCGAGAAAATCAGAGTACAAATGGTTTTGGAGAAAAGCAAAGTCTTTTCGTTAGGCAAGTGCATTAAATGTCATCTATACAAACAGAAAGATCATGTTTGTTTGCCGCAGTTCCGCTAGCTTTCTTCCTAGAAAATACGAATGTGTAGAGTTGGTGTGTCCATGTGGAAACAATTACTGTTTCCAAGCAGAAAATTAAATGTTTCCTGAAAAAAAACATTCAAAACTATAAAGTCCGTGGATAATATCAGGAATACACATACACAGAGGCGGTAACAATATCTGGGATTGAGATAGGTAAAAATCAACTGGATATTTCCGGTTTCATCCAGTCATATCTGGAGAAACTGGCGTGGAATTCGTATGCAATGGACCAAAAAAATCACAGAACAAATGGTTTTGGAGAAAAGCAAAGTCTTTTCGTTAGGCAAGTGCATCAAATGTCATCTATACAAACAGAAAGATCATGATTGTTTGCCGCAGTTCCTCTAGCTTTCTCCCTAGAAAATACGAATGTGTAGAGCTGGTGTCTCCATGTGGAACCAATTAGTGTTTCCAAGCAGAAAATTAAATGTTCCATGATAAAAAACATTCAAAACAATATAGTCTGTGGATAATATCTGGAATACACAAACACAGAGGCGGTAACAATATCTGGGATTGAGTTAGCCAAAACAAAACCAGATATTTCCGGTTTCATCCAGTCATATCGGGATAAACTGTTGTGGAATTCGTATGCAATGGACCGAAAAAATCACAGAACAAATGGTTTTGGAGAAAAGCAAAGTCTTTTCGTTAGGCAAGTGCATCAAATGTCATCTATACAAACAGAAAGATCATGTGTGGTTGCCGCAGTTCCTCTAGCTTTCTCCCTAGAAAATACGAATGTGTAGAGCTGGTGTCTCCATGTGGAACCAATTAGTGTTTCCAAGCAGAAAATTAAATGTTCCATGATAAAAAACATTCAAAACAATATAGTCTGTGGATAACATCTGGAATACACAAACACAGAGGCGGTAACAATATCTGGGATTGAGTTAGCCAAAACAAAACCAGATATTTCCGGTTTCATCCAGTCATATCGGGATAAACTGTTGTGGAATTCGTATGCAATGGATCGAAAAAATCACAGAACAAATGGTTTTGGAGAAAAGGAAAGTCGTTTCGTTAGGCAAGTGCATCAAATGCCATCTATACAAACAGAAAGATCATGTGTGTTTGCCGCAGTTCCTCTAGCTTTCTCCCTAGAAAATACGAATGTGTAGAGCTGGTGTATCCATGTGGAACCAATTAGTGTTTCCAAGCAGAAAATTAAATGTTCCATGATAAAAAACATTCAAAACAATATAGTCTGTGGATAATATCTGGAGTACAAAAACACAGAGGCCGTAACAATATCTGGGATTGAGATAGCCAAAACAAAACCAGATATATAAGGTTTCATCCAGTCTTATCCGGAGAAACTGGTGTGGAAATCGTATGCAATGGACCGAGAAAATCACAGTACAAATGGCTTTGAAGAAAAGCAAAGTGTTTTCGTTAGGCAAGTGCATCAAATGTCATCTATACAAACAGAAAGATCATGTGTGTTTGCCGCAGTTCCTCTAGCTTTCTCCCTAGAAAATACGAATGTGTAGAGCTGGTGTCTCCATGTGGAACCAATTAGTGTTTCCAAGCAGAAAATTAAATGTTCCATGAGAAAAAACATTCAAAACAATATAGTCTGTGGATAATATCAGGAATACACAAACACAGAGGCGGTATCAATATCTGGGATTGAGTTAGCCAAAACAAAACCAGATATTTCCGGTTTCATCCAGTCATATCGGGATAAACTGTTGTGGAATTCGTATGCAATGGAACGAAAAAATCACAGAACAAATGGTTTTGGAGAAAAGGAAAGTCGTTTCGTTAGGCAAGTGCATCAAATGCCATCTATACAAACAGAAAGATCATGTGTGTTTGCCGCAGTTCCTCTAGCTTTCTCCCTAGAAAATACGAATGTGTAGAGCTGGTGTCTCCATGTGGAACCAATTAGTGTTTCCAAGCGGAAAATTAAAAGTTCCCTGATAAAAAACATTCAAAACAATAAAGTCCGTAGATAATATCAGGAATACACAAACATAGCGGCGGTAACAATATCTGGGATTGAGTTAGGTGAAAATCAACCGGATATTTCAGGTTTCATCCAGTCATATCCGGAGAAACTGGTGTGGAATTCGTATGCAATGGCCCGAGAAAATCAGAGTACAAATGGTTTTGGAGAAAAGCAAAGTCTTTTCGTTAGGCAAGTGCATTAAATGTCATCTATACAAACAGAAATATCATGTTTGTTTGCCGCAGTTCCGCTAGCTTTCTTCCTAGAAAATACGAATGTGTAGAGCTGGTGTGTACATGTGGAAAGAATTAGTGTTTCCAAGCAGAAAATTAAATGTTTCCTGAAAAAAAACATTCAAAACAATAAAGTCCGTGGATAATATCAGGAATACACATACACAGAGGCGGTAACAATATCTGGGATTGAGATAGGTAAAAATCAACTGGATATTTCCGGTTTCATCCAGTCATATCTGGAGAAACTGGCGTGGAATTCGTATGCAATGGACCGAAAAAATCACAGTACAAATGGTTTTGGAGAAAAGCAAAGTCTTTTCGTTAGGCAAGTGCATCAAATGTCATCTATACAAACAGAAAGATCATGATTGTTTGCCGTAGTTCCTCTAACTTTCTCCCTAGAAAATACGAATGTGTAGAGCTGGTGTCTCCATGTGGAACCAATTAGTGTTTCCAAGCAGAAAATTAAATGTTCCATGATAAAAAACATTCAAAACAATATAGTCTGTGGATAACATCTGGAATACACAAACACAGAGGCGGTAACAATATCTGGGATTGAGTTAGCCAAAACAAAACCAGATATTTCCGGTTTCATCCAGTCATATCGGGATAAACTGTTGTGGAATTCGTATGCAATGGACCGAAAAAATCACAGAACAAATGGTTTTGGAGAAAAGGAAAGTCGTTTCGTTAGGCAAGTGCATCAAATGCCATCTATACAAACAGAAAGATCATGTGTGTTTGCCGCAGTTCCTCTAGCTTTCTCCCTAGAAAATATGAATGTGTAGAGCTGGTGTCTCCATGTGGAACCAATTAGTGTTTCCAAGCAGAAAATTAAATGTTCCATGATAAAATCATTCAAAACAATATAGTCTGTGGATAATATCTGGAATACACAAACACAGAGGCGGTAACAATATCTGGGTTTGAGTTAGCCAAAACAAAACCAGATATTTCCGGTTTCATCCAGTCATATCCGGACAAACTGTTGTGGAATTCGTATGCAATGGACCGAAAAAATCACAGAACAAATGGTTTTGGAGAAAAGGAAAGTCGTTTCGTTAGGCAAGTGCATCAAATGCCATCTATACAAACAGAAAGATCATGTGTGTTTGCTGCAGTTCCTCTAGCTTTCTCCCTAGAAAATACGAATGTGTAGAGCTGGTGTATCCATGTGGAACCAATTAGTGTTTCCAAGCAGAAAATTAAATGTTCCATGATAAAAAAACATTCAAAACAATATAGTCTGTGGATAATATCTGGAGTACACAAACACAGAGGCCGTAACAATATCTGGGATTGAGATAGCCAAAACAAAACCAGATATATCAGGTTTCATCCAGTCATATCCGGAGAAACTGGTGTGGAATTCGTATGCAATGGACCGAGAAAATCACAGTACAAATGGCTTTGAAGAAAAGCAAAGTGTTTTCGTTAGGCAAGTGCATCAAATGCCACCTATACAAACAGAAAGATCATGTGTGTTTGCCGCAGTTCCTCTAGCTTTCTCCCTAGAAAATACGAATGTGTAGAGCTGGTGTCTCCATGTGGAACCAATTAGTGTTTCCAAGCAGAAAATTAAATGTTCCATGATAAAAAACATTCAAAACAATATAGTCTGTGGATAATATCAGGAATACACAAACACAGAGGCGGTAACAATATCTGGGATTGAGTTAGCCAAAACAAAACCAGATATTTCCGGTTTCATCCAGTCATATCGGGATAAACTGTTGTGGAATTCGTATGCAATGGACCGAAAAAATCACAGAACAAATGGTTTTAGAGAAAAGGAAAGTCGTTTCGTTAGGCAAGTGCATCAAATGCCATCTATACAAACAGAAAGATCATGTGTGTTTGCCGCAGTTCCTCTAGCTTTCTCCCTAGAAAATACGAATGTGTAGAGCTGGTGTCTCCATGTGGAACCAATTAGTGTTTCCAAGCGGAAAATTAAAAGTTCCCTGATAAAAAACATTCAAAACAATAAAGTCCGGAGATAATATCAGGAATACACATACACAGAGGCGGTAACAATATCTGGGATTGAGATAGGTAAAAATCAACCGGATATTTCCGGTTTCATCCAGTCATATCCGGAGAAACTGGTGTGGAGTTCGTATGCAATGGACCGAGAAAATAACAGTAAAAATCGTTTTGGAGAAAAGCAAAGTCTTTTCGTTAGGCAAGTGCATGAAATGTCATCTATACAAACAGAAAGTTCATGTTTGTTTGCCGCAGTTCCTCTAGATTTCTCCCTAGAAAATACGAATGTGTTGGGCTGGTGTCTCCATGTGGAACCAATTAGTGTTTCCAAGCAGAAAATTAAATGTTCCCTGATAAAAAACATTCAAAAGAATAAAGTCCGGAGATAATATCAGGAATGCACAAACACAGAGGATGTAGCAATTTCTGGGATTGAGTTAACCAAAACAAAACCAGATATTTCCGGTTTCATCCAGTCATTCCGGACAAACTGGTGGTGAATTCGTATGCAATGGACCGAAAAAATCACAGTACAAATGGTTTTGGAGAAAAGCAAAGTCTTTTCGTTAGGCAAGTGCATCAAATGTCATCTATACAAACAGAAAGATCATGTGTGTTTGCCGCAGTTCCTCTAGCTTTCTCCCTAGAAAATACGAATGTGTAGAGCTGGTGTCTCCATGTGGAAACAATTAGTGTTTCCAAGCAGAAAATTAAATGTTCCATGATAAAAAACATTCAAAACAATATAGTCTGTGGATAATATCTGGAATACACAAACACAGAGGCGGTAACAATATCTGGGATTGAGTTAGCCAAAACAAAACCAGATATTTCCGGTTTCATCCAGTCATATCGGGATAAACTGTTGTGGAATTCGTATGCAATGGACCGAAAAAATCACAGAACAAATGGTTTTGGAGAAAAGCAAAGTCTTTTCGTTAGGCAAGTGCATCAAATGTCATCTATACAAACAGAAAGATCATGTGTGGTTGCCGCAGTTCCTCTAGCTTTCTCCCTAGAAAATACGAATGTGTAGAGCTGGTGTATCCATGTGGAACCAATTAGTGTTTCCAAGCAGAAAATTAAATGTTCCATGATAAAAAACATTCAAAACAATATAGTCTGTGGATAATATCTGGAGTACAAAAACACAGAGGCCGTAACAATATCTGGGATTGAGGTAGCCAAAACAAAACCAGATATATAAGGTTTCATCCAGTCTTATCCGGAGAAACTGGTGTGGAAATCGTATGCAATGGACCGAGAAAATCACAGTACAAATGGCTTTGAAGAAAAGCAAAGTGTTTTCGTTAGGCAAGTGCATCAAATGTCATCTATACAAACAGAAAGATCATGGTTGTTTGCCGCAGTTCCTCTAGCTTTCTCCCTAGAAAATACGAATGTGTAGAGCTGGTGTCTCCATGTGGAACCAATTAGTGTTTCCAAGCAGAAAATTAAATGTTCCATGATAAAAAACATTCAAAACAATATAGTCTGTGGATAATATCAGGAATACACAAACACAGAGGCGGTATCAATATCTGGGATTGAGTTAGCCAAAACAAAACCAGATATTTCCGGTTTCATCCAGTCATATCGGGATAAACTGTTGTGGAATTCGTATGCAATGGACCGAAAAAATCACAGAAAAAATGGTTTTGGAGAAAAGGAAAGTCGTTTCGTTAGGCAAGTGCATCAAATGCCAGCTATACAAACAGAAAGATCATGTGTGTTTGCCGCAGTTCCTCTAGCTTTCTCCCTAGAAAATACGAATGTGTAGAGCTGGTGTCTCCATGTGGAACCAATTAGTGTTTCCAAGCGGAAAATTAAAAGTTCCCTGATAAAAAACATTCAAAACAATAAAGTCCGTAGATAATATCAGGAATACACAAACATAGCGGCGGTAACAATATCTGGGATTGAGTTAGGTGACAATCAACTGGATATTTCAGGTTTCATCCAGTCATATCCGGAGAAACTGGTGTGGAATTCGTATGCAATGTCCCGAGAAAATCACAGTACAAATGGTTTTGGAGAAAAGCAAAGTCTTTTCGTTAGGCAAGTGCATTAAATGTCATCTATACAAACAGAAATATCATGTTTGTTTGCCGCAGTTCCGCTAGCTTTCTTCCTAGAAAATACGAATGTGTAGAGTTGGTGTGTCCATGTGGAAACAATTACTGTTTCCAAGCAGAAAATTAAATGTTTCCTGAAAAAAAACATTCAAAACAATAAAGTCCGTGGATAATATCAGGAATACACATACACAGAGGCGGTAACAATATCTGGGATTGAGATAGGTAAAAATCAACTGGATATTTCCGGTTTCATCCAGTCATATCTGGAGAAACTGGCGTGGAATTCGTATGCAATGGACCGAAAAAATCACAGTACAAATGGTTTTGGAGAAAAGCAAAGTCTTTTCGTTAGGCAAGTGCATCAAATGTCATCTATACAAACAGAAAGATCATGATTGTTTCCCGCAGTTCCTCTAGCTTTCTCCCTAGAAAATACGAATGTGTAGAGCTGGTGTCTCCATGTGGAACCAATTAGTGTTTCCAAGCAGAAAATTAAATGTTCCATGATAAAAAACATTCAAAACAATATAGTCTGTGGATAACATCTGGAATACACAAACACAGAGGCGGTAACAATATCTGGGATTGCGTTAGCCAAAACAAAACCAGATATTTCCGGTTTCATCCAGTCATATCGGGATAAACTGTTGTGGAATTCGTATGCAATGGACCGAAAAAATCACAGAACAAATGGTTTTGAAGAAAAGGAAAGTCGTTTCGTTAGGCAAGTGCATCAAATGCCATCTATACAAACAGAAAGATCATGTGTGTTTGCCGCAGTTCCTCTAGCTTTCTCCCTAGAAAATACGAATGTGTAGAGCTGGTGTATCCATGTGGAACCAATTAGTGTTTCCAAGCAGAAAATTAAATGTTCCATGATAAAAAACATTCAAAACAATATAGTCTGTGGATAATATCTGGAGTACACAAACACAGAGGCCGTAACAATATCTGGGATTGAGATAGCCAAAACAAAACCAGATATATCAGGTTTCATCCAGTCATATCCGGAGAAACTGGTGTGGAATTCGTATGCAATGGACCGAGAAAATCACAGTACAAATGGCTTTGAAGAAAAGCAAAGTGTTTTCGTTAGGCAAGTGCATCAAATGTCATCTATACAAACAGAAAGATCATGATTGTTTGCCGCAGTTCCTCTAGCTTTCTCCCTAGAAAATACGAATGTGTAGAGCTGGTGTCTCCATGTGGAACCAATTAGTGTTTCCAAGCAGAAAATTAAATGTTCCATGATAAAAAACATTCAAAACAATATAGTCTGTGGATAATATCAGGAATACACAAACACAGAGGCGGTAACAATATCTGAGATTGAGTTAGCCAAAACAAAACCAGATATTTCCGGTTTCATCCAGTCATATCGGGATAAACTGTTGTGGAATTCGTATGCAATGGAACGAAAAAATCACAGAACAAATGGTTTTGGAGAAAAGGAAAGTCGTTTCGTTAGGCAAGTGCATCAAATGCCATCTATACAAACAGAAAGATCATGTGTGTTTGCCGCAGTTCCTCTAGCTTTCTCCCTAGAAAATATGAATGTGTAGAGCTGGTGTCTCCATGTGGAACCAATTAGTGTTTCCAAGCGGAAAATTAAAAGTTCCCTGATAAAAAACATTCAAAACAATAAAGTCCGTAGATAATATCAGGAATACACAAACATAGCGGCGGTAACAATATCTGGGATTGAGTTAGGTGAAAATCAACCGGATATTTCAGGTTTCATCCAGTCATATCCGGAGAAACTGGTGTGGAATTCGTATGCAATGGCCCGAGAAAATCACAGTACAAATGGTTTTGGAGAAAAGCAAAGTCTTTTCGTTAGGCAAGTGCATTAAATGTCATCTATACAAACAGAAATATCATGTGTGTTTGCCGCAGTTCCGCTAGCTTTCTTCCTAGAAAATACGAATGTGTAGAGCTGGTGTGTACATGTGGAAAGAATTAGTGTTTCCAAGCAGAAAATTAAATGTTTCCTGAAAAAAAACATTCAAAACAATAAAGTCCGTGGATAATATCAGGAATACACATACACAGAGGCGGTAACAATATCTGGGATTGAGATAGGTAAAAATCAACTGGATATTTCCGGTTTCATCCAGTCATATCTGGAGAAACTGGCGTGGAATTCGTATGCAATGGACCGAAAAAATCACAGTACAAATGGTTTTGGAGAAAAGCAAAGTCTTTTCGTTAGGCAAGTGCATCAAATGTCATCTATACAAACAGAAAGATCATGATTGTTTGCCGCAGTTCCGCTAACTTTCTCCCTAGAAAATACGAATGTGTAGAGCTGGTGTCTCCATGTGGAACCAATTAGTGTTTCCAAGCAGAAAATTAAATGTTCCATGATAAAAAACATTCAAAACAATATAGTCTGTGGATAACATCTGGAATACACAAACACAGAGGCGGTAACAATATCTGGGATTGAGTTAGCCAAAACAAAACCAGATATTTCCGGTTTCATCCAGTCATATCGGGATAAACTGTTGTGGAATTCGTATGCAATGGACCGAAAAAATCACAGAACAAATGGTTTTGGAGAAAAGGAAAGTCGTTTCGTTAGGCAAGTGCATCAAATGCCATCTATACAAACAGAAAGATCATGTGTGTTTGCCGCAGTTCCTCTAGCTTTCTCCCTAGAAAATATGAATGTGTAGAGCTGGTGTCTCCATGTGGAACCAATTAGAGTTTCCAAGCAGAAAATTAAATGTTCCATGATAAAAAACATTCAAAACAATATAGTCTGTGGATAATATCTGGAATACACAAACACAGAGGCGGTAACAATATCTGGGTTTGAGTTAGCCAAAACAAAACCAGATATTTCCGGTTTCATCCAGTCATATCGGGAGAAACTGTTGTGGAATTCGTATGCAATGGACCAAAAAAATCACAGAACAAATGGTTTTGGAGAAAAGGAAAGTCGTTTCGTTAGGCAAGTGCATCAAATGCCACCTATACAAACAGAAAGATCATGTGTGTTTGCCGCAGTTCCTCTAGCTTTCTCCCTAGAAAATACGAATGTGTAGAGCTGGTGTCTCCATGTGGAAACAATTAGTGTTTCCAAGCGGAAAATTAAAAGTTCCCTGATAAAAAACATTCAAAACAATAAAGTCCGTAGATAATATCAGGAATACACAAACATAGCGGCGGTAACAATATCTGGGATTGAGTTAGGTGAAAATCAACCGGATATTTCAGGTTTCATCCAGTCATATCCGGAGAAACTGGTGTGGAATTCGTATGCAATGGCCCGAGAAAATCACAGTACAAATGGTTTTGGAGAAAAGCAAAGTCTTTTCGTTAGGCAAGTGCATTAAATGTCATCTATACAAACAGAAATATCATGTTTGTTTGCCGCAGTTCCGCTAGCTTTCTTCCTAGAAAATACGAATGTGTAGAGCTGGTGTGTACATGTGGAAAGAATTAGTGTTTCCAAGCAGAAAATTAAATGTTTCCTGAAAAAAAACATTCAAAACAATAAAGTCCGTGGATAATATCAGGAATACACATACACAGAGGCGGTAACAATATCTGGGATTGAGATAGGTAAAAATCAACTGGATATTTCCGGTTTCATCCAGTCATATCTGGAGAAACTGGCGTGGAATTCGTATGCAATGGACCGAAAAAATCACAGTACAAATGGTTTTGGAGAAAAGCAAAGTCTTTTCGTTAGGCAAGTGCATCAAATGTCATCTATACAAACAGAAAGATCATGATTGTTTGCCGCAGTTCCTCTAACTTTCTCCCTAGAAAATACGAATGTGTAGAGCTGGTGTCTCCATGTGGAACCAATTAGTGTTTCCAAGCAGAAAATTAAATGTTCCATGATAAAAAACATTCAAAACAATATAGTCTGTGGATAACATCTGGAATACACAAACACAGAGGCGGTAACAATATCTGGGATTGAGTTAGCCAAAACAAAACCAGATATTTCCGGTTTCATCCAGTCATATCGGGAGAAACTGTTGTGGAATTCGTATGCAATGGACCGAAAAAATCACAGAACAAATGGTTTTGGAGAAAAGGAAAGTCGTTTCGTTAGGCAAGTGCATCAAATGCCATCTATACAAACAGAAAGATCATGTGTGTTTGCCGCAGTTCCTCTAGCTTTCTCCCTAGAAAATATGAATGTGTAGAGCTGGTGTCTCCATGTGGAACCAATTAGAGTTTCCAAGCAGAAAATTAAATGTTCCATGATAAAAAACATTCAAAACAATATAGTCTGTGGATAATATCTGGAATACACAAACACAGAGGCCGTAACAATATCTGGGATTGAGATAGCCAAAACAAAACCAGATATTTCCGGTTTCATCCAGTCATATCCGGACAAACTGGTGTGGAATTCGTATGCAATGGACCGAGAAAATCACAGCATAAATTGTTTTGGAGAAAAGCAAAGTGTTTTCGTTAGGCAAGTGCATCAAATCTCATCTATACAAACAGAAAGATCATGTGTGTTTGCCGCAGTTCCTCTAGCTTTCTCCCTAGAAAATACGAATGTGTAGAGCTGGTGTGTCCATGTGGAAACAATTAGTGTTTCCAAGCAGAAAATTAAATGTTTCCTGAAAAAAAAAAACATTCAAAACAATAAAGTCCGTGGATAAGTTCAGGAATACAAAAACACAGAGGCGGTAACAATATCTGGGATTGAGTTAGGTAAAAATCAACCGGATATTTCCGGTTTCATCCAGTCATATCCGGAGAAACTGGCGTGGAATTCGTATGCAATGGACCGAGAAAATAACAGTAAAAATCATTTTGGAGAAAAGCAAAGTCTTTTCGTTAGGCAAGTGCATGAAATGTCATCTATACAAACAGAAAGTTCATGTTTGTTTGCCGCAGTTCCTCTAGATTTCTCCCTAGAAAATACGAATGTCTTGGGCTGGTGTCTCCACGTGGAACCAATTAGTGTTTCCAAGCAGAAAATTAAATGTTCCCTGATAAAAAACATTCAAAAGAATAAAGTCCGTAGATAATATCAGGAATGCACAAACACAGAGGATGTAGCAATTTCTGGGATTGAGTTAACCAAAACAAAACCAGATATTTCCGGTTTCATCCAGTCATATCCGGACAAACTGGTGGGAAATTCGTATGCAATGGACCGAAAAAAATCACAGTACAAATGGTTTTGGAGAAAAGCAAAGTCTTTTCGTTAGGCAAGTGCATCAAATGTCATCTATACAAACAGAAAGATCATGTTTGTTTGCCGCAGTTCCTCTAGCTTTCTCCCTAGAAAATACGAATGTGTAGAGCTGGTGTCTCCATGTGGAACCAATTAGTGTTTCCAAGCGGAAAATTAAAAGTTCCCTGATAAAAAACATTCAAAACAATAAAGTCCGTAGATAATATCAGGAATACACAAACATAGCGGCGGTAACAATATCTGGGATTGAGTTAGGTAAAAATCAACAGGATATTTCCGGTTTCATCCAGTCATATCCGGAGAAACGGGTGTGGAATTCGTAGGCAATGGATCAGAAAATCACAGTAGAAATGGTTTTGGATAAAACCAAAGTCTTTTCGTTAGGCAAGTGAATCAAATGTCATCTATACAAACAGAAAGATCATGTGTGTTTGCCGCAGTTCCTCTAGCTTTCTCCATAGAAAATACGAATGTGTAGAGCTGGTGTCTGCATGTGGAACCAATTAGTGTTTCCAAGCAGAAAATTAAAGGTTCCCTGATAAAAAACATTCAAAAAAATAAAGTCTGTGGATAATATCAGGAATACACAAACACAGAGGCGGTAGCAATAACTGGGATTGAAATAGGTAAAAATCAACCGGATATTTCCGGTTTCATCCAATCATATCCGGACAATCTGATGTGGAATTTGTATGCAATGGGCCGAGAAAATCACAGTACAAATGGTTTTGGGGAAAAGCAAAGTCTTTTCGTTAGGCTAGTGCATCAAATGTCATCTATACAAACAGAAATATCATGTTTGTTTGCCGCAGTTCCTCTAGCTTTCTCCCTAGAAAATACGAATGTGTAGAGCTGGTGTCTCCATCTGGAAACAATTAGTGTTTCCAAGCAGAAAATTAAATGTTCACTGATAAAAAACATTCAAAAGAATAAAGTCCGTAGATAATATCAGGAATACACAAACACAGAGGCGGTAAAAATATCTGGGGTTGGTTAGGCAAAAATCAACCGGATATTTCTGGTTTCATCCAGTCATATCCGGAGAAACGGGTGTGGAATGCATTTGCAATGGAACAGAAAATCACAGTACAAATGGTTTTGGAGAAAAGCAAAGTCGTTTTGTTAGGCAAGTGCATCAAATGTCATCTATACAAACAGAAAGATCATGTGTGTTTTCCGCAGTTCCTCTAGCTTTCTTCCTAGAAAATACGAATGTGTAGAGCTGGTGTCTCCATGTGGAACCAATTAGTGTTTCCAAGCAGAAAATTAAATGTTCCCTGATAAAAAACATTCAAAAGAATAAAGTCCGTAGATAATATCAGGAATGCACATACACAGAGGATGTAGCAATTTCTGGGATTGAGTTAGCCAAAACAAAACCAGATATTTCCGGTTTCATCCAGTCACATCCGGACAAAATGGTGTGGAATTCGTATGCAATGGACCGAGAAAATCACAGTACAAATGGTTTTGGAGAAAAGCAAAGTCTTTTTGTTAGGCAAGTGCATCAAATGTCATCTATACAAACAGAAAGATCATGTGTGTTTGCCGCAGTTCCTCTAGCTTTCCCGCTAGAAAATACGAATGTGTACAGCTGGTGTCACCATGTGGAACCAATTAGTGTTTAAAAGCAGAAAATTAAATGTTCCCTGATAAAAAACATTCAAAACAATAAAGTCTGTGGATAATATCAGGAATACACAAACACAGAGGCGGTAAAAATATCTGGGATTGGGTTAGGTAAAAATCAACCGGATATTTCCGGTTTCATCCAGTCATATCCGGAGAAACTGGTGTGGAATTTGTATGCAATGGACCGAGAAAATCACAGTACAAATGATTTTGGAGAAAAGCAAAGTCTTTTCGTTAGGCAAGTGCATCAAATGTCATCTATACAAACAGAAAGATCATGTTTGTTTGCCATAGTTCCTCTAGCTTTCTCCCTAGAAAATACGAATGTGTAGAGCTGGTGTCTCCATGTGGAACCAATTAGTGTTTCCAAGCAGAAAATTAAATGTTCCATGATAAAAAACATTCAAAACAATATAGTCTGTGGATAACATCTGGAATACACAAACACAGAGGCGGTAACAATATCTGGGATTGAGTTAGCCAAAACAAAACCAGATATTTCCGGTTTCATCCAGTCATATCGGGATAAACTGTTGTGGAATTCGTATGCAATGGATCGAAAAAATCACAGAACAAATGGTTTTGGAGAAAAGCAAAGTAATTTGTTAGCCAAGTGCATCAAATGTCATCTATACAAACAGAAAGATCATGTTTGTTTGCCATAGTTCCTCTAGCTTTCTCCCTAGAAAATACGAATGTGTAGAGCTGGTGTCTCCATGTGGAACCAATTAGTGTTTCCAAGCAGAAAATTAAATGTTCCATGATAAAAAACATTCAAAACAATAAAGTCTGTGGATAATATCTGGAATACACATACACAGAGGCGGTAACAATATCTGGGATTGAGTTAGCCAAAACAAAACCAGATATTTCCGGTTTCATCCAGTCTTATCTGGAGAAACTGGTGTGGAATTCGTATGCAATGGACCGAGAAAATCACAGTACAAATGGTTTTGGAGAAAAGCAAAGTAATTTGTTAGCCAAGTGCATCAAATGTCATCTATACAAACAGAAATATCATGTTTGTTTGCCGCAGTTCCTCTAGCTTTCTTCCTTGAAAATAGGAATGTGTAGAGCTGGTGTGTCCATGTGGAAGCAATTAGTGTTTCCAAGCAGAAAATTAAATGTTTCCTGAAAAAAACATTAAAAACACTAAAGTCCGTGGATAATATCAGGAATACACAAACAGAAAGGCTGTAGAGATCTGGGATTGAGTTAGCCAAAACAAAAGCAGATATTTCCGGTTTCATCCAGTCATATCCGGAGAAACTGGTGTGGAATTCGTTTGCAATGGACCGAGAAAATCACAGTAGAAATGGATTTGGAGAAAAGCAAAGTCTTTTCGTTAGGCAAGTGCATCAAATGTCATCTATACAAACAGAAAGATCATGTTTGTTTGCTGCAGTTCCTCTAGCTTTCTCCCTAGAAAATATGAATGTGTAGAGCTGGTGTCTCCATGTGGAACCAATTAGTGTTTCCAAGCAGAAAATTAAATGTTTCCTGAAAAAAAAACATTCAAAACAATAAAGTCTGTGGATAATATCAGGAATACACAAAAACAGAGGCAGAAACAATATCTGGGTTTGAGTTAGGTAAAAATCAACCGGATATTTTCGGTTTCATCCAGTCATATCCGGAGAAACTGGTGTGGAATTCGTATGCAATGGACCGAGAAAATAACAGTAAAAATCGTTTTGGAGAAAAGCAAAGTCTTTTCGTTAGGCAAGTGCATCAAATGCCATCTATACAAACAGAAAGATCATGTTTGTTTGACGCAGTTCCTCTAGATTTCTCCCTAGAAAATACGAATGTGTAGAGCTGGTGTCTCCATGTGGAACCAATTAGTGTTTCCAAGCAGAAAATTAAATGTTTCCTGAAAAAAAAAACATTCAAAACAATAAAGTCCGTAGATAATATCAGGAATACACAAACACAGAGGCGGTAACAATATCTGGGATTGAGTTAGGTAAAAATCAACCGGATATTTCCGGTTTCATCCAGTCATATCCGGAGAAACTGGTGTGGAGTTAGTATGCAATGGCCCGAGAAAATAACAGTAAAAATTGTTTTGGAGAAAAGCAAAGTCTTTTCGTTAGCCAAGTGCATCAAATGCCATCTATACAAACAGAAAGATCATGTTTGTTTGCCGCAGTTCCTCTAGCTTTCTCCCTAGAAAATACGAATGTTTAGAGCTGGTGTCTCCATGTGGAACCAATTAATGTTTCCAAGCAGAAAATTAAATGGTCCCTGATAAAAAAACATTCAAAACAATAAAATCTGTGGATAATATCTGTAATACACAAACACAGAGGCGGTAACAATATCTGGGATTGCGTTAGCCAAAACAAAACCAGATATATCTGGTTTCATCCAGTCATATCCGGAGAAACTGGTGTGGAATTCGTATGCAATGGCCCGAGAAAATCACAGTACAAATGGTTTTGGAGAAAAGCAAAGTCTTTTCGCTAGGCAAGTGCATCAACTGTCATCTATACAAACAGACAGATTATGTTTGTTTGCCGCAGTTGCTCTAGCTTTCTCCATAGAAAATACGAATGTCTAGAGCTGGTGTCTCCATGTGGAACCAATTAGTGTTTCCAAGCGGAAAATTAAAATTTCCCTGATAAAAAACATTCAAAACAATAAAGTCCGTGGATAATATCAGGAATACACAAACACAGAGGATGTAGCAATTATTGGGATTGAGTTAGCCAAAACAAAACCAGATATTTTCGGTTTCATCCAGTCATATCCAGACAAACTGGTGTGGAATTCGTATGCAATTAACTAAAAAAAATCACAGTGAATATGGTTTTGGAGAAAAGCAAAGTCTTTTCGTTAGGCAAGTGCATCAAATGCCTTCTATACAAACAGAAATATCATATTTGTTTGACGCAGTTCCTCTAGCTTTCTCCCTAGAAAATACGAATGTGTAGAGCTGGTGTGTCCATGTGGAAGCAATTAGTGTTTCCAAGCAGAAAATTAAATGTTTCCTGAAAAAAAACATTCAAAACAATAAAGTCTGTAGATAATATCAGGAATACACAAACACAGAGGTGGTAACAATATCTGGGATTGAGTTAGGCAAAAATCAACCGGATATTTCCGGTTTCATCCAGTCATATCCGGACAAACTGGTGTGGAATTCGTATGCAATGGACCGAGAAAATCACAGTACAAATGGTTTTGGAGAAAAGCAAAGTCTTTTCGTTAGGCAAGTGCATCAAATGTCATCTATACAAACAGAAAGATCATGTTTGTTTGCCGCAGTTCCTCTAGATTTCTCCATAGAAAATACGAATGTGTAGAGCTGGTGTCTCCATGTGGAACCAATTAGTGTTTCCAAGCAGAAAATTAAATGTTCCCAGATAAAAAAACATTCAAAAGAATAAAGTCCGTAGATAATATCAGGAATGCACAAACACAGAGGATGTAGCAATTTGTGGGATTGAGTTAGCCAAAACAAAACCAGATATTTCCCGTTTCATCCAGTCATATCCGGACAAACTGGTGTGGAATTCGTATGCAATGGACCGAGAAAATCACAGTACAAATGGTTTTGGAGAAAAGCAAAGTCTTTTCGTTAGGCAAGTGCATCAAATGTCATCTATACAAACAGAAATATCATGTTTGTTTGCCGCAGTTCCTCTACATTTCTCCATAGAAAATATGAATGTGTAGAGCTGGTGTCTCCATGTGGAACCAGTTAGTGTTTCCAAGCAGAAAATTAAATGTTCCCAGATAAAAAAACCTTCAAAAGAATAAAGTCCGTAGATAATATCAGGAATGCACAAACACAGAGGATGTAGCAATTATTGGGATTGAGTTAGCCAAAACAAAACCAGATATTTCCGGTTTTATCCAATCATATCAGGAGAAACTGGTGTAGAATTCGTATGCAGTTAACTAAAAAAAATCACAGTAAAAATGGTTTTGGAGAAAAGCAAAGTCTTTTCGTTAGGCAAGTGCATCAAATGTCATCCATACAAACAGAAAGATCATTTTTGTTTGCCGCAGTTCCTCTAGCTTTCTCCCTAGAAAATACGAATGTGTAGAGCTGGTGTCTCCATGTGGAAACAATTAGTGTTTCCAAGCAGAAAATTAAATGTTTCCTGAAAAAAAACATTCAAAACAATAAAGTCCGTGGATAATATCAGGAATACAAAAACACAGAGGCGGTAAAAATATCTGGGATTGAGTTAGGTAAAAATCAGCCGGATATT
The DNA here is from genome assembly GCF_033115175.1 of Lepus europaeus. Lineage (NCBI taxonomy): Eukaryota > Metazoa > Chordata > Mammalia > Lagomorpha > Leporidae > Lepus > Lepus europaeus. The sequence goes on along the minus strand of NW_026909428.1, from coordinate 161,622 downwards.
TCCGGTTTCAACCAGTCATATCCGGAGAAACTGGCGTGGAATTCGTATGCAATGGACCGAGAAAATCACAACAAATGGTTTTGGAGAAAAGCAAAGTCTTTTCGTTAGGCAAGCGCATCAAATGTCATCTATACAAACAGAAAGATCATGTGTGTTTGCCGCAGTTCCTCTAGCTTTCTCCCTAGAAAATACGAATGTGTAGAGCTAGTGTCACCATGTGGAACTAATTAGTGTTTCCAAGCACAAAATTAAATGTTTCCTGATAAAAAACATTCAAAACAATAAAATCTGTGGATAATATCTGGAATACACAAACACAGAGGCGGTAACAATATCTGGGATTGAGTTAGGTAAAAATCAACCGGATATTTCCGGTTTCATCCAGTCATATCCGGACAAACTGGTGTGGAATTCGTATGCAATGGACCGAGAAAATCACAGTACAAATGGTTTTGGAGAAAAGCAAAGTCTTTTCGTTAGGCAAGTGCATCAAATGTCATCTATACCAACAGAAAGATCATGTTTGTTTGCCGCAGTTCCTCTAGCTTTCTCCCTACAAAATACGAATGTGTAGAGCTGGTGTCACCATGTGGAACCAATTAGTGTTTCCACGCACAAAATTAAATGTTCCCTGATAAAAAACATTCAAAACAATAAAGTCTGTGGATAATATCAAGAATACACAAACTCAGAGGCGGTAAAATTATCTGGGATTGAGTTAGGTAAAAATCAGTCGGATATTTCCGGTTTCATCCAGTAATATCCGGACAAACTGGTGTAGAATTTGTATGCAATGGACCAAGAAAATCACAGTACAAATGGTTTTGGAGAAAAGAAAAGTCTTTTCGTTAGCCAATTGCATCAAATGTCATCTATACAAACAGAAATATCATGTTTGTTTGCCGCAGTTCCTCTGGCTTTCTCCCAAGGAAATACGAATGTGTAGAGCTGGTGTCTCCATGTGGAACCAATTAGTGTTTCCAAGCGGAAAATTAAAAGTTCCCTGATAAAAAACATTCAAAACAATAAAGTCCGTAGACAATATCAGGAATGCACAAACACAGAGGATGTAGCAATTTCTGGGATCGATTTAGGCAAAAATCAACCGGATATTTCCGGTTTCATCCAGTCATATCCGGAGAAACGGGTGTGGATTTCTCTGCAATTGACCAGAAAATCACAGTACAAAAGGATTTGGAGAAAAGCAAAGTCTTTTTGTTAGGCAAGTGCATCAAATATCATCTATACAAACAGAAAGATCATGTGTGTTTGCGGCATTCCCTCTAGCTTTCTTCCTAGAAAATAGGAATGTGTAGAGCTGGTGTGTCCATGTGGAAGCAATTAGTGTTTCCAAGCAGAAAATTAAATGTTCTCTGATAGAAAACATTCAAAAGAATAAAGTCCGGATATAATATCAGGAATGCACAAACACAGAGGATGTAGCAATTTCTGGGATTGAGTTAGCCAAAACAAAACCAGATATTTCCGGTTTCATCCAGTCATATCCGGACAAACAGGTATGGAATTCGTATGCAATGGACCGGAAAAATCACAGTACAAATGGTTTTGGAGAAAAGCAAAGTCTTTTCGTTAGGCAAGTGCATCAAATGCCATCTATACAAACAGAAAGATCATGTTTGTTTGCCGCAGTTCCTCTAGCTTTCTCCCTAGAAAATACGAATGTGTAGAGCTGGTGTCTCCATGTGGAACCAATTAGTGTTTCCAAGCAGAAAATTAAATGTTTCCAGAAAAAAAAACATTCAAAACAATAAAGTCTGTGGATAATATCAGGAATACACAAACACAGAGGCGGTAACAATATCTGGGATTGAGTTGACCAAAACAAAACCAGATATTTCCGGTTTCATCCAGTCATATCCGGTTATACTGGTGTGGAATTCGTATGCAATGGACCGAGAAAATCACAGTACAAATGGTTTTGGAGAAAAGCAAAGTCTTTTCGTTAGGCAAGTGCATCAAATGTCATCTATACAAACAGAAACATCATGTGTGTTTGCCGCAGTTCCTCTAGATTTCTCCCTAGAAAATACGAATGTGTAGAGCTGGTGTCTCCATGTGGAACCATTTACTGTTTCCAAGCAGAAAATTAAAGGTTCCCTGATAAAAAACATTCAAAACAATAAAGTCTGTGGATAATATCTGGAATACACAAACACAGAGGCGGTAACAATATCTGGGATTGAGTTAGGTAAAAATCAACCGGATATTTCCGGTTTCATCCAGTCATATCCGGACAAACTGGTGTGGAATTCGTATGCAATGGACCGAGAAAATCACAGTACAAATGGTTTTGGAGAAAAGCAAAGTCTTTTCGTTAGGCAAGTGCATCAAATGTCATCTATACAAACAGAAAGATCATGTTTGTTTGCCGCAGTTCCTCTAGCTTTCTCCCTAGAAAATACGAATGTGTAGAGCTAGTGTCACCATGTGGAACTAATTAGTGTTTCCAAACACAAAATTAAATGTTTCCTGATAAAAAACATTCAAAACAATAAAATCTGTGGATAATATCTGGAATACACAAACACTGAGGCGGTACCAATATCTGGGATTGAGTTAGGTAAAAATCAACCGGATATTTCCGGTTTCATCTAGTCATATCCGGAGAAACTGGTGTGGAATTCGTATGCAATGGACCGAGAAAATAACAGAAAAAATTGTTTTGGAGAAAAGCAAAGTCTTTTCGTTAGGCAAGTGCATGAAATGTCAACTATACAAACAGAAACATCATGTTTGTTTGCCGCAGTTCCTCTAGATTTCTCCCTAGAAAATACGAATGTGTAGAGCTGGTGTCTCCATGTGGAACCAATTAGTGTTTACAAGCAGAAAATTAAAAGTTCCCTGATAAAAAACATTCAAAACAATAAAGTCCGTAGACAATATCAGGAATGCACAAAAACAGAGGATGTAGCAATTTCTGGGATCGATTTAGGCAAAAATCAACCGGATATTTCCGGTTTCATCCAGTCATATCAGGAGAAACGGGTGTGGATTTCTTTGCAATGGACCAGAAAATCACAGTACAAATGGTTTTGGAGAAAAGCAAAGTCTTTTTGTTAGGCAAGTGCATCAAATGTCATCTATACAAACAGAAAGATCATGTGTGTTTGCGGCATTTCCTCTAGCTTTCTTCCTAGAAAATACGAATGTGTAGAGCTGGTGTGTCCATGTGGAAGCAATTAGTGTTTCCAAGCAGAAAATTAAATGTTCTCTGATAAAAAACATTCAAAAGAATAAAGTCCGGGGATAATATCAGGAATGCACAAACACAGAGGATGTAGCAATTTCTGGGATTGAGTTAGCCAAAACAAAACCAGATATTTCCGGTTTAATCCAGTCATATCCGGACAAACAGGTATGGAATTCGTATGCAATGGACCGGAAAAATCACAGTACAAATGGTTTTGGAGAAAAGCAAAGTCTTTTCGTTAGGCAAGTGCATCAAATGCCATCTATACAAACAGAAAGATCATGTTTGTTTGCCACAGTTCCTCTAGCTTTCTCCCTAGAAAATACGAATGTGTAGAGCTGGTGTGTCCATGTGGAAACAATTAGTGTTTCCAAGCAGAAAATTAAATGTTCCCTGATAAAAAACATTCAAAACAATAAAGTCTGTGGATAATATTTGGAATACACAAACACAGAGGCGGTAACAATATCTGGGATTGAGTTAGCCAAAACAAAACCAGATATTTCTGGTTTCATCCAGTTATATCCGGACAAACTGGTGTGGAATTTGTATGCAATGGACCGAAAAAATCACAGTACAAATGGTTTTGGAGAAAGGCAAAATCTTTTCTTTAGGCAAGTGCATCAAATGCCATCTATACAAACAGAAATATCATGTGTCTTTGCGGCATTTCCTCTAGCTTTCTTCCTAGAAAATATGAATGTGTAGAGCTGGTGTGTCCATGTGGAAGCAATTAGTGTTTCCAAGCAGAAAATTAAATGTTCTCTGATAAAAAAAACATTCAAAAGAATAAAGTCCGGAGATAATATCAGGAATGCACAAACACAGAGGATGTAGCAATTTCTGGGATTGAGTTAGCCAAAACAAAACCAGATATTTCCGGTTTCATCCAGTCATATCCGGACAAACAGGTATGGAATTCGTATGCAATTTACCGGAAAAATCACAATACAAATGGTTTTGGAGAAAAGCAAAGTCTTTTCGTTAGGCAAGTGCATCAAATGTCATCTATACAAACAGAAAGATCATGTTTGTTTGCCGCAGTTCCTCTAGCTTTCTCCATAGAAAATACGAATGTGTAAAGCTGGTGTCTCCATGTGGAACCAATTAGTGTTTCCAAGCTGAAAATTAAAAGTTCCCTGATAAAAAACATTCAAAACAATAAATCCGTAGATAATATCAGGAATACACAAACACAGAGGATGTAGCAATTTCTGGATTTGAGTTAGCAAAAACAAAACCAGATATTTCCGGTTTCATCCAGTCATATCCGGACAAACTGGTGTGGAATTCGTATGCAATGGACCGAGAAAATCACAGTACAAATGGTTTTGGAGAAAAGCAAAGTCTTTTCGTTAGGCAAGTGCATCAAATGTCATCTATACAAACAGAAAGATCATGTTTGTTTGCCGCAGTTCCTCTAGCTTTCTCCCTAGAAAATACGAATGTGTAGAGCTAGTGTCACCATGTGGAACTAATTAGTGTTTCCAAACACAAAATTAAATGTTTCCTGATAAAAAACATTCAAAACAATAAAATCTGTGGATAATATCTGGAATACACAAACACTGAGGCGGTACCAATATCTGGGATTGAGTTAGGTAAAAATCAACCGGATATTTCCGGTTTCATCTAGTCATATCCGGAGAAACTGGTGTGGAATTCGTATGCAATGGACCGAGAAAATAACAGAAAAAATTGTTTTGGAGAAAAGCAAAGTCTTTTCGTTAGGCAAGTGCATGAAATGTCAACTATACAAACAGAAACATCATGTTTGTTTGCCGCAGTTCCTCTAGATTTCTCCCTAGAAAATACGAATGTGTAGAGCTGGTGTCTCCATGTGGAACCAATTAGTGTTTACAAGCAGAAAATTAAAAGTTCCCTGATAAAAAACATTCAAAACAATAAAGTCCGTAGACAATATCAGGAATGCACAAAAACAGAGGATGTAGCAATTTCTGGGATCGATTTAGGCAAAAATCAACCGGATATTTCCGGTTTCATCCAGTCATATCAGGAGAAACGGGTGTGGATTTCTTTGCAATGGACCAGAAAATCACAGTACAAATGGTTTTGGAGAAAAGCAAAGTCTTTTTGTTAGGCAAGTGCATCAAATGTCATCTATACAAACAGAAAGATCATGTGTGTTTGCGGCATTTCCTCTAGCTTTCTTCCTAGAAAATACGAATGTGTAGAGCTGGTGTGTCCATGTGGAAGCAATTAGTGTTTCCAAGCAGAAAATTAAATGTTCTCTGATAAAAAACATTCAAAAGAATAAAGTCCGGGGATAATATCAGGAATGCACAAACACAGAGGATGTAGCAATTTCTGGGATTGAGTTAGCCAAAACAAAACCAGATATTTCCGGTTTAATCCAGTCATATCCGGACAAACAGGTATGGAATTCGTATGCAATGGACCGGAAAAATCACAGTACAAATGGTTTTGGAGAAAAGCAAAGTCTTTTCGTTAGGCAAGTGCATCAAATGCCATCTATACAAACAGAAAGATCATGTTTGTTTGCCACAGTTCCTCTAGCTTTCTCCCTAGAAAATACGAATGTGTAGAGCTGGTGTGTCCATGTGGAAACAATTAGTGTTTCCAAGCAGAAAATTAAATGTTCCCTGATAAAAAACATTCAAAACAATAAAGTCTGTGGATAATATTTGGAATACACAAACACAGAGGCGGTAACAATATCTGGGATTGAGTTAGCCAAAACAAAACCAGATATTTCTGGTTTCATCCAGTTATATCCGGACAAACTGGTGTGGAATTTGTATGCAATGGACCGAGAAAATCACAACAAATGGTTTTGGAGAAAAGCAAAGTCTTTTCGTTAGGCAAGCGCATCAAATGTCATCTATACAAACAGAAAGATCATGCTTGTTTGCCGCAGTTCCTCTAGATTTCTCCCTAGAAAATGTGAATGTGTAGAGCTGGTGTCTCCATGTGGAACCAATTAGTGTTTCCAAGCAGAAAATTAAATGTTTCCTGATAAAAAATATTCAAAACCATAAAGTCCGTAGATAATAGCAGCAATGCACAAACACAGAGGATGTAGCAATTTCTGGGATTGAGTCTGCCAAAACAAAACCAGATATTTCCAGTTTCATCCAGTCATATCTGGACAAACAGGTATGGAATTCGTATGCAATGGACCGGAAAAATCACAATACAAATGGTTTTGGAGAAAAGCAAAGTCTTTTTGTTAGGCAAGTGAATCAAATGTCATCTATACCAACAGAAAGATCATGTTTGTTTGCCGCAGTTCCTCTAGCTTTCTCCATTGAAAATACGAATGTGTAAAGCTGGTGTCTACATGTGGAACCAATTAGTGTTTCCAAGCGGAAAATTAAAAGTTCCCTGATAAAAAACATTCAAAACAATAAAGTCCGTAGATAATAACAGGAATACACAAACACAGAGGATGTAGCAATTTCTGGATTTGAGTTAGCCAAAACAAAACCAGATATTTCCGGTTTCATCCAGTCATATCCGGACAAACTGGTGTGGAATTCGTATGCAATGAACTAAAAAAATCACAGTGAGAATGGTTTTGGAGAAAAGCAAAGTCGTTACGTTAGGCAAGTGCATAAAATGTCATCTATACAAACAGAAAGATCATGTTTGTTTGCCGCAGTTCCTCTAGTTTCTCCCTAGAAAATACGAATGTGTAGAGCTGGTGTCACCATGTGGAACCAATTAGTGTTTCCAAGCACAAAATTTAATGTTTCCTGAAAAAAAAACATTCAAAACAATAAAGTCTGTGGATAATATCAGGAATACACATACACAGAAGCGGTAACAATATCTGGGATTGAGTTAGGTAAAAATCAGCCGGATATTTCCTTTTCAACCAGTCATATCCGGAGAAACTGGCGTGGAATTCGTATGCAATGGACCGAGAAAATCACAACAAATGATTTTGGAGAAAAGCAAAGTCTTTTCGATAGGCAATTGCATCAAATGTCATCTATACAAACAGAAAGATCATGTTTGTTTGCCGCAGTTCCTCTAGCTTTCTCCCTAGAAAATACGAATGTGTAGAGCTAGTGTCACCATGTGGAACTAATTAGTGTTTCCAAGCACAAAATTAAATGTTTCCTGATAAAAAACATTCAAAACAATAAAATCTGTGGATAATATCTGGAATACACAAACACAGAGGCGGTAACAATATCTGGGATTGAGTTAGGTAAAAATCAACCGGATATTTCCGGTTTCATCCAGTCATATCCGGACAAACTGGTGTGGAATTCGTATGCAATGGACCGAGAAAATCACAGTACAAATGGTTTTGGAGAAAAGCAAAGTCTTTTCGTTAGGCAAGTGCATCAAATGTCATCTATACAAACAGAAAGATCATGTTTGTTTGCCGCAGTTCCTCTAACTTTCTCCCTAGAAAATACGAATGTGTAGAGCTAGTGTCACCATGTGGAACTAATTAGTGTTTCCAAGCACAAAATTAAATGTTTCCTGATAAAAACCATTCAAAACAATAAAATCTGTGGATAATATCTGGAATACACAAACACAGAGGCGGTAACAATATCTGGGATTGAGTTAGGTAAAAATCAACCGGATATTTCCGGTTTCATCTAGTCATATCCGGAGAAACTGGTGTGGAATTCGTATGCAATGGACCGAGAAAATCACAGAAAAAATTGTTTTGGAGAAAAGCAAAGTCTTTTCGTTAGGCAAGTGCATCAAATGTCAACTATACAAACAGAAACATCATGTTTGTTTGCCGCAGTTCCTCTAGATTTCTCCCTAGAAAATACGAATGTGTAGGGCTGGTGTCTCCATGTGGAACCAATTAGTGTTTCCAAGCAGAAAATTAAATGTTCCCAGATAAAAAAACCTTCAAAAGAATAAAGTCCGTAGATAATATCAGGAATGCACAAACACAGAGGATGTAGCAATTTCTGGGATTGAGTTAACCAAAACAAAACCAGATATTTCTGATTTCATCCAGTCATATCCGGAGAAACAGGTGTGGAATTCGTATGCAATGGACCAGAAAATCACAGTACAAATGGTTTTGGAGAAAGTAAAGACTTTTCGTTAGGCAAGTGCATCAAATGTCATCTATACAAACAGAAATATCATGTTTGTTTGCCGCAGTTCCTCTAGCTTTCTCCCTAGAAAATACGAATGTGTAGAACTGGTGACTCCATGTGGAACTAATTAGTGTTTCCAAGCAGAAAATTAAGTGTTCTCTGATAAAGAACATTCAAAACAATATAGTCTGTAGATAATATCTGGAATACACAAACACAGAGGCGGTAACAATATCTGGGATTGAGTTAGCCAAAACAAAACCAGATATTTCCGGTTTCATCCAGTCATATCCGGACAAACTGGTGTGGAATTCGTATGCATTGGACCGAGAAAATAACAGTAAAATTTGTTTTGGAGAAAAGCAAAGTCTTTTCGTTAGGCAAGTGCATCAAATGCCATCTATACAAACAGAAAGATCATGTTTGTTTGCCGCAGTTCCTCTAGCTTTCTCCCTAGAAAATACGAATGTGTAGAGCTGGTGTGTCCATGTGGAAACAATTAGTGTTTCCAAGCAGAAAATTAAATGTTTCCAGAAAAAAAAACATTCAAAACAATAAAGTCTGTGGATAATATCTGGAATACACAAACACAGAGGCGGTAACAATATCTGGGATTGAGTTGACCAAAACAAAACCAGATATTTCCGGTTTCATCCAGTCATATCCGGTTATACTGGTGTGGAATTCATATGCAATGGACCGAGAAAATCACAGTACAAATGGTTTTGGAGAAAAGCAAAGTCTTTTCGTTAGGCAAGTGCATCAAATGTCATCTATACAAACAGAAACATCATGTGTGTTTGCCGCAGTTCCTCTAGATTTCTCCCTAGAAAATACGAATGTGTAGAGCTGCTGTCTCCATGTGGAACCAATTAGTGTTTCCAAGCGGAAAATTAAATGTTCCCTGATAAAAAACATTCAAAACAATAAAGTCTGTGGATAATATTTGGAATACACAAACACAGAGGCGGTAACAATATCTGGGATTGAGTTAGCCAAAACAAAACCAGATATTTCCGGTTTCATCCAGTTATATCCGGACAAACTGGTGTGGAATTCGTATGCAATGGACCGAAAAAATCACAGTACAAATGGTTTTGGAGAAAGGCAAAGTCTTTTCTTTAGGCAAGTGCATCAAATGTCATCTATACAAACAGAAAGATCATGTTTGTTTGCGGTACTTCCTCTAGCTTTCTCCCTAGAAAATACGAATGTGTAGAGCTGGTGTCTCCATGTGGAACCAATTAGTGTTTCCAAGCGGAAAATTAAAAGTTCCCTGATAAAAAACATTCAAAACAATAAAGTCCGTAGATAATATCAGGAATACACAAACACAGAGGATGTAGCAATTTCTGGGATTGAGTTAGCCAAAACAAAACCAGATATTTCCGGTTTCATCCAGTCATATCCGGACAAACAGGTATGGAATTCGTATGCAATGGACCGGAAAAATCACAATACAAATGGTTTTGGAGAAAAGCAATGTCTTTACGTTAGGCAAGTGCATAAAATGTCATCTATACAAACAGAAAGATCATGTTTGTTTGCGGTACTTCCTCTAGCTTTCTCCATAGAAAATACGAATGTGTAAAGCTGGTGTCTCCATGTGGAACCAATTAGTGTTTCCAAGCAGAAAATTAAATGTTCCATGATAAAAAACATTCAAAACAATATAGTCTGTTGATAATATCTGGAGTACACAAACACAGAGGCTATAACAATATCTGGGATTGAGATAGCCAAAACAAAACCAGATATTTCAGGTTTCATCCAGTCATATCCGGACAAACTGGTGTGGAATTCGTATGCAATGGACCGAGAAAATCACAGTATAAATGGCTTTGGAGAAGAGCAAAGTGTTTTCGTTAGGCAATTGCATCAAATGTCATCTATACAAACAGAAAGATCATGTTTGTTTGCCGCAGTTCCTCTAGCTTTCTCCCTAAAAATACGAATGTGTAGAGCTGGTGTGTCCATGTGGAAGCAATTAGTGTTTCCAAGCAGAAAATTAAATGTTCTCTGATAAAAAAACATTCAAAAGAATAAAGTCCGGAGATAATATCAGGAATGCACAAACACAGAGGATGTAGCAATGTCTGGGATTGAGTCAGCCAAAACAAAACCAGATATTTCCGGTTTCATCCAGTCATATCTGGACAAACAGGTATGGAATTCGTATGCAATGGACCGGAAAAATCACAATACAAATGGTTTTGGAGAAAAGCAAAGTCTTTTCGTTAGGCAAGTGCATCAAATGTCATCTATACCAACAGAAAGATCATGTTTGTTTGCCGCAGTTCCTCTAGCTTTCTCCATAGAAAATACGAATGTGTAAAGCTGGTGTCTACATGTGGAACCAATTAGTGTTTCCAAGCGGAAAATTAAAAGTTCCCTGATAAAAAAACATTCAAAACAATAAAGTCCGTAGATAATATCAGGAATACACAAACAGAGAGGATGTAGCAATTTCTGGATTTGAGTTAGCCAAAACAAAACCAGATATTTCCGGTTTCATCCAGTCATATCCGGACAAACTGGTGTGGAATTCGTATGCAATGAACCAAAATAATCACAGTGAGAATGGTTTTGGAGAAAAGCAAAGTCTTTTCGTTAGGCAAGTGCATCAAATGTCATCTATACAAACAGAAATATCATGTTTGTTTGCCGCAGTTCCTCTAGCTTTCTCCCTAGAAAATACGAATGTGTAGAGCTGGTGTCACCATGTGGAACCAATTAGTGTTTCCAAGCACAAAATTAAATGTTTCCTGAAAAAAAACATTCAAAACAATAAAGTCCGTGGATAATATCAGGAATACACATACACAGAAGCGGTAACAACATCTGGGATTGAGTTAGGTAAAAATCAGCCGGATATTTCTGGTTTCAACCAGTCATATCTGGAGAAACTGGCATGGAATTCGTATGCAATGGACCGAGAAAATCACAACAAATGATTTGGAGAAAAGCAAAGTCTTTTCATTAGGCAATTGCATCAAATGTCATCCATACAAACAGAAAGATCATGTTTGTTTGCCGCAGTTCCTCTAGCTTTCTCCCTAGAAAATACGAATGTGTAGAGTTAGTGTCACCATGTGGAACTAATTAGTGTTTCCAAGCACAAAATTAAATGTTCCCTGATAAAAAACATTCAAAACAATAAAGTCTGTGGATAATATTTGGAATACACAAACACAGAGGCGGTAACAATATCTGGGATTGAGTTAGCCAAAACAAAACCAGATATTTCCGGTTTCATCCAGTTATATCCGGACAAACTGGTGTGGAATTCGTATGCAATGGACCGAAAAAATCACAGTACAAATGGTTTTGGAGAAAGGCAAAGTCTTTTCTTTAGGCAAGTGCATCAAATGTCATCTATACAAACAGAAAGATCATGTTTGTTTGCGGTACTTCCTCTAGCTTTCTCCCTAGAAAATACGAATGTGTAGAGCTGGTGTCTCCATGTGGAACCAATTAGTGTTTCCAAGCGGAAAATTAAAAGTTCCCTGATAAAAAACATTCAAAACAATAAAGTCCGTAGATAATATCAGGAATACACAAACACAGAGGATGTAGCAATTTCTGGGATTGAGTTAGCCAAAACAAAACCAGATATTTCCGGTTTCATCCAGTCATATCCGGACAAACAGGTATGGAATTCGTATGCAATGGACCGGAAAAATCACAATACAAATGGTTTTGGAGAAAAGCAATGTCTTTACGTTAGGCAAGTGCATAAAATGTCATCTATACAAACAGAAAGATCATGTTTGTTTGCCGCAGTTCCTCTAGCTTTCTCCATAGAAAATACGAATGTGTAAAGCTGGTGTCTCCATGTGGAACCAATTAGTGTTTCCAAGCAGAAAATTAAATGTTCCATGATAAAAAACATTCAAAACAATATAGTCTGTTGATAATATCTGGAGTACACAAACACAGAGGCTATAACAATATCTGGGATTGAGATAGCCAAAACAAAACCAGATATTTCAGGTTTCATCCAGTCATATCCGGACAAACTGGTGTGGAATTCGTATGCAATGGACCGAGAAAATCACAGTATAAATGGCTTTGGAGAAGAGCAAAGTGTTTTCGTTAGGCAATTGCATCAAATGTCATCTATACAAACAGAAAGATCATGTTTGTTTGCCGCAGTTCCTCTAGCTTTCTCCCTAAAAATACGAATGTGTAGAGCTGGTGTGTCCATGTGGAAGCAATTAGTGTTTCCAAGCAGAAAATTAAATGTTCTCTGATAAAAAAACATTCAAAAGAATAAAGTCCGGAGATAATATCAGGAATGCACAAACACAGAGGATGTAGCAATGTCTGGGATTGAGTCAGCCAAAACAAAACCAGATATTTCCGGTTTCATCCAGTCATATCTGGACAAACAGGTATGGAATTCGTATGCAATGGACCGGAAAAATCACAATACAAATGGTTTTGGAGAAAAGCAAAGTCTTTTCGTTAGGCAAGTGCATCAAATGTCATCTATACCAACAGAAAGATCATGTTTGTTTGCCGCAGTTCCTCTAGCTTTCTCCATAGAAAATACGAATGTGTAAAGCTGGTGTCTACATGTGGAACCAATTAGTGTTTCCAAGCGGAAAATTAAAAGTTCCCTGATAAAAAAACATTCAAAACAATAAAGTCCGTAGATAATATCAGGAATACACAAACAGAGAGGATGTAGCAATTTCTGGATTTGAGTTAGCCAAAACAAAACCAGATATTTCCGGTTTCATCCAGTCATATCCGGACAAACTGGTGTGGAATTCGTATGCAATGAACCAAAATAATCACAGTGAGAATGGTTTTGGAGAAAAGCAAAGTCTTTTCGTTAGGCAAGTGCATCAAATGTCATCTATACAAACAGAAATATCATGTTTGTTTGCCGCAGTTCCTCTAGCTTTCTCCCTAGAAAATACGAATGTGTAGAGCTGGTGTCACCATGTGGAACCAATTAGTGTTTCCAAGCACAAAATTAAATGTTTCCTGAAAAAAAACATTCAAAACAATAAAGTCCGTGGATAATATCAGGAATACACATACACAGAAGCGGTAACAACATCTGGGATTGAGTTAGGTAAAAATCAGCCGGATATTTCTGGTTTCAACCAGTCATATCTGGAGAAACTGGCATGGAATTCGTATGCAATGGACCGAGAAAATCACAACAAATGATTTGGAGAAAAGCAAAGTCTTTTCGTTAGGCAATTGCATCAAATGTCATCCATACAAACAGAAAGATCATGTTTGTTTGCCGCAGTTCCTCTAGCTTTCTCCCTAGAAAATACGAATGTGTAGAGTTAGTGTCACCATGTGGAACTAATTAGTGTTTCCAAGCACAAAATTAAATGTTTCCTGATAAAAAACATTCAAAACAATAAAATCTGTGGATAATATCTGGAATACACAAACACAGAGGCGGTAACAATATCTGGGATTGAGTTAGGTAAAAATCAACCGGATATTTCCGGTTTCATCCAGTCATATCTGGACAAACTGGTGTGGAATTCGTATGCAATGGACCGAGAAAATAACAGTAAAAATTGTTTTGGAGAAAAGCAAAGTCTTTTCGTTAGGCAAGTGCATCAAATGTCATCTATACAAACAGAAAGATCATGTTTGTTTGCCGTAGTTCCTCTAGCTTTCTCCCTAGAAAATACGAATGTGTAGAGCTGGTGTCTCCATGTGGAACCAATTAGTGTTTCCAAGCAGAAAATTAAATGTTCCCTGATAAAAAACATTCAAAACAATAAAGTCTGTGGATAATATCTGGAATACGCAAACACAGAGGCGGTAACAATATCTGGGATTGAGTTAGCCAAAAAAAAACCAGATATTTCTGGTTTCATCCAGTCATATCCGGACAAACTGGTGTGGAATTCGTATGCAATGGATCGAGAAAATCACAGTACAAATGGTTTTGGAGAAAAGCAAAGTCTTTTCGTTAGGCAAGTGCATCAAATGTCATCTATACAAACAGAAAGATCATGTTTGTTTGCCGCAGTTCCTCTAGCTTTCTCCCTAGAAAATAGGAATGTGTAGAGCTGGTGTCTCCATGTGGAACCAATTAGTGTTTCCAAGCAGAAAATTAAATGTTCCCAGATAAAAAAACCTTCAAAAGAATAAAGTCCGTAGATAATATCTGGAATACACAAACACAGAGGCGGTAACAATATCTGGGATTGAGTTAGCCAAAACAAAACCAGATATTTCCGGTTTCATCCAGTCATATCCGGACAAACTGGTGTGGAATTCGTATGCAATGGACCGAGAAAATAACAGTAAAAATTGTTTTGGAGAAAAAAAAGTCTTTTCGTTAGGCAAGTGCATCAAATGCCATCTATACAAACAGAAAGATCATGTTTGTTTGCCGCAGTTCCTCTAGCTTTCTCCCTAGAAAATACGAATGTGTAGAGCTGGTGTCTCCATGTGGAAACAATTAGTGTTTCCAAGCAGAAAATTAAATGTTCCCTGATAAAAAATATTCAAAACAATAAGGTCCGTAGATAATATCAGGAATGCACAAACACAGAGGATGTAGCAATTTCTAGGATTGAGTTAGCCAAACAAAAACCAGATATTTCTGGTTTCATCCAGTCATATCCGGACAAACTGGTGTGGAATTCGTATGCAATGGACCGAGAAAATCACAGTACAAATGGTTTTGGAGCAAATCAAAGTCTTATCTTTAGGAAAGTGCATCAAATGTCATCTATACAAACAGAACGATCATGTTTGTTTGCGGTAGTTCCACTAGCTTTCTCCCTAGAAAATACGAATGTGTAGAGCTGGTGTCTCCATGTGGAACCAATTAGTGTTTCCAAGCGGAAAATTAAAAGTTCCCTGATAAAAAACATTCAAAACAATAAAGTCCGTAGATAATATCAGGAATACAGAAACACAGAGGCGGTAACAATATCTGGGATTGAATAGGTAAAAATCAACCGATATTTCCGGTTTCATCCAGTCATATCTGGACAAACTGGTGTGGAATTCGTATGCAATGAACTAAAAAAATCACAGTGAGAATGGTTTTGGAGAAAAGCAAAGTCTTTCCGTTAGGCAAGTGCATCAAATGTCATCTATACAAACAGAAAGATCATGTTTGTTTGCCGCAGTTCCTCTAGCTTTCGCCCTAGAAAATAGGAATGTGTAGAGCTGGTGTCTCCATGTGGAAACAATTAGTGTTTCCAAGCAGAAAATTAAATGTTTCCAGAAAAAAAAACATTCAAAACAATAAAGTCTGTGGATAATATCAGGAATACACAAACACAGAGGCGGTAACAATATCTGGGATTGAGTTGACCAAAACAAAACCAGATATTTCCGGTTTCATCCAGTCATATCCGGTTATGCTGGTGTGGAATTTGTATGCAATGGACCGAAAAAATCACAGTACAAATGGTTTTGGAGAAAGGCAAAGTCTTTTCTTTAGGCAAGTGCATCAAATGTCATCTATACAAACAGAAAGATCATGTTTGTTTGCCGCAGTTCCTCTAGCTTTCTCCCTAGAAAATACGAATGTGTAGAGCTGGTGTCTCCATGTGGAACCAATTAGTGTTTCCAAGCAGAAAATTAAATGTTCCATGATAAAAAACATTCAAAACAATATAGTCTGTTGATAATATCTGGAGTACACAAATACAGAGGCCATAACAATATCTGGGATTGAGATAGCCAAAACAAAACCAGATATTTCAGGTTTCATCCAGTCATATCCGGACAAACTGGTGTGGAATTCGTATGCAATGGACCGAGAAAATCACAGTATAAATGGCTTTGGAGAAGAGCAAAGTGTTTTCGTTAGGCAATTGCATCAAATGCCATCTATACAAACAGAAAGATCATGTTTGTTTGCCGCAGTTCCTCTAGCTTTCTCCCTAAAAATACGAATGTGTAGAGCTGGTGTGTCCATGTGGAAGCAATTAGTGTTTCCAAGCAGAAAATTAAATGTTCTCTGATAAAAAAACATTCAAAAGAATAAAGTCCGGAGATAATATCAGGAATGCACAAACACAGAGGATGTAGCAATGTCTGGGATTGAGTCAGCCAAAACAAAACCAGATATTTCCGGTTTCATCCAGTCATATCTGGACAAACAGGTATGGAATTCGTATGCAATGGACCGGAAAAATCACAATACAAATGGTTTTGGAGAAAAGCAAAGTCTTTTCGTTAGGCAAGTGCATCAAATGTCATCTATACCAACAGAAAGATCAGGTTTGTTTGCCGCAGTTCCTCTAGCTTTCTCCATAGAAAATACGAATGTGTAAAGCTGGTGTCTACATGTGGAACCAATTAGTGTTTCCAAGCGGAAAATTAAAAGTTCCCTGATAAAAAACATTCAAAACAATAAAGTCCGTAGATAATATCAGGAATACACAAACAGAGAGGATGTAGAAATTTCTGGATTTGAGTTAGCCAAAACAAAACCAGATATTTCCGGTTTCATCCAGTCATATCCGGACAAACTGGTGTGGAATTCGTATGCAATGAACCAAAATAATCACAGTGAGAATGGTTTTGGAGAAAAGCAAAGTCTTTTCGTTAGGCAAGTGCATCAAATGTCATCTATACAAACAGAAATATCATGTTTGTTTGCCGCAGTTCCTCTAGCTTTCTCCCTAGAAAATACGAATGTGTAGAGCTGGTGTCACCATGTGGAACCAATTAGTGTTTCCAAGCACAAAATTAAATGTTTCCTGAAAAAAAACATTCAAAACAATAAAGTCCGTGGATAATATCAGGAATACACATACACAGAAGCGGTAACAATATCTGGGATTGAGTTAGGTAAAAATCAGCCGGATATTTCTGGTTTCAACCAGTCATATCTGGAGAAACTGGCGTGGAATTCGTATGCAATGGACCGAGAAAATCACAACAAATGATTTGGAGAAAAGCAAAGTCTTTTCGTTAGGCAATTGCATCAAATGTCATCCACACAAACAGAAAGATCATGTTTGTTTGCCGCAGTTCCTCTAGCTTTCTCCCTAGAAAATACGAATGTATAGAGCTAGTGTCACCATGTGGAACTAATTAGTGTTTCCAAGCACAAAATTAAATGTTTCCTGATAAAAAACATTCAAAACAATAAAATCTGTGGATAATATCTGGAATACACAAACACAGAGGCGGTAACAATATCTGGGATTGAGTTAGGTAAAAATCAACCGGATATTTCCGGTTTCATCCAGTCATATCTGGACAAACTGGTGTGGAATTCGTATGCAATGGACCGAGAAAATAACAGTAAAAATTGTTTTGGAGAAAAGCAAAGTCTTTTCGTTAGGCAAGTGCATCAAATGTCATCTATACAAACAGAAAGATCATGTTTGTTTGCCGTAGTTCCTCTAGCTTTCTCCCTAGAAAATACGAATGTGTAGAGCTGGTGTCTCCATGTGGAACCAATTAGTGTTTCCAAGCAGAAAATTAAATGTTCCCTGATAAAAAACATTCAAAACAATAAAGTCTGTGGATAATATCTGGAATACGCAAACACAGAGGCGGTAACAATATCTGGGATTGAGTTAGCCAAAAAAAAACCAGATATTTCTGGTTTCATCCAGTCATATCCGGACAAACTGGTGTGGAATTCGTATGCAATGGACCGAGAAAATCACAGTACAAATGGTTTTGGAGAAAAGCAAAGTCTTTTCGTTAGGCAAGTGCATCAAATGTCATCTATACAAACAGAAAGATCATGTTTGTTTGCCGCAGTTCCTCTAGCTTTCTCCCTAGAAAATAGGAATGTGTAGAGCTGGTGTCTCCATGTGGAACCAATTAGTGTTTCCAAGCAGAAAATTAAATGTTCCCAGATAAAAAAACCTTCAAAAGAATAAAGTCCGTAGATAATATCTGGAATACACAAACACAGAGGCGGTAACAATATCTGGGATTGAGTTAGCCAAAACAAAACCAGATATTTCCGGTTTCATCCAGTCATATCCGGACAAACTGGTGTGGAATTCGTATGCAATGGACCGAGAAAATAACAGTAAAAATTGTTTTGGAGAAAAGCAAAGTCTTTTCGTTAGGCAAGTGCATCAAATGCCATCTATACAAACAGAAAGATCATGTTTGTTTGCCGCAGTTCCTCTAGCTTTCTCCCTAGAAAATACGAATGTGTAGAGCTGGTGTCTCCATGTGGAAACAATTAGTGTTTCCAAGCAGAAAATTAAATGTTCCCTGATAAAAAATATTCAAAACAATAAGGTCCGTAGATAATATCAGGAATGCACAAACACAGAGGATGTAGCAATTTCTAGGATTGAGTTAGCCAAACAAAAACCAGATATTTCTGGTTTCATCCAGTCATATCCGGACAAACTGGTGTGGAATTCGTATGCAATGGACCGAGAAAATCACAGTACAAATGGTTTTGGAGCAAATCAAAGTCTTATCTTTAGGAAAGTGCATCAAATGTCATCTATACAAACAGAAAGATCATGTTTGTTTGCGGTAGTTCCTCTAGCTTTCTCCCTAGAAAATACGAATGTGTAGAGCTGGTGTCTCCATGTGGAACCAATTAGTGTTTCCAAGCGGAAAATTAAAAGTTCCCTGATAAAAAACATTCAAAACAATAAAGTCCGTAGATAATATCAGGAATACAGAAACACAGAGGCGGTAACAATATCTGGGATTGAATAGGTAAAAATCAACCGATATTTCCGGTTTCATCCAGTCATATCCGGACAAACTGGTGTGGAATTCGTATGCAATGAACTAAAAAAATCACAGTGAGAATGGTTTTGGAGAAAAGCAAAGTCTTTCCGTTAGGCAAGTGCATGAAATGTCATCTATACAAATAGAAAGATCATGTTTGTTTGCCGCAGTTCCTCTAGCTTTCGCCCTAGAAAATACGAATGTGTAGAGCTGGTGTCTCCATGTGGAACCAATTAGTGTTTCCAAGCGGAAAATTAAAAGTTCCCTGATAAAAAACATTCAAAACAATAAAGTCCGTAGATAATATCAGGAATACAGAAACACAGAGGCGGTAACAATATCTGGGATTGAATAGGTAAAAATCAACCGATATTTCCGGTTTCATCCAGTCATATCCGGACAAACTGGTGTGGAATTCGTATGCAATGAACTAAAAAAATCACAGTGAGAATGGTTTTGGAGAAAAGCAAAGTCTTTCCGTTAGGCAAGTGCATCAAATGTCATCTATACAAACAGAAAGATCATGTTTGTTTGCCGCAGTTCCTCTAGCTTTCGCCCTAGAAAATACGAATGTGTAGAGCTGGTGTGTCCATGTGGAAACAATTAGTGTTTCCAAGCAGAAAATTAAATGTTTCCAGAAAAAAAAACATTCAAAACAATAAAGTCTGTGGATAATATCTGGAATACACAAACACAGAGGCGGTAACAATATCTGGGATTGAGTTGACCAAAACAAAACCAGATATTTCCGGTTTCATCCAGTCATATCCGGTTATACTGGTGTGGAATTTGTATGCAATGGACCGAAAAAATCACAGTACAAATGGTTTTGGAGAAAGGCAAAGTCTTTTCTTTAGGCAAGTGCATCAAATGTCATCTATACAAACAGAAAGATCATGTTTGTTTGCCGCAGTTCCTCTAGCTTTCTCCCTAGAAAATACGAATGTGTAGAGCTGGTGTCTCCATGTGGAACCAATTAGTGTTTCCAAGCAGAAAATTAAATGTTCCATGATAAAAAACATTCAAAACAATATAGTCTGTTGATAATATCTGGAGTACACAAACACAGAGGCCATAACAATATCTGGGATTGAGATAGCCAAAACAAAACCAGATATTTCAGGTTTCATCCAGTCATATCCGGACAAACTGGTGTGGAATTCGTATGCAATGGACCGAGAAAATCACAGTATAAATGGCTTTGGAGAAAAGCAAAGTGTTTTCGTTAGGCAATTGCATCAAATGTCATCTATACAAACAGAAAGATCATGTTTGTTTGCCGCAGTTCCTCTAGCTTTCTCCCTAAAAATACGAATGTGTAGAGCTGGTGTGTCCATGTGGAAGCAATTAGTGTTTCCAAGCAGAAAATTAAATGTTATCTGATAAAAAAACATTCAAAAGAATAAAGTCCGGAGATAATATCAGGAATGCACAAACACAGAGGATGTAGCAATGTCTGGGATTGAGTCAGCCAAAACAAAACCAGATATTTCCGGTTTCATCCAGTCATATCTGGACAAACAGGTATGGAATTCGTATGCAATGGACCGGAAAAATCACAATACAAATGGTTTTGGAGAAAAGCAAAGTCTTTTCGTTAGGCAAGTGCATCAAATGTCATCTATACCAACAGAAAGATCAGGTTTGTTTGCCGCAGTTCCTCTAGCTTTCTCCATAGAAAATACGAATGTGTAAAGCTGGTGTCTACATGTGGAACCAATTAGTGTTTCCAAGCGGAAAATTAAAAGTTCCCTGATAAAAAACATTCAAAACAATAAAGTCCGTAGATAATATCAGGAATACACAAACAGAGAGGATGTAGAAATTTCTGGATTTGAGTTAGCCAAAACAAAACCAGATATTTCCGGTTTCATCCAGTCATATCCGGACAAACTGGTGTGGAATTCGTATGCAATGAACCAAAATAATCACAGTGAGAATGGTTTTGGAGAAAAGCAAAGTCTTTTCGTTAGGCAAGTGCATCAAATGTCATCTAAACAAACAGAAATATCATGTTTGTTTGCCGCAGTT
This sequence comes from Lepus europaeus, assembly GCF_033115175.1. Classification (NCBI taxonomy): domain Eukaryota; kingdom Metazoa; phylum Chordata; class Mammalia; order Lagomorpha; family Leporidae; genus Lepus; species Lepus europaeus. Next base: position 140,643 of record NW_026909428.1, on the reverse strand, counting down.
CCTCTAGCTTTCTCCCTAGAAAATACGAATGTGTAGAGCTGGTGTCACCATGTGGAACCAATTAGTGTTTCCAAGCACAAAATTAAATGTTTCCTGAAAAAAAACATTCAAAACAATAAAGTCTGTGGATAATATCAGGAATACACATACACAGAAGCGGTAACAATATCTGGGATTGAGTTAGGTAAAAATCAGCCGGATATTTCTGGTTTCAACCAGTCATATCTGGAGAAACTGGCGTGGAATTCGTATGCAATGGACCGAGAAAATCACAACAAATGATTTGGAGAAAAGCAAAGTCTTTTCGTTAGGCAATTGCATCAAATGTCATCCACACAAACAGAAAGATCATGTTTGTTTGCCGCAGTTCCTCTAGCTTTCTCCCTAGAAAATACGAATGTGTAGAGCTAGTGTCACCATGTGGAACTAATTAGTGTTTCCAAGCACAAAATTAAATGTTTCCTGATAAAAAACATTCAAAACAATAAAATCTGTGGATAATATCTGGAATACACAAACACAGAGGCGGTAACAATATCTGGGATTGAGTTAGGTAAAAATCAACCAGATATTTCCGGTTTCATCCAGTCATATCCGGACAAACTGGTGTGGAATTCGTATGCAATGGACCGAGAAAATAACAGTAAAAATTGTTTTGGAGAAAAGCAAAGTCTTTTCGTTAGGCAAGTGCATCAAATGCCATCTATACAAACAGAAAGATCATGTTTGTTTGCCGCAGTTCCTCTAGCTTTCTCCCTAGAAAATACGAATGTGTAGAGCTGGTGTCTCCATGTGGAAACAATTAGTGTTTCCAAGCAGAAAATTAAATGTTCCCTGATAAAAAATATTCAAAACAATAAGGTCCGTAGATAATATCAGGAATGCACAAACACAGAGGATGTAGCAATTTCTGGGATTGAGTTAGCCAAACAAAAACCAGATATTTCTGGTTTCATCCAGTCATATCCGGACAAACTGGTGTGGAATTCGTATGCAATGGACCGAGAAAATCACAGTACAAATGGTTTTGGAGCAAATCAAAGTCTTATCTTTAGGAAAGTGCATCAAATGTCATCTATACAAACAGAAAGATCATGTTTGTTTGCGGTAGTTCCTCTAGCTTTCTCCCTAGAAAATACGAATGTGTAGAGCTGGTGTCTCCATGTGGAACCAATTAGTGTTTCCAAGCGGAAAATTAAAAGTTCCCTGATAAAAAACATTCAAAACAATAAAGTCCGTAGATAATATCAGGAATACAGAAACACAGAGGCGGTAACAATATCTGGGATTGAATAGGTAAAAATCAACCGATATTTCCGGTTTCATCCAGTCATATCCGGACAAACTGGTGTGGAATTCGTATGCAATGAACTAAAAAAATCACAGTGAGAATGGTTTTGGAGAAAAGCAAAGTCTTTCCGTTAGGCAAGTGCATCAAATGTCATCTATACAAACAGAAAGATCATGTTTGTTTGCCGCAGTTCCTCTAGCTTTCGCCCTAGAAAATACGAATGTGTAGAGCTGGTGTGTCCATGTGGAAACAATTAGTGTTTCCAAGCAGAAAATTAAATGTTTCCAGAAAAAAAAACATTCAAAACAGTAAAGTCTGTGGATAATATCTGGAATACACAAACACAGAGGCGGTAACAATATCTGGGATTGAGTTGACCAAAACAAAACCAGATATTTCCGGTTTCATCCAGTCATATCCGGTTATACTGGTGTGGAATTTGTATGCAATGGACCGAAAAAATCACAGTACAAATGGTTTTGGAGAAAGGCAAAGTCTTTTCTTTAGGCAAGTGCATCAAATGTCATCTATACAAACAGAAAAATCATGTTTGTTTGCGGTACTTCCTCTAGCTTTCTCCCTAGAAAATACGAATGTGTAGAGCTGGTGTCTCCATGTGGAACCAATTAGTGTTTCCAAGCGGAAAATTAAAAGTTCCCTGATAAAAAACATTCAAAACAATAAAGTCCGTATATAATATCAGAAATACACAAACACAGAGGATGTAGCAATTTCTGGGATTGAGTTAGCCAAAACAAAACCAGATATTTCCGGTTTCATCCAGTCATATCCGGACAAACTGGTGTGGAATTCGTATGCAATGAACTAAAAAAATCACAGTGAAAATGGTTTTGGAGAAAAGCAATGTCTTTACGTTAGGCAAGTGCATAAAATGTCATCTATACAAACAGAAAGATCATGTTTGTTTGCCGCAGTTCCTCTAGCTTTCTCCCTAGAAAATACGAATGTGTAGAGCTGGTGTCTCCATGTGGAAACAATTAGTGTTTCCAAGCAGAAAATTAAATGTTCCATGATAAAAAACATTCAAAACAATATAGTCTGTTGATAATATCTGGAGTACACAAACACAGAGGCCATAACAATATCTGGGATTGAGATAGCCAAAACAAAACCAGATATTTCCGGTTTCATCCAGTCATATCCGGACAAACTGGTGTGGAATTCGTATGCAATGGACGGAGGAAATCACAGTATAAATGGCTTTGGAGAAAAGCAAAGTGTTTTCGTTAGGCAATTGCATCAAATGTCATCTATACAAACAGAAAGATCATGTTTGTTTGCCGCAGTTCCTCTAGCTTTCTCCCTAAAAATACGAATGTGTAGAGCTGGTGTGTCCATGTGGAAGCAATTAGTGTTTCCAAGCAGAAAATTAAATGTTCTCTGATAAAAAAACATTCAAAAGAATAAAGTCCGGAGATAATATCAGGAATGCACAAACACAGAGGATGTAGCAATGTCTGGGATTGAGTCAGCCAAAACAAAACCAGATATTTCCGGTTTCATCCAGTCATATCTGGACAAACAGGTATGGAATTCGTATGCAATGGACCGGAAAAATCACAATACAAATGGTTTTGGAGAAAAGCAAAGTCTTTTCGTTAGGCAAGTGCATCAAATGTCATCTATACCAACAGAAAGATCATGTTTGTTTGCCGCAGTTCCTCTAGCTTTCTCCATAGAAAATACGAATGTGTAAAGCTGGTGTCTACATGTGGAACCAATTAGTGTTTCCAAGCGGAAAATTAAAAGTTCCCTGATAAAAAACATTCAAAACAATAAAGTCCGTAGATAATATCAGGAATACACAAACAGAGAATGTAGAAATTTCTGGATTTGAGTTAGCCAAAACAAAACCAGATATTTCCGGTTTCATCCAGTCATATCCGGACAAACTGGTGTGGAATTCGTATGCAATGAACCAAAATAATCACAGTGAGAATGGTTTTGGAGAAAAGCAAAGTCTTTTCGTTAGGCAAATGCATCAAATGTCATCTATACAAACAGAAAGATCATGTTTGTTTGCCGCAGTTCCTCTAGATTTCTCCCTAGAAAATACGAATGTGTAGAGCTGGTGTCACCATGTGGAACCAATTAGTGTTTCCAAGCACAAAATTAAATGTTTCCTGAAAAAAAACATTCAAAACAATAAAGTCTGTGGATAATATCAGGAATACACATACACAGAAGCGGTAACAATATCTGGGATTGAGTTAGGTAAAAATCAGCTGGATATTTCTGGTTTCAACCAGTCATATCTGGAGAAACTGGCGTGGAATTCGTATGCAATGGACCGAGAAAATCACAACAAATGATTTGGAGAAAAGCAAAGTCTTTTCGTTAGGCAATTGCATCAAATGTCATCCATACAAACAGAAAGATCATGTTTGTTTGCCGCAGTTCCTCTAGCTTTCTCCCTAGAAAATACGAATGTGTAGAGCTAGTGTCACCATGTGGAACTAATTAGTGTTTCCAAGCACAAAATTAAATGTTTCCTGATAAAAAACATTCAAAACAATAAAATCTGTGGATAATATCTGGAATACACAAACACAGAGGCGGTAACAATATCTGGGATTGAGTTAGGTAAAAATCAACCGGATATTTCCGGTTTCATCCAGTCATATCTGGACAAACTGGTGTGGAATTCGTATGCAATGGACTGAGAAAATAACAGTAAAAATTGTTTTGGAGAAAAGCAAAGTCTTTTCGTTAGGCAAGTGCATCAAATGTCATCTATACAAACAGAAAGATCATGTTTGTTTGCCGTAGTTCCTCTAGCTTTCTCCCTAGAAAATACGAATGTGTAGAGCTGGTGTCTCCATGTGGAACCAATTAGTGTTTCCAAGCAGAAAATTAAATGTTCCCTGATAAAAAACATTCAAAACAATAAAGTCTGTGGATAATATCTGGAATACGTAAACACAGAGGTGGTAACAATATCTGGGATTGAGTTACCCAAAAAAAAACCAGATATTTCCGGTTTCATCCAGTCATATCCGGTTATACTGGTGTGGAATTCGTATGCAATGGACCGAGAAAATCACAGTACAAATGGTTTTGGAGAAAAGCAAAGTCTTTTCATTAGGCAAGTGCATCAAATGTCATCTATACAAACAGAAAGATCATGTTTGTTTGCTGCAGTTCCTCTAGCTTTCTTCCTAGAAAATACAAATGTGTAGAGCTGGTGTGTCCATGTGGAAACAATTAGTGTTTCCAAGCAGAAAATTAAATGTTTCCTGAAAAAAAACATTCAAAACAATAAAGTCCGTGGATAATATCTGGAGTCCACAAACACAGAGTCCATAACAATATCTGGGATTGAGATAGCCAAAACAAAACCAGATATTTCAGGTTTCATCCAGTTATATCCGGACAAACTGGTGTGGAATTCGTATGCAATGGACCGAGAAAATCACAGTATAAATGGCTTTGGAGAAAAGCAAAGTGTTTTCGTTAGGCAAGTGCATCAAATGTCATCTATACAAACAGAAACATCATGTGTGTTTGCCGCAGTTACTCTAGATTTCTCCCTAGAAAATACGAATGTGTAGAGCTGGTGTCTCCATGTGGAACCAATTAGTGTTTCCAAGCAGAAAATTAAAGGTTCCCTGATAAAAAACATTCAAAACAATAAAGTCTGTGGATAAGATGTGGAATACACAAACACAGAGGCGGTAACAATATCTGGGATTGAGTTAGCCAAAACAAAACCAGGTATTTCCGGTTTCATCCAGTTATATCCGGACAAACTGGTGTGCAATTTGTATGCAATGGACCGAGAAAATAACAGTACATATGGTTTTGGAGAAAGGCAAAGTCTTTTCTTTAGGCAAGTGCATCAAATGTCATCTATACAAACAGAAAGATCATGTGTGTTTGCGGCATTTCCTCTAGCTTTCTTCCTAGAAAATATGAATGTGTAGAGCTTGTGGGTCCATGTAGAAGCAATTAGTGTTTCCAAGCAGAAAATTAAGTGTTTCCTGAAAAAAAAAAACATTCAAAACAATAAAGTCCGTGGATAAGATCAGGAATACACAAACACAGAGGCGGTAACAATATCTGGGATTGAGCTAGGTAAAAATCAACCGGATATTTCCGGTTTCATCCAGTCATATCCAGAGAAACTGGTGCGGAATTCGTATGCAATGGACCGAGAAAATAACAGAAAAAATTGTTTTGGAGAAAAGCAAAGTCTTTTCGTTAGGCAAGTGCATGAAATGTCATCTATACAAACAGAAACATCATGTTTGTTTGCCGCAGTTCCTCTAGATTTCTCCCTAGAAAATACGAATGTGTAGGGCTGGTGTCTCCATGTGGAACCAATTAGTGTTTCCAAGCAGAAAATTAAATGTTCCCAGATAAAAAAACCTTCAAAAGAATAAAGTCCGTAGATAATATCAGGAATGCACAAACACAGAGGTTGTAGCAATTTCTGGGATTGAGTTAACCAAAACAAAACCAGATATTTCTGATTTCATCCAGTCATATCCGGAGAAACAGGTGTGGAATTCGTTTGCAATGGACCAGAAAATCACAGTACAAATGGTTTTGGAGAAAGTAAAGACTTTTCGTTAGGCAAGTGCATCAAATGTCATCTATAGAAACAGAAAGATCATGTTTGTTTGCCGCAGTTCCTCTAGCTTTCTCCCTACAAAATACGAATGTGTAGAGCTGGTGTCTCCAAGTGGAACCAATTAGTGTTTCCAAGCAGAAAATTAAATGTTCCCTGATAAAAAACATTCAAAACAATAAAGTCTGTGGATAATATTTGGAATACACAAACACAGAGGCGGTAACAATATCTGGGATTGAGTTAGCCAAAACAAAACCAGATATTTCCGGTTTCATCCAGTTATATCCGGACAAACTGGTGTGGAATTTGTATGCAATGGACCGACAAAATCACAGTACAAATGGTTTTGGAGAAAGGCAAAGTCTTTTCTTTAGGCAAGTGCATCAAATGTCATCTATACAAACAGAAAGATCATGTTTGTTTGCGGTACTTCCTCTAGCTTTCTCCCTAGAAAATACGAATGTGTAGAGCTGGTGTGTCCATGTGGAACCAATTAGTGTTTCCAAGCAGAAAATTAAAAGTTCCCTGATAAAAAACATTCAAAATAATAAAGTCCGTAGATAATATCAGGAATACACAAACACAGAGGATGTAGCAATTTCTGGGATTGAGTTAGCCAAAACAAAACCAGATATTTCCGGTTTCATCCAGTCATATCCGGACAAACTGGTGTGGAATTCGTATGCAATGAACTAAAAAAATCACAGTGAAAATGGTTTTGGAGAAAAGCAAAGTCTTTTCGTTAGGCAAGTGCATAAAATGTCATCTATACAAACAGAAAGATCATGTTTGTTTGCCGCAGTTCCTCTAGCTTTCTCCCTAGAAAATACGAATGTGTAGAGCTGGTGTCTCCATGTGGAACCAATTAGTGTTTCCAAGCAGAAAATTAAATGTTCCATGATAAAAAACATTCAAAACAATATAGTCTGTTGATAATATCTGGAGTACACAAACACAGAGGCCATAACAATATCTGCGATTGAGATAGCCAAAACAAAACCAGATATTTCAGGTTTCATCCAGTCATATCGGGAAAACTGGTGTGGAATTCGTATGCAATGGACCGAGAAAATCACAGTATAAATAGCTTTGGAGAAAAGCAAAGTGTTTTCGTTAGGCAAGTGCATCAAATGTCATCTATACAAACAGAAAGATCATGTTTGTTTGCCGCAGTTCCTCTAGCTTTCTCCCTAGAAAATACGAATGTGTAGAGCTGGTGTGTCCATGTGGAACCAATTAGTGTTTCCAAGCAGAAAATTAAGTGTTTCCTGAAAAAAAAAACATTCAAAACAATAAAGTCCGTGGATAAGATCAGGAATACACAAACACAGAGGCGGTAACAATATCTGGGATTGAGCTAGGTAAAAATCAACCGGATATTTCCGGTTTCATCCAGTCATATCCGGAGAAACTGGTGTGGAATTCGTATGCAAACGACCAAGAAAATAACAGAAAAAATTGTTTTGGAGAAAAGCAAAGTCTTTTCGTTAGGCAAGAGCATGAAATGTCAACTATACAAACAGAAACATCATGATTGTTTGCCGCAGTTCCTCTAGATTTCTCCCTAGAAAATACGAATGTGTAGGGCTGGTGTCTCCATGTGGAACCAATTAGTGTTTCCAAGCAGAAAATTAAATGTTCCCAGATAAAAAAACCTTCAAAAGAATAAAGTCCGTAGATAATATCAGGAATGCACAAACACCGAGGATGTAGCAATTTCTGGGATTGAATTAACCAAAACAAAACCAGATATTTCTGATTTCATCCAGTCATATCCGGAGAAACAGGTGTGGAATTCGCATGCAATGGACCAGAAAATCACAGTACAAATGGTTTTGGAGAAAGTAAAGACTTTTCGTTAGGCAAGTGCATCAAATGTCATCTATACAAACAGAAATATCATGTTTGTTTGCCGCAGTTCCTCTAGCTTTCTCCCTAGAAAATACGAATGTGTAGAGCTGGTGACTCCATGTGGAACTAATTAGTGTTTCCAAGCAGAAAATTAAGTGTTCCCTGATAAAGAACATTCAAAACAATATAGTCTGTAGATAATATCTGGAATACACAAACACAGAGGCGGTAACAATATCTGGGATTGAGTTAGCCAAAACAAAACCAGATATTTCCGGTTTCATCCAGTCATATCCGGACAAACTGGTGTGGAATTCGTATGCAATGGACCGAGAAAATAACAGTAAAAAATTGTTTTGGAGAAAAGCAAAGTCTTTTCGTTAGGCAAGTGCATCAAATGCCATCTATACAAACAGAAAGATCATGTTTGTTTGCCGCAGTTCCTCTAGCTTTCTCCCTAGAAAATACGAATGTGTAGAGCTGGTGTCTCCATGTGGAAACAATTAGTGTTTCCAAGCAGAAAATTAAATGTTCCCTGATAAAAAATATTCAAAACCATAAGGTCCGTAGATAATATCAGGAATGCACAAACACAGAGGATGTAGCAATTTCTGGGATTGAGTTAGCCAAAAAAAACCCAGATATTTCTGGTTTCATCCAGTCATATCCGGACAAACTGGTGTGGAATTCGTATGCAATGGACCGAGAAAATCACAGTACAAATGGTTTTGGAGCAAATCAAAGTCTTATCTTTAGGAAAGTGCATCAAATGTCATCTATACAAACAGAAAGATCATGTTTGTTTGCGGTAGTTCCTCTAGCTTTCTCCCTAGAAAATACGAATGTGTAGAGCTGGTGTCTCCATGTGGAACCAATTAGTGTTTCCAAGCGGAAAATTAAAAGTTCCCTGATAAAAAACATTCAAAACAATAAAGTCTGTGGATAATATCTGGAATACACAAACACAGAGGCGGTAACAATAACTGGGATTGAGGTGACCAAAACAAAACCAGATATTTCCGGTTTCATCCAGTTATATCCGGTTATACTGGTGTGGAATTCGTATGCAATGGACCGAGAAAATCACAGTACAAATGGTTTTGGAGAAAAGCAAAGTCTTTTCGTTAGGCAAGTGCATCAAATGTCATCTATACAAACAGAAATATCATGTGTGTTTGCCGCAGTTCCTCTAGCTTTCTCCCTAGAAAATACGAATGTGTAGAGCTGGTGTCTCCAAGTGGAACCAATTAGTGTTTCCAAGCAGAAAATTAAATGTTCCCTGATAAAAAACATTCAAAACAATAAAGTCTGTGGATAATATTTGGAATACACAAACACAGAGGCGGTAACAATATCTGGGATTGAGTTAGCCAAAACAAAACCAGATATTTCCGGTTTCATCCAGTTATATCCGGACAAACTGGTGTGGAATTTGTATGCAATGGACCGACAAAATCACAGTACAAATGGTTTTGGAGAAAGGCACAGTCTTTTCTTTAGGCAAGTGCATCAAATGTCATCTATACAAACAGAAAGATCATGTTTGTTTGCGGTACTTCCTCTAGCTTTCTCCCTAGAAAATACGAATGTGTAGAGCTGGTGTGTCCATGTGGAACCAATTAGTGTTTCCAAGCAGAAAATTAAAAGTTCCCTGATAAAAAACATTCAAAATAATAAAGTCCGTAGATAATATCAGGAATACACAAACACAGAGGATGTAGCAATTTCTGGGATTGAGTTAGCCAAAACAAAACCAGATATTTCCGGTTTCATCCAGTCATATCCGGACAAACTGGTGTGGAATTCGTATGCAATGAACTAAAAAAATCACAGTGAAAATGGTTTTGGAGAAAAGCAAAGTCTTTTCGTTAGGCAAGTGCATAAAATGTCATCTATACAAACAGAAAGATCATGTTTGTTTGCCGCAGTTCCTCTAGCTTTCTCCCTAGAAAATACGAATGTGTAGAGCTGGTGTCTCCATGTGGAACCAATTAGTGTTTCCAAGCAGAAAATTAAATGTTCCATGATAAAAAACATTCAAAACAATATAGTCTGTTGATAATATCTGGAGTACACAAACACAGAGGCCATAACAATATCTGCGATTGAGATAGCCAAAACAAAACCAGATATTTCAGGTTTCATCCAGTCATATCGGGAAAACTGGTGTGGAATTCGTATGCAATGGACCGAGAAAATCACAGTATAAATAGCTTTGGAGAAAAGCAAAGTGTTTTCGTTAGGCAAGTGCATCAAATGTCATCTATACAAACAGAAAGATCATGTTTGTTTGCCGCAGTTCCTCTAGCTTTCTCCCTAGAAAATACGAATGTGTAGAGCTGGTGTGTCCATGTGGAAACAATTAGTGTTTCCAAGCAGAAAATTAAGTGTTTCCTGAAAAAAAAAATCATTCAAAACAATAAAGTCCGTGGATAAGATCAGGAATACACAAACACAGAGGCGGTAACAATATCTGGGATTGAGCTAGGTAAAAATCAACCGGATATTTCCGGTTTCATCCAGTCATATCCGGAGAAACTGGTGTGGAATTCGTATGCAAACGACCGAGAAAATAACAGAAAAAATTGTTTTGGAGAAAAGCAAAGTCTTTTCGTTAGGCAAGAGCATGAAATGTCAACTATACAAACAGAAACATCATGATTGTTTGCCGCAGTTCCTCTAGATTTCTCCCTAGAAAATACGAATGTGTAGGGCTGGTGTCTCCATGTGGAACCAATTAGTGTTTCCAAGCAGAAAATTAAATGTTCCCAGATAAAAAAACCTTCAAAAGAATAAAGTCCGTAGATAATATCAGGAATGCACAAACACCGAGGATGTAGCAATTTCTGGGATTGAATTAACCAAAACAAAACCAGATATTTCTGATTTCATCCAGTCATATCCGGAGAAACAGGTGTGGAATTCGCATGCAATGGACCAGAAAATCACAGTACAAATGGTTTTGGAGAAAGTAAAGACTTTTCGTTAGGCAAGTGCATCAAATGTCATCTATACAAACAGAAATATCATGTTTGTTTGCCGCAGTTCCTCTAGCTTTCTCCCTAGAAAATACGAATGTGTAGAGCTGGTGACTCCATGTGGAACTAATTAGTGTTTCCAAGCAGAAAATTAAGTGTTCCCTGATAAAGAACATTCAAAACAATATAGTCTGTAGATAATATCTGGAATACACAAACACAGAGGCGGTAACAATATCTGGGATTGAGTTAGCCAAAACAAAACCAGATATTTCCGGTTTCATCCAGTCATATCCGGACAAACTGGTGTGGAATTCGTATGCAATGGACCGAGAAAATAACAGTAAAAATTGTTCTGGAGAAAAGCAAAGTCTTTTCGTTAGGAAAGTGCATCAAATGCCATCTATACAATCAGAAAGATTATGTTTGTATGCCGCAGTTCCTCTAGCTTTCTCCCTAGAAAATACGAATGTGTAGAGCTGGTGTCTCCATGTGGAACCAATTAGTGTTTCCAAGCAGAAAATTAAATGTTTCCTGAAAAAAAAACAATCAAAACAATAAAGTCCGTGGATAAGATCAGGAATACACAAACACAGAGGAGGTAACAATATCTGGGATTGAGTTAGGTAAAAATCAACCGAATATTTCCAGTTTCATCCAGTCATATCCGGAGAAACGGGTGTGGAATTCTTATGCAATGGACCAGAAAATCACAGTACAAATGGTTTTGGAGAAAAGCAAAGTCTTTTTGTTAGGCAAGTGCATCAAATGTCATCTATACAAACAGAAAGATCATGTGTGTTTGCCGCAGTTCCTCTAGCTTTCTCCCTAGAAAATACAAATGTGTAGAGCTGGTGTCTCCATGTGGAACCAATTAGTGTTTCCAAGCAGAAAATTAAATGTTCCATGATAAAAAACATTCAAAACAATATAGTCTGTGGATAATATCTGGAGTACATAAACACAGAGGCCGTAACAATATCTGGTATTGAGATAGCCAAAACAAAACCAGATATTTCCGGTTTCATCCAGTCATATCGGGAGAAACTGGTGTAGAATTCGTATGCAATGGACCGAGAAAATCACAGTATAAATGGCTTTGGAGAAAAGCAAAGTGTTTTCGTTAGGCAAGTGCATCAAATGTCATCTATACAAACAGAAAGATCATGTTTGTTTGCCGCAGTTCCTCTAGCTTTCTCCCTAGAAAATACGAATGTGTAGAGCTGGTGTTTCCATGTGGAAGCAATTAGTGTTTCCAAGCAGAAAATTAAATGTTTCCTGAAAAAAAAAACATTCAAAACAATAAAGTCCGTGGATAAGTTCAGGAATACAAAAACACAGAGGCGGTAACAATATCTGGGATTGAGCTAGGTAAAAATCAACCGGATATTTCCGGTTTCATCCAGTCATATCCGGAGAAACTGGTGCGGAATTCGTATGCAATGGACTGAGAAAATAGCAATAAAAATTGTTTTGGAGAAAAGCAAAGTCTTTTCGTTAGGCAAGTGCATGAAATGTCAACTATACAAACCGAAACATCATGTTTGTTTGCCGCGGTTCCTCTAGATTTCTCCCTAGAAAATACGAATGTGTAGGGCTGGTGTCTCCATGTGGAACCAATTAGTGTTTCCAAGCAGAAAATTAAATGTTTCCTGATAAAAAACCTTCAAAAGAATAAAGTCCGTAGATAATATCAGGAATGCACAAACACAGAGGATGTAGGAATTTCTGGGATTGAGTTAACCAAAACAAAACCAGATATTTCTGATTTCATCCAGTCATATTCGGAGAAACAGGTGTGGAATTCGTATGCAATGGACCAGAAAATCACAGTACAAATGGTTTTGGAGAAACTAAAGACTTTTCGTTAGGCAAGTGCATCAAATGTCATCTATACAAACAGAAAGATCATGTTTGTTTGCCGCAGTCCTTCTAGCTTTCTCCCTAGAAAATACGAATGTGTAGAGCTGGTGTCTCCATGTGGAACCAATTAGTGTTTCCAAGCGGAAAATTAAAAGTTCCCTGATAAAAAACATTCAAAACAATAAAGTCCGTGGATAATATCAGGAATACACAAACACAGAGGCAGTAACAATATCTGGGATTGAGTTAGGTAAAAATCTACCGGATATTTCCGGTTTCATCCAGTCATATCCGGAGAAACGGATGTGGAATTTTTATGCAATGGACCAGAAAATCACAGTACAAATGGTTTTGGAGAAAAGGAAAGTCGTTTCGTTAGGCAAGTGCATCAAATGTCATCTATACAAACAGAAAGATCATGTGTGTTTGCCGCAGTTCCTCTAGCTTTCTCCCTAGAAAATACGAATGTGTAGAGCTGGTGTCTCCATGTGGGACCAATTAGTGTTTCCAAGCAGAAAATTAAATGTTTCCTGAAAAAAAACAATCAAAACAATAAAGTCCGTGGATAAGATCAGGAATACACAAACACAGAGGCGGTAACAATATCTGGGATTGAGTTAGGTAAAAATCAACCGAATATTTAAAGTTTCATCCAGTCATATCCGGAGAAACGGGTGTGGAATTCTTATGCAATGGACCAGAAAATCACAGTACAAATGGTTTTGGAGAAAAGCAAGGTCTTTTTGTTAGGCAAGTGCATCAAATGTCATCTATACAAACAGAAAGATCATGTGTGTTTGCCGCAGTTCCTCTAGCTTTCTCCCTAGAAAATACAAATGTGTAGAGCTGGTGTCTCCATGTGGAACCAATTAGTGTTTCCAAGCAGAAAATTAAATGTTCCATGATAAAAAACCTTCAAAACAATATAGTCTGTGGATAATATCTGGAGTACACAAACACAGAGGCCGTAACAATATCTGGTATTGAGATAGCCAAAACAAAACCAGATATTTCCGGTTTCATCCAGTCATATCCGGACAAACTGGTGTGGAATTCGTATGCAATGGACCGAGAAAATCACAGTATAAATGGCTTTGGAGAAAAGCAAAGTGTTTTCGTTAGGCAAGTGCATCAAATGTCATCTATACAAACAGAAAGATCATGTTTGTTTGCCGCAGTTCCTCTAGCTTTCTCCCTAGAAAATACGAATGTGTAGAGCTGGTGTGTCCATGTGGAAACAATTAGTGTTTCCAAGCAGAAAATTAAATGTTTCCTGAAAAAAAAAAACATTCAAAACAATAAAGTCCGTGGATAAGTTCAGGAATACAAAAACACAGAGGCGGTAACAATATCTGGGATTGAGCTAGGTAAAAATCAACCGGATATTTCCGGTTTCATCCAGTCATATCCGGAGAAACTGGTGCGGAATTCGTATGCAATGGACTGAGAAAATAGCAATAAAAATTGTTTTGGAGAAAAGCAAAGTCTTTTCGTTAGGCAAGTGCATGAAATGTCAACTATACAAACCGAAACATCATGTTTGTTTGCCGCGGTTCCTCTAGATTTCTCCCTAGAAAATACGAATGTGTAGGGCTGGTGTCTCCATGTGGAACCAATTAGTGTTTCCAAGCAGAAAATTAAATGTTTCCTGATAAAAAACATTCAAAAGAATAAAGTCCGTAGATAATATCAGGAATGCACAAACACAGAGGATGTAGGAATTTCTGGGATTGAGTTAACCAAAACAAAACCAGATATTTCTGATTTCATCCAGTCATATTCGGAGAAACAGGTGTGGAATTCGTATGCAATGGACCAGAAAATCACAGTACAAATGGTTTTGGAGAAAGTAAAGACTTTTCGTTTGGCAAGTGCATCAAATGTCATCTATACAAACAGAAAGATCATGTTTGTTTGCCGCAGTTCCTCTAGCTTTCTCCCTAGAAAATACGAATGTGTAGAGCTGGTGACTCCATGTGGAACTAATTAGTGTTTCCAAGCAGAAAATTAAGTGTTCCCTGATAAAGAACATTCAAAACAATATAGTCTGTAGATAATATCTGGAATACACAAACACAGAGGCGGTAACAATATCTGGGATTGAGTTAGCCAAAACAAAACCAGATATTTCCGGTTTCATCCAGTCATATCCGGACAAACTGGTGTGAAATTCGTATGCAATGGACCGAAAAAATAACAGTAAAAATGGTTTTGGAGAAAAGCAAAGTCTTTTCGTTAGGCAAGTGCATCAAATGCCATCTATACAAACAGAAAGATCATGTTTGTTTGCCGCAGTTCCTCTAGCTTTCTCCCTAGAAAATACAAATGTGTAGAGCTGGTGTCTCCATGTGGAAACAATTAGTGTTTCCAAGCCGCAAATTAAATGTTCCCTGATAAAAAATTTTCAAAACAATAAAGTCCGTAGATAATATCAGGAATGCACAAACACAGAGGATGTAGCAATTTCTAGGATTGAGTTAGCCAAAAGAAAACCAGATATTTCTGGTTTCATCCAGTCATATCCGGACAAACTGGTGTGGAATTCGTATGCAATGGACCGAGAAAATCACAGTACAAATGGTTTTGGAGCAAATCAAAGTCTTATCTTTAGGAAAGTGCATCAAATGTCATCTATACAAACAGAAAGATCATGTGTGTTTGCGGTAGTTCCTCTAGCTTTCTCCCTAGAAAATACGAATGTGTAGATCTGGTGTCTCCATGTGGAACCAATTAGTGTTTCCAAGCAGAAAATTAAAAGTTCCCTGATAAAAAACATTCAAAACAAAAAAGTCTGTGGATAATATCAGGAATACACAAACACAGAGGATGTAGCAATTTCTGGGATTGAGTTAGCCAAAAGAAACCAGATATTTCCGGTTTCATCCAGTCATATCCGGACAAACTGCTGTGGAATTCGTATGCAATGAACTAAAAAAATCACAGTGAAAATGGTTTTGGAGAAAAGCAATGTCTTTACATTAGGCAAGTGCATAAAATGTCATCTATACAAATAGAAAGATCATGTTTGTTTGCCGCAGTTCCTCTAGCTTTCTCCCTAGAAAATACGAATGTGTAGAGCTGGTGTGTCCATGTGGAAACAATTAGTGTTTCCAAGCACAAAATTAAATGTTCCCTGATAAAAAAAACATTCAAAACACTAAAGACCGTGGATAATATCAGGAATACACAAACAGAAAGGCTGTAGCAATATCTGGGATTGAGTTAGCCAAAACAAAACCAGATATTTCTGGTTTCATCCAGTCATATCCGGACAAACTGGTGTGGAATTCGTATGCAATAGACCGAGAATATCACAGTATAAATGGTTTTGCAGAAAAGCAAAGTCTTTTTGTTAGGCAAGTGCATCAAATGTCATCTATACAAACAGAAATATCATGTTTGTTTGCCGCAGTCCTTCTAGCTTTCTCCCTAGAAAATACGAATGTGTAGAGCTGGTGTCTCCATGTGGAACCAATTAGTGTTTCCAAGCGGAAAATTAAAAGTTCCCTGATAAAAAACATTCAAAACAATAAAGTCCGTGGATAATATCAGGAATACACAAACACAGAGGCAGTAACAATATCTGGGATTGAGTTAGGTAAAAATCTACCGGATATTTCCGGTTTCATCCAGTCATATCCGGAGAAACGGATGTGGAATTTTTATGCAATGGACCAGAAAATCACAGTACAAATGGTTTTGGAGAAAAGGAAAGTCGTTTCGTTAGGGAAGTGCATCAAATGTCATCTATACAAACAGAAAGATCATGTGTGTTTGCCTCAGTTCCTCTAGCTTTCTCCCTAGAAAATACGAATGTGTAGAGCTGGTGTCTCCATGTGGAACCAATTAGTGTTTCCAAGCATAAAATTAAATGTTCCATGATAAAAAACATTCAAAACAATATATTCTGTGGATAATATCTGGAGTACACAAACACAGAGGCGGTAACAATATCTGGGATTGAGTTAGGTAAAAATCAACCGGATATTTCCGGTTTCATCCAGTCATATCCGGAGTAACGGGTGTGGAATTCGTATGCAATGGACCGAGAAAATCACAGTATAAATGGTTTTGAAGAAAACCAAAGTCTTTTCGTTAGGCAAGTGCATCAAATGTCATCTATACAAACAGAAAGATCATGTTTGTTTGCCGCAGTTCCTCTAGCTTTCTCCCTAGAAAATACGAATGTGTAGAGCTGGTGTGTCCATGTGGAAACAATTAGTGTTTCCAAGCAGAAAATTAAATGTTTCCTGAAAAAAAAAACATTCAAAACAATAAAGTCCGTGGATAAGTTCAGGAATACAAAAACACAGAGGCGGTAACAATATCTGGGATTGAGCTAGGTAAAAATCAACCGGATATTTCCGGTTTCATCCAGTCATATCCGGAGAAACTGCTGTGCAATTCGTATGCAATGGACGAGAAAATCACAGTACAAATGGTTTTGGAGAAAAGCAAAGTCTTTTCGTTAGGCAAGTGCATCAAATGTCATCTATACAAACAGAAAGATCATGTTTGTTTGCCGCAGCTCCTCTAGCTTTCTCCCTAGAAATACGAATGTGTAGAGCTGTTGTCTCCATGTGGAAACAATTAGTGTTTCCAAGCAGAAAATTAAATGTTCCCTGATAAAAAACATTCAAAACAATAAAGTCTGTGGATAATATCTGGAATACACAAACACAGAGGCGGTAACAATATCTGGGATTGAGTTAGCCAAAACAAAACCAGAGATTTTCGGTTTCATCCAGTCATATCCGGAGAAACAGGTGTGGAATTCGTATGCAATGGACCACAAAATCACAGTAGAGATGGTTTTGTAGAAAGTAAAGTCTTTTCGTTAGGCAAGTGCATCAAATGTCATCTATACAAACAGAAACATCATGTTTGTTTGCCGCAGTTCCTCTAGCTTTCTCCCTAGAAAATACGAATGTGTAGAGCTGGTGTGTCCATGTGGAAACAATTAGTGTTTCCAGCAGAAAATTAAATGTTTCCTGAAAAAAAACAATCAAAACAATAAAGTCCGTGGATAAGATCAGGAATACACAAACACAGAGGCGGTAACAATATCTGGGATTGAGTTAGGTAAAAATCAACCGGATATTTCCGGTTTCATCCAGTCATATCCTGAGAAACGGGTGTGGAATTCTTTTGCAATGGACCAGAAAATCACAGTACAAATGGTTTTGGAGAAAAGCAAAGTCTTTTTGTTAGGCAAGTGCATCAAATGTCATCTATACAAACAGAAAGATCATGTTTGTTTGCCGCAGATCCTCTAGATTTCTCCCTAGAAAATACGAATGTGTAGAGCTGGTATCTCCATGTGGAACCAATTAGTGTTTCCAAGCAGAAAATTAAATGTTCCCTGATAAAAAACATTCAAAACAATAAAGTCCGTGGATAATATCACGAATACACAAACACAGAGGCAGTAACAATATCTGGGATTGATTTAACCAAAACAATTCCAGATATTTCCGGTTTCATCCAGTCATATCGGGAGAAACTGTTGTGGAATTCGTATGCAATGGACCAAAAAAATCACAGAACAAATGGTTTTGGAGAAAAGGAAAGTCGTTTCGTTAGGCAAGTGCATCAAATGTCATCTATACAAAAAGAAACATCATGTGTGTTTGCCGCAGTTCCTCTAGCTTTCTCCCTAGAAAATACGAATGTGTAGAGCTGGTGTCTCCATGTGGAACCAATTAGTGTTTCCAAGCAGAAAATTAAATGTTCCATGATAAAAAACATTCAAAACAATATAGTCTGTGGATAATATCTGGAGTACACAAACACAGAGGCCGTAACAATAACTGGTATTGAGATAGCAAAAACAAAACCAGATATTTCAGGTTTCATCCAGTCATATCCGGACAAACTGGTGTGGAATTCGTAAGCAATGGACCGAGAAAATAACAGTAAAAACTGTTTTGGAGAAAAGCAAAGTCTTTTCGTTAGGCAAGTGCATGAAATGTCAACTATACAAACAGAAACATCATGTTTGTTTGCCGCAGTTCCTCTAGATTTCTCCATAGAAAATACCAATGTGTAGGGCTGGTGTCTCCATGTGGAACCAATAAGTGTTTCCAAGCAGAAAATTAAATGTTCCCTGATAAAAAACATTCAAAAGAATAAAGTCCGTAGATAATATCAGGAATGCACAAACAGAGAGGATGTAGCAATTTCTGGGATTGAGTTAACCAAAACAAAACCAGATATTTCTGATTTCATCCAGTCATATCCGGAGAAACAGGTGTGGAATTCGTATGCAATGGACCAGAAAATCACAGTACAAATGGTTTTGGAGAAAGTAAAGACTTTTCGTTAGGCAAGTGCATCAAATGTCATCTATACAAACAGAAATATCATGTTTGTTTGCCGCAGTTCCTCTAGCTTTCTCCCTAGAAAATACCAATGTGTAGAGCTGGTGTCTCCACGTGGAACTAATTAGTGTTTCCAAGCAGAAAATTACGTGTTCCCTGATAAAGAACATTCAAAACAATATAGTCTGTAGATAATATCTGGAATACACAAACACAGAGGCGGTAACAATATCTGGGATTGAGTTAGCCAAAACAAAACCAGATATTTCAGGTTTCATCCAGTCATATCCGGACAAACTGGTGTGGAATTCATATGCAATGGACCGATAAAATCACAGTACAAATGGTTTTGTAGAAAAGCAAAGTCTTTTCGTTAGGCAAGTGCATCAAATGCCATCTATAGAAACAGAAAGATCATGTTTGTTTGCCGCAGTTCCTCTAGCTTTCTCCCTAGAAAATACGAATGTGTAGAGCTGGTGTGTCCATGTGGAAACAATTAGTGTTTCCAAGCAGAAAATTAAATGTTCCCTGATAAAAAACATTCAGAACAATAAAGTCTGTGGATAATATCTGGAATACACAAACACAGAGGCGGTAACAATATCTGGGATTGAGTTAGCCAAAACAAAACCAGATATTTTCGGTTTCATCCAGTCATATCTGGAGAAACTGGTGTGGAATTCGTATGCAATGGACCGAGAAAATCACAGTACAAATGGTTTTGGAGAAAAGCAAAGTCTTTTCGTTAGGCAAGTGCATCAAATGTCATCTATACAAAAAGAAACATCATGTTTGTTTGCCGCAGTTCCTCTAGCTTTCTCCCTAGAAAATACGAATGTCTAGAGCTGGTATCTCCATGTGGAACCAATTAGTGTTTCCAAGCAGAAAATTAAATGTTCCCTGATAAAAAAAATTCAAAACACTAAAGTCCGTAGATAATATCAGGAATGCACAAACACAGAGGATGTAGCAATTTCTGGGATTGAGTTAACCAAAACAAAACCAGATATTTCTGATTTCATCCAGTCATATCCGGAGAAACAGGTGTGGAATTCGTATGCAATGGACCAGAAAATCACAGTACAAATGGTTTTGTAGAAAATAAAGTCTTTTCGTTAGGCAAGTGCATCAAATGTCATCTATAAAAACAGAAAGATCATGTTTGTTTGCCGCAGTTCCTCTAGCTTTCTCCCTAGAAAATACGAATGTGTAGAGCTGGTGACTCCATGTGGAACTAATTAGTGTTTCCAAGCAGAAAATTAAATGTTCCCTGATAAAAACATTCAAAACAATATAGTCTGTAGATAAGATCAGGAATACACAAACACAGAGGCGGTAACAATATCTGGGATTGAGTTAGGTAAAAATCAACCGGATATTTCCGGTTTCATCCAGTCATATCCGGAGAAACGGGTGTGGAATTCGTTTGCAATGGACCAGAAAATCACAGTACAAATGGTTTTGGAGAAAAGCAAAGTCTTTTTCTTAGGCAAGTGCATCAAATGTCATCTATACAAACAGAAAGATCATGTTTGTTTGCCGCAGTTCCTCTAGCTTTCTCCCTAGAAAATACAAATGTGTAGAGATGTTGTCTCCATGTGGAAACAATTAGTGTTTCCAAGCAGAAAATTAAATGTTCCCTGATAAAAAATATTCAAAACAATAAAGTCCGTAGATAATATCAGGAACACAAACAGAGAGGATGTAGCAATTTCTAGGATTGAGTTAGCCAAAAGAAAACCAGATATTTCTGGTTTCATCCAGTCATATCCGGACAAACTGGTGTGGAATTCGTATGCAATGGACCGAGGAAATAACAGTACAAATGCTTTTGGAGAAAAGCAAAGTCTTATCTTTAGGAAAGTGCATCAAATGTCATCTATACAAACAGAAAGATCATGTTTGTTTGCCGCAGCTCCTCTAGATTTCTCCCTAGAAATACGAATGTGTAGAGCTGTTGTCTCCATGTGGAAACAATTAGTGTTTCCAAGCAGAAAATTAAATGTTCCCTGATAAAAAACATTCAAAACAATAAAGTCTGTGGATAATATCTGGAATACACAAACACAGAGGCGGTAACAATATCTGGGATTGAGTTAGCCAAAACAAAACCAGATATTTTCGGTTTCATCCAGTCATATCCGGAGAAATTGGTGTGGAATTCGTATGCAATGGACGAGAAAATCACAGTACAAATGGTTTTGGAGAAAAGCAAAGTCTTTTCGTTAGGCAAGTGCATCAAATGTCATCTATACAAAAAGAAACATCATGTTTGTTTGCCGCAGTTCCTCTAGCTTTCTCCCTAGAAAATACGAATGTCTAGAGCTGGTGTCTCCATGTGGAACCAATTAGTGTTTCCAAGCAGAAAATTAAATGTTCCCTGATAAAAAATTCAAAACACTAAAGTCCGTAGATAATATCAGGAATGCACAAACACAGAGGATGTAGCAATTTCTGGGATTGAGTTAACCAAAACAAAACTAGATATTTCTGATTTCATCCAGTCATATCTGGAGAAACAGGTGTGGAATTCGTATGCAATGGACCAGAAAATCACAGTACAAATGGTTTTGTAGAAAGTAAAGTCTTTTCATTAGGCAAGTGCATCAAATGTCATCTATACAAACAGAAAGATCATGTTTGTTTGCCGCAGTTCCTCTAGCTTTCTCCCTAGAAAATATGAATGTGTAGAGCTGGTGACTCCATGTGGAACTAATTAGTGTTTCCAAGCAGAAAATTAAATGTTCCCTGATAAAAACATTCAAAACAATATAGTCTGTAGATAATATCTGGAATACACAAACACAGAGGCGGTAACAATATCTGGGATTGAGTTAGCCAAAACAAAACCAGATATTTCCGGTTTCATCCAGTCATAGCCGGACAAACTGGTGTGGAATTCGTATGCAATGGACCGAAAAAATCACAGTACAAATGGTTTTGGAGAAAAGCAAAGTCTTTTCGTTAGGCAAGTGCATCAAATGCCATCTATACAAACAGAAAGATCATGTTTGTTTGCCGCAGTTGCTCTAGCTTTCTCCCTAGAAAATACGAATGTGTAGAGCTGGTGTGTCCATGTGGAAACAATTAGTGTTTCCAAGCAGAAAATTAAATGTTTCGTGAAAAAAAAAAACAATCAAAATAATAAAGTCCGTGGATAAGATCAGGAATACACAAACACAGAGGCGGTAACAATATCTGGGATTGAGTTAGGTAAAAATCAACCGGATATTTCCGGTTTCATCCAGTCATATCCGGAGAAACGGGTGTGGAATTTGTTTGCAATGGACCAGAAAATCACAGTACAAATGGTTTTGGAGAAAAGCAAAGTCTTTTTGTTATGCAAGTGCATCAAATGTCATCTATACAAACAGAAAGATCATGTTTGTTTGCCGCAGTTCCTCTAGCTTTCTCCCTAGAAAATAAAAATGTGTAGAGCTGTTGTCTCCATGTGGAAACAATTAGTGTTTCCAAGCAGAAAATTAAATGTTCCCTGGTAAAAAATATTCAAAACAATAAAGTCCGTAGATAATATCAGTAATGCACAAACAGAGAGGATGTAGCAATTTCTAGGATTGAGTTAGCCAAAAGAAAACCAGATATTTCTTGTTTCATCCAGTCATATCCGGACAAACTGGTGTGGAATTCGTATGCAATGGACCGAGGAAATAACAGTACAAATGCTTTTGGAGAAAAGCAAAGTCTTATCTTTAGGAAAGTGCATCAAATGTCATCTATACAAACAGAAAGATCATGTTTGTTTGCCGCAGCTCCTCTAGATTTCTCCCTAGAAATACGAATGTGTAGAGCTGTTGTCTCCATGTGGAAACAATTAGTGTTTCCAAGCAGAAAATTAAATGTTTCCTGAAAAAAAACAATCAAAACAATAAAGTCCGTGGATAAGATCAGGAATACACAAACACAGAGGCGGTAACAATATCTGGGATTGAGTTAGGCAAAAATCAACCGGATATTTCCGGTTTCATCCAGTCATATCCGGAGAAACGGGTGTGGAATTCGTATCCAATGGACCAGAAAATCACAGTACAAATGGTTTTGGAGAAAAGCAAAGTCTTTTCGTTAGGCAAGTGCATCAAATGTCATCTATACAAACAGAAAGATCAGGTTTGTTTGCCGTAGTTCCTCTAGCTTTCTCCCTAGAAAATACGAATGTGTAGAGCTCGTGTGTCCATGTGGAAACAATTAGTGTTTCCAAGCAGAAAATTAAATGTTCCCTGATAAAAAACATTCAAAACAATAAAGTCTGTGGATAATATCTGGAATACACAAACACAGAGGCGGTAACAATATCTGGGATTGAGTTAGCCAAAACAAAACCAGATATTTTCGGTTTCATCCAGTCATATCCGGAGAAATTGGTGTGGAATTCGTATGCAATGGACGAGAAAATCACAGTACAAATGGTTTTGGAGAAAAGCAAAGTCTTTTCGTTAGGCAAGTGCATCAAATGTCATCTATACAAAAAGAAACATCATGTTTGTTTGCCGCAGTTCCTCTAGCTTTCTCCCTAGAAAATACGAATGTGTAGAGCTGGTGTCTCCATGTGGAACCAATTAGTGTTTCCAAGCGGAAAATTAAATGTTCCCTGATAAAAAAAATTCAAAACACTAAAGTCCGTAGATAATATCAGGAATGCACAAACACAGAGGATGTAGCAATTTCTGGGATTGAGTTAACCAAAACAAAACTAGATATTTCTGATTTCATCCAGTCATATCTGGAGAAACAGGTGTGGAATTCGTATGCAATGGACCAGAAAATCACAGTACAAATGGTTTTGTAGAAAGTAATGTCTTTTCATTAGGCAAGTGCATCAAATGTCATCTATACAAACAGAAAGATCATGTTTGTTTGCCGCAGTTCCTCTTTCTTTCTCCCTAGAAAATACGAATGTGTAGAGCTGGTGACTCCATGTGGAACTAATTAGTGTTTCCAAGCAGAAAATTAAATGTTCCCTGATAAAGAACATTCAAAACAATATAGTCTGTAGATAATATCTGGAATACACAAACACAGAGGCGGTAACAATATCTGGGATTGAGTTTGCCAAAACAAAACCAGATATTTCCGGTTTCATCCAGTCATATCCGGACAAACTGGTGTGGAATTCGTATGCAATGGACCGAAAAAATCACAGTACAAATGGTTTTGGAGAAAAGCAAAGTCTTTTCGTTAGGCAAGTGCATCAAATGCCATCTATACAAACAGAAAGATCATGTTTGTTTGCCGCAGTTCCTCTAGCTTTCTCCCTAGAAAATACGAATGTGTAGAGCTGGTGTGTCCATGTGGAACCAATTAGTGTTTCCAAGCAGAAAATTAAATGTTTCGTGAAAAAAAAACAATCAAAACAATAAAGTCCGTGGATAAGATCAGGAATACACAAACACAGAGGCGGTAACAATATCTGGGATTGAGTTAGGTAAAAATCAACCGGATATTTCCGGTTTCATCCAGTCATATCCGGAGAATCGGGTGTGGAATTCATTTGCAATGGACCAGAAAATCACAGTACAAATGGTTTTGGAGAAAAGCAAAGTCTTTTTGTTAGGCAAGTGCATCAAATGTTATCTATACAAACAGAAAGATCATGTTTGTTTGCCGCAGTTCCTCTAGCTTTCTCCCTAGAAAGTACAAATGTGTAGAGATGTTGTCTCCATGTGGAAACAATTAGTGTTTCCAAGCAGAAAATTAAATGTTCCCTGATAAAAAACATTCAAAACAATAAAGTCTGTGGATAATATCTGGAATACACAAACACAGCGGAGGTAACAATATCTGGGATTGAGTTATCCAAAACAAAACCAGATATTTCCGGTTTCATCCAGTCATATCCGGAGAAACTGGTGTGGAATTCATATGCAATGGACTGAGAAAATCACAGTACAAATGGTTTTGGAGAAAGTAAAGTCTTTTCGTTAGGCAAGTGCATCAAATGTCATCTATACAAACAGAAAAATCATGTTTGTTTGCCGCAGTTCCTCTAGCTTTCTCCCTAGAAAATACGAATGTGTAGAGCTGGTGTGTCCATGTGGAAACAATTAGTGTTTCCAAGCAGAAAATTAAATGTTCCCTGATAAAGAACATTCAAAACAATATAGTCTGTAGATAATATCTGGAATACACAAACACAGAGGCGGTAACAATATCTGGGATTGAGTTAGCCAAAACAAAACCAGATATTTCCGGTTTCATCCAGTCATATCCGGACAAACTGGTGTGGAATTCGTATGCAATGGACCGAAAAAATAACAGTAAAATTTGTTCTGGAGAAAAGCAAAGTCTTTTCGTTAGGCAAGTGCATCAAATGCCATCTATACAAACAGAAAGATCATGTGTGTTTGCCGCAGTTCCTCTAGCTTTCTCCCTAGAAAATACGAATGTGTAGAGCTGGTGTGTCCATGTGGAAACAATTAGTGTTTCCAAGCAGAAAATTAAATGTTTCCTGAAAAAAAACAATCAAAACAATAAAGTCCGTGGATAAGATCAGGAATACACAAACACAGAGGCGGTAACAATATCTGGGATTGAGTTAGGCAAAAATCAACCGGATATTTCCGGTTTCATCCAGTCATATCCGGAGAAACGGGTGTGGAATTCGTATCCAATGGACCAGAAAATCACAGTACAAATGGTTTTGGAGAAAAGCAAAGTCTTTTCGTTAGGCAAGTGCATCAAATGTCATCTATACAAACAGAAAGATCAGGTTTGTTTGCCGTAGTTCCTCTAGCTTTCTCCCTAGAAAATACGAATGTGTAGAGCTCGTGTGTCCATGTGGAAACAATTAGTGTTTCCAAGCAGAAAATTAAATGTTCCCTGATAAAGAACATTCAAAACAATATAGTCTGTAGATAATATCTGGAATACACAAACACAGAGGCGGTAACAATATCTGGGATTGAGTTAGCCAAAACAAAACCAGATATTTCCGGTTTCATCCAGTCATATCCGGACAAACTGGTGTGGAATTCATATGCAATGGACCGAAAAAATAACAGTAAAAATTGTTCTGGAGAAAAGCAAAGTCTTTCGTTAGGCAAGTGCATCAAACGTCATCTATAAAAACAGAAAGATCATGTTTGTTTGCCGTAGTTCCTCTAGCTTTCTCCCTAAAAAATACGAATGTGTAGAGCTGGTGTCTCCATGTGGAACCAATTAGTGTTTCCAAGCAGAAAATTAAATGTTCCATGATAAAAAACATTCAAAACAATATAGTCTGTGGATAATATCTGGAATACACAAACACAGAGGCGGTAACAATATCTGGGATTGAGTTAGCCAAAACAAAACCAGATATTTCTGGTTTCATCCAGTCATATCCGTAGAAACTGGTGTGGAATTCGTATGCAATGGACCGATAAAATAACCGTACAAGTGGTTTTGGAGAAAAGCAAAGTCTTTTCGTTAGCCAAGTGCATCAAATGCCATCTATACAAACAGAAAGATCATGTTTGTTTGCCACACTTCCTCTAGCTTTCTCCCTAGAAAATACGAATGTGTAGAGCTGGTGTGTCCATGTGGAAACAATTAGTGTTTCCAAGCAGAAAATTAAACGTTTCCTGAAAAAAAACAATCAAAACAATAAAGTCCGTGGATAAGATCAGGAATACACAAACACAGAGGCGGTAACAATATCTGGGATTGAGTTAGGTAAAAATCAACCGGATATTTCCGGTTTCATCCAGTCATATCCGCAGAAACGGGTGTGGAATTCGTATGCAATGGACCAGAAAATCACAGTACAAATGGTTTTGGAGAAAAGCAAAGTCTTTTTGTTAGGCAAGTGCATCAAATGTCATCTATACAAACAGAAAGATCATGTTTGTTTGCCGCAGTTCCTCTAGCTTTCTCCCTAGAAAATACAAATGTGTAGAGCTGTTGTCTCCATGTGGAAACAATTAGTGTTTCCAAGCAGAAAATTAAATGTTCCCTGATAAAAAACATTCAAAACAATAAAGTCTGTGGATAATATCTGGAATACACAAACACAGAGGCGGTAACAATATCTGGGATTGAGTTAGCCAAAACAAAACCAGATATTTTCGGTTTCATCCAGTCATATCCGGACAAACTGGTGTGGAATTCATATGCAATGGACTGAGAAAATCACAGTACAAATGGTTTAGGAGAAAAGCAAAGTCTTTTCGTTAGGCAAGTGCATCAAATGTCATCTATAAAAACAGAAAGATCATGTGTGTTTGCCGCATTTGCTCTAGCTTTCTCCCTAGAAAATACGAATGTGTAGAGCTGGTGTCTCCATGTGGAACCAATTAGTGTTTCCAAGCAGAAAATTAAATGTTTCCTGAAAAAAAACATTCAAAACAATAAAGTCCGTAGATAATATCAGGAATACACAAACACAGAGGCGGTAACAATATCTGGGATTGAGTTAGGCAAAAATCAACCGGATATTTCCGTTTTCATCCAGTCATATCCGGACAAACTGGTGTGGAATTTGTATGCAATGGACCGAGAAAATCACAGTATAAATGGTTTTGGAGAAAAGCAAAGTCTTTTCGTTAGGCAAGTGCATCAAATGTCATCTCTACTAACAGAAAGATCATGTTTGTTTGCCGCAGTTGCTCTAGCTTTCTCCATAGAAAATACGAATGTGCAGAGCTGGTGTCTCCATGTGGAAACAATTAGTGTTTCCAAGCAGAAAATTACATGTTCCATGATAAAAAACATTCAAAACAATATAGTCTGTGGATAATATCTGGAATAAACAAACACAGAGGCGGTAACAATATCTGCGATTGAGTTAGCCAAAACAAAACCAGATTATTTCCGGTTTCATCCAGTCATATCCGGAGAAACTGGTGTGGAATTCGTATGCAATGGCCCGAGAAAATAACAGTACAAATGGTTCTGGAGAAAAGCAAAGTCTTTTCGTTAGGCAAGTGCATCAAATGTCATCTATGCAAACAGAAAGATCACGTTTGTTTGCCGCAGTTCCTCTAGATTTCTCCCTAGAAAATACGAATGTGTAGAGCTGGTGTGTCCATGTGGAACCAATTAGTGTTTCCAAGCAGAAAATTAAATGTTCCCTGATAAAAAACATTCAAAACAATAAAGTCCGTAGATAATATCAGGAATGCACAAACACAGAGGATGTAGCAATATCTGGGATTGAGTTAACCAAAACAAAACCAGATATTTCAGGTTTCATCCAGTCATATCCGGAGAAACTGGTGTGGAATTCGTATGCAATGGACCAGAAAATAACAGTAAAAATTGTTTTGGAGAAAAGCAAAGTCTTTTCATTAGGCAAGTGCATCAAATATCATCTATACAAACAGAAATATCATGTTTGTTTGCCGCAGTTCCTCTAGCTTTCTCCCTAGAAAATACGAATGTGTAGAGCTGGTGTGTCCATGTGGAAACAATTAGTGTTTCCAAGCCGAAATTTAAATGTTTCCTGAAAAAAAAACATTCAAAACAATATAGTATGTGGATAATATCAGGAATACACAAACACAGAGGCGGTAACAATATCTGGGAATGAGTTAGCCAAAACAAAACCAGATATTTTCGGTTTCATCCAGTCATATCCGGAGAAACTGGTGTGGAATTCGTATGCAATGGACCGAGAAAATCACAGTAAAAATGGTTTTGGAGAAAAGCAAAGTCTTTTCGTTAGGCAAGTGCATCAAATGTCATCTATACAAACAGAAAGATCATGCTTGTTTGCCGCAGTTCCTCTAGCTTTCTCCCTAGAAAATACGAATGTGTAGAGCTGGTGTGTCCATGTGGAAACAATTAGTGTTTCCAAGAAGAAAATTAAATGTTTCCTGAAAAAAAACATTCAAAACACTAAAGTCCGTGGATCATATCAGCAATACACAAACAGAAAGGCTGTAGCAATATCTGGGATTCAGTTTGCCAAAACAAAACCAGATATTTCTGGTTTCATCCAGTCATATCCGGAGAAACTGGTGTGGAATTCGTATGCAATGGACCGAGAAAATCACAGTACAAATGGTTTTGGAGAAAGCAAAGTCTTTTCGTTAGGCAAGTGCATCAAATGTCATCTATACAAACAGAAAGATCATGTGTATTTGCCGCAGTTCCTCTTGATTTCTCCCTAGAAAATACGAATGTGTAGGCTTGGTGTCTCCATGTGGAACCAATTAGTGTTTCCAAGCAGAAAATTAAATGTTCCCTGATAAAAAACATTCAAAAGAATAAAGTCCGTAGATAATATCAGGAATGCACAAACACAGAGGCGGTAACAATATCTGGGATTGAGTTAGCCAAAACAAAACCAGATATTTCCGGTTTCATCCAATCATATCCGGACAAACTGGTGTGGAATTTGTATGCAATGGACCGAGAAAATCATAGTATAAATGGTTTTGGAGAAAGCAAAGTCTTTTCGTTAGGCAAGTGCATCAAATGTCATCTCTACAAACAGAAAGATCATGTTTGTTTGCCGCAGTTGCTCTAGCTTTCTCCATAGAAAATACGAATGTGCAGAGCTGGTGTCTCCATGTGGAAACAATTAGTGTTTCCAAGCAGAAAATTAAATGTTCCATGATAAAAAACATTCAAAACAATATAGTCTGTGGATAATATCTGGAATACACAAACACAGAGGCGGTAACAATATCTGCGATTGAGTTAGCCAAAACAAAACCAGATTATTTCCGG
Organism: Lepus europaeus; assembly: GCF_033115175.1. Classification (NCBI taxonomy): domain Eukaryota; kingdom Metazoa; phylum Chordata; class Mammalia; order Lagomorpha; family Leporidae; genus Lepus; species Lepus europaeus. The sequence goes on along the minus strand of NW_026909428.1, from coordinate 111,078 downwards.
TTTCATCCAGTCATATCCGGAGAAACTGGTGTGGAATTCGTATGCAATGGACCGAGAAAATAACAGTACAAATGGTTTTGGAGAAAAGCAAAGTCTTTTCGTTAGGCAAGTGCATCAAATGTCATCTATGCAAACAGAAAGATCACGTTTGTTTGCCGCAGTTCCTCTAGATTTCTCCCTAGAAAATACGAATGTGTAGAGCTGGTGTGTCCATGTGGAACCAATTAGTGTTTCCAAGCAGAAAATTAAATGTTCCCTGATAAAAAACATTCAAAACAATAAAGTCCGTAGATAATATCAGGAATGCACAAACACAGAGGATGTAGCAATTTCTGGAATTGAGTTAACCAAAACAAAACCAGATATTTCAGGTTTCATCCAGTCATATCCGGAGAAACTGGTGTGGAATTCGTATGCAATGGACCAGAAAATAACAGTAAAAATTGTTTTGGAGAAAAGCAAAGTCTTTTCATTAGGCAAGTGCATCAAATATCATCTATACAAACAGAAATATCATGTTTGTTTGCCGCAGTTCCTCTAGCTTTCTCCCTAGAAAATACGAATGTGTAGAGCTGGTGTCTCCATGTGGAAACAATTAGTGTTTCCAAGCCGAAATTTAAATGTTTCCTGAAAAAAAAAACATTCAAAACAATATAGTATGTGGATAATATCAGGAATACACAAACACAGAGGCGGTAACAATATCTGGGAATGAGTTAGCCAAAACAAAACCAGATATTTTCGGTTTCATCCAGTCATATCCGGAGAAACTGGTGTGGAATTCGTATGCAATGGACCGAGAAAATCACAGTAAAAATTGTTTTGGAGAAAAGCAAAGTCTTTTCGTTAGGCAAGTGCATCAAATGTCATCTATACAAACAGAAAGATCATGTTTGTTTGCCGCAGTTCCTCTAGCTTTCTCCCTAGAAAATACGCATGTGTAGAGCTGGTGTCTCCATGTGGAAACAATTAGTGTTTCCAAGCAGAAAACTAAATGTTCCATGATAAAAAACATTCAAAACAATATAGTCTGTGCATAATATCTGGAATACACAAACACAGAGGCGGTAACAATATCTGGGATTCAGTTAGCCAAAATAAAACGAGATTATTTCCGGTTTCATCCAGTCATATCCGGAGAAACTGGTGTGGAATTCGTATTTAATGGCCCGAGAAAATAACAGTACAAATGGTTTTGGAGAAAAGCAAAGTCTTTTCGTTAGGCAAGTGCATCAAATGTCATCTATACAAACAGAAAGATCATGCTTGTTTGCCGCAGTTCCTCTAGCTTTCTCCCTAGAAAATACGAATGTGTAGAGCTGGTGTGTCCATGTGGAAACAATTAGTGTTTCCAAGCAGAAAATTAAATGTTTCCTGAAAAAAAACATTCAAAACACTAAAGTCCGTGGATCATATCAGCAATACACAAACAGAAAGGCTGTAGCAATATCTTGGATTGAGTTTGCCAAAACAAAACCAGATATTTCTGGTTTCATCCAGTCATATGCGGAGAAACTGGTGTGGAATTCGTATGAAATGGTCCGAGAACATCACAGTACAAATGGTTTTGGAGAAAAGCAAAGTCTTTTCGTTAGGCAAGTGCATCAAATGTCATCTATACAAACAGAAAGATCATGTTTGTTTGCCACCGTTCCTCTAGATTTCTCCCTAGAAAATATGAATGTGTAGAGCTGGTGTCTCCATGTGGAACCAATTACTGTTTCCAAGCAGAAAATTAAATGTTCCCTGATAAAAAACATTCAAAACAATAAAGTCTGTGGATAATATCTGGAATGCACAAACACAGAGGCGGTAACAATATCTGGGATTGAGTTAGCCAAAACAAAACCAGATATTTCCGGTTTCATCCAGTCACATCCGGAGAAACTGCTGTGGAATTCGTATGCAATGGACCGAGAAAATCACAGTACAAATGGTTTTGGAGAAAAGCAAAGTCTTTTCGTTAGCCAAGTGCATCAAATGCCATCTATACAAACAGAAATATCATGTTTGTTTGCCGCAGTTACTCTAGCTTTCTTCCTAGAAAATACGAATGTGTAGAGCTGGTGTGTCCATGTGGAAAGAATTAGTGTTTCCAAGCAGAAAATTAAATGTTTCCTGAAAAAAAACATTCAAAACACTAAAGTCCGTGGATAATATCAGGAATAAACAAACAGAAAGGCTGTAGCAATATCTGGGATTGAGTTTGCCAAAACAAAACCAGATATTTCTGGTTTCATCCAGTCATATCCGGAGAAACTGGTGTGGAATTCGTATGCAATAGACCGATAAAATCACAGTACAAATGGTTTTGGAGAAAAGCAAAGTCTTTTCGTTAGGCAAGTGCATCAAATGTCATCTATACAAACAGAAAGATCATGTGTATTTGCCGCAGTTCCTCTAGATTTCTCCCTAGAAAATACGAATGTGTAGGCTTGGTGTCTCCAAGTGGAACCAATTAGTGTTTCCAAGCAGAAAATTAAATGTTCCCTGATAAAAAAACATTCAAAAGAATAAAGTCCGTAGATAATATCAGGAATGCACAAACACAGAGGCGGTAACAATATCTGGGATTGAGTTAGCCAAAACAAAACCAGATATTTCCGGTTTCATCCAGTCATATCCGGAGAAACTGGTGTGGAATTCGTATGCAATGGACCGAGAAAATCACAGTACAAATGGTTTTGGAGAAAAGCAAAGTCTTTTCGTTAGGCAAGTGCATCAAATGCCATCTATACAAACAGAAAGATCATGTGTATTTGCCGCAGTTCCTCTAGATTTCTCCCTAGAAAATACGAATGTATAGGCTTGGTGTCTCCATGTGGAAAGAATTAGTGTTTCCAAGCAGAAAATTAAATGTTCCCTGATAAAAAACATTCAAAAGAATAAAGTCCGTAGATAATATCAGGAATGCACAAACACAGAGGCGGTAACAATATCTGGGATTGAGTTAGCCAAAACAAAACCAGATATTTCTGGCTTCATCCAGTCATATCCGGAGAAACTGGTGTGGAATTCGTATGCAATGGCCCGAGAAAATCACAGTACAAATGGTTTTGGAGAAAAGCAAAGTCTTTTCGTTAGGCAAGTGCATCAAATGTCATCTATACAAACAGAAATATTATGTTTGTTTGCCGCATTTGCTCTAGCTTTCTTCCTAGAAAATACGAATGTCTAGAGCTGGTGTCTCCATGTGGAACCAATTAGTGTTTCCAAGCAGAAAATTAAATGTTTCCTGAAAAAAAAAACATTCAAAACAATAAAGTCCGTGGATAAGATCAGGAATACACAAACACAGAGGCGGTAACAATATCTGGGATTGAGTTAGGTAAAAATCAACCGGATATTTCCGGTTTCATCCTGTCATATCCGGAGAAACTGGTGTGGAATTCGTATGCAATGGACCGAAAAAATCACAGTACAAATGGTTTTGGAGAAAAGCAAAGTCGTTTCATTAGGCAAGTGCATCAAATGTCATCTATACAAACAGAAAGATCATGTTTGTTTGCCGCAGTTCCTCTAGCTTTCTCCCTAGAAAATACGAATGTGTAGAGCTGGTGTCCTCATGTGGAACCAATTAGTGTTTCCAAGCAGAAAATTAAATGTTTCCTGATAAAAAACATTCAAAACAATAAAGTCTGTGGATAATATCTGGAATACACAAACACAGAGGCGGTAACAATATCTGGGATTGAGTTAGCCAAAACAAAACCAGATATTTCCGGTTTCATCAAGTCATATCCGGAGAAACTGGTGTGGAATTCGTATGCAATGGCCCGAGAAAATCACAGTACAAATGGTTTTGGAGAAAAGCAAAGTCTTTTCGTTAGGCAAGTGCATCAAATGTCATCTATACAAACAGAAAGATCATGTGTATTTGCCGCAGTTCCTCTAGATTTCTCCCTAGAAAATACGAATGTGTAGGCTTGGTGTCTCCATGTGCAACCAATTAGTGTTTCCAAGCAGAAAATGAAATGTTCCCTGATAAAAAACATTCAAAAGAATAAAGTCCGTAGATAATATCAGGAATGCACAAACACAGAGGCGGTAACAATATCTGGGATTGAGTTAGCCAAAACAAAACCATATATTTTCGGTTTCATCCAGTCATATCCGGAGAAACTGGTGTGGAATTCGTATGCAATGGACCGAGAAAATCACAGTACAAATGGTTTTGGAGAAAAGCAAAGTCTTTTCGTTAGGCAAGTGCATCAAATGTCATCTATACAAACAGAAAGATCATGTTTGTTTGCCGTAGTTCCTCTAGCTTTCTCCCTAGAAAATACGAATGTGGAGAGCTGGTGTCTCCATGTGGAACCAATTAGTGTTTCCAAGCAGAATATTAAGTGTTCCATGATAAAAAAAACATTCAAAACAATATAGTCTGTGGATAATATCAGGAATACACAAACACAGAGGTGGTAACAATATCTGGGATTGAGTTAGCCAAAAGAAAACCAGATATTTCTGGTTTCATCCAGTCATATCTGGAGAAACTGGTGTGGAATTCGTATGCAATGGCCCGAGAAAATCACAGTACAAATGGTTTTGGAGAAAAGCAAAGTCTTTTCGTTAGGCAAGTGCATCAAATGTCATCTATACAAACAGAAATATTATGTTTGTTTGCCGCATTTGCTCTAGCTTTCTTCCTAGAAAATACGAATGTCTAGAGCTGGTGTCTCCATGTGGAACCAATTAGTGTTTCCAAGCAGAAAATTAAATGTTTCCTGGAAAAAAAAACATTTAAAACAATAAAGTCCGTGGATAAGATCAGGAATACACAAACACAGAGGCGGTAACAATATCTGGGATTGAGTTAGGTAAAAATCAACCGGATATTTCCGGTTTCATCCTGTCATATCCGGAGAAACTGGTGTGGAATTCGTATGCAATGGACCGAAAAAATCACAGTACAAATTGTTTTGGAGAAAAGCAAAGTCTTTTCGTTAGGCAAGTGCATCAAATGTCATCTATACAAACAGAAAGATCATGTTTGTTTGCCGCAGTTACTCTAGCTTTCTGCCTAGATAATACGAATGTGTAGAGCTGGTGTCCTCATGTGGAACCAATTAGTGTTTCCAAGCAGAAAATTAAATGTTTCCTGATAAAAAACATTCAAAACAATAAAGTCTGTGGATAATATCTGGAATACACAAACACAGAGGCGGTAACAATATCTGGGATTGAGTTAGCCAAAACAAAACCAGATATTTCCGGTTTCATCCAGTCATATCCGGAGAAACTGCTGTGGAATTCGTATGCAATGGACCGAGAAAATCACAGTGCAAATGGTTTTGGAGAAAAGCAAAGTGTTTTCGTTAGCCAAGTGCATCAAATGCCATCTATACAAACAGAAATATCATGTTTGTTTGCCGCAGTTCCTCTAGCTTTCTTCCTAGAAAATACGAATGTGTAGAGCTGTTGTGTCCATGTGGAAAGAATTAGTGTTTCCAAGCAGAAAATTAAATGTTTCCTGAAAAAAAATATTCAAAACACTAAAGTCCGTGGATAATATCAGGAATACACAAACAGAAAGGCTGTAGCAATATCTGGAATTGAGTTTGCCAAAACAAAACCATATATTTCTGGTTTCATCCAGTCATATGCGGAGAAACTGGTGTGGAATTCGTATGCAATGGACCAATAAAATCACAGTACAAATGGTTTTGGAGAAAAGCAAAGTCTTTTCGTTAGGCAAGTGCATGAAATGTCATCTATACAAACAGAAAGATCATGTGTATTTGCCGCAGTTCCTCTAGATTTCTCCCTAGAAAATACGAATGTGTAGGCTTGGTGTCTCCATGTGGAACCAATTAGTGTTTCCAAGCAGAAAATTAAATGTTCCCTGATAAAAAACATTCAAAAGAATAAAGTCCGTAGATAATATCAGGAATGCACAAACACAGAGGCGGTAACAATATCTGGGATTGAGTTAGCCAAAACAAAACCAGATATTTCCGGTTTCATCAAGTCATATCCGGAGAAACTGGTGTGGAATTCGTATGCAATGGCCCGAGAAAATCACAGTACAAATGGTTTTGGAGAAAAGCAAAGTCTTTTCGTTAGGCAAGTGCATCAAATGTCATCTCTACAAACAGAAAGATCATGTGTATTTGCCGCAGTTCCTCTAGATTTCTCCCTAGAAAATATGAATGTGTAGAGCTGGTGTCTCCATGTGGAACCAATTAGTGTTTCCAAGCAGAAAATTAAATGTTCCCTGATAAAAAACATTCAAAAGAATAAAGTCCGTAGATAATATCAGGAATGCACAAACACAGAGGCGGTAACAATATCTGGGAGTGAGTTAGCCAAAACAAAACCAGATATTTTTGGTTTCATCCAGTCATATCCGGAGAAACTGGTATGGAATTCGTATGCAATGGCCCAAGAAAATCACAGTACAAATGGTTTTGGAGAAAAGCAAAGTCTTTTCGTTAGGCAAGTGCATCAAATGTCATCTATACAAACAGAAATATTATGTTTGTTTGCCGCATTTGCTCTAGCTTTCTTCCTAGAAAATACGAATGTCTAGAGCTGGTGTCTCCATGTGGAACCAAATTAGTGTTTCCAAGCAGAAAATTAAATGTTTCCTGAAAAAAAAAACATTCAAAACAATAAAGTCCGTGGATAAGATCAGGAATACACAAACACAGAGGCGGTAACAATATCTGGGATTGAGTTAGGTAAAAATCAACCGGATATTTCCGGTTTCATCCTGTCATATCCGGAGAAACTGGTGTGGAATTCGTATGCAATGGACCGAAAAAATCACAGTACAAATGGTTTTGGAGAAAAGCAAAGTCTTTTCGTTAGGCAAGTGCATCAAATGTCATCTATACAAACAGAAAGATCATGTTTCTTTGCCGCAGTTACTCTAGCTTTCTGCCTAGAAAATACGAATGTGTAGAGCTGGTGTCCTCATGTGGAACCAATTAGTGTTTCCAAGCAGAAAATTAAATGTTTCCTGATAAAAAACATTCAAAACAATAAAGTCTGTGGATAATATCTGGAATACAAAAACACAGAGGCGGTAACAATATCTGGGATTGAGTTAGCCAAAACAAAACCAGATATTTCCGGTTTCATCCAGTCATATCCGGAGAAACTGGTGTGGAATTCGTATGCAATGGACCGAGAAAATCACAGTACAAATGGTTTTGGAGAAAAGCAAAGTCTTTTCGTTAGGCAAGTGCATCAAATGCCATCTATACAAACAGAAATATCATGTTTGTTTGCCGCAGTTCCTCTAGATTTCTCCCTAGAAAATACGAATGTGTAGGCTTGGTGTCTCCATGTGGAACCAATTAGTGTTTCCAAGCAGAAAATTAAATGTTCCCTGATAAAAAACATTCAAAAGAATAAAGTCCGTAGATAATATCAGGAATGCACAAACAAGAGGCGGTAACAATATCTGGTATTGAGGTAGCCAAAACAAAACCAGATATTTCCGGTTTCATCCAGTCATATCCGGAGAAACTGGTGTGGAATTCGTATGCAATGGACCGAGAAAATCACAGTACAAATGGTTTTGGAGAAAAGCAAAGTCTTTTCGTTAGGCAAGTGCATCAAATGTCATCTATACAAAAAGAAAGATCATGTGTATTTGCCGCAGTTCCTCTAGATTTCTCTCTAGAAAATACGAATGTGTAGGCTTGGTGTCTCCATGTGGAACCAATTAGTGTTTCCAAGCAGAAAATTAAGTGTTCCATGATAAAAAAAACATTCAAAACAATATAGTCTGTGGATAATATCAGGAATACACAAACACAGAGATGGTAACAATATCTGGGATTGAGTTAGCCAAAAGAAAACCAGATATTTCTGGTTTCATCCAGTCATATCCGGAGAAACTGGTGTGGAAATCGTATGCAATGGCCCGAGAAAATCACAGTACAAATGGTTTTGGAGAAAAGCAAAGTCTTTTCGTTAGGCAAGTGCATCAAATGTCATCTATACAAACAGAAATATTATGTTTGTTTGCCGCATTTGCTCTAGCTTTCTTCCTAGAAAATACGAATGTCTAGAGCTGGTGTCTCCATGTGGAACCAATTAGTGTTTCCAAGCCGAAAATTAAATGTTTCCTGAAAAAAAAACATTCAAAACAATAAAGTCCGTGGATAAGATCAGGAATACACAAACACAGAAGCGGTAACAATATCTGGGATTGAGTTAGGTAAAAATCAACCGGATATTTCCGGTTTCATCCTGTCATATCCGGAGAAACTGGTGTGGAATTCGTATGCAATGGACCGAAAAAATCACAGTACAAATGGTTTTGGAGAAAAGCAAAGTCTTTTCGTTAGGCAAGTGCATCAAATGTCATCTATACAAACAGAAAGATCATGTTTGTTTGCCGCAGTTACTCTAGCTTTCTGCCTAGAAAATACAAATGTGTAGAGCTGGTGTCCTCATGTGGAACCAATTAGTGTTTCCAAGCAGAAAATTAAATGTTTCCTGATAAAAAACATTCAAAACAATAAAGTCTGTGGATAATATCTGGAATACACAAACACAGAGGCGGTAACAATATCTGGGATTGAGTTAGCCAAAACAAAACCAGATATTTCCGGTTTCATCCAGTCATATCCGGAGAAACTGGTGTGGAATTCGTATGCAATGGACCGAGAAAATCACAGTACAAATGGTTTTGGAGAAAAGCAAAGTCTTTTCGTTAGGCAAGTGCATCAAATGCCATCTATACAAACAGAAATATCATGTTTGTTTGCCGCAGTTCCTCTAGATTTCTCCCTAGAAAATACGAATGTGTAGGCTTGGTGTCTCCATGTGGAACCAATTAGTGTTTCCAAGCAGAAAATTAAATGTTCCCTGATAAAAAACATTCAAAAGAATAAAGTCCGTAGATAATATCAGGAATGCACAAACAAGAGGCGGTAACAATATCTGGTATTGAGGTAGCCAAAACAAAACCAGATATTTCCGGTTTCATCCAGTCATATCCGGAGAAACTGGTGTGGAATTCGTATGCAATGGACCGAGAAAATCACAGTACAAATGGTTTTGGAGAAAAGCAAAGTCTTTTCGTTAGGCAAGTGCATCAAATGTCATCTATACAAAAAGAAAGATCATGTGTATTTGCCGCAGTTCCTCTAGATTTCTCTCTAGAAAATACGAATGTGTAGGCTTGGTGTCTCCATGTGGAACCAATTAGTGTTTCCAAGCAGAAAATTAAGTGTTCCATGATAAAAAAAACATTCAAAACAATATAGTCTGTGGATAATATCAGGAATACACAAACACAGAGATGGTAACAATATCTGGGATTGAGTTAGCCAAAAGAAAACCAGATATTTCTGGTTTCATCCAGTCATATCCGGAGAAACTGGTGTGGAAATCGTATGCAATGGCCCGAGAAAATCACAGTACAAATGGTTTTGGAGAAAAGCAAAGTCTTTTCGTTAGGCAAGTGCATCAAATGTCATCTATACAAACAGAAATATTATGTTTGTTTGCCGCATTTGCTCTAGCTTTCTTCCTAGAAAATACGAATGTCTAGAGCTGGTGTCTCCATGTGGAACCAATTAGTGTTTCCAAGCCGAAAATTAAATGTTTCCTGAAAAAAAAACATTCAAAACAATAAAGTCCGTGGATAAGATCAGGAATACACAAACACAGAAGCGGTAACAATATCTGGGATTGAGTTAGGTAAAAATCAACCGGATATTTCCGGTTTCATCCTGTCATATCCGGAGAAACTGGTGTGGAATTCGTATGCAATGGACCGAAAAAATCACAGTACAAATGGTTTTGGAGAAAAGCAAAGTCTTTTCGTTAGGCAAGTGCATCAAATGTCATCTATACAAACAGAAAGATCATGTTTGTTTGCCGCAGTTACTCTAGCTTTCTGCCTAGAAAATACAAATGTGTAGAGCTGGTGTCCTCATGTGGAACCAATTAGTGTTTCCAAGCAGAAAATTAAATGTTTCCTGATAAAAAACATTCAAAACAATAAAGTCTGTGGATAATATCTGGAATACACAAACACAGAGGCGGTAACAATATCTGGGATTGAGTTAGCCAAAACAAAACCAGATATTTCCGGTTTCATCCAGTCATATCCGGAGAAACTGGTGTGGAATTCGTATGCAATGGACCGAGAAAATCACAGTACAAATGGTTTTGGAGAAAAGCAAAGTCTTTTCGTTAGGCAAGTGCATCAAATGCCATCTATACAAACAGAAATATCATGTTTGTTTGCCGCAGTTCCTCTAGATTTCTCCCTAGAAAATACGAATGTGTAGGCTTGGTGTCTCCATGTGGAACCAATTAGTGTTTCCAAGCAGAAAATTAAATGTTCCCTGATAAAAAACATTCAAAAGAATAAAGTCCGTAGATAATATCAGGAATGCACAAACACAGAGGCGGTAACAATATCTGGTATTGAGGTAGCCAAAACAAAACCAGATATTTCAGGTTTCATCCAGTCATATCCGGAGAAACTGGTGTGGAATTCGTATGCAATGGACCGAGAAAATCACAGTACAAATGGTTTTGGAGAAAAGCAAAGTCTTTTCGTTAGGCAAGTGCATCAAATGTCATCTATACAAAAAGAAAGATCATGTGTATTTGCCGCAGTTCCTCTAGATTTCTCTCTAGAAAATACGAATGTGTAGGCTTGGTGTCTCCATGTGGAACCAATTAGTGTTTCCAAGCAGAAAATTAAGTGTTCCATGATAAAAAAAACATTCAAAACAATATAGTCTGTGGATAATATCAGGAATACACAAACACAGAGATGGTAACAATATCTGGGATTGAGTTAGCCAAAAGAAAACCAGATATTTCTGGTTTCATCCAGTCATATCCGGAGAAACTGGTGTGGAATTCGTATGCAATGGCCCGAGAAAATCACAGTACAAATGGTTTTGGAGAAAAGCAAGTCTTTTCGTTAGGCAAGTGCATCAAATGTCATCTATACAAACAGAAATATTATGTTTGTTTGCCGCATTTGCTCTAGCTTTCTTCCTAGAAAATACGAATGTCTAGAGCTGGTGTCTCCATGTGGAACCAATTAGTGTTTCCAAGCCGAAAATTAAATGTTTCCTGAAAAAAAAACATTCAAAACAATAAAGTCCGTGGATAAGATCAGGAATACACAAACACAGAGGCGGTAACAATATCTGGGATTGAGTTAGGTAAAAATCAACCGGATATTTCCGGTTTCATCCTGTCATATCCGGAGAAACTGGTGTGGAATTCGTATGCAATGGACCGAAAAAATCACAGTACAAATGGTTTTGGAGAAAAGCAAAGTCTTTTCGTTAGGCAAGTGCATCAAATGTCATCTATACAAACAGAAAGATCATGTTTGTTTGCCGCAGTTACTCTAGCTTTCTGCCTAGAAAATACAAATGTGTAGAGCTGGTGTCCTCATGTGGAACCAATTAGTGTTTCCAAGCAGAAAATTAAATGTTTCCTGATAAAAAACATTCAAAACAATAAAGTCTGTGGATAATATCTGGAATACACAAACACAGAGGCGGTAACAATATCTGGGATTGAGTTAGCCAAAACAAAACCAGATATTTCCGGTTTCATCCAGTCATATCCGGAGAAACTGCTGTGGAATTCGTATGCAATGGCCCGAGAAAATCACAGTACAAATGGTTTTGGAGAAAAGCAAAGTCTTTTCGTTAGCCAAGTGCATCAAATGCCATCTATACAAACAGAAATATCATGTTTGTTTGCCGCAGTTCCTCTAGCTTTCTTCCTAGAAAATACAAATGTGTAGAGCTGTTGTGTCCATGTGGAAAGAATTAGTGTTTCCAAGCAGAAAATTAAATGTTTCCTGAAAAAAAACATTCAAAACACTAAAGTCCGTGGATAATATCAGGAATACACAAACAGAAAGGCTGTAGCAATATCTGGAATTGAGTTTGCCAAAACAAAACCATATATTTCTGGTTTCATCCAGTCATATGCGGAGAAACTGGTGTGGAATTCGTATGCAATGGACCGAGAAAATCACAGTAAAAATGGTTTTGGAGAAAAGCAAAGTCTTTTCGTTAGGCAAGTGCATGAAATGTCATCTATACAAACAGAAAGATCATGTGTATTTGCCGCAGTTCCTCTAGATTTCTCCCTAGAAAATACGAATGTGTAGGCTTGGTGTCTCCATGTGGAACCAATTAGTGTTTCCAAGCACAAAATTAAATGTTCCCTGATAAAAAACATTCAAAAGAATAAAGTCCGTAGATAATATTGTAAGACCCCCGACAGGTGTCTCACACCTTTACCGACCCCAGAAACACGAATTCCAGTCCAATCGCTGCAAGTGCATGAGGAAAGTTTATTACATCTGCGCAGATGGGCCGTCTCAGTAACACTACAAAGCAGCAGTGCAGAGAGAATGACCCCGACCTTCAATGGTCCACAATATTTAAGCCTTGAAACCACAACATTAGCATATCTCCATAGCATAACGTCAGCATAACCAAAAATCACAAGATAAACCACAGCATGACGAATCCATCACAAGGCCTAGGCTGAGGGGGCAAAATCCTTGAGCAAGCACAAACACGGGGTCATCATGACATAGGTTGGGTACATTTCCAATCAACTTCTGTTTTTGTGGTTTTTAAAACTTACAACAATTATCACATGCCCGATTATCTCATAAAGGCATTAGCACATCCATCACAAGTTACAAGGTCAGCTAAAGGCTAGTCATTTTGCAAGCCAAAGCATCTTGTACAAAAGCAGAACAATATGCAGTTAGCCAAGCAACTCCATTTTAAACCTGCCTAATATCTTTTATTCCCCTAATGCTTTCATTCTTTTATTCCCCTTCATTCCCCCCTTTTCTTTTTGTACTAATTTTAATCTTAAAATTTAAGGGATTACTTTTTAAATTTTGTCCCACATTGGTAACAATTAGAATTAAGAGGTGATTAAATATACGCTTCCGCCCGGTCCTTTGTTTCATAGGGGAGTCTGATCAGAAAACAGGCCGGAGATGTCCCAAGTGTTTCTTCCTCCCACGTGATTATTATTGAAATATGTGGGCTACCCATTACCGGGGTAAAACAAAATAAAAGTATTGCAAGCACATCTCTGTGTCTTACAGCCAATCTTATAAGCACAGAAGCAAGTTTGCAGGGTAGGGGAAGTAGGCCCCGCAGAATATAAAGTTACAAAAAGGCATCAAAATTAAAAACAGAAAATGCAACAGAGACAAAAACAGAAAACACATCCCTGAAGAAGTCATACAAATTTGGGTTGATACCTGGTGCCTGTTCAGCTGAATTGACCCAAATACTTTTCGTGACTTTCACACACCCTCTTCGACTTACTTTAAACATTTTACCATTTCCATTTCAGTCTAGAGTAAACTAGCCATCCGGATACAAACCATGTCCTTTCTTTATATAAAAAGCTCTCCTTTCTTCAGCCCTTCTTACCAACAACACTCTTTCCCTTTATGTCCTCAATTTTTAAACTTTGGCACTGCTAGGTTAGGACCAAGGTGTGGGTGATAAACAATTTTACTTTTATTACTAAGGGTCAGCAATATTTCTTTTTTAGCAATGACAATATCACACAAATCTGTTTGGTAACTTCCATAAAAATCTTTTAACCAGAATTATGTATAAACTTTTTTTTTACAAATCCATTTTCCCAGCCTCCGTTTTGCCTTATCCATTCTCCCATCCTCCTCGTTATGAACTCAGCCACAAAATAAGGGATGGGCTTAAAAGTGTCCACATCCGGAGCAGCCTGCTCCCGGAGGAGCTTCTTGGCCAGGACCCCTTCGAATGCGAATATAGTCACAATCCTACCCCAGTTGATGACACCGTCCTCAAACTCTTTTTCCATCACTTGGTTGAAAATCGTTCTGGCAGTCTCGACGGATGCGACAGACACATTGTGCAGGTACGGTTGCAGAGCCTCTTCCACTTCTTGCTGGATGGAGAAGGTGACGTTCTGCAGCACCCTGGACGTCTTGCTCAATCCCAGTCCAGGCTGCGGCGTCTTCAGGATATACAGCAAATAGTCCTGAGCCAGCATGTGTACATAGGCAAACTCGCAGACACTCATCTTCTGCTTGTTCGGAGAGCAGAGCCAGGGACTGCTTCTAAGCAGAGCCTGGCAGGATAGAGAAGTTGCAAAAGAGTAGCAGCATATAAAGGACATGTAGCATTATAAAAATGTGCAGCAGCAATTTGACCTAGTCTCCAGTGCCAGTCCCCACCATTAATTATACATTTTACCTAACTATATCCCCAGTACCTTGGCTACCGCTACCACCATCAGACTTACCCTATAAACACAATGTAACTTTCTATTTTTAACACCTGTGCCACCGTCTGACTTACCCTGGAGACGAAAGCCGGCCCGGTGTCTGACCCCAGTACCTTTGGTAGTCCAAATCAGAGAAACATTGGCGCAATTCTTCTTCCTGGTCGATAAAGCCTCTGTCCATGTTGAGTTCCCCGTGGGTAGTGGCGAGAGCATATCTGCTGTTCTTGTGCATTGCCACCCGCGCCTTTTTCTTAGCTGCACAGAGTGCATGGTCCATAGCGATCAGCCCTGCCTGCCGAGCAGAGTCCTCGGGGGGGGGGGGTTGAAGGTGAAAACCCAGACCACTGTCCTCGTTCGGCCGTCTCCCACTGTTATCTCCGTTGAACTCCGGACACTAGGGGGATATCGCGTGGGCCCATCCCAGACACCGCAGGGGGTGATGGAGCATTAACCACAGGAACCTGGGCAGAGCCTGCATCCCCAACATTATCCCCAACCATGTCGGACCATACGTGTCCCAACGAGGGAGGGGCCGAGGGGCTGCTATCGCCCAGTCTCACCACTCCGCTGCTGTCGTCCTCTCTTGTCGTCTTGCAGGGGCCGTTTCGGTCAGTTCACGGGTGGTAGTCGTACACCACTAGATTCTCGTTGTTAGCCGGACCTTAGGCAGACTTGTCCTTTTGGGCACTTCTCTGTGCTTTTGCCAGTCTCCGGGGGTCCCTGCTTACCCTGATTCTCCCTTACTTCTGCTTTCTGTTAACTGTGGTGGCCAGGACCCTAGTTCCTCTTTCTTAGCCCATTTTAAACTTCCCCTTTTTTAACTAAAAAACTTTAACCCCTTCAGCTAAACTCCTCAGGGGAGTCTGGCAGTAGAGACTGAGTCTTTCACAAAGTTCCATTTAAGTGTAGTAAAATTAATGTTAGTAACACAGGCCCTGCAAGTCCTGTCAGGGCTTGCTTTCCCAGTTATATGGAGGAGGAGGACGGCCAGTTAGAACGGGCCGGGGGTCCTCCCTCCTCCGCTTCATCCTCTGAACTAGCAACGCCTGGTTTTTTAGCGTTAGCTGGACGGAGACTTCATCGGTTCCTCTTTAGAGGATCTGGCTTCTGAGCCAGAGACTGGAGCAGCTACAAAGAAACATGTTTATAGCTGAAGTTTAACATCATTTTACATCTTGGCACCACTTCTAATCTTAAACAGCCGATTGGTTATTATCTCTGCAAGATGAGAGATATCTCTTTTGACATCTCCAGGGGCCCTCTGGGGGTGTCAAAAGTTCGGATAATTTAGAACTTGGATTTTTAGAAAGTCTGTTAAAGGTGCCAAGAGAACCTAGAGTATCTGGTCAAAATAGAATTTCTTAACATCCTGAAATGATAGCCATTTATTAGTTAGGATGATTTTTACACTCCCGAACCAGATTTGACCATAATACTTAACAATGCTTTCTATTAATTTAAACTTAACAGAAACAGTAGAGTGCACAATAGATCACTTTGATTAACTTTAGGTTGCAAAAACAGATTTTAAAACTTAGACCATTTTTAGGTATTTTGTTGTTTATGACTTGCTCACATTTTCTGAAACTTTATACCTGTAGTTGCTTTTACATAGTCTTGAATTGTTACATTTTGCTTAGCATTGATGCCTAGATGGCTTAAGACACTGAGTTCTGAATTAAAAGTCAAAATTACATTTCCATGCTTTTAAGTAACATAAGAATAACTCCTCCTGGACAGCAAACATGGACATAACCTTTTAATATATTTTACATAATCTGAATTGACTCAAGCAGCGGTTACTTTAACAAATTTTAGAGTCTCATCCTTTGGGAGTTCCAGGGATCCGACTGGAAGCCCAAAGTTGGAGGACTCAGTTTAGAATTTAAGCTGTCAGAGCCAAGCAGTTTGGCCAACAATTAGTACACTTCTGATCAGTTGGGTAATCACTCACACACTAAAAAACAGATAAACAACTTCGTGTTGCAGTTTTCCCAATTAAGACTCCTGTCCCATGTTGGAGGGGAAAGGCAAATCAGGAGAGTATATTAGAACACAGAAACAATCACAAAATTCACAAATGACAAGACTCACAAAAGACACTGCGCGCAAAACCAAGACAGAACCGAAACCACAACTTCCAACGGGAGTGGCTACTGCCACCAGCCCTTCTCCCGGGGAAGAAGACCGAGACAAAACTGAAACCAGAACTTCCGACGGGAGTGGCTGCTGCCACCAGCCCTCTTCTCCCGGGGAAGAAAACCTCTTCACAAAGACACTGCACACAACAATGGAACAAGACCTGCGCGCCCTAATAAGACAATGCACGCAACAAAACAGAACCGATGGGAGTGGCTGCTGCCACCAGCCCTTCTCCCGGGAAAAACCTTTTCCTAACCAGAACTCCCAATGGGAGCGAAGCGGCTGCCACCCGCCAGGCTCCCCAGAATACCGCCAATGGAGCGTCCTCCAAGGCCTGAGCCAGGGGTCTTGACACGTCTGTCCTTCCTACTACTGGCTCTTTTCAAATACAAGTCCTGTACAGGCACAATCTCAGTAAAACATGAACCTCCGGTACGTCAAACGCCCCGGGAAAACAGCTAAAACATAAACCTCCGGTACGCCAAGCGCCCCGGGAAAAAATAAAAAAATCAACAGAACACACAAAAACACTTAAAACAGCAAAAACTTACCTCCGATTGGAAAATGGAGCGTGGGTCTGGGGTCTTCAATCCCGGACGAGCCCCCAAGAATGTAAGACCCCCGACAGGTGTCTCACACCTTTACCGACCCCAGAAACACGAATTCCAGTCCAATCGCTGCAAGTGCATGAGGAAAGTTTATTACATCTGCGCAGATGGGCCGTCTCAGTAACACTACAAAGCAGCAGTGCAGAGAGAACGACCCCGACCTTCAATGGTCCACAATATTTAAGCCTTGAAACCACAACATTAGCATATCTCCATAGCATAACGTCAGCATAACCAAAAATCACAAGATAAACCACAGCATGACGAATCCATCACAAGGCCTAGGCTGAGGGGGCAAAATCCTTGAGCAAGCACAAACACGGGGTCATCATGACATAGGTTGGGTACATTTCCAATCAACTTCTGTTTTTGTGGTTTTTAAAACTTACAACAATTATCACATGCCCGATTATCTCATAAAGGCATTAGCACATCCATCACAAGTTACAAGGTCAGCTAAAGGCTAGTCATTTTGCAAGCCAAAGCATCTTGTACAAAAGCAGAACAATATGCAGTTAGCCAAGCAACTCCATTTTAAACCTGCCTAATATCTTTTATTCCCCTAATGCTTTCATTCTTTTATTCCCCTTCAATATCAGGAATGCACAAACACAGAGGCGGTAACAATATCTGGGATTGAGTTAGCCAAAACAAAACCAGATATTTCCGGTTTCATCAAGTCATATCCGGAGAAACTGGTGTGGAATTCGTATGCAATGGACCGAGAAAATCACTGTACAAATGGTTTTGGAGAAAAGCAAAGTCTTTTCGTTAGGCAAGTGCATCAAATGTCATCTATACAAAAAGAAAGATCATGTTTGTTTGCCGCAGTTCCTCTAGCTTTTGTACTAGAAAATACGAATGTGTAGAGCTGGTGTGTCCATGTGGAAACAATTAGTGTTTCCAAGCAGAAAATTAAATGTTTCCTGAAAAAAAAAACATTCAAAACAATAAAGTCCGTGGAAAAGTTCAGGAATACACAAACACAGAGGCGGTAACAATATCTGGGATTGAGTTAGGCCCAAATCAACCGGATATTTCCGGTTGAATCCAGTCATATCGGACAAGCTGGTGTGGAATTTGTAGGCAATGGACCGAGAAAATCACAGTACAAATGGTTTTGGAGAAAAGCAAAGTCTTTTCGTTAGGCAAGTGCATCAAATGTCATCTATACAAACAGAACGATCATGTGTATTTGCCGCAGTTCCTCTAGATTTCTCCCTAGAAAATACGAATGTGTAGGCTTGGTGTCTCCATGTGGAACCAATTAGTGTTTCCAAGCAGAAAACTAAATGTTCCATGATAAAAAACATTCAAAAGAATAAAGTCCGTAGATAATATCAGGAATGCACAAACACAGAGGCGGTAACAATATCTGGGATTGAGTTAGCCAAAACAAAACCAGATATTTTCGGTTTCATCCAGTCATATCCGGAGAAACTGGTGTGGAATTCGTATGCAATGGACCGAGAAAATCACAGTACAAATGGTTTTGGAGAAAAGCAAAGTCTTTTCGTTAGGCAAGTGCATCAAATGTCATCTATACAAACAGAAAGATCATGTTTGTTTGCCGTAGTTCCTCTAGCTTTCTCCCTAGAAAATACGAATGTGTAGAGCTGGTGTCTCCATGTGGAACCAATTAGTGTTTCCAAGCAGAAAATTAAGTGTTCCATGATAAAAAAACATTCAAAACAATATAGTCTGTGGATAATATCAGGAATACACAAACACAGAGGCGGTAACAATATCTGGGATTGAGTTAGCCAAAACAAAACCAGATATTTCCGGTTTCATCAAGTCATATCCGGAGAAACTGGTGTGGAATTCGTATGCAATGGACCGAGAAAATCACAGTACAAATGGTTTTGGAGAAAAGCAAAGTCTTTTCGTTAGGCAAGTGCATCAAATGTCATCTATACAAAAAGAAAGATCATGTTTGTTTGCCGCAGTTCCTCTAGATTTCTCCCTAGAAAATACGAGTGTGTAGGCTTGGTGTCTCCATGTGGAACCAATTAGTGTTTCCAAGCAGAAAATTAAATGTTCCCTGATAAAAAACATTCAAAAGAATAAAGTCCATAGATAATATCAGGAATGCACAAACACAGAGGCGGTAACAATATCTGGGATTGAGTTAGCCAAAACAAAACCAGATATTTCCGGTTTCATCCAGTCATATCCGGAGAAACTGGTGTGGAATTCGTATGCAATGGACCGAGAAAATCACAGTACAAATGGTTTTGGAGAAAAGCAAAGTCTTTTCGTTAGGCAAGTGCATCAAATGTCATCTATACAAACAGAAAGATCATGTGTATTTGCTGCAGTTCCTCTAGATTTCTCCCTAGAAAATACGAATGTGTAGGCTTGGTGTCTCCATGTGGAACCAATTAGTGTTTCCAAGCAGAAAATTAAATGTTCCCTGATAAAAAACATTCAAAAGAATAAAGTCCGTAGATAATATCAGGAATGCACAAACACAGAGGCTGTAACAATATCTGGGATTGAGTTAGCCAAAACAAAACCAGATATTTCCGGTTTCATCCAGTCATATCCGGACAAACTGGTGTGGAATTCGTATGCAATGGACCGAGAAAATCACAGTAGAAATGGTTTTGGAGAAAATCAAAGTCTTTTCTTTAGGAAAGTGCATCAAATGTCATCTATACAAACAGAAATATCAAGTGTGTTTGTTGCAGTTCCTCTAGCTTTCTCCCTAGAAAATACGAATGTGTAGAGCTGGTGTCTCCATGTGGAACCAATTAGTGTTTCCAAGCAGAAAATTAAATGTTCCCTGATAAAAAACATTCAAAACAATATAGTCTGTGGATAATATCTGGAATACACAAACACAGAGGCGGTAACAATATCTGGGATTCAGTTAGCCAAAACAAAACCAGATATTTCCAGTTTCATCCAGTCATATCCGGACAAACTGCTGTGGAATTCGTATGAAATGGCCCAAGAAAATAACATACAAATGGTTTTGGAGAAAAGGAAAGTCTTTTCGTTAGGCAAGTGCATCAAATGTCATCTATACAAACAGAAAGATCATGTGTGTTTGCTGCAGTTCCTCTAGCTTTCTCCCTAGAAAATACGAATGTGTAGAGCTGGTGTCTCCATGTGGAACCAATTAGTGTTTCCAAGCAGAAAATTAAATGTTCCCTGATAAAAAACATTGAAAACAATGTAATCTGTGGATAATATCTGGAATACACAAACACAGAGGCGGTAACAATATCTGGGATTGAGTTAGCCAAAACCAAACCAGATATTTCCGGTTTCATCCAGTCATATCCGGACAAACTGCTGTGGAATTCGTATGAAATGGACCGAGAAAATCACAGTAGAAATGGTTTTGGAGAAAATCAAAGTCTTTTCGTTAGGCAAGTGCATCAAATGTCATCTATACAAACAGAAATATTATGTTTGTTTGCCGCATTTGCTCTAGCTTTCTCCATAGAAAATACGAATGTCTAGAGCTGGTGTCTCCATGTGGAACCAATTAGTGTTTCCAAGCAGAAAATTAAATGTTTCCTGAAAAAAAACATTCAAAACAATAAAGTCCATAGATAATATCAGGAATACACAAACACAGAGGCGGTAACAATATCTGGGATTGAGTTAGGCAAAAATCAACCAGATATTTCCGGATTCATCCAGTCATATCCGGAGAAACGGGTGTGGAATGCATTTGCAATGGACCAGAAAATCACAGTACAAATGGTTTTGGAGAAAAGCAAAGTCTTTTTATTAGGCAAGTGCATCAAATGTCATCTATACAAACAGAAAGATCATGTGTGTTTGCCGCAGTTCCTCTAGCTTTCTCCCTAGAATATACGAATTTGTAGAGCTGGTGTGTCCATGTGGAACCAATTAGTGTTTCCAAGCAGAAAATTAAATGTTTCCTGAAAAAAAACATTCAAAACAATAAAGTCCGTAGATAATATCAGGAATGCACAAACACAGAGGATGTAGCAATTTCTGGGATTGAGTTAGCCAAAACAAAACCAGATATTTCCGGTTTCATCCAGTCATATCCGGACAAACTGGTGTGGAATTTGTATGCAATGGACCGGGAAAATAACAGTAAAAATTGTTTTGGAGAAAAGCAAAGTCTTTTCGTTAGGCAAGTGCATCAAATGCCATCTATACAATCAGAAAGATTATGTTTGTTTGCCGCAGTTCCTCTAGCTTTCTCCCTAGAAAATACGAATGTGTAGAGCTGGTGTGTCCATGTGGAAAGAATTAGTGTTTCCAAGCAGAAAATTAAATGTTTCCTGAAAAAAAACTTTCAAAACAATAAAGTCTGTAGATAATATCAGGAATACACAAACACAGAGGCGGTAACAATATCTGGGATTGAGTTAGGCAAAAATCAACCGGATATTTCCGGTTTCATCCAGTCATATCCAGACAAACTGGTGTGGAATTCGTATGCAATGGACCGAGAAAATCACAGTATAAATGGTTTTGGAGAAAAGCAAAGTCTTTTCGTTAGGCAAGTGCATCAAATGTCATCTATACAAACAGAAAGATCATGTTTGTTTGCCGCAATTCCTCTAGCTTTCTCCCTAGAAAATACGAATGTGTAGAGCTGGTGTGTCCATGTGGAACCAATTAGTGTTTCCAAGCAGAAAATTAAATGTTCCATGATGAAAAACATTCAAAACAATATAGTCTGTGGATAATATCTGGAATACACAAACACAGAGGCGGTAACAATATCTGGGATTGAGTTAGCCAAAACAAAACCAGATATTTCTGGTTTCATCCAGTCATCCGGAGAAACTGGTGTGGAATTCGTATGAAATGGTCTGAGAAAATCACAGTACAAATGGTTTTGGAGAAAAGCAAAGTCTTTTCGTTAGGCAAGTGCATCAAATGTCATCTATACAAACAGAAAGATTATGTTTGTTTGCCGCAGTTGCTCTAGCTTTCTTCCTAGAAAATACGAATGTGTAGAGCTGGTGTCTCCATGTGGAAACAATTAGTGTTTCCAAGCAGAAAATTAAATGTTTCCTGAAAAAAAACATTCAAAACAATAAAGTACATGGATAATATCAGGAATACACAAACACAGAGGCGGTAACAATATCTGGGATTGAGTTAGGCAAAAATCAACCGGATATTTCCGGTTTCATCCAGTCATATCCGGAGAAACTGGTGTGGAATTCGTATGAAATGGTCCGAGAAAATCACAGTACAAATGGTTTTGGAGAAAAGCAAAGTCTTTTCGTTAGGCAAGTGCATCAAATGTCATCTATACAAACAGAAATATCATGTTTGTTTGCCACCGTTCCTCTAGATTTCTCCCTAGAAAATATGAATGTGTAGAGCTGGTGTCTCCATGTGGAACCAATTAGTGTTTCCAAGCAGAAAATTAAATGTTCCCTGATAAAAAACATTCAAAACAATAACGTCTGTGATAATATCTGGAATAAACAAACACAGAGGCAGTAACAATATCTGGGATTGAGTTAGCCAAAACAAAACCAGATATTTTCGGTTTCATCCA
Organism: Lepus europaeus; assembly: GCF_033115175.1. Taxonomy (NCBI): domain Eukaryota; kingdom Metazoa; phylum Chordata; class Mammalia; order Lagomorpha; family Leporidae; genus Lepus; species Lepus europaeus. The sequence goes on along the minus strand of NW_026909428.1, from coordinate 88,557 downwards.
GTCATATCGGGAGAAACTGGTGTGGAATTCGTATGCAATGGACCGAAAATATCACAGTACAAATGGTTTTGGAGAAAAGGAATGTCTTTTCGTTAGGCAAGTGCATCAAATGTCATCTATACAAACAGAAAGATCATGTGTGTTTGCCGCAGTTCCTCTAGCTTTCTCCCTAGAAAATAGGAATATGTAGAGCTGGTGTCTCCATGTGGAACCAATTAGAGTTTCCAAGCAGAAAATTAAATGTTCCATGATAAAAAATATTCAAAACAATATAGTCTGTGGATAATATCTGGAGTATACAAACACAGAAGCTGTAACAATATCTGGCATTGAGTTAGCCAAAACAAAACCAGATATTTCCGGTTTCATCCAGTCATATCCGGACAAACTGGTGTGGAATTCGTATGCAATGGACCGAGAAAATCACAGTACAAATGGTTTTGGAGAAAAGCAAAGTCTTTTCGTTAGGCAAGTGCATCAAATGTCATCTATACAAACAGAAAGATCATGTTTGTTTGCCGCAGTTCCTCTAGCTTTCTCCCTAGAAAATACAAATGTGTAGAGCTGGTGTCTCCATGTGGAAACAATTAGTGTTTCCAAGCAGAAAATTAAATGTTCCCTGATAAAAAACATTCAAAACAATATACTCTGTGGATAATAACTGGAATATAAAACACAGAGTCGGTAACAATATCTGGGATTGAGTTAGCCAAAACAAAACCAGATATTTCCGGTTTCATCCAGTCATATCCGGACAAATTGGTGTGGAATTTATATGCAATGGCCTGAGAAAATATCAGTACAAATGGTTTTGGAGAAAAGCAAAGTCTTTTCGTTAGGCAAGTGCATCAAATGTCATCTATACAAACAGAAAGATTATGTTTGTTTGCCGCAGTTCCTCTAGCTTTCTCCATAGAAAACACAATGTGTAGAGCTTGTGTCTCCCTGTGGAACCAAATAGTGTTTCCAAGCAGAAAATTAAATGTTTCCTGAAAAAAAACATTCAAAACAATAAAGTCCATGGATAATATCAGGAATACACAAACACAGAGGCGGTAACAATATCTGGGATTGGGTTAGGCAAAAATTAACCGGATATTTCCGGTTTCATCCAGTCATATCCAGAGAAACGGGTGTGGAATTCGTTTGCAATGGACCAAGAAAAAAATAACAGTACAAATGGTTTTGGAGAAAAGCAAAGTCTTTTCGTTAGGCAAGTGCATCAAATGTCATCTATACAAACAGAAAGATCATGTTTGTTTGCCGCAGTTCCTCTAGCTTTCTCCCTAGAAAATACGAATGTGTAGAGCTGGTGTCTCCATGTGGAACCAATTAGTGTTTCCAAGCAGAAAATTAAGTGTTCCATGATAAAAAAACATTCAAAACAATATAGTCTGTGGATAATATTAGGAATACACAAACACAGAGGCGGTAACAATATCTGGGATTGAGTTAGCCAAAAGAAAACCAGATATTTCTGGTTTCATCCAGTCATATCTGGAGAAACTGGTGTGGAATTCGTATGAAATGGCCCGAGAAAATAACAGTACAAATGCTTTTGGAGAAAAGCAAAGTCTTTTCGTTAGGCAAGTGCATCAAATGTCATCTATACAAACAGAAAGATCATGTGTATTTGCCGCAGTTCCACTAGATTTCTCCCTAGAAAATACGAGTGTGTAGGCTTTGTGTCTCCATGTGGAACCAATTAGTGTTTCCAAGCAGAAAATTAAATGTTCCCTGATAAAAAACATTCAAAAGAATAAAGTCCATAGATAATATCAGGAATGCACAAACACAGAGGCGGTAACAATATCTGGGATTGAGTTAGCCAAAACAAAACCAGATATTTCCGGTTTCATCCAGTCATATCCGGAGAAACTGGTGTGGAATTCGTATGCAATGGACCGAGAAAATCACAGTACAAATGGTTTTGGAGAAAATCAAAGTCTTTTCTTTAGGAAAGTGCATCAAATGTCATCTATACAAACAGAAATATCAAGTGTGTTTGCTGCAGTTCCTCTAGCTTTCTCCCTAGAAAATACGAATGTGTAGAGCTGGTGTCTCCATGTGGAACCAATTAGTGTTTCCAAGCAGAAAATTAAATGTTCCCTGATAAAAAACATTCAAAACAATATAGTCTGTGGATAATATCTGGAATACACAAACACAGAGGCGGTAACAATATCTGGGATTCAGTTAGCCAAAACAAAACCAGATATTTCCAGTTTCATCCAGTCATATCCGGACAAACTGCTGTGGAATTCGTATGAAATGGCCCAAGAAAATAACATACAAATGGTTTTGGAGAAAAGCAAAGTCTTTTCGTTAGGCAAGTGCATCAAATGTCATCTATATAAACAGAAAGATCATGTTTGTTTGCCGTAGTTCCTCTAGCTTTCTCCCTAGAAAATACGAATGTGTAGAGCCGGTGTTTCCATGTGGAAGCAATTAGTGTTTCCAAGCAGAAAATTAAATGTTCCCTGATAAAAAACATTCAAAACAATATAATCTGTGGATAATATCTGGAATACACAAACACAGAGGCGGTAACAATATCTGGGATTGAGTTAGCCAAAACAAAACCAGATATTTCCGGTTTCATCCAGTCATATCCGGACAAACTGCTGTGGAATTCGTATGAAATGGACCGAGAAAATCACAGTAGAAATGGTTTTGGAGAAAATCAAAGTCTTTTCGTTAGGCAAGTGCATCAAATGTCATCTATACAAACAGAAAGATTATGTTTGTTTGCCGCATTTGCTCTAGCTTTCTCCATAGAAAATACGAATGTCTAGAGCTGGTGTCTCCATGTGGAACCAATTAGTGTTTCCAAGCAGAAAATTAAATGTTTCCTGAAAAAAAACATTCAAAACAATAAAGTCCATAGATAATATCAGGAATACACAAACACAGAGGCGGTAACAATATCTGGGATTTAGTTAGGCAAAAATCAACCGGATATTTCCGGTTTCATCCAGTCATATCCAGACAAACTGGTGTGGAACTCATATGCAATGGACCGAGAAAATTACAGTACAAATGGTTTTGGAGAAAAGCAAAGTCTTTTCGTTAGCCAAGTGCATCAAATGTCATCTATACAAACAGAAAGATCATATTTGTTTGCCGCAGTTCCTCTAGCTTTCTCCCTAGAAAATAAGAATGTGTAGAGCTGGTGTCTCCATGTGGAAACAATTAGTGTTTCCAAGCAGAAAATTAAATGTTTCCTGAAAAAAAACATTCAAAACAATAAAGTCTGTAGATAATATCAGGAATACACAAACACAGAGGCGGTAACAATATCTGGGATTGAGTTAGGCAAAAATCAACCGGATATTTCCGGTTTCATCCAGTCATATCCGGAGAAATGGGTGTGGAATTCATTTGCAATGGACCAGAAAATCACAGTACAAATGGTTTTGGAGAAAAGCAGTCTTTTTGTTAGGCAAGTGCATCAAATGTCATCTATACAAACAGAAAGATCATGTTTGTTTGCCACCGTTCCTCTAGATTTCTCCCTAGAAAATATGAATGTGTAGAGCTGGTGTCTCCATGTGGAACCAATTAGTGTTTCCAAGCAGAAAATTAAATGTTTCCTGATAAAAAACATTCAAAACAATAAAGTCTGTGATAATATCTGGAATAAACAAACACAGAGGCAGTAACAATATCTGGGATTGAGTTAGCCAAAACAAAACCAGATATTTTCGGTTTCATCCAGTCATATCGGGAGAAACTGCTGTGGAATTCGTATGCAATGGACCGAAAATATCACAGTACAAATGGTTTTGGAGAAAAGGAATGTCATTTCGTTAGGCAAGTGCATCAAATGTCATCTATACAAACAGAAATATCATGTGTGTTTGCCGCAATTCCTCTAGCTTTCTCCCTAGAAAATAGGAATATGTAGAGCTGGTGTCTCCATGTGGAACCAATTAGTGTTTCCAAGCAGAAAATTAAATGTTCCATGATAAAAAAATATTCAAAACAATATAGTCTGTGGATAATATCTGGAGTATACAAACACAGAAGCTGTAACAATATCTGGCATTGAGTTAGCCAAAACAAAACCAGATATTTCCGGTTTCATCCAGTCATATCCGGACAAACTGGTGCGGAATTCGTATGCAATGGACCGAGAAAATCACAGTACAAATGGTTTTGGAGAAAAGCAAAGTCTTTCATTAGGCAAGTGCATCAAATGTCATCTATACAAACAGAAAGATCATGTGTGTTTGCCGCAGTTCCACTAGATTTCTCCCTAGAAAATACGAATGTGTAGAGCTGGTGTGTCCATGTGGAAACAATTAGTGTTTCCAAGCAGAAAATTAAATGTTCCCTGATAAAAAACATTCAAAACAATAAAGTCCGTGGATAAGTTCAGGAATACACAAACACAGAGGCGGTAACAATATCTGGGATTGCGTTAGGCCCAAATCAACCGGATATTTCCGGTTGCATCCAGTCATATCCGGACAAACTAGTGTGGAATTTGTATGCAATGGACCGAAAAATCACAGTACAAATGGTTTTGGAGAAAAGCAAAGACATTTCGTTAGGCAAGTGCATCAAATGTCATCTATACAAACAGAAAGATCATGTTTGTTTGCCGCAGTTCCTCTAGCTTTCTCCCTAGAAAATACAAATGTGTAGAGCTGGTGTCTCCATGTGGAACCAATTAGTGTTTCCAAGCAGAAAATTAAATGCTTCATGATAAAAAACATTCAAAACAATATACTCTGTGGATAATATCTGGAATACACAACACAGAGTCGGTAAAAATATCTGGGATTGAGTTAGCCAAAACAAAACCAGATATTTCCGGTTTCATCCAGTCATATTCGGACAAACTGGTGTGGAATTTATATGCAATGGCCTGAGAAAATAACAGTAAAAATGGTTTTGGAGAAAAGCAAAGTCTTTTCGTTAGGCATGTGCATCAAATGTCATCTATACAAACAGAAAGATTATGTTTGTTTGCCGCAGTTCCTCTAGCTTTCTCCATAGAAAACACAATGTGTAGAGCTTGTGTCTCCCTGTGGAACCAAATAGTGTTTCCAAGCAGAAAATTAAATGTTTCCTGAAAAAAACATTCAAAACAATAAAGTCCATGGATAATATCAGGAATACACAAACACAGAGGTGGTATCAATATCTGGGATTGGGTTAGGCAAAAATCAACCGGATATTTCCGGTTTCATCCAGTCATATCCGGAGAAACGGGCGTGGAATTCGTTTGCAATGGACCAAGAAAAAAATAACAGTACAAATGGTTTTGGAGAAAAGCAAAGTCTTTTCGTTAGGCAAGTGCATCAAATGTCATCTATACAAACAGAAAGATCATGATTGTCTGCCGAGTTCCTCTAGCTTTCTCCCTAGAAAATACAAATGTGTAGAGCTGGTGTCTCCATGTGGAACCAATTAGTGTTTCCAAGCAGAAAATTTAATGTTCCCTGATAAAAAACACTCAAAATAATAAAGTCTGTGGATAATATCTGGAATACACCAACACAGAGGCGGTAACAATATCTGGGATTGAGTTAGCTTAAACAAAACCAGATATTTCCAGTTTCATCCAGTTATATCCGGACAAACTGGTGTGGAATTCGTATGAATTGGAACGAAAAAAATCACAGTACAAATGGTTTTGGAGAAAAGCAAAGTCTTTTCGTTAGGCAAGTGCATCAAATGTCATCTATACAAACAGAAAGATCATGTTTGTTTGCCGCAGTACCTCTAGCTTTCTCCCTAGAAAATACGAATGTGTAGTGCTGGTGTCTCCATGTGGAACCAATTAGTGTTTCCAAGCGGAAAATTAAAAGTTCCCTGATAAAAAACATTCAAAACAATAAAGTCCATAGATAATATCAGGAATGCACAAACACAGAGGCGGTAACAATATCTGGGATTGAGTTAGCCAAAACAAAACCAGATATTTCCGGTTTCATCCAGTCATATCCGGAGAAACTGGTGTGCAATTCGTATGCAATGGACCGAAAAAAATCACAGTACAAATGGTTTTGGAGAAAAGCAAAGCCTTTTCGTTAGGCAAGTGCATCACATGTCATCTATACAAACAGAAAGATCATGTTTGTTTGCCGCAGTTCCTCTAGCTTTCTCCCTAGAAAATACGAATGTGTAGAGCTAGTGTCTCCATGTGGAACCAATTAGTATTTCCAAGCGGAAAATTAAATTTCCCTGATAAAAAACATTAAAAACAATAAAGTCTGTAGATAATATCAGAAATACACAAACACAGAGGATGTAGCAATTTCTGGGATTGAGTTAGCCAAAACAAAACCAGATATTTCCGGTTTCATCCAGTCATATCCGGAAAAACTGGTGTGGAATTCGTATGCAATGAACTAAAAAAATCGCAGTGAAAATGGTTTTGGAGAAAAGCAAAGTCTTTACGTTAGGGAAGTGCATCAAATGTCATCTATACAAACAGAAATATCATGTTTGTTTGCCGCAGTTCCTCCAGCTTTCTCCCTAGAAAATACGAATTTGTAGAGCTAGTGTACCATGTGGAACCAATTAGTGTTTCCAAGCACAAAATTAAATGTTCCCTGATAAAAAACATTCAAAACAATAAAGTCTGTGGATAATATCAGGAATACACAAACACAGAGGCGGTAACAATATCTGGGATTGAGTTAGGTAAAAATCAACCAGATATTTCCCGTTTTATCCAGTCATTTCCGGACAAACGGGTGTGGAATTCGTATGCAATGGACCGAGAAAATCACAGTACAAATGGTTTTGGAGAAAAGCAAAGTCTTTTTATTAGGCAAGTGCATCAAATGTCATCTATACAAACAGAAAGATCATGTTTGTTTTCCACAGTTCCTCTAGCTTTCTCCCTAGAAAATATGAATGTGTAGAGCTGGTGTCTCCATGTGGAACCAATTAGTGTTTCCAAGCAGAAAATTAAATGTTCCCTGATAAAAAACATTCAAAACAATAAAGTCTGTGGAAAATATCTGGAATACGCAAACACAGAGGCGGTAACAATATCTGGGATAGAGTTAGCCAAAACAAAACCAGATATTTCCTGTTTCATCAAGTCATATCTGGAGAAACTGCTGTGGAATTCGTATGCAATGGACCGAGAAAATCACAGTACAAATGGTTTTGGAGAAAAGCAAAGTCTTTTCGTTAGGCAAGTGCATCAAATGTCATCTATACAAACAGAAATATCATGTTTGTTTGCCGTAGTTCCTCTAGCTTCCTTCCTAGAAAATACGAATGTGTAGAGCTGGTGTGTCCATGTGTAAACAATTAGTGTTTCCAAGCAGAAAATTAAATGTTTCCTGAAAAAAAACATTCAAAACAACAAAATCTGTGGATAATATCTGGAATACACCAACACAGAAGCGGTAACAATATCTGGGATTGAGTTAGCTTAAACAAAACCAGATATTTCCAGTTTCATCCAGTTATATCCAAACAAACTGGTGTGGAATTCGTATGAATTGGAACGAAAAAAATCACAGTACAAATGGTTTTGGAGAAAAGCAAAGTCTTTTCGTTAGGCAAGTGCATCACATGTCATCTATACAAACAGAAAGATCATGTTTGTTTGCCGCAGTTCCTCTAGCATTCTCCCTAGAAAATACGAATGTGTAGTGCTTGTGTCTCCATGTGGAACCAATTAGTGTTTCCAAGCACAAAATTAAATGTTCCCTGATAAAAAACATTCAAAACAATAAAGTCCATAGATAATATCAGGAATGCACAAACACAGAGGCGGTAACAATATCTGGGATTGAGTTAGCCAAAACAAAACCAGATATTTCCGGTTTCACCCAGTCATATCCGGAGAAACTGGTGTGGAATTCGTATGCAATGGACCGATAAAATCACAGTACAAATGGTTTTGGAGAAAAGCAAAGTCTTTTCGTTAGGCAAGTGCATCAAATGTCATCTATACAAACAGAAAGATCATGTGTATTTGCCGCAGTTCCTCTAGATTTCTCCCTAGAAAATACGAATGTGTAGGCTTGGTGTCTCCATGTGGAACCAATTAGTGTTTCCAAGCAGAAAATTAAATGTTCCCTGATAAAAAACATTCAAAAGAATAAAGTCCGTAGATAATATCAGGAATGCACAAACACAGAGGCGGTAACAATATCTGGGATTGAGTTACCCAAAACAAAACCAGATATTTCCGGTTTCATCAAGTCATATCCGGAGAAACTGGTGTGGAATTCGTATGCAATGGACCGAGCAAATCACAGTACAAATGATTTTGGAGAAAAGGAAAGTCTTTTCGTTAGGCAAGTGCATCAAATGTCATCTATACAAACAGAAATATCAAGTGTGTTTGCCACAGTTCCTCTAGATTTCTCCCTAGAAAATACGAAAGTGTAGGCTTGGTGTCTCCATGTGGAACCAATTAGTGTTTCCAAGCAGAAAATTAAATGTTCCATGATAAAAAACATTCAAAACAATATAGTCTGTGGATAATATCTGGAATACACAAACACAGAGGCGGTAACAATATCTGGGATTCAGTTAGCCAAAACAAAACCAGATATTTCCAGTTTCATCCAGTCATATCCGGACAAACTGCTGTGGAATTTGTATGAAATGGCCCAAGAAAATAACAGTACAAATGGTTTTGGAGAAAAGCAAAGTCTTTTCGTTAGGCAAGTGCATCAAATGTCATCTATACAAACAGAAAGATCATGTTTGTTTGCCGTAGTTCCTCTATCTTTCTCCCTAGAAAATACGAATGTGTAGAGCTGGTGTTTCCATGTGGAACCAATTAGTGTTTCCAAGCAGAAAATTAAATGTTCCCTGATAAAAAACATTCAAAACAATATAATCTGTGGATAATATCTGGAATACACAAACACAGAGGCGGTAACAATATCTGGGATTGAGTTAGCCAAAACAAAACCAGATATTTCCGGTTTCATCCAATCATATCCGGACAAACTGCTGTGGAATTCGTATGAAATGGCCCGAGAAAATAACAGTACAAATAGTTTTTGAGAAAAGCAAAGTCTTTTCTTTAGGCAAGTGCATCAAATGTCATTTATACAAACAGAAATATTATGTTTGTTTGGCGAATTTGCTCTAGCTTTCTCCATAGAAAATACGAATGTCTAGAGCTGGTGTCTCCATGTGGAACCAATTAGTGTTTCCAAGCAGAAAATTAAATGTTTCCTGAAAAAAAACATTCAAAACAATAAAGTCAATAGATAATATCAGGAATACACAAACACAGAGGCGGTAACAATATCTGGGATTGAGTTAGGCAAAAATCAACCGGATATTTCCAGTTTCATCCAGTCATATCCGGAGAAACGGGTGTGGAATGCGTTTGCAATGGACCAGAAAGTCACAGTACAAATGGTTTTGGAGAAAAGCAAAGTCTTTTTATTAGGCAAGTGCATCAAATGTCATCTATACAAACAGAAAGATCATGTGTGTTTGCCGCAGTTCCTCTAGCTTTCTTCCTAGAAAATACGAATTTTAGAGCTGGTGTGTCCATGTGGAACCAATTAGTGTTTCCAAGCAGAAAATTAAATGTTCCCTGATAAAAAACATTCAAAAGAATAAAGTCCGTAGATAATATCAGGAATGCACAAACACAGAGGCGGTAACAATATCTGGGATTGAGTTAGCCAAAACAAAACCAGATATTTTCGGTTTCATCCAGTCATATCCGGAGAAACTGGTGTGGAATTCGTATGCAATGGACCGAAAATATCACAGTACAAATGGTTTTGGAGAAAAGGAAAGTCTTTTCGTTAGGCAAGTGCATCAAATGTCATCTATACAAACAGAAAGATCATGTGTGTTTGCCGCAGTTCCTCTAGCTTTCTCCCTAGAAAATACGAATGTGTAGAGCTGGTGTCTCCATGTGGAAACAATTAGTGTTTCCAAGCAGAAAATTAAATGTTCCATGATAAAAAATATTCAAAACAATATAGTCTGTGTATAATATCTGGAGCATACAAACACAGAGGCTGTAAAAATATCTGGGATTGAGTTAGCCAAAACAAAACCAGATATTTCCGGTTTCATCCAGTCATATCCGGACAAACTGGTGTGGAATTTGTATGCAATGGACCGAGAAAATAACAGTAAAAATTGTTTTGGAGAAAAGCAAAGTCTTTTTGTTAGGCAAGTGCATCAAATGCCATCTATACAAACAGAAAGATTAAGTTTGTTTGCCGCAGTTCCTCTAGCTTTCTCCCTAGAAAATACGAATGTGTAGAGCTGGTGTCTCCATGTGGAAACAATTAGTGTTTCCAAGCAGAAAATTAAATGTTTCCTGAAAAAAAACTTTCAAAACAATAAACTCCGTAGATAATATCAGGAATACACAAACACAGAGGCGGTAACAATATCTGGGATTGAGTTAGGCAAAAATCAACCGGATATTTCCAGTTTCATCCAGTCATATCCAGACAAACTGGTGTGGAACTCGTATGCAATGGACCGAGAAAATCACAGTACAAATGGTTTTGGAGAAAAGCAAAGTCTTTTCGTTAGCCAAGTGCATCAAATGTCATCTATACAAACAGAAAGATCATGTTTGTTTGCCGCAGTTCCTCTAGCTTTCTCCCTAGAAAATACGAATGTGTAGAGCTGGTGTCTCCATGTGGAAACAATTAGTGTTTCCAAGCAGAAAATTAAATGTTTCCTGAAAAAAAACATTCAAAACAATAAAGTCTGTAGATAATATCAGGAATACACAAACACAGAGGCGGTAACAATATCTGGGATTGAGTTAGGCAAAAATCAACCGGATATTTCCGGTTTCATCCAGTCATATCCGGAGAAATGGGTGTGGAATTCATTTGCAATGGACCAGAAAATCACAGTACAAATGGTTTTGGAGAAAAGCAGTCTTTTTGTTAGGCAAGTGCATCAAATGTCATCTATACAAACAGAAAGATCATGTTTGTTTGCCACCGTTCCTCTAGATTTCTCCCTGGAAAATATGAATGTGTAGAGCTGGTGTCTCCATGTGGAACCAATTAGTGTTTCCAAGCAGAAAATTAAATGTTTCCTGATAAAAAACATTCAAAACAATAAAGTCTGTGATAATATCTGGAATAAACAAACACAGAGGCAGTAATAATATCTGGGATTGAGTTAGCCAAAACAAAACCAGATATTTTCGGTTTCATCCAGTCATATCGGGAGAAACTGGTGTGGAATTCGTATGCAATGGACCGAAAATATCACAGTACAAATGGTTTTGGAGAAAAGGAATGTCATTTCGTTAGGCAAGTGCATCAAATGTCATTTATACAAACAGAAATATCATGTGTGTTTGCCGCAATTCCTCTAGCTTTCTCCCTAGAAAATAGGAATATGTAGAGCTGGTGTCTCCATGTGGAACCAATTAGTGTTTCCAAGCAGAAAATTAAATGTTCCATGATAAAAAAATATTCAAAACAATATAGTCTGTGGATAATATCTGGAGTATACAAACACAGAAGCTGTAACAATATCTGGCATTGAGTTAGCCAAAACAAAACCAGATATTTCCGGTTTCATCCAGTCATATCCGGACAAACTGGTGCGGAATTCGTATGCAATGGACCGAGAAAATCACAGTACAAATGGTTTTGGAGAAAAGCAAAGTCTTTCATTAGGCAAGTGCATCAAATGTCATCTATACAAACAGAAAGATCATGTGTGTTTGCCGCAGTTCCACTAGATTTCTCCCTAGAAAATACGAATGTGTAGAGCTGGTGTGTCCATGTGGAAACAATTAGTGTTTCCAAGCAGAAAATTAAATGTTCCCTGATAAAAAACATTCAAAACAATAAAGTCCGTGGATAAGTTCAGGAATACACAAACACAGAGGCGGTAACAATATCTGGGATTGCGTTAGGCCCAAATCAACCGGATATTTCCGGTTGCATCCAGTCATATCCGGACAAACTAGTGTGGAATTTGTATGCAATGGACCGAAAAATCACAGTACAAATGGTTTTGGAGAAAAGCAAAGACATTTCGTTAGGCAAGTGCATCAAATGTCATCTATACAAACAGAAAGATCATGTTTGTTTGCCGCAGTTCCTCTAGCTTTCTCCCTAGAAAATACAAATGTGTAGAGCTGGTGTCTCCATGTGGAACCAATTAGTGTTTCCAAGCAGAAAATTAAATGCTTCATGATAAAAAACATTCAAAACAATATACTCTGTGGATAATATCTGGAATACACAACACAGAGTCGGTAAAAATATCTGGGATTGAGTTAGCCAAAACAAAACCAGATATTTCCGGTTTCATCCAGTCATATTCGGACAAACTGGTGTGGAATTTATATGCAATGGCCTGAGAAAATAACAGTAAAAATGGCTTTGGAGAAAAGCAAAGTCTTTTCGTTAGGCATGTGCATCAAATGTCATCTATACAAACAGAAAGATTATGTTTGTTTGCCGCAGTTCCTCTAGCTTTCTCCATAGAAAACACAATGTGTAGAGCTTGTGTCTCCCTGTGGAACCAAATAGTGTTTCCAAGCAGAAAATTAAATGTTTCCTGAAAAAAACATTCAAAACAATAAAGTCCATGGATAATATCAGGAATACACAAACACAGAGGTGGTATCAATATCTGGGATTGGGTTAGGCAAAAATCAACCGGATATTTCCGGTTTCATCCAGTCATATCCGGAGAAACGGGCGTGGAATTCGTTTGCAATGGACCAAGAAAAAAATAACAGTACAAATGGTTTTGGAGAAAAGCAAAGTCTTTTCGTTAGGCAAGTGCATCAAATGTCATCTATACAAACAGAAAGATCATGATTGTCTGCCGAGTTCCTCTAGCTTTCTCCCTAGAAAATACAAATGTGTAGAGCTGGTGTCTCCATGTGGAACCAATTAGTGTTTCCAAGCAGAAAATTAAATGTTCCCTGATAAAAAACACTCAAAATAATAAAGTCTGTGGATAATATCTGGAATACACCAACACAGAGGCGGTAACAATATCTGGGATTGAGTTAGCTTAAACAAAACCAGATATTTCCAGTTTCATCCAGTTATATCCGGACAAACTGGTGTGGAATTCGTATGAATTGGAACGAAAAAAATCACAGTACAAATGGTTTTGGAGAAAAGCAAAGTCTTTTCGTTAGGCAAGTGCATCAAATGTCATCTATACAAACAGAAAGATCATGTTTGTTTGCCGCAGTTCCTCTAGCTTTCTCCCTAGAAAATACGAATGTGTAGTGCTGGTGTCTCCATGTGGAACCAATTAGTGTTTCCAAGCGGAAAATTAAAAGTTCCCTGATAAAAAACATTCAAAACAATAAAGTCCATAGATAATATCAGGAATGCACAAACACAGAGGCGGTAACAATATCTGGGATTGAGTTAGCCAAAACAAAACCAGATATTTCCGGTTTCATCCAGTCATATCCGGAGAAACTGGTGTGCAATTCGTATGCAATGGACCGAAAAAAATCACAGTACAAATGGTTTTGGAGAAAAGCAAAGCCTTTTCGTTAGGCAAGTGCATCACATGTCATCTATACAAACAGAAAGATCATGTTTGTTTGCCGCAGTTCCTCTAGCTTTCTCCCTAGAAAATACGAATGTGTAGAGCTAGTGTCTCCATGTGGAACCAATTAGTATTTCCAAGCGGAAAATTAAATTTCCCTGATAAAAAACATTAAAAACAATAAAGTCTGTAGATAATATCAGAAATACACAAACACAGAGGATGTAGCAATTTCTGGGATTGAGTTAGCCAAAACAAAACCAGATATTTCCGGTTTCATCCAGTCATATCCGGAAAAACTGGTGTGGAATTCGTATGCAATGAACTTAAAAAAATCGCAGTGAAAATGGTTTTGGAGAAAAGCAAAGTCTTTACGTTAGGGAAGTGCATCAAATGTCATCTATACAAACAGAAATATCATGTTTGTTTGCCGCAGTTCCTCCAGCTTTCTCCCTAGAAAATACGAATTTGTAGAGCTAGTGTACCATGTGGAACCAATTAGTGTTTCCAAGCACAAAATTAAATGTTCCCTGATAAAAAACATTCAAAACAATAAAGTCTGTGGATAATATCAGGAATACACAAACACAGAGGCGGTAACAATATCTGGGATTGAGTTAGGTAAAAATCAACCAGATATTTCCCGTTTTATCCAGTCATTTCCGGACAAACGGGTGTGGAATTCGTATGCAATGGACCGAGAAAATCACAGTACAAATGGTTTTGGAGAAAAGCAAAGTCTTTTCGTTAGGCAAGTGCATCAAATGTCATCTATACAAACAGAAAGATCATGTTTGTTTTCCACAGTTCCTCTAGCTTTCTCCCTAGAAAATATGAATGTGTAGAGCTGGTGTCTCCATGTGGAACCAATTAGTGTTTCCAAGCAGAAAATTAAATGTTCCCTGATAAAAAACATTCAAAACAATAAAGTCTGTGGAAAATATCTGGAATACGCAAACACAGAGGCGGTAACAATATCTGGGATAGAGTTAGCCAAAACAAAACCAGATATTTCCTGTTTCATCAAGTCATATCTGGAGAAACTGCTGTGGAATTCGTATGCAATGGACCGAGAAAATCACAGTACAAATGGCTTTGGAGAAAAGCAAAGTCTTTTCGTTAGGCAAGTGCATCAAATGTCATCTATACAAACAGAAAGATCATGATTGTCTGCCGAGTTCCTCTAGCTTTCTCCCTAGAAAATACAAATGTGTAGAGCTGGTGTCTCCATGTGGAACCAATTAGTGTTTCCAAGCAGAAAATTAAATGTTCCCTGATAAAAAACACTCAAAATAATAAAGTCTGTGGATAATATCTGGAATACACCAACACAGAGGCGGTAACAATATCTGGGATTGAGTTAGCTTAAACAAAACCAGATATTTCCAGTTTCATCCAGTTATATCCGGACAAACTGGTGTGGAATTCGTATGAATTGGAACGAAAAAAATCACAGTACAAATGGTTTTGGAGAAAAGCAAAGTCTTTTCGTTAGGCAAGTGCATCAAATGTCATCTATACAAACAGAAAGATCATGTTTGTTTGCCGCAGTTCCTCTAGCTTTCTCCCTAGAAAATACGAATGTGTAGTGCTGGTGTCTCCATGTGGAACCAATTAGTGTTTCCAAGCGGAAAATTAAAAGTTCCCTGATAAAAAACATTCAAAACAATAAAGTCCATAGATAATATCAGGAATGCACAAACACAGAGGCGGTAACAATATCTGGGATTGAGTTAGCCAAAACAAAACCAGATATTTCCGGTTTCATCCAGTCATATCCGGAGAAACTGGTGTGCAATTCGTATGCAATGGACCGAAAAAAATCACAGTACAAATGGTTTTGGAGAAAAGCAAAGCCTTTTCGTTAGGCAAGTGCATCACATGTCATCTATACAAACAGAAAGATCATGTTTGTTTGCCGCAGTTCCTCTAGCTTTCTCCCTAGAAAATACGAATGTGTAGAGCTAGTGTCTCCATGTGGAACCAATTAGTATTTCCAAGCGGAAAATTAAATTTCCCTGATAAAAAACATTAAAAACAATAAAGTCTGTAGATAATATCAGAAATACACAAACACAGAGGATGTAGCAATTTCTGGGATTGAGTTAGCCAAAACAAAACCAGATATTTCCGGTTTCATCCAGTCATATCCGGAAAAACTGGTGTGGAATTCGTATGCAATGAACTAAAAAAATCGCAGTGAAAATGGTTTTGGAGAAAAGCAAAGTCTTTACGTTAGGGAAGTGCATCAAATGTCATCTATACAAACAGAAATATCATGTTTGTTTGCCGCAGTTCCTCCAGCTTTCTCCCTAGAAAATACGAATTTGTAGAGCTAGTGTACCATGTGGAACCAATTAGTGTTTCCAAGCACAAAATTAAATGTTCCCTGATAAAAAACATTCAAAACAATAAAGTCTGTGGATAATATCAGGAATACACAAACACAGAGGCGGTAACAATATCTGGGATTGAGTTAGGTAAAAATCAACCAGATATTTCCCGTTTTATCCAGTCATTTCCGGACAAACGGGTGTGGAATTCGTATGCAATGGACCGAGAAAATCACAGTACAAATGGTTTTGGAGAAAAGCAAAGTCTTTTCGTTAGGCAAGTGCATCAAATGTCATCTATACAAACAGAAAGATCATGTTTGTTTTCCACAGTTCCTCTAGCTTTCTCCCTAGAAAATATGAATGTGTAGAGCTGGTGTCTCCATGTGGAACCAATTAGTGTTTCCAAGCAGAAAATTAAATGTTCCCTGATAAAAAATATTCAAAACAATAAAGTCTGTGGAAAATATCTGGAATACGCAAACACAGAGGCGGTAACAATATCTGGGATAGAGTTAGCCAAAACAAAACCAGATATTTCCTGTTTCATCAAGTCATATCTGGAGAAACTGCTGTGGAATTCGTATGCAATGGACCGAGAAAATCACAGTACAAATGGTTTTGGAGAAAAGCAAAGTCTTTTCGTTAGGCAAGTGCATCAAATGTCATCTATACAAACAGAAATATCATGTTTGTTTGCCGTAGTTCCTCTAGCTTCCTTCCTAGAAAATACGAATGTGTAGAGCTGGTGTGTCCATGTGTAAACAATTAGTGTTTCCAAGCAGAAAATTAAATGTTTCCTGAAAAAAAACATTCAAAACACCAAAATCTGTGGATAATATCTGGAATACACCAACACAGAGGCGGTAACAATATCTGGGATTGAGTTAGCTTAAACAAAACCAGATATTTCCAGTTTCATCCAGTTATATCCAAACAAACTGGTGTGGAATTCGTATGAATTGGAACGAAAAAAATCACAGTACAAATGGTTTTGGAGAAAAGCAAAGTCTTTTCGTTAGGCAAGTGCATCACATGTCATCTATACAAACAGAAAGATCATGTTTGTTTGCCGCAGTTCCTCTAGCTTTCTCCCTAGAAAATACGAATGTGTAGTGCTTGTGTCTCCATGTGGAACCAATTAGTGTTTCCAAGCACAAAATTAAATGTTCCCTGATAAAAAACATTCAAAACAATAAAGTCCATAGATAATATCAGGAATGCACAAACACAGAGGCGGTAGCAATATCTGGGATTGAGTTAGCCAAAACAAAACCAGATATTTCCGGTTTCACCCAGTCATATCCGGAGAAACTGGTGTGGAATTCGTATGCAATGGACCGATAAAATCACAGTACAAATGGTTTTGGAGAAAAGCAAAGTCTTTTCGTTAGGCAAGTGCATCAAATGTCATCTATACAAACAGAAAGATCATGTGTATTTGCCGCAGTTCCTCTAGATTTCTCCCTAGAAAATACGAATGTGTAGGCTTGGTGTCTCCATGTGGAACCAATTAGTGTTTCCAAGCAGAAAATTAAATGTTCCCTGATAAAAAACATTCAAAAGAATAAAGTCCGTAGATAATATCAGGAATGCACAAACACAGAGGCGGTAACAATATCTGGGATTGAGTTACCCAAAACAAAACCAGATATTTCCGGTTTCATCAAGTCATATCTGGAGAAACTGGTGTGGAATTCGTATGCAATGGACCGAGCAAATCACAGTACAAATGATTTTGGAGAAAAGGAAAGTCTTTTCGTTAGGCAAGTGCATCAAATGTCATCTATACAAACAGAAATATCAAGTGTGTTTGCCACAGTTCCTCTAGATTTCTCCCTAGAAAATACGAATGTGTAGGCTTGGTGTCTCCATGTGGAACCAATTAGTGTTTCCAAGCAGAAAATTAAATGTTCCATGATAAAAAACATTCAAAACAATATAGTCTGTGGATAATATCTGGAATACACAAACACAGAGGCGGTAACAATATCTGGGATTCAGTTAGCCAAAACAAAACCAGATATTTCCAGTTTCATCCAGTCATATCCGGACAAACTGCTGTGGAATTTGTATGAAATGGCCCAAGAAAATAACAGTACAAATGGTTTTGGAGAAAAGCAAAGTCTTTTCGTTAGGCAAGTGCATCAAATGTCATCTATACAAACAGAAAGATCATGTTTGTTTGCCGTAGTTCCTCTATCTTTCTCCCTAGAAAATACGAATGTGTAGAGCTGGTGTTTCCATGTGGAACCAATTAGTGTTTCCAAGCGGAAAATTAAATGTTCCCTGATAAAAAACATTCAAAACAATATAATCTGTGGATAATATCTGGAATACACAAACACAGAGGCGGTAACAATATCTGGGATTGAGTTAGCCAAAACAAAACCAGATATTTCCGGTTTCATCCAATCGTATCCGGACAAACTGCTGTGGAATTCGTATGAAATGGCCCGAGAAAATAACAGTACAAATAGTTTTTGAGAAAAGCAAAGTCTTTTCGTTAGGCAAGTGCATCAAATGTCATCTATACAAACAGAAATATTATGTTTGTTTGCCGAATTTGCTCTAGCTTTCTCCATAGAAAATACGAATGTCTAGAGCTGGTGTCTCCATGTGGAACCAATTAGTGTTTCCAAGCAGAAAATTAAATGTTTCCTGAAAAAAAACATTCAAAACAATAAAGTCAATAGATAATATCAGGAATACACAAACACAGAGGCGGTAACAATATCTGGGATTGAGTTAGGCAAAAATCAACCGGATATTTCCAGTTTCATCCAGTCATATCCGGAGAAACGGGTGTGGAATGCGTTTGCAATGGACCAGAAAGTCACAGTACAAATGGTTTTGGAGAAAAGCAAAGTCTTTTTATTAGGCAAGTGCATCAAATGTCATCTATACAAACAGAAAGATCATGTGTGTTTGCCGCAGTTCCTCTAGCTTTCTTCCTAGAAAATACGAATTTTAGAGCTGGTGTGTCCATGTGGAACCAATTAGTGTTTCCAAGCAGAAAATTAAATGTTCCCTGATAAAAAACATTCAAAAGAATAAAGTCCGTAGATAATATCAGGAATGCACAAACACAGAGGCGGTAACAATATCTGGGATTGAGTTAGCCAAAACAAAACCAGATATTTTCGGTTTCATCCAGTCATATCCGGAGAAACTGGTGTGGAATTCGTATGCAATGGACCGAAAATATCACAGTACAAATGGTTTTGGAGAAAAGGAAAGTCTTTTCGTTAGGCAAGTGCATCAAATGTCATCTATACAAACAGAAATATCATGTGTGTTTGCCGCAGTTCCTCTAGCTTTCTCCCTAGAAAATACGAATGTGTAGAGCTGGTGTCTCCATGTGGAAACAATTAGTGTTTCCAAGCAGAAAATTAAATGTTCCATGATAAAAAATATTCAAAACAATATAGTCTGTGTATAATATCTGGAGCATACAAACACAGAGGCTGTAAAAATATCTGGGATTGAGTTAGCCAAAACAAAACCAGATATTTCCGGTTTCATCCAGTCATATCCGGACAAACTGGTGTGGAATTCGTATGCAATGGACCGAAAAAATCACAGTACAAATGGTTTTGGAGAAAAGCAAAGTCTTTTCGTTAGGCAAGTACATCAAATGTCATCTATACAAACAGAAAGATCATGTGTGTTTGCCGCAGTTCCTCTAGCTTTCTCCCTAGAAAATACGAATGTGTAGAGCTGGTGTCTCCATGTGGAACCAATTAGTGTTTCCAAGCAGAAAATTAAATGTTCCCTGGCAAAAAACATTCAAAAAAATAAAGTCCGTGGATAAGTTCAGGAATACACAAACACAGAGGCGGTAACAATATCTGGGATTGAGTTAGGCAAAAATCAACCGGATATTTCCGGTTGCATCCAGTCATATCCGGACAAACTGGTGTGGAATTTGTATGCAATGGACCGAGAAAATCACAGTGTAAATGGTTTTGGAGAAAAGCAAAGTCTTTTCGTTAGGCAAGTGCATCAAATGTCATCTATACAAACAGAAATATTATGTTTGTTTGCCGCATTTGCTCTAGCTTTCTCCATAGAAAATACGAATGTCTAGAGCTGGTGTCTCCATGTGGAACCAATTAGTGTTTCCAAGCAGAAAATTAAATGTTTCCTGAAAAAAAACATTCAAAACAATAAAGTCCATAGATAATATCAGGAATACACAAACACAGAGGCGGTAACAATATCTGGGATTGAGTTAGGCAAAAATCAACCGGATATTTCCGGTTTCATCCAGTCATATCCGGAGAAACGGGTGTGGAATTCGTTTGCAATGGACCAAGAAAAAAATAACAGTACAAATGGTTTTGGGAAAAGCAAAGTCTTTTCGTTAGGCAAGTGCATCAAATGTCATCTATACAAACAGAAAGATCATGTTTGTTTGCCGCAATTCCTCTAGCTTTCTCCCTAGAAAATACGAATATGTAGAGCTGGTGTCTCCATGTGGAACCAATTAGTGTTTCCAAGCAGAAAATTAAATGTTCCCTGATAAAAAACATTCAAAATAATAAAGTCTGTGGATAATATCTGGAATACACCAACACAGAGGCGGTAACAATATCTGGGATTGAGTTATCCAAAACAAAACCAGATATTTCCGGTTTCATCCAGTCATATCCGGAGAAACTGGTGTGGAATTCATATGCAATGGACCGAGAAAATCACAGTACAAATGGTTTTGGAGAAAAGCAAAGTCTTTTCGTTAGGCAAGTGCATCAAATGTCATCTATACAAACAGAAATATCATGTTTGTTTGCCGCAGTTCCTCTAGCTTTCTCCCTAGAAAATACGAATGTGTAGAGCTAGTGTACCATGTGGAACCAATTAGTGTTTCCAAGCACAAAATTAAGTGTTCCATGATGAAAAAACATTCAAAACAATATAGTCTGCTGATAATATCAGGAATACACAAACACAGAGGCGGTAACAATATCTGGGATTGAGTTAGCCAAAACAAAACCAGATATTTCCGGTATCATCCAGTCATATCCGGAGAAACTGGTGTGGAATTCGTATGCAATGGACTGAAAAAATCACAGTACAAATGGTTTTGGAGAAAAGCAAAGCCTTTTCGTTAGGCAAGTGCATCACATGTCATCTATACAAACAGAAAGATCATGTTTGTTTGCCGCAGTTCCTCTAGCTTTCTCCCTAGAAAATACGAATATGTAGAGCTGGTGTCTCCATGTGGAACCAATTAGTGTTTCCAAGCGGAAAATTAAAAGTTCCCTGATAAAAAACATTCAAAACAATAAAGTCTGTAGATAATATCAGAAATACACAAACACAGAGGATGTAGCAATTTCTGGGATTGAGTTAGCCAAAACAAAACCAGATATTTCCGGTTTCATCCAGTCATATCCGGACAAACTGGTGTGGAATTCATATGCAATGAACTAAAAAAATCGCAGTGAAAATGGTTTTGGAGAAAAGCAAAGTCTTTACGTTAGGGAAGTGCATCAAATGTCATCTATACAAACAGAAATATCATGTTTGTTTGCCGCAGTTCCTCTAGCTTTCTCCCTAGAAAATACGAATGTGTAGAGCTAGTGTACCATGTGGAACCAATTAGTGTTTCCAAGCACAAAATTAAGTGTTCCATGATGAAAAAACATTCAAAACAATATAGTCTGTGGATAATATCAGGAATACACAAACACAGAGGCAGTAACAATATCTGGGATTGAGTTAGCCAAAACAAAACCAGATATTTCCGGTTTCATCCAGTCATATCCGGAGAAACTGGTATGGAATTCGTATGCAATGGACCGAGAAAATCACAGTACAAATGGTTTTGGAGAAAAGCAAAGTCTTTTCGTTAGGCAAGTGCATCAAATGTCATCTATACAAACAGAAATATCAAGTGTGTTTGCCGCAGTTCCTCTAGCTTTCTCCCTAGAAAATACGAATGTGTAGAGCTGTTGTCTCCATGTGGAAACAATTAGTGTTTCCAAGCAGAAAATTAAATGTTCCATGATAAAAAACATTCAAAACAATATAGTCTGTGGATAATATCAGGAATACACAAACACAGAGGCGGTAACAATATCTGGGATTGAGTTAGCCAAAACAAAACCTGATATTTCTGGTTTCATCCAATCATATCCGGAAAAACTGCTGTGGAATTCGTATGAAATGGCCCGAGAAAATAACAGTACAAATAGTTTTGGAGAAAAGCAAAGTCTTTTCGTTAGGCAAGTGCATCAAATGTCATCTATACAAACAGAAATATTATGTTTGTTTGCCGCATTTGCTCTAGCTTTCTCCCTAGAAAATACGAATGTCTAGAGCTGGTGTCTCCATGTGGAACCAATTAGTGTTTCCAAGCAGAAAATTAAATGTTTCCTGAAAAAAAACATTCAAAACAACAAAGTCCATAGATAATATCAGGAATACACAAACACAGAGGCGGTAACAATATCTGGGATTGAGTTAGGCAAAAATCAACCGGATATTTCCGGTTTCATCCAGTCATATCCGGAGAAACGGGTGTGGAATTCGTTTGCAATGGACCAAGAAAAAAATAACAGTACAAATGGTTTTGGGAAAAGCAAAGTCTTTTCGTTAGGCAAGTGCATCAAATGTCATCTATACAAACAGAAAGATCATGTTTGTTTGCCGCAATTCCTCTAGCTTTCTCCCTAGAAAATACGAATATGTAGAGCTGGTGTCTCCATGTGGAACCAATTAGTGTTTCCAAGCAGAAAATTAAATGTTCCCTGATAAAAAACATTCAAAATAGTAAAGTCTGTGGATAATATCTGGAATACACCAACACAGAGGATGTAGCAATTTCTGGGATTGAGTTAGCCAAAACAAAACCAGATATTTCCGGTTTCATCCAGTCATATCCGGACAAACTGGTGTGGAATTCGTATGCAATGAACTAAAAAAATCGCAGTGAAAATGGTTTTGGAGAAAAGCAAAGTCTTTACGTTAGGGAAGTGCATCAAATGTCATCTATACAAACAGAAAGATCATGTTTGTTTGCCGCAGTTCCTCTAGCTTTCTCCCTAGAAAATACGAATGTGTAGAGCTAGTGTACCATGTGGAACCAATTAGTGTTTCCAAGCACAAAATTAAGTGTTCCATGATGAAAAAACATTCAAAACAATATAGTCTGTGGATAATATCAGGAATACACAAACACAGAGGCGGTAACAATATCTGGGATTGAGTTAGCCAAAACAAAACCAGATATTTCCGGTATCATCCAGTCATATCCGGAGAAACTGGTGTGGAATTCGTATGCAATGGACCGAAAAAATCACAGTACAAATGGTTTTGGAGAAAAGCAAAGCCTTTTCGTTAGGCAAGTGCATCACATGTCATCTATACAAACAGAAAGATCATGTTTGTTTGCCGCAGTTCCTCTAGCTTTCTCCCTAGAAAATACGAATGTGTAGAGTTGGTTTGTCCATGTGGAACCAATTAGTGTTTCCAAGCGGAAAATTAAAAGTTCCCTGATAAAAAACATTCAAAACAATAAAGTCTGTAGATAATATCAGAAATACACAAACACAGAGGATGTAGCAATTTCTGGGATTGAGTTAGCCAAAACAAAACCAGATATTTCCGGTTTCATCCAGTCATATCCGGACAAACTGGTGTGGAATTCGTATGCAATGAACTAAAAAAATCGCAGTGAAAATGGTTTTGGAGAAAAGCAAAGTCTTTACGTTAGGGAAGTGCATCAAATGTCATCTATACAAACAGAAATATCATGTTTGTTTGCCGCAGTTCCTCTAGCTTTCTCCCTAGAAAATACGAATGTGTAGAGCTAGTGTACCATGTGGAACCAATTAGTGTTTCCAAGCACAAAATTAAGTGTTCCATGATGAAAAAACATTCAAAACAATATAGTCTGTGGATAATATCAGGAATACACAAACACAGAGGCGGTAACAATATCTGGGATTGAGTTAGCCAAAACAAAACCAGATATTTCCGGTATCATCCAGTCATATCCGGAGAAACTGGTGTGGAATTCGTATGCAATGGACCGAAAAAAATCACAGTACAAATGGTTTTGGAGAAAAGCAAAGCCTTTTCGTTAGGCAAGTGCATCACATGTCATCTATACAAACAGAAAGATCATGATTGTTTGCCGCAGTTCCTCTAGCTTTCTCCCTAGAAAATACGAATGTGTAGAGCTGGTGTCTCCATGTGGAACCAATTAGTGTTTCCAAGCAGAAAATTAAATGTTATCTGAAAAAAAACATTCAAAACAATAAAGTCCGTAGATAATATCAGGAATACACACAGAGGCGGTAACAATATCTGGGATTGAGTTAGGCAAAAATCAACCGGATATTTCCAGTTTCATCCAGTTATATCCGGACAAACTGGTGTGGAATTCGTATGCAATGGACCGAGAAAATCACAGTACAAATGGTTTTGGAGAAAAGCAAAGTCTTTTCGTTAGGCAAGTGCATCAAATGTCATCTATACAAACAGAAAGATCATGTTTGTTTGCCGCAGTTCCTCCAGCTTTCTCCCTAGAAAATACGAATGTGTAGAGCTGGTGTCTCCATGTGGAACCAATTAGTGTTTCCAAGCAGAAAATTAAAAGTTTCCTGAAAAAAAACATTCAAACAATAAAGTCCGTAGATAATATCAGGAATACACAAACACAGAGGCGGTAACAATATCTGGGATTGTGTTAGGCAAAAATCAACCGGATATTTCCAGTTTCATCCAGTTATATCCGGACAAACTGGTGTGGAATTCGTATGCAATGGACCGAGAAAATCACAGTACAAATGGTTTTGGAGAAAAGCAAAGTCTTTTCGTTAGGCAAGTGCATCAAATGTCATCTATACAAACAGAAAGATCATGTTTGTTTGCCGCAGTTCCTCTAGCTTTCTCCCTAGAAAATACGAATGTGTAGAGCTGGTGTGTCCATGTGGAAACAATTACTGTTTCCAAGCAGAAAATTAAATGTTTCCTGAAAAAAAAACATTCAAAACAATAAAGTCCGTGGATAATATCAGGAATACACATACACAGAGGCGGTAACAATATCTGGGATTGAGTTAGGCAAAAATCAACTGGATATTTCCGTTTTCATCCAGTCATATCCGGAGAAACTGGCGTGGAATTCGTATGCAATGGACCGAGAAAATCACGGTAAAAATTGTTTTGGAGAAAAGCATAGTCTTTTCTTTAGGCAAGTGCATCAAATGTCATCTATACAAACAGAAATATCATGTTTGTTTGCCACAGTTCCTCTAGCTTTCTTCCTAGAAAATACGAATGTGTAGAGCTGGTGTGTCCATGTGGAACCAATTAGTGTCTCCAAGCAGAAAATTAAATGTTCCCTGATAAAAAACATTCAAAAGAATAAAGTCCGTAGATAATATCAGGAATGCACAAACACAGAGGATGTAGCAATTTCTGGGATTGAGTTAGCCAAAACAAAACCAGATATTTCCGGTTTCATCCAGTCATATCCGGACAAACTGGTGTGGAATTCGTATGAAATGGCCCGAGAAAATAACAGTACAAATGGTTTTGGAGAAAAGCAAAGTCTTTTCGTTAGGCAAGTGCATCAAATGTCATCTATACAAACAGAAATAATATGTTTGTTTGCTGCATTTGCTCTAGCTTTCTCCCTAGAAAATACGAATGTGTAGAGCTGGTGTCTCCATGTGGAACCAATTAGTGTTTCCAAGCAGAAAATTAAATGTTTCCTGAAAAAAAACATTCAAACAATAAAGTCCGTAGATAATATCAGGAATACACAAACACAGAGGCGTTAACAATATCTGGGATTGAGTTAGGCAAAAATCAACCGGATATTTCCGGTTTCATCCAGTCATATCCGGACAAACTGGTGTGGAATTCGTATGCAATGGACCGAGAAAATTACAGTAGAAATGGTTTTGGAGAAAAGCAAAGTCTTTTCGTTAGGCAAGTGCATCAAATGTCATCTATACAAACAGAAAGATCATGTTTGTTTGCCGCAGTTCCTCTAGCTTTCTCCCTAGAAAATACGAATGTGTAGAGCTGGTGTGTCCATGTGGAAACAATTACTGTTTCCAAGCAGAAAATTAAATGTTTCCTGAAAAAAAACATTCAAAACAATAAAGTCCGTGGATAATATCTGGAATACACCAACACAGAGGCGGTAACAATATCTGGGATTGAGTTACGTAAAAATCAACCGGATATTTCCGTTTTCATCCAGTCATATCCGGAGAAACTGGCGTGGAATTCGTATGCAATGGACCGAGAAAATCACAGTACAAATGGTTTTGGAGAAAAGCAAAGTCTTTACGTTAGGCAAGTGCATCACATGTCATCTATACAAACAGAAAGATCATGTTTGTTTGCCGCAGTTCCTCTAGCTTTCTTCCTAGAAAATACGAATGTGTAGAGCTGGTGTGTCCATGTGGAACCAATTAGTGTCTCCAAGCAGAAAATTAAATGTTCCCTGATAAAAAACATTCAAAAGAATAAAGTCTGTGGATAATATCAGGAATACACATACACAGAGGCGGTAACAATATCTGGGATTGAGTAAGCCAAAACAAAACCAGATATTTCCTGTTTCATCCAGTCATATCCGAACAAACTGGCGTGGAATTCGTATGCAATGGACCGAGAAAATCACAGTACAAATGGTTTTGGAGAAAAGCAAAGTCTTTTCGTTAGGCAAGTGCATCAAATGTCATCTATACAAACAGAAACATCATGTTTGTTTGCCGCAGTTCCTCCAGCTTTCTCCCTAGAAAATACGAATGTATAGAGCTGGTGTCACCATGTGGAACCAATTAGTGTTTCCAAGCAGAAAATTAAATGTTATCTGAAAAAAAACATTCAAAACAATAAAGTCCGTAGATAATATCAGGAATACAGAAACACAGAGTCGGTAACAATATCTGGGATTGAGTTAGGCAAAAATCAACCGGATATTTCCGGTTTCATCCAGTCATATCGGGAGAAACGGATGTGGAATTGGTATGCAATGGACCGAAAAAATCACAGTAAAATGGTTTTGGAAAAAAGCAAACTCTTTTCATTAGGCAAGTGCATCAAATGTCATCTATACCACCAGAAATATCATGTTTGTTTGCCACAGTTCCTCTAGATTTCTCCTTAGAAAATACGAATATGTAGAGCTGGTGTCTCCATGTGGAACCAATTAGTGTTTCCAAGCAGAAAATTAAATGTTCCATGATAAAAAGCATTCAAAACAATAAAGTCTGTGGATAATATCTGGAATACACCAACACAGAGGCGGTAAAAATATCTGGGATTGAGTTAGCTCAAACAAAACCAGATATTTCCAGTTTCATCCAGTTATATCCGGACAATCTGGTGTGGAATTCGTATGCAATGGACCGAAAAAAATCACAGTACAAATGGTTTTGGAGAAAAGCAAAGTCTTTTCGTTTGGCAAGTGCATCAAATGTCATCTATACAAACAGAAAGATCATGTTTGTTTGCCACAGTTCCTCTAGCTTTCTCCCTAGAAAATACGAATGTTTAGAGCTGGTGTCTCCATGTGGAACCAATTAGTGTTTCCAAGCGGAAAATTAAAAGTTCCCTGATAAAAAACATTCAAAACAATAAAGTCTGTAGATAATATCAGAAATACACAAACACAGAGGATGTAGCAATTTCTGGGATTGAGTTAGCCAAAACAAAACCAGATATTTCCGGTTTCATCCAGTCATATCCGGACAAACTGGTGTGGAATTCGTATGCAATGAACTAAAAAAATCACAGTGAAAATGGTTTTGGAGAAAAGCAAAGTCTTTACGTTAGGCAAGTGTATCAAATGTCATCTACACAAACAGAAAGATCATGTTTGTTTGCCGCAGTTCCTCCAGCTTTCTCCCTAGAAAATACGAATGTGTAGAGCTAGTGTACCATGTGGAACCAATTAGTGTTTCCAAAAAACAAAATTAAATGTTCCCTGATAAAAAACATTCAAAACAATAAAGTCCGTGGATAATATCAGGAATACACATACACATAGGCGATAACAATATCTGGGATTGAGTTAGGTAAAAATCAACCGGATATTTTCGGTTTCATCCAGTCATATCCGGACAAACTGGTGTGGAATTCGTATGCAATGGACCGAGAAAATCACAGTACAAATGGTTTTGGAGAAAAGCAAAGTCTTTTCATTAGGCAAGTGCATCACATGTCATCTATACAAACAGAAAGATCATGTTTGTTTGCCGCAGTTCCTCTAGCTTTCTCCCTAGAAAATACGAATGTGTAGAGCTGGTGTCTCCATGTGGAACCAATTACTATTTCCAAGCGGAAAATTAACAGTTTCCTGATTAAAAATATTCAAAACAATAACGTCTGTAGATAATATCAGAAATACACAAACACAGAGGATGTAGCAATTTCTGGGATTGAGTTAGCCAAAACAAAACCAGATATTTCCGGTTTCATCCAGTCATATCCGGACAAACTGGTGTGGAATTCGTATGCAATGAACTAAAAAAATCACAGTGAAAATGGTTTTGGAGAAAAGCAAAGTCTTTTCATTAGGCAAGTGCATCAAATGTCATCTATACAAACAGAAAGATCATGTTTGTTTGCCGCAGTTCCTCTAGCTTTCTCCCTAGAAAATACGAATGTGTAGAGCTGGTGTGTCCATGTGGAAACAATTACTGTTTCCAAGCAGAAAATTAAATGTTTCCTGAAAAAAAAACATTCAAAACAATAAAGTCCGTGGATAATATCAGGAATACACATACACAGAGGCGGTAACAATATCTGGGATTGAGTTAGGTAAAAATCAACCGGATATTTCCGTTTTCATCCAGTCATATCCGGAGAAACTGGTGTGGAATTCGTATGCAATGGACCGAGAAAATCACGGTAAAAATTGTTTTGGAGAAAAGCATAGTCTTTTCTTTAGGCAAGTGCATCAAATGTCATCTATACAAACAGAAATATCATGTTTGTTTGCCACAGTTCCTCTAGCTTTCTTCCTAGAAAATACGAATGTGTAGAGCTGGTGTGTCCATGTGGAACCAATTAGTGTCTCCAAGCAGAAAATTAAATGTTCCCTGATAAAAAACATTCAAAAGAATAAAGTCCGTAGATAATATCAGGAATGCACAAACACAGAGGATGTAGCAATTTCTGGGATTGAGTTAGCCAAAACAAAACCAGATATTTCCGGTTTCATCCAGTCATATCCGGACAAACTGGTGTGGAATTCGCATGAAATGGCCCGAGAAAATAACAGTAAAAATGGTTTTGGAGAAAAGCAAAGTCTTTTCGTTAGGCAAGTGCATCAAATGTCATCTATACAAACAGAAATAATATGTTTGTTTGCTGCATTTGCTCTAGCTTTCTCCCTAGAAAATACGAATGTGTAGAGCTGGTGTCTCCATGTGGAACCAATTAGTGTTTCCAAGCAGAAAATTAAATGTTTCCTGAAAAAAAAACATTCAAACAATAAAGTCCGTAGATAATATCAGGAATACACAAACACAGAGGCGGTAACAATATCTGGGATTGAGTTAGGCAAAAATCAACCGGATATTTCCGGTTTCATCCAGTCATATCCGGACAAACTGGTGTGGAATTCGTATGCAATGGACCGAGAAAATTACAGTAGAAATGGTTTTGGAGAAAAGCAAAGTCTTTTCGTTAGGCAAGTGCATCAAATGTCATCTATACAAACAGAAAGATCATGTTTGTTTGCCGCAGTTCCTCTAGCTTTCTCCCTAGAAAATAGGAATGTGTAGAGCTGGTGTGTCCATGTGGAAACAATTACTGTTTCCAAGCAGAAAATTAAATGTTTCCTGAAAAAAAACATTCAAAACAATAAAGTCCGTGGATAATATCTGGAATACACCAACACAGAGGCGGTAACAATATCTGGGATTGAGTTAGGTAAAAATCAACCGGATATTTCCGTTTTCATCCAGTCATATCCGGAGAAACTGGCGTGGAATTCGTATGCAATGGACCGAGAAAATCACAGTAAAAATTGTTTTGGAGAAAAGCAAAGTCTTTACGTTAGGCAAGTGCATCAAATGTCATCTATACAAACAGAAAGATCATGTTTGTTTACCGCAGTTCCTCTAGCTTTCTTCCTAGAAAATACGAATGTGTAGAGCTGGTGTGTCCATGTGGAACCAATTAGTGTCTCCAAGCAGAAAATTAAATGTTCCCTGATAAAAAACATTCAAAAGAATAAAGTCTGTGGATAATATCAGGAATACACATACACAGAGGCGGTAACAATATCTGGGATTGAGTAAGCCAAAACAAAACCAGATATTTCCTGTTTCATCCAGTCATATCCGAACAAACTGGCGTGGAATTCGTATGCAATGGACCGAGAAAATCACAGTACAAATGGTTTTGGAGAAAAGCAAAGTCTTTTCGTTAGGCAAGTGCATCAAATGTCATCTATACAAACAGAAACATCATGTTTGTTTGCCGCAGTTCCTCCAGCTTTCTCCCTAGAAAATACGAATGTATAGAGCTGGTGTCACCATGTGGAACCAATTAGTGTTTCCAAGCAGAAAATTAAATGTTATCTGAAAAAAAACATTCAAAACAATAAAGTCCGTAGATAATATCAGGAATACAGAAACACAGAGTCGGTAACAATATCTGGGATTGAGTTAGGCAAAAATCAACCGGATATTTCCGGTTTCATCCAGTCATATCGGGAGAAACGGATGTGGAATTGGTATGCAATGGACCGAAAAAATCACAGTAAAATGGTTTTGGGAAAAAGCAAACTCTTTTCATTAGGCAAGTGCATCAAATGTCATCTATACCACCAGAAATATCATGTTTGTTTGCCACAGTTCCTCTAGATTTCTCCTTAGAAAATACGAATATGTAGAGCTGGTGTCTCCATGTGGAACCAATTAGTGTTTCCAAGCAGAAAATTAAATGTTCCATGATAAAAAGCATTCAAAACAATAAAGTCTGTGGATAATATCTGGAATACACCAACACAGAGGCGGTAAAAATATCTGGGATTGAGTTAGCTCAAACAAAACCAGATATTTCCAGTTTCATCCAGTTATATCCGGACAATCTGGTGTGGAATTCGTATGCAATGGACCGAAAAAAATCACAGTACAAATGGTTTTGGAGAAAAGCAAAGTCTTTTCGTTAGGCAAGTGCATCAAATGTCATCTATACAAACAGAAAGATCATGTTTGTTTGCCACAGTTCCTCTAGCTTTCTCCCTAGAAAATACGAATGTTTAGAGCTGGTGTCTCCATGTGGAACCAATTAGTGTTTCCAAGCGGAAAATTAAAAGTTCCCTGATAAAAAACATTCAAAACAATAAAGTCTGTAGATAATATCAGAAATACACAAATACAGAGGATGTAGCAATTTCTGGGATTGAGTTAGCCAAAACAAAACCAGATATTTCCGGTTTCATCCAGTCATATCCTGACAAACTGGTTTGGAATTCGTATGCAATGAACCAAAAAAATCACAGTGAAAATGGTTTTGGAGAAAAGCAAAGTCTTTTCGTTAGGCAAGTGCATCAAATGTCATCTATACAAACAGAAAGATCATGTTTGTTTGCCGCAGTTCCTCCAGCTTTCTCCCTAGAAAATACGAATGTGTAGAGCTAGTGTACCATGTGGAACCAATTAGTGTTTCCAAAAAACAAAATTAAATGTTCCCTGATAAAAAACATTCAAAACAATAAAGTCTGTGGATAATATCAGGAATACACAAACACAGAGGCGATAACAATATCTGGGATTGAGTTAGGTAAAAATCAACCGGATATTTCCGGTTTCATCCAGTCATATCCGGAGAAACTGGTGTGGAATTCGTATGCAATGGACCGAGAATATAACAGTACAAATGGTTTTGGAGAAAAGCAAAGTCTTTTCGTTAGGCAAGTGCATCAAATGTCATCTACACCAACAGAAAGATCATGATTGTTTACCGTAGTTCTTCTAGATTTCTCCCTAGAAAATACGAATGTGTAGATCTGGTGTGTCCATGTGGAATCAATTACTGTTTCCAAGCAGAAAATTAAATGTTTCCTGAAAAAAAAACATTCAAAACAATAAAGTCCGTGGATAATATCAGGAATACACATACACAGAGGCGGTAACAATATCTGGGATTGAGTTAGCCAAAACAAAACCAGATATTTCCTGTTTCATCCAGTCGTATCCGGACAAACTGGTGTGGAATTCGTATGAAATGGCCCGAGAAAATAACAGTACAAATGGTTTTGGAGAAAATCAAAGTCTTTTCGTTAGGCAAGTGCATCAAATGTCATCTATACAAACAGAAATATTATGTTTGTTTGCCGTATTTGCTCTAGCTTTCTCCATAGAAAATACGAATGTGTAGAGCTGGTGTCTCCATGTGGAACCAATTAGTGTTTCCAAGCAGAAAATTAAATGTTTCCTGAAAAAAAACATTCAAACAATAAAGTCCGTAGATAATATCAGGAATACACAAACACAGAGGCGTTAACAATATCTGGGATTGAGTTAGGCAAAAATCAACCGGATATTTCCGGTTTCATCCAGTCATATCTGGAGAAACTGGTGTGGAATTCGTATGCAATGGACCGCGAAAATCACAGTACAAATGGTTTTGGAGAAAAGCAAAGTCTTTTCGTTAGGCAAGTGCATCAAATGTCATCTATACAAACAGAAATATCATGTTTGTTTGCCGCAGTTCCTCCAGCTTTCTCCCTAGAAAATACGAATATATAGAGCTGGTGTCACCATGTGGAACCAATTAGTGTTTCCAAGCACAAAATTAAATGTTCCCTGATAAAAAACATTCAAAACAATAAAGTCCGTGGATAATATCAGGAATACACATACACAGTGGCGGTAACAATATCTGGGATTGAGTTAGGTAAAAATCAACTGGATATTTCCAGTTTCATCCAGTCATATCGGGAGAAACTGTCATGGAATTCGTATGCAATGGACCGAGAAAATAAGAGTAAAAAGGGTTTTGGAGAAAAGCAAAGTCTTTTCGTTAGGCAAGTGCATCAAATGTCATCTATACAAACAGAAAGATCATGTTTGTTTGCCGCAGTTCCTCTAGCTTTCTCCCTAGAAAATATGAATGTGTAGAGCTTGTGTCTCCATGTGGAACCAATTAGTGTTTCCAAGCAGAAAATTAAATGTTCCCTGATAAAAAACATTCAAAACAATAAAGTCTGTGGATAATATCTGGAATACGCAAACACAGAGGCGGTAACAATATCTGGGATTGAGTTAGCCAAAACAAAACCAGATATTTCCAGTTTCCTCAAGTCATATCCGGAGAAACTGCTGTGGAATTCGTATGCAATGGACCGAGAAAATCACAGTACAAATGGCTTTGGAGAAAAGCAAAGTCTTTTCGTTAGGCAAGTGCATCAAATGTCATCTATACAAACAGAAATATCATGTTTGTTTGCCGCAGTTCCTCTAGCTTTCTTCCTAGAAAATACGAATGTGTAGAGCTGGTGTGTCTATGTGGAAACAATTAGTGTTTCCAAGCAGAAAATTAAATGTTTCCTGAAAAAAAAATTCAAAACACTAAAGTCCCTGGATAATATCAGGAATACACAAACAGAAAGGCAGTAGCAATATCTGGGATTGAGTTAGCCAAAACAAAACCAGATATATCTGGTTTCATCCAGTCATATCCGGAGAAACTGGTGTGGAATTCGTATGCAATGGACCGAGAAAATCACAGTAGAAATGGTTTTGGAGAAAAGCAAAGTCTTTTCGTTAGGCAAGTGCATCAAATGTCATCTATACAAACGAAATATCAAGTTTGTTTGCTGTAGTTCCTCTAGCTTTCTCCCTAGAAAATACGAATGTGTAGAGCTGGTGTGTCCATGTGGAAACAATTACTGTTTCCAAGCAGAAAATTAAATGTTTCCTGAAAAAAAACATTCAAAACAATAAAGTCCGAGGATAATATCAGGAATACACATACACAGAGGAGGTAACAATATCTGGGATTGAGTTAGGCAAAAATCAACCGGATATTTCCGTTTTCATCCAGTCATATCCGCAGAAACTGGCGTGGAATTCGTATGCAATGGACCGAGAAAATCACAGTACAAATGGTTTTGGAGAAAAGCAAAGTCTTTTCGTTAGGCAAGTGCATCAAATGTCATCTATACAAACAGAAAGATCATGTTTGTTTGCCGCAGTTCCTCTAGCTTTCTTCCTAGAAAATACGAATGTGTAGAGCTGGTGTCACCACGTGGAACCAATTAGTGTTTCCAAGCACAAAATTAAATGTTCCCTGATAAAAAAAAATTCAAAACAATAAAGTCCGTGGATAATATCAGGAATACACATACAAGAGGCGGTAACAATATCTGGGATTGAGTTAGGTAAAAATCAACCGGATATTTCCGGTTTCATCCAGTCATATCGGGAGAAACTGTCATGGAATTCGTATGCAATGGACCGAGAAAATAACAGTACAAATGGTTTTGGAGAAAATCAAAGTCTTTTCGTTAGGCAAGTGCATCAAATGTCATCTATACAAACAGAAATATTATGTTTGTTTGCCGCATTTGCTCTAGCTTCTCCATAGAAAATACGAATGTGTAGAGCTGGTGTGTCCATGTGGAACCAATTAGTGTTTCCAAGCAGAAAATTAAATGTTTCCTGAAAAAAAAACATTCAAACAATAAAGTCCGTAGATAATATCAGGAATACACAAACACAGAGGCGGTAACAATATCTGGGATTGAGTTAGGCAAAAATCAACCGGATATTTCCGGTTTCATCCAGTCATATCCGGACAAACTTGAGTGGAATTCGTATGCAATGGACCGAGAAAATCACAGTAGAAATGGTTTTGGAGAAAAGCAAAGTCTTTTCGTTAGGCAAGTGCATCAAATGTCATCTATACAAACAGAAATATCATGTTTGTTTGCCGCAGTTCCTCCAGCTTTCTCCCTAGAAAATACGAATATATAGAGCTGGTGTCACCATGTGGAACCAATTAGTGTTTCCAAGCACAAAATTAAATGTTCCCTGATAAAAAACATTCAAAACAATAAAGTCCGTGGATAATATCAGGAATACACATACACAGTGGCGGTAACAATATCTGGGATTGAGTTAGGTAAAAATCAACTGGATATTTCCAGTTTCATCCAGTCATATCGGGAGAAACTGTCATGGAATTCGTATGCAATGGACCGAGAAAATAAGAGTAAAAAGGGTTTTGGAGAAAAGCAAAGTCTTTTCGTTAGGCAAGTGCATCAAATGTCATCTATACAAACAGAAAGATCATGTTTGTTTGCCGCAGTTCCTCTAGCTTTCTCCCTAGAAAATATGAATGTGTAGAGCTTGTGTCTCCATGTGGAACCAATTAGTGTTTCCAAGCAGAAAATTAAATGTTCCCTGATAAAAAACATTCAAAACAATAAAGTCTGTGGATAATATCTGGAATACGCATACACAGAGGCGGTAACAATATCTGGGATTGAGTTAGCCAAAACAAAACCAGATATTTCCAGTTTCATCAAGTCATATCCGGAGAAACTGCTGTGGAATTCGTATGCAATGGACCGAGAAAATCACAGTACAAATGGCTTTGGAGAAAAGCAAAGTCTTTTCGTTAGCCAAGTGCATCAAATGTCATCTATACAAACAGAAAGATCATGTTTGTTTGCCGCAGTTCCTCTAGCTTTCTTCCTAGAAAATACGAATGTGTAGAGCTGGTGTGTCTATGTGGAAACAATTAGTGTTTCCAAGCAGAAAATTAAATGTTTCCTGAAAAAAAAATTCAAAACACTAAAGTCCCTGGATAATATCAGGAATACACAAACAGAAATGCAGTAGCAATATCTGGGATTGAGTTAGCCAAAACAAAACCAGATATTTCTGGTTTCATCCAGTCATATCCGGAGAAACTGGTGTGGAATTCGTATGCAATGGACCGAGAAAATCACAGTACAAATGGTTGTGGAGAAAAGCAAAGTCTTTTCGTTAGGCAAGTGCATCAAATGTCATCTATACAAACAGAAATATTATGTTTGTTTGCCGCATTTGCTCTAGCTTCTCCATAGAAAATACGAATGTGTAGAGCTGGTGTGTCCATGTGGAACCAATTAGTGTTTCCAAACAGAAAATTAAATGTTTCCTGAAAAAAAACATTCAAACAATAAAGTCCGTAGATAATATCAGGAATACACAAACACAGAGGCGGTAACAATATCTGGGATTGAGTTAGGCAAAAATCAACCGGATATTTCCGGTTTCATCCAGTCATATCCGGACAAACTGGAGTGGAATTCGTATGCAATGGACCGAGAAAATCACAGTAGAAATGGTTTTGGAGAAAAGCAAAGTCTTTTCGTTAGGCAAGTGCATCAAATGTCATCTATACAAACAGAAATATCATGTTTGTTTGCCGCAGTTCCTCCAGCTTTCTCCCTAGAAAATACGAATGTATAGAGCTGGTGTCACCATGTGGAACCAATTAGTGTTTCCAAGCACAAAATTAAATGTTCCCTGATAAAAAACATTCAAAACAATAAAGTCCGTGGATAATATCAGGAATACACATACACAGAGGCGGTAACAATATCTGGGATTGAGTTAGGTAAAAATCAACTGGATATTTCCAGTTTCATCCAGTCATATCGGGAGAAACTGTCATGGAATTCGTATGCAATGGACCGAGAAAATAACAGTAAAAATTGTTTTGGAGAAAAGCAAAGACTTTTCGTTAGGCAAGTGCATCAAATATCATCTATACAAACAGAAAGATCATGTTTGTTTGCCGCAGTTCCTCTAGCTTTCTCCCTAGAAAATATGAATGTGTAGAGCTTGTGTCTCCATGTGGAACCAATTAGTGTTTCCAAGCAGAAAATTAAATGTTCCCTGATAAAAAACATTCAAAACAATAAAGTCTGTGGATAATATCTGGAATACGCATACACAGAGGCGGTAACAATATCTGGGATTGAGTTAGCCAAAACAAAACCAGATATTTCCAGTTTCATCAAGTCATATCCGGAGAAACTGCTGTGGAATTCGTATGCAATGGACCGAGAAAATCACAGTACAAATGGCTTTGGAGAAAAGCAAAGTCTTTTCGTTAGCCAAGTGCATCAAATGTCATCTATACAAACAGAAAGATCATGTTTGTTTGCCGCAGTTCCTCTAGCTTTCTTCCTAGAAAATACGAATGTGTAGAGCTGGTGTGTCTATGTGGAAACAATTAGTGTTTCCAAGCAGAAAATTAAATGTTTCCTGAAAAAAAAATTCAAAACACTAAAGTCCCTGGATAATATCAGGAATACACAAACAGAAATGCAGTAGCAATATCTGGGATTGAGTTAGCCAAAACAAAACCAGATATTTCTGGTTTCATCCAGTCATATCTGGAGAAACTGGTGTGGAATTCGTATGCAATGGACCGAGAAAATCACAGTACAAATGGTTGTGGAGAAAAGCAAAGTCTTTTCGTTAGGCAAGTGCATCAAATGTCATCTATACAAACAGAAATATCATGTTTGTTTGCCGCAGTTCCTCCAGCTTTCTCCCTAGAAAATACGAATGTATAGAGCTGGTGTCACCATGTGGAACCAATTAGTGTTTCCAAGCAGAAAATTAAATGTTCCATGATAAAAAACATTCAAAAGAATAAAGTCCGTAGATAATATCAGGAATGCACAAACACAGAGGATGAAGCAATTTCTGGGATTGAGTTAGCCAAAAAAAACCAGATATTTCCGGTTTCATCCAGACATATCCGGACAAACTGGTGTGGAATTCGTATGCAATGGACCGAGAAAATCACAGTACAAATGGTTTTGGAGAAAAGCAAAGTCTTTTCGTTAGGCAAGTGCATCAAATGTCATCTATACAAACAGAAATATCATGTTTCTTTGCCGCAGTTCCTCTAGCTTTCTCCCTAGAAAATATGAATGTGTAGAGCTGGTGTCTCCATGTGGAACCAATTAGTGTTTCCAAGCAGAAAATTAAATGTTCCCTGATATAAAACATTCAAAACAATAAAGTCTGTGGATAATATCTGGAATACGCAAACACAGAGGCGGTAACAATATCTGGGATTGAGTTACCCAAAACAAAACCAGATATTTCCGGTTTCATCAAGTCATATCCGGAGAAACTGCTGTGGAATTCGTATGCAATGGACAGAGAAAATCACAGTACAAATGGTTTTGGAGAAAAGCAAAGTCTTTTCGTTAGGCAAGTGCATCAAATGTCATCTATACAAACAGAAATATCATGTTTGTTTGCCGCAGTTCCTCTAGCTTTCTTCCTAGAAAATACGAATGTGTAGAGCTGGTGTGTCCATGTGGAAACAATTAGTGTTTCCAAGCAGAAAATTAAATGTTTCCTGAAAAAAAAATTCAAAACACTAAAGTCCGTGGATAATATCAGGAATACACAAACAGAAAGGCAGTAGTAATATCTGGGATTGAGTTAGCCAAAACAAAACCAGATATTTCCGGTTTCATCCAGTCATATCCGGAGAAACTGGTGTGGAATTCGTATGCAATGGACCGAGAAAATCACAGTACAAATGGTTTTGGAGAAAAGCAAAGTCTTTTCGTTAGGCAAGTGCATCAAATGTCATCTATACAAACAGAAATATCAAGTTTGTTTGCTGCAGTTCCTCTAGCTTTCTCCCTAGAAAATACGAATGTGTAGAGCTGGTGTCTCCATGTGGAACCAATTAGTGTTTCCAAGCAGAAAATTAAATGTTCCCTGCTAAAAAACATTCAAAAGAATAAAGTCCGTAGGTAATATCAGGAATGCACAAACACAGAGGATGTAGTATTTTCTGGGATTGAGTAAGCCAAAACAAAACCAGATATTTCCGGTTTCATCCAGTCATATCCAGACAAACTGGCATGGAATTCGTATGAAATGGCCCGAGAAAATAACAGTACAAATGGTTTTGGAGAAAAGCAAAGTCTTTTCGTTAGGCAAGTGCATCAAATGTCATCTATACAAACAGAAAGATCATGTTTGTTTGCCGCAGTTCCTCTAGCTTTCTCCCTAGAAAATACGAATGTGTAGAGCTGGTGTCTCCATGTATAACCAATTAGTGTTTCCAAGCAGAAAATAAAATGTTCCATGATAAAAAACATTCAAAACAATATAGTCTGTGGATAATATCTGGAATACACAAACACAGTGTCGGTAACAATATCTGGGATTGAGTTAGCCAAAACAAAACCAGATATTTCCGGTTTCATCCAGTCATATCCTGACAAACTGGTGTGCAATTCGTATGTAATGGCCCGAGAAAATAACAGTACAAATGGTTTTGGAGAAAAGCAAAGTCTTTTCGTTAGGCAAGTGCATCAAATGTCAATCATACAAACAGAAATATTATGTTTGTTTGCCGCATTTGCTCTAGCTTTCTCCATAGAAAATACGAATGTGTAGAGCTGGTGTCTCCATGTGGAACCAATTAGTGTTTCCAAGCAGAAAATTAAATGTTCCATGATAAACAACATTCAAAACAATAAAGTCTGTGGATAATATCTGGAATACACAAACACAGAGGCGGTAACAATATCTGGGATTGAGTTAGGTAAAAATCAACCGGATATTTCCGGTTTCATCCAGTCATATCCGGACAAACTGGTGTGGAATTCGTATGCAATGGACCGAGAAAATCACAGTAGAAATGGTTTTGGAGAAAAGCAAAGTCTTTTCATTAGGCAAGTGCATCAAATGTCATCTATACAAACAGAAATATCATGTTTGTTTGCCGCAGTTCCTTCAGCTTTCTCCCTAGAAAATACGAATGTATAGAGCTGGTGTCACCATGTGGAACCAATTAGTGTTTCCAAGCACAAAATTAAATGTTCCCTGATAAAAAACATTCAAAAGAATAAAGTCCTTAGATAATATCTGGAATACGCAAACACAGAGGCGGTAACAATATCTGGGATTGAGTTAGCCAAAACAAAACCAGATACTTCCGGTTTCATCCAGTCATATCCGGAGAAACTGCTGTGGAATTCGTATGCAATGGACCGAGAAAATCACTGTACAAATGGTTTTGGAGAAAAGCAAAGTCTTTTCGTTAGGCAAGTGCATCAAATGTCATCTATACAAACAGAAAGATCATGTTTGTTTGCCGCAGTTCCTCTAGCTTTCTTCCTAGAAAATACGAATGTGTAGAGCTGGTGTGTCCATGTGGAAACAATTAGTGTTTCCAAGCAGAAAATTAAATGTTTCCTGAAAAAAAAACATTCAAAACAATAAAGTCCGTGGATAATATCAGGAATACACAAACACAGAGGCGGTAACAATATCTGGGATTGAGTTAGGTAAAAATCAACCGGATATTTCCGTTTTCATCCAGTCATATCCGGAGAAACTGGTGTGGAATTCGTATGCAATGGACCGAGAAAATCACAGTACAAATGGTTTTGGAGAAAAGCAAAGTCTTTTCGTTAGGCAAGTGCATCAAATGTCATCTATACAAACAGAAAGATCATGTTTGTTTGCCGCAGTTCCTCTAGCTTTCTTCCTAGAAAATACGAATGTGTAGAGCTGGTGTCACCATGTGGAACCAATTAGTGTCTCCAAGCAGAAAATTAAATGTTCCCTGATAAAAAACATTCAAAAGAATAAAGTCCGTAGATAATATCAGGAATGC
Source organism: Lepus europaeus (assembly GCF_033115175.1). Lineage (NCBI taxonomy): Eukaryota > Metazoa > Chordata > Mammalia > Lagomorpha > Leporidae > Lepus > Lepus europaeus. The sequence continues at coordinate 48,103 of NW_026909428.1, read as the reverse complement.
ACAAACACAGAGGATGTAGCAATTTCTGGGATTGAGTTAGCCAAAACAAAACCAGATATTTCCGGTTTCATCCAGTCATATCCGGACAAACTGGTGTGGAATTCGTATGCAATGGACCGAGAAAATCACAGTACAAATGGTTTTGGAGGAAAGCAAAGTCTTTTCGTTAGGCAAGTGCATCAAATGTCATCTATACAAACAGAAATATCATGTTTGTTTGCCGCAGTTCCTCCAGCTTTCTCCCTAGAAAATACGAATGTATAGAGCTGGTGTCACAATGTGGAACCAATTAGTGTTTCCAAGCACAAAATTAAATGTTCCCTGATAAAAAACATTCAAAACAATAAAGTCCGTGGATAATATCAGGAATACACATACACAGAGGCGGTAACAATATCTGGGATTGAGTTAGGTAAAAATCAACCGGATATTTCCGGTTTCATCCAGTCATATCGGGAGAAACTGTCATGGAATTCGTAAGCAATGGACCGAGAAAATAACAGTAAAAATTGTTTTGGAGAAAAGCAAAGTCTTTTCGTTAGGCAAGTGCATCAAATGTCATCTATACAAACAGAAAGATCATGTTTGTTTGCCGCAGTTCCTCTAGCTTTCTCCCTAGAAAATATGAATGTGTAGAGCTGGTGTCTCCATGTGGAACCAATTAGTGTTTCCAAGCAGAAAATTAAATGTTCCCTGATAAAAAACATTCAAAACAATAAAGTCTGTGGATAATATCTGGAATACGCAAACACAGAGGCGGTAACAATATCTGGGATTGAGTTAGCCAAAACAAAACCAGATATTTCCGGTTTCATCGAGTCATATCCGGAGAAACTGGTGTGGAATTCGTATGCAATGGACAGAGAAAATCACAGTACAAATGGTTTTGGAGAAAAGCAAAGTCTTTTCGTTAGCCAAGTGCATCAAATGTCATCTATACAAACAGAAATATCATGTTTGTTTGCCGCAGTTCCTCTAGCTTTCTTCCTAGAAAATACGAATGTGTAGAGCTGGTGTGTCCATGTGGAAACAATTAGTGTTTCCAAGCTGAAAATTAAATGTTCCATGATAAAAAACATTCAAAACAATAAAGTCTGTGGATAATATCTGGAATACACCAACACAGAGGCGGTAACAATATCTGGGATTGAGTTAGCCCAAACAAAACCAGATATTTCCAGTTGCATCCAGTCATATCCGGACAAACTGGCATGGAATTCGTATGCAATGGACCGAGAATATAACAGTACAAATAGTTTTGGAGAAAAGCAAAGTCTTTTCGTTAGGCAAGTGCATCAAATGTCATCTATACAAACAGAAAGATCATGTTTGTTTACCGCAGTTCCTCTAGCTTTCTCCCTAGAAAATATGAATGTGTAGAGCTGGTGTCTCCATGTGGAACCAATTAGTGTTTCCAAGCAGAAAATTAAATGTTCCCTGATAAAAAAACATTCAAAACAATAAAGTCTGTGGATAATATCTGGAATACGCAAACACAGAGGCGGTAACAATATCTGGGATTGAGTTAGCCAAAACAAAACCAGATACTTCCGGTTTCATCAAGTCATATCCGGAGAAATTGCAGTGGAATTCGTATGCAATGGACCGAATAAATCACAGTACAAATGGTTTTGGAGAAAAGCAAAGTCTTTTCGTTAGGCAAGTGCATCAAATGTCATCTATACAAACAGAAATATCATGTTTGTTTGCCGCAGTTCCTCTAGCTTTCTTCCTAGAAAATACGAATGTGTAGAGCTGGTGTGTCCATGTGGAAACAATTAGTGTTTCCAAGCAGAAAATTAAATGTTTCCTGAAAAAAAAAATTCAAAACACTAAAGTCCGTGGATAATATCAGGAATACACAAACAGAAATGCAGTAGCAATATCTGGGATTGAGTTAGCCAAAACAAAACCAGATATTTCCGGTTTCATCCAGTCATATCCGGACAAACTGGTGTGGAATTCGTATGCAATGGACCGAGAAAATCACAGTACAAATGGTTTTGGAGAAAAGCAAAGTCTTTTCGTTAGCCAAGTGCATCAAATGTCATCTATACAAACAGAAATATCATGTTTGTTTGCCACAGTTCCTCCAGCTTTCTCCCTAGAAAATACGAATGTATAGAGCTGGTGTCACCATGTGGAACCAATTAGTGTTTCCAAGCACAAAATTAAATGTTCCCTGATAAAAAACATTCAAAACAATAAAGTCCGTGGATAATATCAGGAATACACATACACAGAGGCGGTAACAATATCTGGGATTGAGTTAGGTAAAAATCAACTGGATATTTCCGGTTTCATCCAGTCATATCGGGAGAAACTGACATGGAATTCGTATGCAATGGACCGAGAAAATAACAGTAAAAATGGTTTTGGAGAAAAGCAAAGTCTTTTCGTTAGGCAAGTGCATCAAATGTCATCTATACAAACAGAAAGATCATGTTTGTTTGCCACAGTTCCTCTAGCTTTCTCCCTAGGAAATATGAATGTGTAGAGCTGGTGTCTCCATGCGGAACCAATTAGTGTTTCCAAGGAGAAAATTAAATGTTCCCTGATAAAAAAAACATTCAAAACAATAAAGTCTGTGGATAATATCTGGAATACGCAAACACAGAGGCGGTAACAATATCTGGGATTGAGTTAGCCAAAACAAAACCAGATATTTCCGGTTTCATCAAGTCATATCCGGAGAAACTGCTGTGGAATTCGTATGCAATGGACCGAGAAAATCACAGTACAAATGGTTTTGGAGAAAAGCAAAGTCTTTTCGTTAGGCAAGTGCATCAAATGTCATCTATACAAACAGAAAGATCAAGTTTGTTTGCTGCAGTTCCTCTAGCTTTCTCCCTAGAAAATACGAATGTGTAGAGCTGGTGTGTCCATGTGGAAACAATTACGGTTTCCAAGCAGAAAATTAAAAGTTTCCTGAAAAAAAAACCTCAAAACAATAAAGTCCGTGGATAATATCAGGAATACACATACACAGAGGCGGTAACAATATCTGGGATTGAGTTAGGGAAAAATCAACCGGATATTTCCGTTTTCATCCAGTCATATCCGGAGAAACTGGCGTGGAATTCGTATGCAATGGACCGAGAAAATAACAGTAAAAATTGATTTGGAGAAAAGCAAAGTCTTTTCGTTAGGCAAGTGCATCAAATGTCATCTATACAAACAGAAAGATCATGTTTGTTTGCCGCAGTTCCTCTAGCTTTCTTCCTAGAAAATACGAATGTGTAGAGCTGGTGTGTCCATGTGGAACCAATTAGTGTCTCCAAGCAGAAAATTAAATGTTCCCTGATAAAAAACATTCAAAAGAATAAAGTCCGTAGATAATATCAGGAATGCACAAACACAGAGGATGTAGCAATTTCTGGGATTGAGTTAGCCAAAAAAAAACCAGATATTTCCGGTTTCATCCAGACATATCCGGAAACTGGTGTGGAATTCGTATGCAATGGACCAGAAAATCACAGTACAAATGGTTTTGGAGAAAAGCAAAGTCTTTTCGTTAGGCAAGTGCATCAAATGTCATCTATACAAACAGAAAGATCATGTTTGTTTGCCGCAGTTCCTCTAGCTTTCTCCCTAGAAAATATGAATGTGTAGAGCTGGTGTCTCCATGTGGAACCAATTAGTGTTTCCAAGCAGAAAATTAAATGTTCCATGATAAAAAACATTCAAAACAATATAGTCTGTGGATAATATCTGGAATACACAAACAGAGAGGCGGTAACAATATCTGGGATTGAGTTAGCCAAAACAAAACCAGATATTTCCGGTTTCATCCAGTCATATCCGGAGAAACTGCTGTGGAATTCGTATGAAATGGCCCGAGAAAATAACAGTACAAATGGCTTTGGAGAAAAGCAAAGTCTTTTCGTTAGGCAAGTGCATCAAATGTCATCTATACAAACAGAAAGATTATGTTTGTTTGCTGCAGTTCCTCTAGCTTTCTCCATAGAAAATACGAATGTGTAGAGCTGGTGTCTCCATATGGAACCAATTAGTGTTTCCAAGCACAAAATTAAATGTTTCCTGAAAAAAAATATTCAAAACAATAAAGTCCGTAGATAATATCAGGAATACACAAACACAGAGGATGTAGCAATTTCTGGGATTGAGTTAGCCAAAACAAAACCAGATATTTCCGGTTTCATCCAGTCATATCCAGACAAACTGGTGTGGAATTCGTATGCAATGAACTTAAAAAATCACAGTGAAAATGGTTTTGGAGAAAAGAAAAGTCTTTACGTTAGGTAAGTGCATCAAATGTCATCTATACAAACAGAAAGATCATGTTTGTTTGCCGCAGTTCCTCTAGCTTTCTCCCTAGAAAATACGAATGTGTAGAGCTGCTGTCACCATGTGGAACCAATTAGTGTTTCCAAGCACAAAATTAAATATTCCGTGATAAAAAACGTTCAAAATAATAAAGTCTGTGGATAATATCAGGAATACACAAACACAGAGGCGGTAAAAATATCTGGGATTGAGTTAGGTAAAAGTCAACCGGATATTTCCGGTTTCATCCAGTCATATCCGGACAAACTGGTGTGGAATTTGTATGCAATGGACCGTGAAAATAACAGTACAAATGGTTTTGGAGAAAAGCAAAGTCTTTTCGTTAGGCAAGTGCATCAAATGTCATCTATACAAACAGAAAGATCATGTTTGTTTGCCACAGTTCCTCTAGCTTTCTCCCTAGAAAATACGAATGTGTAGAGCTGGTGTCACCATGTGGAACCAATTAGTGTTTCCAAGCAGAAAATTAAATGTTCCCTGATAAAAAACATTCAAAACAATAAAGTCTGTGGATAATATTGTAGGACCCCCGGAGCAGGTGTCCCACAAATCGACCGCACCCCAGACACACGAGCTCCACACCAATCGATGCAAAGAGCAAGAGGGAAGTTTATTTCATTTGCAAATGGGCCATCTCAACAGCACAACAGCACCCTCTAGTGCAGTGCAGAGAGAACGGCCCTGATCATCAGTTTCACAGAGTATTTAAAGCTTAAAACCACAACATTAGCATATTTTAACTGTGTTACAATTTCATTGGGTAACTTAAATGATTACAGAATACAGAAAGAAGTTACATGCTGTACGTGCCTTGCGGTTTTTATCTTTAGCTTGAGCAAGCAGGAGGGCAGGGGTTGTAAAACCTGGTATGTGGGATAACAGGATGTTACTAACAGGGCGGGGGTATGTGGAAACTTGATATGCTAGATGACAGGATATAGGTTGGGTACATTTTCTGTTAACTTCAGCCTTTATAGTTCCTAAAAATGGTTACATATTGCAAGCTCAGTCATCTTATGAAAGTGGTCACATTTCTTGCAAGCTTATTGCAAGCCCAGCCAATTTGTACAAAAGCAGAACAATGTGCGGTTAGTTTGAGCAACTCCATCTTAAACCTGAGCAACTTCGTTTTAAACCTGCCTAATTCTTTCATTCCCTCCTCTTGTCTTTGGCAAATTTTAGTCTTAAAATTTTAGGGATTACCCTTAACCCCTGTCTTAAAACTTTTTTGAAGGTCTGAAATAAAGAAAGGGAGCAGGTGTTGAGGTGCAAATGCATATAGATGCCTTCTCTTTAGGCCTGTCACACACACACAAGCTCATAACTGACTTCCTGCCTAACATTTTTTCTTAAGAGGAATACCCAAAATTTTTGGGATTATGGATGGAGTTCCGTCTTCTGTAACTTCTTCAAAGCTGGCATGTGGGCGTCGAGGGAGATTTGGGTATTTCCTCTTGCTATCTGTCTTATGGTATGTGACAGTAGCCTTAGAAACACTGTGCTGCTCAGTCCAGGGGGCTGCTCAGGTCGTCCAGTGGGATGGGCTGGAAGCTTTATCTGACGACAATTTGGAGTTTAACAGCTCTTAGTCTGCTAGAGACAAAACGAACAAGGGCATTAAAAACACACAGTCCAAAGAGAAGCAGCAAGATTACAGAAGTTATTGGGCCAAGGAGAGGAAATAGCCAAGATTTCCATGACCAGATGTTAGGCCAGAAATCCCAGCCCTGCTCGGCCTGGCCCTGGAGCTGTTTGGAATTGTCCAGGAAAAGTACAAATTTGGGTTTGTACCTGTCCAGTTGAATTGACCCAGAAACAACATTTTTCCTGGAGCATGGCACAGATACCCCCTGGAGCAGCAGTTAGCATGTTTAATATTTTTTTAACCTTTTGTGACTTTTACACACCCTCTTTAACTTACTTTAAACATTTTATTATTTTTATTTTAGTCTAGAGTAAACTAGCCATTAGGATAAAGTTATTTTTACAAACCATGTTCTTTTTTTTATATAAAAAGTTCTTTTTTAACCCTTTTTACCAACAACACTCTTTTTTTGAACCTTTTTTGCCAAGCACACATTTTTATACTTGATGTTTTTTATAGAGCCTGGTTGGCTCTTCTTACCTTACCAGAAGACTGAGGTCTCCATGCAGAGTGAAGATGCCTTACAAATTCCTTGTATGATCTAGAGCTCTGGTGAAGGCAATCAGTTCTGTTAGCTGAGCAAAAGTTCCTGGGGGCAGAGCACGTTTCAATAACGTGCCATGCTGTGACTGTTGTATACCCTGAGGAGCAGGTCCTGTCTAACAAAGCTGCTTCCATTTATGAACCAAACTTTATTTGCATTAGTCAGGGGGCTGTCTTTGAGGTCCCTTTTGCTGGCATAGATCAAGTCTATAGGCTCAGTACAGGAGTGGAGGGGACCACTTTCCCCTGGAACTGGCATTAAAGTAACTGGGTTTATGCCTTATTTTTACCTGAGGGTTTTTGAGAAGGAGGACCTGATATTTTAGTATTTTACTATCTTTAGGCACTGAGGCCATCCTTGTGCAACCATGTCTAAGGTTTTAGAAAAGTAGCCCACAGGTTGCTTAACAGGTCCCAGATCCTGAGTTAACCTTCCTAAGGCGACTCCCTGCCTCCCAGTGATGTACAGTTGGGAGGGTTTTTCTGGGCGTGGCAGTCCTAGCACAGGGGCTTTAGCCATAGCATCCTTTAGCTGAGTGAAGGCTGTGGTTTGCTCTTTCCCCCAAAGGAGGGGGCTCTGCTTTGGCTGCCTGTCAAGAGCCTGGTTTAGGAACTGTGCCATTTCCCTGTATCTAGGAACCTGTAACCTGATAGATAAAAGCTGGGACTGCCTGAAGTTTGCAGAAGTAGGAATTTGCTGCTTGGCCCATATCCTCTCTGGGGCTGGTTGTCTCTCCCCAGGGGAGAGGATAAGGGTCAAATAGTTAACACTTTAATGGACTAGCTATGCTTCATTTTCCTCCAGATACCTAGTAGCTAGTTTTGCTAGGAAGTTAAGACTCTAGACTAGAGTCTCAGACTGGGAAAGGAGACAGACTACAAATCATTTACATTTAATCATTTACATTATGGATTATTGTGCACCCCCCCCAAGAGATAGTCCCTTTAAGTCCTCAGTGAGGACCTGTCCAAATAGGTGCAGGACTATCTGAGTTAGCTGTTACTGAAAGCCCTGTTTTTAGGAACTGGCAGGGAGGGCTTTCAGTAAGCTTAATACTATTGGGTAGACGTTTAAGGCCTGGCTGGGTGTGTGAGGCCCAGACCTATGCAGGGGGTGCTGGAAGAAAATTGCAAGAGATGCGAATCTCCTTTAAGGGAGGCACCCTGTTGACCTGCATTACCTGGCTGGACTAGGAGAGCTTTAATAGGAGGCTGGTAGAAATAGGCAACTTGCGTTTCACTGACCCTAGGCCATCCCCTCAATAGCAGTGGCTGGAGCTAGAAGCTAGGCAGAGGCTGGGCAGAGCCAAGGCTTTTTAGCTCGGGGCCACAAGGTCTGCGGTTCTGAACCAGGAGTCCTTCGACACCCAGGGCAGTTCCGTGTCCAGTGGCCATGCTCTTGGCAGAGCTGACAGAAGGCAGTTTCTGTTGCGGCAGCTGCTTGCCCAATGCCCTGGCTCCTTATATCAGCAACAGGTGCTGTTTGGGGTGCACTGGCCTTGCTGGGTCTCCTTGACGGCAGATCACCGTGCAGAAAGCCATTGATTGGCCTGTTGCCTATCTTTATATCGTTCCTGCTGCTAGCTTGCTCCTCGTTCTCCTGGTCTCTAATAATGTAGACCAAGGAGGCAGCCTCTATGTCAGTCAAGGGGGTGCTCAACCCAACCCTGATTTCTTTAATATTAGGGTGAACTAAAAAAAAAACTACGGTCATGGGCAAATTTTGACACTCAGTATTTTTTTTTGCGAGTTAAGACCGTGCCCATGAGAAGAACTATGACCTTTTAGGTAAGATCAACTGTGGTGACCTGCTTGCATACTTTGAGGTCATCAGTACAACTTTTTATTTATCCCTCAATTTGTTCTAAAAGGGGAGTCCTGCCCATTTACCACGTACACTGAAAAATCAATTTAGCTGTTATATTATTTTATAGTTTAACCTCTTATTTTGGCTATGCTGTTTGGTCCTCCATACTGTTGCCAGGCATTATTACAGAAAAGGTCAACCATTTTTTTACATAAGGTCTGGGGATCAAACCGTACATTACAGTGGAGAGTCCTGTAGAACTGTAGTAACTTCCCTTTTGGAAGAGAAAAGAGGAGAAGTGAGGCAGCTGAGTCGGGTCTCCAGACTGACTTCCTGGGCTTCCGGGCTTTCACCGTGTAGCCTGTGGACACTAGAGTTTTCTTGGACTCCTGGAACCTGGTTCTCTAGCACCTGCCGCATAACCATCTCCCATCGTCTCCAAGTCTCTTTTGGAACACTCTCTCCCTTTTGGCTAGACCTCCCATTTGATCCACATTTAAACTAGCAATACATTTGAACTAGCAATGCCTGGTTGTTTAGCATTAGCTGGACGGAGACTTTATCAGTCCCTCTTTAAAGGATCTGGCTTCTAAGCCAGAGACTGGAGCAGCTAGAAAAAAACATGTTTATAGCTGAAATCTAGTATTATTTTACATCTTGGCACCACTTTTAATTTAAACAGTCGATTGGTTATTATCTCTGCAATTTAGAACTTTGATTTTTAGAAAGTCTGTTAAAGGTGCCAAGAGAACTTAAGAGTATCTGGCCAAAATAGAATTTCTTAACATCCTGAAATGATAGCCATTTATCAGTCAGGGTGATTTTAACAATTTTAAACCAGATCTAATCATGATATTTAACAATGCTTTTTATCAATTTGAACTTAACAGATACAGTAGAGTACATAATAGATTATTTGGGCAGAACATGAATTTTATGTCTTTCGCTGTCGAATAAACCAGAAATGAAAAACCTCACACATATGAGTTTACATAATTTAGAACTACTTAACAGAGTCAAAAAGAGCTTACACGACCTAACTCTAGAAATGGCAGAGCAACTGATTCAGCAGACACTGTTAAAATAGACGTTACAGTTTTTTGCAAAAACAGATTTTAAGATTTACAACTTAGACCATTTGTAGATATTTACTAACATTAGTGTACATTTTTAAAAAAAAAAACCTCATTGTTGTAACAGAAGATCAGACTTTAACTTTAGGTCAATGTAATTTTGGCATCAGCACTCAAAGAAAACTCTGTAGATAATTTTAAAGTTATAAACCTTTTTTTAAAACTTTTTATAACTTGTTCATACCTTTTAAAACTTTATACCTGTAGCTACTTTTACATAGTCTTGAATTGTTATGTATGGACAATCTATGAGAATACATGCTAACAAACTTAAACAGTCCCTCTTATCGAATTTGAGATGTGAAAAGTACAATATATTTTTTTTCACATTTTGCTTAGCATTGATGCCTAGAGGGCTTAAGACACTAAATTATTACTAATAGCTTACAAAAACTTTAAAATGCACCAAAGCTACCATAAGCTGTAAAGACGAACAGCTTTCTACCAGGTTGGAAAGGGTTAACTGGTAACAGCTTATCCCTAGGTGGAATTCCCTCTTACTCTCTCCTGGCCAGCGGTATAGGAATGGAGATGAAGAGAGCAAAGAGTGGGGGAGGGAGCCCCTGGAAAAGGGCGGAAAGTGACAGAGGACAAGATGTGAGCGACTGCCCTCACCTTTCCCTACGGATCTCAGCTGGAAGAGAGCACGGGAAAGGCCCTGGTGTCTGGGGGCTGAGCGGGGTTCGAAATCTCCTATCACTTAAGAGTGCCCACTACCTAGTTGTCTGAGTTTACCTGGAGGGCCAATATTAGCCTCGACCGAAGCTAAGCCCTGCTCACGTAGCAGTAGGCAGCGTGACCAGGCGTCCCTCCAAGAGAGAGAGACCTGGTCCTCGGGTCACGGTCCGGCCACCGGGAAGCCAAAGCGAGCTCAGGGGGTCTCCAGGCTCTCAGGCAACTGCCCTTCCTAATCGCCCTCCCGTTCCTTAAAATCCCTCTGGAGTTTCGGCCGTAGCTAAGCCGTGGCCGGGGGGACTCCGCGTTCTCGGAGAGCTGTGGGGTGCCGGACACTCAACGGTCACTTCCACAGATCCGGTCCTGCTTGAGGGAAGGAATACTGACCTCTGATGTCTTCTCAAAGTTGTGGGGTTCTTGTCTTCGCACAAGAAAGAATTCAGGCGTAAGACAGCTAAAGTGAGGCTCAAAGGTGTAGTTAGTCCCTGTCCCATGTTAATGACAAAGGGCAAATAAACTATAACACAGAACACAATCACAAGACACACAAACACACTGCGCGCGACAATGGAACGAGACAAAACTGAAACCAAAACCTCCGATGGGAGCAGCTGCCTGACGGGCAGGCAGCTCGGGAGCGGCTGCCCAGCAGCCAGGCTCTCCCGAAGAAGGAGGGGGACAAAATCCACCTTCCTCTCCCCCCAGTCCGGCTCTGAAGAAGGAGGGGGACAAAATCAAATCCACCTCCCTCTTCCCCCGGACTGCCACTGGAGCGTCCTCCAGAGGCTTGAGCCAGGGGTCCTGGGCACGTCTGCCCCTTCCTACTACTGGCTCGCTACAGATACAGGTCCTGCACAGGCACAATTTCAAAAGGGCGCCTACAGAAACAATGAACAGAAAATTTTACAGAATCACAGAAAAGAAGGAGCTTACCTCCGATTGGAGGATGGAGCGTGGGTCTGGGGTCTCGAATCCCAGATGAGCCCCCAAAATGTAGGACCCCCGGAGCAGGTGTCCCACAAATCGACCGCACCCCAGACACACGAGCTCCACACCAATCGATGCAAAGAGCAAGAGGGAAGTTTATTTCATTTGCAAATGGGCCATCTCAACAGCACAACAGCACCCTCTAGTGCAGTGCAGAGAGAACGGCCCTGATCATCAGTTTCACAGAGTATTTAAAGCTTAAAACCACAACATTAGCATATTTTAACTGTGTTACAATTTCATTGGGTAACTTAAATGATTACAGAATACAGAAAGAAGTTACATGCTGTACGTGCCTTGCGGTTTTTATCTTTAGCTTGAGCAAGCAGGAGGGCAGGGGTCGTAAAACCTGGTAGGTGGGATAACAAGGTGTTTCTAACAGGGCGGGGGTATGTGGAAACTTGATATGCTAGATGACAGGATATAGGTTGGGTACATTTTCTGTTAACTTCAGCCTTTATAGTTCCTAAAAATGGTTACATATTGCAAGCTCAGTCATCTTATGAAAGTGGTCACAATTCTTGCAAGCTTATTGCAAGCCCAGCCAATTTGTACAAAAGCAGAACAATGTGCGGTTAGTTTGAGCAACTCCATCTTAAACCTGAGCAACTTCGTTTTAAACATGCCTAATTCTTTCAATATCTGGAATACACAAACACAGAGGCTGTAACAATATCTGGGATTGAGTTGACCAAAACAAAACGAGATATTTCCGGTTTCATCCAGTCATATCCGGTTATACTGGTGTGGATTTCGTATGCAATGGAACAAGAAAATCACAGTAAAAATTGTTTTGCAGAAAAGCAAAGTCATTTCGTTAGGCAAGTGCATCAAATGTCATCTATACAAACAGAAAGATCATGTTTGTTTGCGGCAGTTCCTGTAGCTTTCTCCCTAGAAAATATGAATGTGTAGAGCTGGTGTCTCCATGTGGAACCAATTAGTGTTTCCAAGCAGAAAATTAAATGTTCCCTGATTAAAAAAACATTCAAAACAATAAAGTCTGTGGATACTATCTGGAATACACAAACACAGAGGCGGTAACAATATCTGGGATTGAGTTAGCCAAAACAAAACCAGATATTTCTGGTTTCATCCAGTCATATCTGGACAAACTGGTGTGGAATTCGTATGCAATGGACCGTGAAAATCACAGTACAAATGGTTTTGAAGAAAAGCAAAGTCTTTTCGTTAGGCAAGTGCATCAAATGTCATCTATACAAACAGAAAGATCATGTTTGTTTGCTGCAGTTCCTCTAGCTTTCTCCATGGAAATACGAATGCGTGGAGCTGGTGTCTACATGTGGAAAGAATTAGTGTTTCCAAGCAGACTATTAAATGTTCCCTGATAAAAAAAAACATTCAAAACAATAAAGTCCGTGGATAATATCAGGCATACACAAACACAGAGGCTGTAACAATATTTGGGATTCTGTTAGCCAAAAATCAACCGGATATTTTCGGTTTCATCCAGTCATATCGGGACAAACTGTTCTTGAATTAGTATGCAATGGACCGAGAAAATAACAGTAAAAATGGTTTTGGAGAAAAGCAAAGTCTTTTCGTTAGGCAAGTGCATAAAATATCATCGATATAAACAGAAATATCATGTTTGTTTGCCACAGTTCCTCATTCTTTCTCCCTAGAAAATACGAATGTGTAGAGCTGGTGTTTCCATGTGGAACCAATTCGTGTTTCCAAGCAGAAAATTAAATGTTCCCTGATAAAAAACATTCAAAACAATAAAGTCTGTGGATACTATCTGGAATACACAAACACAGAGGCGGTAACAATATCTTGGTTGAGTTAGCCAAAACAAAACCAGATATTTCCGGTTTCATCCAGTCATATCCGGACAAACTGGTGTGGATTTCGTATGCAATGGACCAGAAAATCTCAGTAAAAATGGTTTTGGAGAAAAGCAAAGTCTTTTCATTAGGCAAGTGCATCAAATGTCATCTATACAAACAGAAAGATCATGTGTGTTTGCCGCAGTTCCTCTAGCTTTCTACGTAGAAAATAGGAATGTGTAGAGCTGCTGTCTCCATGTGGAACCAATTAGTGTTTCCAAGCAGAAAATTAAATGTTCCCTGATAAAAAACATTCAAAACAATATAGTCTGTGGATAATATCTGGAATACACAAACACAGAGGCAGTAACAATATCTGGGATTGAGTTAGGCAAAAATCAACCGGATATTTCCGGTTTCATCCAGACATATCTGGAGAAACGTGCGTGGAATTCGTATGCAATGGACCAGAAAATCACAGTACAAATGGTTTTGGAGAAAAGCAAAGTCTTTTCGTTAGGCAAGTGCATCAAATGTCATCTATACAAACAGAAATATCATGTTGTTTGCCGCAGTTCCTCTGGCTTTCTCCCTAGAAAATATGAATGTGTAGAGCTGGTGTCTCCATGTGGAACCAATTAGTATTTCCAAGCAGAAAATTAAATGTTCCTTGATAAAAAACATTCAAAACAATAAAGTCCGTAGATAATATCAGGAATGCACAAACACAGAGGATGTAGCAATTTCTGGGATTGAGTAAGCCAAAACACAACCGGATATTTACGGTTTCATCCAGTCATATCCGGAGAAACTGCTGTGGAATTCGTATGCAATGGACCAGTAAATCACAGTACAAATGATTTTAGAGAAAAGCAAAGTCTTTTCGTTAGGCAAGTGCATCAAATGTCATCTATACAAACAGAAAGATCATGTATGTTTGCCACAGTTACTCTAGCTTTCTCCCTAGAAAATACGAATGTGTAGAGCTGGTGTCTCCATGTGGAACCAATTAGTGTTTCCAAGCAGAAAATTAAATGTTCCCTGATAAAAAACATTCAAAACAATAAAGTCCGTAGAAAATATCAGGAATGCACAAACACAGAGGATGTAGCAATTTCTGGGATTGAGTTAGCCAAAACAAAACCAGATATTTCCGGTTTCATCCAGTCATATCCGGACAAACTGGTGTGGAATTCGTATGCAATGGACCAGTAAATAACAGTAAAAATGGTTTTGGAGAAAAGCAAAGTCTTTTCGTTGGGCAAGTGCATCAAATGTCATCTATACAAACAGAAAGATCATGTTTGTTTGCCGCAGTTCCTCTAGCTTTCTCCCTAGAAAATACGAATGTGTAGAGCTGGTGTGTCCATGTGGAAACAATTAGTGTTTCCAAGCAGAAAATTAAATGTTCCCTGATAAAAAACATTCAAAACAATAAAGTCCGTAGAAAATACCAGGAATGCACAAACACAGAGGATGTAGCAATTTCTGGGATTGAGTTAGCCAAAACAAAACCAGATATTTCCGGTTTCATCCAGTCATATCCGGACAAACTGGTGTGGATTTCGTATGCAATGGACCAGTAAATAACAGTAAAAATCGTTTTGGAGAAAAGCAAAGTCTTTTCGTTGGGCAAGTGCATCAAATGTCATCTATACAAACAGAAAGATCAGGTTTGTTTGCCGCAGTTCCTCTAGCTTTCTCCCTAGAAAATACGAATGTGTAGAGCTGGTGTGTCCATGTGGAACCAATTCGTGTTTCCAAGCAGAAAATTAAATGTTCCCTGATAAAAAACATTCAAAACAATAAAGTCTGTGGATAATATCTGGAATACACAAACACAGAGGCGGTAACAATATCTGGGATTGAGTTAGGCAAAAATCAACCGGATATTTCCAGTTTCATCCAGTCATATCCGGACAAACTGGTGTGGAATTCGTATGCAATGGACCGAGAAAATCACAGTACAAAAGGTTTTGGAGAAAAGCAAAATCTTTTCGTTAGGCAAGTGCATCAAATGTCAACTATACAAACAGAAAGATCATGTGTGTTTGCCGCAGTTCCTCTAGCTTTCTCCCTGGAAAATACGAATGTGTAGAGCTGGTGTCTCCATGTGGAAACAATTAGTGTTTCCAAGCAGAAAAATAAATGTTCCCTGATAAAAAACATTCAAAACAGTAAAGTCTGTGGATAATATCAGGAATACACAAACACAGAGGCGGTAACAATATCTGGGATTGAGTTAGCCAAAACAAAACCAGATATTTCTGGTTTCATCCAGTCATATCTGGACAAACTGGTGTGGAATGCGTATGCAATGGACCGAGAAAATCACAGTACAAATGGTTTTGGAGAAAAGCAAAATCTTTTCGTTAGGCAAGTGCATCAAATGTCAACTATACAAACAGAAAGATCATGTTTGTTTGCCGCAGTTCCTCTAGCTTTCTCCCTAGAAAATACGAATGTGTAGAGCTGGTGTGTCAATGTGGAAACAATTAGTGTTTCCAAGCAAAAAATTAAATGTTCCCTGCAAAAAACATTCAAAACAATAAAGTCCGTAGAAAATATCAGGAATGCACAAACACAGAGGATGTAGCAATTTCTGGGATTGAGTTAGCCAAAACAAAACCAGATATTTCCGGTTTCATCCAGTCATATCCGGACAAACTGGTGTGGATTTCTTATGCAATGGACCAGTAAATAACAGTAAAAATGGTTTTGGAGAAAAGCAAAGTCTTTTCGTTGGGCAAGTGCATCAAATGTCATCTATACAAACAGAAAGATCATGTTTGTTTGCCGCAGTTCCTCTAGCTTTCTCCCTAGAAAATACGAATGTGTAGAGCTGGTGTGTCCATGTGGAACCAATTCGTGTTTCCAAGCAGAAAATTAAATGTTCCCTGATAAAAAACATTCAAAACAATAAAGTCTGTGGATACTATCTGGAATACACAAACACAGAGGCGGTAACAATATCTTGGTTGAGTTAGCCAAAACAAAACCAGATATTTCCGGTTTCATCCAGTCATATCCGGACAAACTGGTGTGGATTTCGTATGCAATGGACCAGAAAATCTCAGTAAAAATGGTTTTGGAGAAAAGCAAAGTCTTTTCATTAGGCAAGTGCATCAAATGTCATCTATACAAACAGAAAGATCATGTTTGTTTGCCGCAGTTCCTCTAGCTTTCTACGTAGAAAATACGAATGTGTAGAGCTGCTGTCTCCATGTGGAACCAATTAGTGTTTCCAAGCAGAAAATTAAATGTTCCCTGATAAAAAACATTCAAAACAATATAGTCTGTGGATAATATCTGGAATACACAAACACAGAGGCGGTAACAATATCTGGGATTGAGTTAGGCAAAAATCAACCGGATATTTCCGGTTTCATCCAGACATATCTGGAGAAACGTGCGTGGAATTCGTATGCAATGGACCAGTAAATCACAGTACAAATGATTTTGGAGAAAAGCAAAGTCTTTTCGTTAGGCAAGTTCATCAAATGTCATCTATACAAACAGAAAGATCATGTATGTTTGCCGCAGTTCCTCTAGCTTTCTCCCTAGAAAATACGAATGTGTAGAGCTGGTGTCTCCATGTGGAACCAATTAGTGTTTCCAAGCAGAAAATTAAATGTTCCCTGATAAAAAACATTCAAAACAATAAAGTCCGTAGAAAATATCAGGAATGCACAAACACAGAGGATGTGGCAATTTCTGGGATTGAGTTAACCAAAACAAAACCAGATATTTCCGGTTTCATCCTGTCATATCCGGACAAACTGGTGTGGAATTCGTATGCAATGGACAAGTAAGTAACAGTAAAAATGGTTTTGGAGAAAAGCAAAGTCTTTTCGTTGGGCAAGTGCATCAAATGTCATCTATACAAACAGAAATATCATGTTTGTTTGCCGCAGTTCCTCTAGCTTTCTCCCTAGAAAATACGAATGTGTAGAGCTGGTGTGTCCATGTGGAAACAATTAGTGTTTCCAAGCAGAAAATTAAATGTTCCCTGATAAAAAACATTCAAAACAATAAAGTCTGTGGATAATATCTGGAATACACAAACACAGAGGCGGTAACAATATCTGGGATTGAGTTAGGCAAAAATCAACCGGATATTTCCAGTTTCATCCAGTCATATCCAGACAAACTGGTGTGGAATTCGTATGCAATGGACCGAGAAAATCACAGTACAAATGGTTTTGGAGAAAAGCAAAATCTTTTCGTTAGGCAAGTGCATCAAATGTCAACTATACAAACAGAAAGATCATGTGTGTTTGCCGCAGTTCCTCTAGCTTTCTCCCTGGAAAATACGAATGTGTAGAGCTGGTGTCTCCATGTGGAAACAATTAGTGTTTCCAAGCAGAAAATTAAATGTTCCCTGATAAAAAACATTCAAAACAGTAAAGTCTGTGGATAATATCAGGAATACACAAACACAGAGGCGGTAACA
Source organism: Lepus europaeus (assembly GCF_033115175.1). Taxonomy (NCBI): domain Eukaryota; kingdom Metazoa; phylum Chordata; class Mammalia; order Lagomorpha; family Leporidae; genus Lepus; species Lepus europaeus. The sequence continues at coordinate 30,762 of NW_026909428.1, read as the reverse complement.
ATATCTGGGATTGAGTTAGCCAAAACAAAACCAGATATTTCTGGTTTCATCCAGTCATATCTGGACAAACTGGTGTGGAATGCGTATGCAATGGACTGAGAAAATCACAGTACAAATGGTTTTGGAGAAAAGCAAAGTCTTTTCGTTAGGCAAGTGCATCAAATGTCATCTATACAAACAGAAATATCATGTTTGTTTGCCGCAGTTCTTCTAGATTTCTCCCTAGAAAATACGAATGTGTAGAGCTGGTGTGTCCATGTGGAACCAATTAGTGTTTCCAAGCAGAAAATTAAATGTTCCCTGATAAAAAACATTCAAAACAATAAAGTCTGTGGATAATATCAGGAACACACAAACACAGAGGCGGTAACGATACCTGGGATTGAGTTAGGCAAAAATCAACCGGATATTTCCGGTTTCATCCAGTCATTTCCGGAGAAACTGGTGTGGAATTCGTATGCAATGGACCGAGAAAATCACAGTACAAATGGTTTTGGAGAAAAGCAAAATCTTTTCGTTAGGCAAGTGCATCAAATGTCAACTATACAAACAGAAAGATCATGTGTGTTTGCCGCAGTTCCTCTAGCTTTCTCCCTGGAAAATACGAATGTGTAGAGCTGGTGTCTCCATGTGGAAACAATTAGTGTTTCCAAGCAGAAAAATAAATGTTCCCTGATAAAAAACATTCAAAACAGTAAAGTCTGTGGATAATATCAGGAATACACAAACACAGAGGCGGTAACAATATCTGGGATTGAGTTAGCCAAAACAAAACCAGATATTTCTGGTTCATCCAGTCATATCTGGACAAACTGGTGTGGAATGCGTATGCAATGGACCGAGAAAATCACAGTACAAATGGTTTTGGAGAAAAGCAAAATCTTTTCGTTAGGCAAGTGCATCAAATGTCAACTATACAAACAGAAAGATCATGTTTGTTTGCCGCAGTTCCTCTAGCTTTCTCCCTAGAAAATACGAATGTGTAGAGCTGGTGTGTCAATGTGGAAACAATTAGTGTTTCCAAGCAAAAAATTAAATGTTCCCTGCAAAAAACATTCAAAACAATAAAGTCCGTAGAAAATATCAGGAATGCACAAACACAGAGGATGTAGCAATTTCTGGGATTGAGTTAGCCAAAACAAAACCAGATATTTCCGGTTTCATCCAGTCATATCCGGACAAACTGGTGTGGATTTCTTATGCAATGGACCAGTAAATAACAGTAAAAATGGTTTTGGAGAAAAGCAAAGTCTTTTCGTTGGGCAAGTGCATCAAATGTCATCTATACAAACAGAAAGATCATGTTTGTTTGCCGCAGTTCCTCTAGCTTTCTCCCTAGAAAATACGAATGTGTAGAGCTGGTGTGTCCATGTGGAACCAATTCGTGTTTCCAAGCAGAAAATTAAATGTTCCCTGATAAAAAACATTCAAAACAATAAAGTCTGTGGATACTATCTGGAATACACAAACACAGAGGCGGTAACAATATCTTGGTTGAATTAGCCAAAACAAAACCAGATATTTCCGGTTTCATCCAGTCATATCCGGACAAACTGGTGTGGATTTCGTATGCAATGGACCAGAAAATCTCAGTAAAAATGGTTTTGGAGAAAAGCAAAGTCTTTTCATTAGGCAAGTGCATCAAATGTCATCTATACAAACAGAAAGATCATGTTTGTTTGCCGCAGTTCCTCTAGCTTTCTACGTAGAAAATACGAATGTGTAGAGCTGCTGTCTCCATGTGGAACCAATTAGTGTTTCCAAGCAGAAAATTAAATGTTCCCTGATAAAAAACATTCAAAACAATATAGTCTGTGGATAATATCTGGAATACACAAACACAGAGGCGGTAACAATATCTGGGATTGAGTTAGGCAAAAATCAACCGGATATTTCCGGTTTCATCCAGACATATCTGGAGAAACGTGCGTGGAATTCGTATGCAATGGACCAGTAAATCACAGTACAAATGATTTTGGAGAAAAGCAAAGTCTTTTCGTTAGGCAAGTTCATCAAATGTCATCTATACAAACAGAAAGATCATGTATGTTTGCCGCAGTTCCTCTAGCTTTCTCCCTAGAAAATACGAATGTGTAGAGCTGGTGTCTCCATGTGGAACCAATTAGTGTTTCCAAGCAGAAAATTAAATGTTCCCTGATAAAAAACATTCAAAACAATAAAGTCCGTAGAAAATATCAGGAATGCACAAACACAGAGGATGTGGCAATTTCTGGGATTGAGTTAACCAAAACAAAACCAGATATTTCCGGTTTCATCCTGTCATATCCGGACAAACTGGTGTGGAATTCGTATGCAATGGACCAGTAAATAACAGTAAAAATGGTTTTGGAGAAAAGCAAAGTCTTTTCGTTGGGCAAGTGCATCAAATGTCATCTATACAAACAGAAAGATCATGTTTGTTTGCCGCAGTTCCTCTAGCTTTCTCCCTAGAAAATACGAATGTGTAGAGCTGGTGTGTCCATGTGGAAACAATTAGTGTTTCCAAGCAGAAAATTAAATGTTCCCTGATAAAAAACATTCAAAACAATAAAGTCTGTGGATAATATCTGGAATACACAAACACAGAGGCGGTAACAATATCTGGGATTGAGTTAGGCAAAAATCAACCGGATATTTCCAGTTTCATCCAGTCATATCCAGACAAACTGGTGTGGAATTCGTATGCAATGGACCGAGAAAATCACAGTACAAATGGTTTTGGAGAAAAGCAAAATCTTTTCGTTAGGCAAGTGCATCAAATGTCAACTATACAAACAGAAAGATCATGTGTGTTTGCCGCAGTTCCTCTAGCTTTCTCCCTGGAAAATACGAATGTGTAGAGCTGGTGTCTCCATGTGGAAACAATTAGTGTTTCCAAGCAGAAAATTAAATGTTCCCTGATAAAAAACATTCAAAACAGTAAAGTCTGTGGATAATATCAGGAATACACAAACACAGAGGCGGTAACAATATCTGGGATTGAGTTAGCCAAAACAAAACCAGATATTTCTGGTTTCATCCAGTCATATCTGGACAAACTGGTGTGGAATGCGTATGCAATGGACTGAGAAAATCACAGTACAAATGGTTTTGGAGAAAAGCAAAGTCTTTTCGTTAGGCAAGTGCATCAAATGTCATCTATACAAACAGAAATATCATGTTTGTTTGCCGCAGTTCTTCTAGATTTCTCCCTAGAAAATACGAATGTGTAGAGCTGGTGTGTCCATGTGGAACCAATTAGTGTTTCCAAGCAGAAAATTAAATGTTCCCTGATAAAAAACATTCAAAACAATAAAGTCTGTGGATAATATCAGGAATACACAAACACAGAGGCGGTAACGATACCTGGGATTGAGTTAGGCAAAAATCAACCGGATATTTCCGGTTTCATCCAGTCATTTCCGGAGAAACTGGTGTGGAATTCGTATGCAATGGACCGAGAAAATCACAGTACAAATGGTTTTGGAGAAAAGCAAAGTCTTTTCGTTAGGCAAGTGCATCAAATGTCATCTATACAAACAGAAAGATCATGTTTGTTTGCCGCATTTCCTCTAGCTTTCTCCCTAGAAAATACGAATGTGTAGAGCTGCTGTCTCCATGTGGAACCAATTAGTGTTTCCAAGCAGAAAAATAAATGTTCCCTGATAAACAACATTCAAAACAATAAAGTCTGTGGATAATATCTGGAATACACAAACACAGATGCTGTAAGAATATTTGGGAATCTGTTAGCCAAAATCAACCGGATATTTTTGGTTTCATCCACTCATATCCGGACAAACTGGTGTGGAATTCGTATGCAATGGACCGAGAAAATCACAGTACAAATGGTTTTGGAGAGAAGCAAATTCTTTTCGTTAGGTAAGTGCATAAAATGTCATCGACACTAACAGAAATATCATGTTTGTATATCACAGTTTCTCTAGCTTTCTCCAAAGCAAATAAGAATTTGTAGAGCTGATGTCTCCATGTAGAACCAATTAGTGATTCCAGGCATAAAATTAAATGTTCCCTGAACAAACAATCAAAACCATAATGTCCATCGATTCTATCAAGAAAACACAAACACAGAGGCTTTCACAATATTTCGGATTGAGTTAGCCAAAACACAACCGGATATTTCTGTTTTCATCCAGCAAATCCAGGCAAACTGGTGTGGAATTCGTAAGAATAGACCGAGAAAATCACAGAACAAATGGTTTTGGAGAAAAGCAAAGTCTTTTCGTTAGGCAAGTGCATAAAATGTCATCTATACAAACAGAAGTATCATGTTTGTTTGCCACAATTCCTCCAGCTTTCTCCCTAGAAAATATGAATGTTTAGAGCTGGTGTCTCCATGTGGAAGCAGTTAGAGTTTCTATGTTAGAAAATGAAATGTTCCCTGATAAAAACATTCAAAACAATAAAGTCCATCGATAATATCCAGAAAACACAAACACAGAGGCTTTCACAATATTTCGGATTCAGTTAGCCAAAACTCAACTGGATATTTCTGGTTTCATCCAGTCATATCCCGAAAAAGTGGTGTGGAATTCGTATGCAATGAACCGAAAAAATCAGAGTAAAAATGGTTTTGGAGAAAAGCAAAGTCGTTTCGTTAGGCAAGTGCATCAAATGTCATCTAAACAAACAGAAATATCATGTTTGTTTGCCGCAGTTCCTGTAGCTTTCTCCCTAGAAAATGCGAATATGTTCAGCTGGTGTCTCCAGGAGGAACCAATTACTGTATCCAAGCTCAAAATAAAATGTTCCCTGATAAAAAACATTCAAAAAAAAATAAAGTCCGTTGATAATATCCAGAAACACAAATACAGAGACTGTAGCAATACCTGGGATTACGTTAGATAAAACAAAACCGGATATTTCTGGTTTCATCCAGTCATATCCGGACAAATTGCTGTGGAATTAGGATGCAATGGACCAAGAAAATCACAGTAATACTGGTTTTGGAGAGAAGCAAAGTCTTTTCGTTAGCCAAGTGCATCAAATGTCATCTATACAAACAGAAAGATCATGTTTGCTTGCCGCAGTTCGTCTACCTTTCTCCCTAGAAAATACGAATCTGTAGAGCTGGTGTGTCCATGTGTAACCAATTAGTGTTTCCAAGCGGAAAATTAAATGTTCCCTGATAAAAAAACATTCAAAACAATAAAGTCCGTGGATAATATCAGGCATACGCAAACACAGAGGCGGTAACAATATTTGGGATTGAGTTAGCCAAAACAAAACCAGATATTTCCGGTTTCATCCAGTCATATCCGGACAAACTGGTGTGGAATTCGTATGCAATGCACCGAGAAAATAACAGTAAAATGGTTTTGGAATAAAGCAAAATCTTCGTTAGGCAAGTGCATCAAATGTCATCGATATAAACAGAAATGTCATGTTTGTCAGCTGCAGTTCCTCAAGCTTTCTCCCTAGAAAATACGAATGTGTAGAGCTGGTGTTTCCATGTGGAACCAATTAGTGTTTCCAAGCAGAAAATTAAATGTTCCCTGATAAAAAACATCCAAAAGAATAAAGTCCATCGATAATATGAGGAATACACAAACACAGAGGCGGTAACAATATATGGGATTGAGTTAGGAAAATCAACCGGATATTTCCTGTTGCATCCAGTCATGTCCGGAGAAACTGGTGTGGAATTCGTAGGCAATGGACCGAGAAAACCACAGTACAAATCGTTTTGGAGAAAAGCAAAGTCTTTTCGTTAGGCAATTGCATAAAATGTCATCTATACAAACAGAAAGATCATGTTTGTTTGCCGCAGTTCCTCTAGCTTTCCCTGGAAAATACGAATGTGTAGAGCTGGTGTCTCCATGTGGAAACAATTAGTGTTTCCAGGCAGACAATTAAATGTTCCCAGATAAAAAAAAATTAAAAACAACAAAGTCTGTGGATAATATCTGGAATACACAAACACAGAGGCGGTAACAATATCTCGGTTTGAGTTAGCCAAAACTCAACTGGATATTTCTGGTTTCATCCAGTCATATCCGGACAAACTGGTGTGGAATTCGTATGCAATAGACCAGAAAATAACAGTAAAAATGGTTTTGGAGAAAAGCAAAGTCGTTTCGTTAGGCAAGTGCATCAAATGTCATCTATACAAACAGAAAGATCATGTTTGTTTGCCGCAGTTTCTCTAGCTTTCTCCCTAGAAAATACGATTGTGTAGAGCTGGTGTCTCCATGTGGAACCAATTAGTGTTTCCAAGCAGAAAATTAAATGTTCCCTGATAAAAAACATTCAAAACAATAAATTCTGTGGATAATATCTGGAATACACAAACACAGAGGCGGTAACAATGTCTGGGTTTGAGTTAGCCAAAACAAAACCAGATAATTCCGGTTTCATCCAGTCATATCCGGAGAAACTGGTGTGGAATTCGTATGCAATGGACCGAGAAAATAATAGTACAAATGGTTTGGAGAAAAGCAAAGTCTTTTCGTTAGGCAAGTGCATCAAATGTCATCTATACAAACAGAAAGATCATGTTTGTTTTCCGCAGTTCCTCTAGCTTTCTTCCTAGAAAATACGAATGTGTAGAGCTGGTGTGTCCATGTGGAACCAGTTAGTGTTTCCAAACAGAAACTTAAATGTTTCCTGAAAAAAAAAACATTCAAAACAATAAAGTCCGTAAATAGTATCAGGAATACACAAACACAGAGGCGGTAACAATATCTGGGATTGAGTAAGGCAAAATTCCACCGGATATTTCCGGTTTCATCTAGTCATATCCGGAGAAACTGGTTTGGAATTCGTATGCAATGGACCGAGAAAATCACAGTGAAAATGGTTTTAGAGAAAAGCAAAGTCTTTCGTTAGGCAAGTGCATAAAATGTCATCTATACAAACAGAAATATCATGTTTCTTTGTCGCAGTTCCTCTAGCTTTCTCCCTAGAAAATATGAATATGTAGAGATGGTGTCTTCATGTGGAACCAATTACTATATCCAAGCTAACAATAAAATATTCCCCGATAAAAGACATTCTAAACAATAAAGTCTGTGGATAATATCCAGAAAAAACAAACAGAGGCTGTAGCAATATCTGGGATTGAGTTAGCCAAAACAAAACCAGATATTTCCGGTTTCATCCAGGCATATACGGACAAAGTGGTGTGGAATTCGTATGCAATGGACCGGGAAAATCATAGTAGAAATCGTTTTGAAGAAAAGCAGAGTGTTTTCGTCAGGCAAATGCATCAAATGTCATCTACACAAACAGAAAGATCATGTTTGTTGGCCGCAGTTCCGCTAGCTTTCTCCATGGAAATACGAATGTGTGGAGCTGGTGTCTGCATGTGGAAAGAATTAGTGTTTCCAAGCAGACTATTAAATGTTCCCTGATAAAAAAAAACATTCAAAACAATAAAGTCCGTGGATAATATCAGGCATACACAAACACAGAGGCGGTAACAATATTTGGGATTCTGTTAGCCAAAAATCAACCTGATATTTCCGGTTTCATCCAGTCATATCCGGAGAAACTGGTGTGGAATTCGTATGCAATGGACCGAGAAAATAACAGTAAAAATGGTTTTGGAGAAAAGCAAATTCTTTTCGTTAGGCAAGTGCATCAAATGTCATCTATACAAACAGAAAGATCATGATTGTTTGCCACAGTTCCTCTAGCTTTCTCCCTAGAAAATACGAATGTGTAGAGCTGCTGTCTCCATGTGGAACCAATTAGTGTTTCCAAGCAGAAAAATAAATGTTCCCTGATAAACAACATTCAAAACAATAAAGTCTGTGGATAATATCTGGAATACACAAACACAGAGGCGGTAAGAATATTTGGGATTCTGTTAGCCAAAAATCAACCGGATATTTTCGGTTTCATCCAGTCATATCCGGACAAACTGGTGTGGAATTCGTATGCAATGGACCGAGAAAATAACAGTAAAAATGGTTGTGCAGAAATGCAAAGTCTTTTCGTTAGAAAAGTGCATCAAATGTCATCGATATAAACAGAAATATCATGTTTGTTTGCCGCAGTTCCTTAAGCTTTCTCCCTAGAAAATACGAATGTGTAGAGCTGGTGTCTCCATGTGGAACCAATTAGTGTTTCCAAGCAGAAAATTAAATGTTCCCTGATAAAAAACATTCAAAACAATAAGGTCTGTGGATACTATCTGGAATACACAAACACAGAGGCGGTAACAATATCTGGGTTGAGTTAGCCAAAACAAAACCAGATATTTCCGGTTTAAACTCTGATGCTCTGTTAAAGCAATGTGTTAAAGTAATCTATTATGTGCTCTTGATGTCTGTTAAATTCTAATTGTTCAAAAACAGCTGAATTTTTATTAAGAGCTATGGGTTATTTAAATATGTGCTTCTTTTCAAAGATTTGAATAGTCACCTTGTAACAATGATCAAATTTAGTCTATGTTATGTCATGATTTTAAGGAATCTTATTTCAACCAGATATTTTGGATTTTGAGCCTTCTTGGCATTCTTGACAGGCATTCAAAAAATCAAAGTTTCAAACAATCTGGTCTCTAAAATTTCCAGTAAATCCTGGACTTTGGTTTTTCCAGTTTGGGCCCAACTGAAATAATCGAAGGGACTATGTCTCTCATCTTATAGAGACACCAACTAAGCAGGCTATTTGGATTATATTAGAAGGACTGTCAGGATGTGATGTGCTACCAGACTTTAAGTTTCTATAATGGAAAATGTCATTAATACAAATGTTTGAGAATTAAATGTCTAATGATCTTATGTTACTAGACATGATAGTTATCTTAATGAGAAAGCCCCAGAGGCCTAAAGGGTTAAATACTTGTAAAATCCTACAGGTGCTTTCAAAAATACTGTGAAGTAAGCAAGTGCCTCTTGTTGGTTGATGAGTTTATAATTTTAAACATGGCGACTTAAAGTCTTTTGTCATCCATAGTTATATGTGATGTGCTGCTCATAAAACTAAAGCGTTGTTGGTTCTGTGTTTAGCTGTCCTCCTATAGGTTCCTATGGACTTTGTCCAGCTACTTTTATTGTATTCAGTATTTTGGGTTGGCTCTGTAAACAGATGAAGCCAATAATGTATTAACAGTACCAACTGAGAGAAAGTATGGTTAACTGAGGTTACTAAAAACAAAAAGCAATTCAAATCCATTGGCAATCTAGAAAAAGAGTTAAAGATTTTAAAAGCTATTATTAAAATTGCTATATTGGTCTATTATGCTTTTATATGTGTGTACATATTGTATGTCCACATGGGGGAATTTTATTAAGAGTTTTATTTTAAATGGCTTATAGATAAGATGGTCCATAAATTTAAGCTGCTAAAATCCATCAAAGATACATTTTAATTGGTGTGACCTGGATCTCTGTATCATATGTTTTATACTTGTTGGTAGAAAGAAACTAAAAACATTTTAGTTGGTTGTGCTTAAGTTTACTGGCTAAACAAACTACACCATGTTAGATATTTAAGAGGTGTTTTCAAATACATGATTCTTAAAATTTATAGAAGGCATTGGACCTTCTGGTAAATGTTTTCTTAAGTTGTTATCTAATGGTTGAAACGGTTTGCTAAGTATTCATGTCATATTGCTATTGTCAGTAAGCCATCTAGGACTTGCTCCCTCATTTCTCTATTCTAAGCCCATCTTGTTCTTTCATTTCTCTATTCTCTTCAAGGTAGGAAACTAATTCTATTATAAAGGAATCTGTAGGATGCACAATTAAATCTTTAGACCTTATAAAAGCGATGGCTAACATTTTTCTGTAATAGCATAGCCAAAATAAGAACTTAACTAATAATCTCATAGTAGATTCACTTTGCCATCAGCGAAGTATACAGTAAGTAGAAAAAAACCTCCCTTTCAGTCCAAAGGGAAAGAAAGTTTTCAAGTGAGAATATAATTTTCCTCATGGGCATTTTCAACCTTAGAAAAACTACTGCAGAACATGCCTGTGACTATAGACTTGTAGTTCAGGCCGCAGAAGATTAGAGATGGGACTTGGGCACTCCCTTGACTTGCATCCTCTGGTCTGCTTTAACACAAACCAGGAGGAAAAGAAAGCTCGGCATCAGAAGCAATGGGTGGCAGGCCTATTAATGGCTGATCTGTACAGTGATCTGCCCTCAAGGAGACCTAAGAGGCCAGTCCACTGCAGTGGCTTTCAATGTGGTAAGCCTGGGCTTCAGCAGAAGTCAGCTTGTGAAGAGCCCTGGCAGCTCTGCCAAGAGTTGGATCACTGGAAATGGACCTGCCCTGGAGTCGAAGGATGCCCAGGTCAGAGCCACAGATCTTATTGGCTCTAAGCTCAAAGGCCCTTCACTCAGCCCAACTTCCAAAGTGACCACTGCAGCTGAGGGTTTGGTCAAGTAGGTTCAGCAACATTGCAGGCAGAACTGTAAATTTCTTGTTAGAGATGCCCCCTGCATTTACCTGCCCAGCTCTCCTCCCAGGCCAGCCAAGTAATGAAAGTCAACAGAGTGCCTTCCCCTAGGAGGTTCACACCTCCCTTAGGATATACCCCATGTGAAGTGATAGATAGGTCTGGGCCTCTGAATTTGCAAGGCCTAAAGCCCACCAGATTATTATCAAGCCCCTTCTATCAGGTTGTGTTTGCCTCTCAATCAGAAAAATTACTTGTAGCTTAGACAGCACCTTTCTTAGCTCCTCTAATAATGACTCTGTCCTTTGTTCTAGGCCCTGTCTAGTGCACTTGGGCCTCATTCCTTTGTAATCATAACCTCTACTCTACCACCAATGGCTCTACTCCCAACCTGTGTGTATTGATGGTCCTCTTCCCCACTTAATGCTGTACAATTGTTCAAAGCTGGTAAATGCCACTCTTAGGATCATTGGTTACGATCCTCACTCTGTCTTTTATGACCTTGTCTAAATATGATCAGAGTCGGTAAACTTGGAAGGCTTCCATAGCCTTGGCAACTCATGATGGCAGCCTAGGATGGTTACTGGCACCATAAACTAGAGTGCCAATTTGTTGGGTCAACAACAGGAGCCACTGTGCACTTGCTCCTCATGTGGGATCTCTGTCCTTAATGTGCTGTACATTGTGATTTAATGCTATAACTAGTACTCAAACAGTATGTTTCACTTGTGATTCTATGTGGGTGCAAACTGTTGAAATCTTTACTTCATATATACTAAATTGATCTTCTGTATATAAAGAGAATTGAAAATGAATCTTGATGCAAATGAAAAGGGAGAGGGAGCGGGAGAGGGGAGGGTTGAGGAGGGAGGGAAGTTATGGAAGGGGGAAGACATTGTAATCCATAAGCTGTACACTGCAAAATTATTTCATTAAATAAAATTATAAAAAAAAGGAAAAAAAAATAAAGTCAGTTGATAATATCCAGAAAACAAAAACACAGAGGCTGTAGCAATATCTGCGAATGAGTTAACCAAAACACAACCGGATATTTCCGGTTTCATCCAGTCATATCCGGAAAAAGTGGTGTGTAATTCATATGCAATGGACCGAGAAAATCACAGTAAAAATGGTATTTGAGAATAGCAAAGTCTTTTCGTTAGGCAAGTGCATAAAATCTCATAGATACAGTATATATAGATATAGTTCCCTGATAAAAAACATTCAAAACAATAAAGTCCCTGGATAATATCAGAAATACACAAACACAGAGGTTGTAGCAATATCTGGATTGAGTTAGCCAAAACAAAACAGGATGTTTCCAGTTTTATCCAGTCATATCCAGACAACCTTGTGTGCAATTCATATTAAGTGTACCGAGAAAAACACAGAAAAATGGTTTTGGAGAAAAGTACAGTCTTTTCATTAGGCAAGTGCATAAAATGTCATCTATACAAACAGATATATCTTGTTTGTTTGCGTAGTTCCTCTAGCAGTCTCCCTATAAAATATGAATGTGTAGAGCTGGTGTCCCCATGATGAAAAATTAGTGTTTCTATGGTACAAAATTAAATGTTCCCTGATAAAAATATTCAAAAAAATAAAGTCCATCGATAATACCCAGAAAACACAAACACAGAGGCTTTCACAATATTTCAGATTAAGTTAGTCAAAACACAACCGGATATATCTGTTTTCATCCAGTCATATCCGGAAAAAGTGGTGTGGAATTCGTATGCAATGGACCGAGAAAATCACAGTAAAAATGGGTTTTGAGAATAGCAAAGTCTTTTCGTTAGGCAAGTGCATAAAATCTCATGGATACAAACAGAAATATCATTTTTGTTTGCCGCAGTTCCTCTAGCTTTCTCCCTAGAAAATACGAATGTGTAGAGCTGGTGTCCCCATGTTGAACCAATTAGCTTTTCAACGGTACAAAATTAATGTTCCCTGATAAAAAGCATTCAAAACAATAAAGTCCGTGGATAATAAGAGGAATACACAAACAAAGAGGCTATAGCAATATCTGGGATTGAGTTAGCCAAATCCAAACGGAATATTTCCAGTTTTATCCAGTCATATCCAGACAAACTTGTGTGCGATTCATATGAAGTGTACGGAGAAAATCACAGAAAAATGGTTTTGGAGAAAAGCAAAGTCTTTTCATTAGGCAAGTGAATAAAATGTCATCTATACAAACAGAAATATCATGTTTGTTTGCCGCAGTTCCTCTAGCTTTCTCCCTAGAAAATACGAATGTGTAGAGCTGGTGTCCCCATAATGAACCAATTAGCTTTTCAACGGTACAAAATTAATGTTCCCTGATAAAAAGCATTCAAAACAATAAAGTCCGTGGATAATAAGAGGAATACACAAACAAAGAGGCTATAGCAATATCTGGGATTGAGTTAGCCAAATCCAAACGGAATATTTCCAATTTTATCCAGTCATATCCAGACAAACTTGTGTGCGATTCATATGAAGTGTACGGAGAAAATCACAGAAAAATGGTTTTGGAGAAAAGCAAAGTCTTTTCATTAGGCAAGTGAATAAAATGTCATCTATACAAACAGAAATATCATGTTTGTTTGCCGCAGTTCCTCTAGCAGTCTCCCTGGAAAATATGAATGTGTAGAGCTGGTGTCCCCATAATGAACCAATTAGTGTTTCCACAGTACTAAATTAAATGTTCCCTGATAAAATATTCAAAAAAATAAAGTCCATTGATAATATCCAGAAAACACAGACACAGAGGCTTTCACAATGATTCGGATTGAGTTAACCAAAACACCACCGGATATTTCAATTTTCATCCAGTCATATCCGGACAAACGGTGTGGAATTCGTATGAAGTGTACCAAGAAAATAACAGTAAAAATGGTTTTGGAGAAAAGCAAAGTCTTTTCGTTAGGCAAGTGCATAAAATGTCATCTATACAAACAGAAATATCATGTTTGTTTGCCGCAGTTCCTCTAGCAGTCTCCCTAGAAATTATGAATGTGTAGAGCTGGTGTCCCCATGATGAACCAATTAGTGTTTCTACGGTACAAAATTAAATGTTCCCTGATAAAATATTCAAAACAATAAAGTCCAACGATAATATCCAGAAGAGACAAACACAGAGGCTTTCACAATATTTCGGATTGAATTAGCCAAAACACAACCGGATATTTCAATTTTCATCCAGTCATATCCGGACAAAGTGGTGTGGAATTCGTAAGCAAAGAACCAAAAAAATCACAGTAAAAATGGTTTTGGAGAAAAGCAAAGTCTTTTCTTTAGGCAAGTGCATAAAATGTCATCTATACAAACAGAAATATCATGTTTGTTTGCCGCAGTTCCTCTAGCTTTCTCCCTAAAAAATAAGAATGTGTAGAGCTGGTGTCCCCATGATGAACCAATTAGTGTTTCAATGGTACAAAATTAAATGTTCCCTGATAAAATATTCAAAACAATAAAGTCCAACGATAATATCCATAAGAGACAAACACAGAGGCTTTCACAATATTTCGGATTGAGTTAACCAAAACACCACCGGATATTTCAATTTTCATCCAGTCATATCCGGACAAACGGTGTGGAATTCGTATGAAGTGTACCAAGAAAATAACAGTAAAAATGGTTTTGGAGAAAAGCAAAGTCTTTTCGTTAGGCAAGTGCATCAAATGTCATCTATACAAACAGAAATATCATGCTTATTTGCCGCAGTTCCTCTAGCTTTCTCCCTAGAAAATACGAATGTGTAGAGCTGGTGTCTCCATGTGGAAAGAATTAGTGTTTCCAAGCAGAAAATTAAATGTTCCCTGAAAAAAACATTCAAAACAATAAAGTCTGTGGATAATATCTGGAATACACAAACACAGAGGCGGTAACAATATCTGGGATTGAGTTAGCCAAAACAAAACCAGATATTTCCGGTTTCATCCAGTCATATCTGGACAAACTTGTGTGGAATTCGTATGCAATGGACCGAGAAAATAACAGTAAAAATGGTTTTAGAGAAAAGCAAAGTCTTTTCGTTAGGCAAGTGCATCCAACGTCATCTATAGAAACAGAAATATCATGTTTGTTTGTTGCAGTTCCTCTAGCTTTCTCCCTAGAAACTATGAATATGTAGAGCTGGTGTCCTCATGTGGAACCAATTACTATATCCAAGCTAAAAATAAATGTTCCCCGATAAAAAACATTCGAAACAATAAAGTCTGTGGATAATATCCAGAAAAAACAAACACAGAGGCTGTAGCAATATCTGGGATTGAGTTAGCCAAAACAAAATAAGATATTTCCGGTTTCATCCAATATATGTGGACAAAGTGGTGTGGAATTCGTATGCAATGGACCGAGAAAATCACAGTTAAAATGCTTTCAAGAAAAGCAAAGTCTTTTCGATGGGAAAGTGCATAAAATGTCATCTATACAAACAGAAATATCATGTTTGTTTGCCGCAGTTCCTCCAGCTTTCTCCCTAGAAAATACGAATGTGTGGAGCTGGTGTGTCCATGTGGAAACAATTAGTGTTTCAATGGTACAAAATTAAATGTTCCCTGATAAAAACATTCAAAACAATAAGTCCATCGATAATATTCAAAAAACACAAACACAAAGTCTGTAGCAATATTTCGTATTGAGTTACCCAAAACACAACAGGATATTTCTGGTTTCCTACAGTCATATCTGGACAAACTGGTGTGGAATTCGTATGCAATGGACCAGAAAATCACAGTACAAGTGGTTTTGGAGAAAAGCAAAGTCTTATCGTTAGGCAAGTGCATCAAATGTCATCTACACAAACAGAAATATCATGTTTGTTTGTCGCAGTTCCTCTAGCTTACTCCCTAGAAAATATGAATGTGTAGACCTGGTGTGTCCATGTGGAAACAATTAGTGTTTCGAAGCAGAAAATTAAATGTTCCCTGATAAAAAACATTCAAAACAATAAAGTCCGTGGATAATATCAGGAATAAACAAACACAGAGGCGGTAACAATGTTTGGGATTGCGTTAGCCAAAAATCAACCGGATATTTCTGGTTTCATCCAGTCATATCCGGACAAACTGGTGTGGAATTCGTATGCAATGGACCAGAAAATCACATACAATTGGTTTTGGAGAAAAGGAAAGTCTTTTCGTTAGGCAAGTGCATCAAATGTCATGTATACAAACAGAAATATCATGTTTGATTGTCGCAATTCCTCTAGCATTCTCCCTAGAAAATACGAATGTGTAGAGCTGGTGTGTCCATGTGGAAACAATTAGTGTTTCCAAGCAGAAAATTAAATGTTTCCTGAAAAAAAACATTGAAAACAATAAAGTCTGTGGATAATATCTGGAATACACAAACACAGAGGCGGTAACAATATCTGGGATTGAGTTAGCAAAAAAATACCAGATATTTCCGGTTTCATCCAGTCATATTTAGACAAACTGTAGTGGAATTCGTATGCAATGGACTGAGAAAATCACAGTACAAATGGTTTTGGAGAAAAGCAAAGTCTTTTCGTTAGGCAAGTGCATCAAATGTCATCTATACAAACAGAAATATCATGCTTGTTTGCCGCAGTTCCTCTAGCTTTCTCCCTAGAAAATACGAATGTGTAGAGCTGGTGTCTCCATGTGGAACCAATTAGTGTTTCCAAGCAGAAAATTAAATGTTCCCTGATAAAAAACATTCAAAACAATAAAGTCTGTGGATAATATCTGGAATACACAAACACAGAGGCGGTAACAATATCTGGGATCGAGTTACCCAAAACACAACAGGATATTTCTGGTTTCCTACAGTCATATCCGGACAAACTGGTGTGGAATTCGTATGCAATGGACCAGAAAATCACAGTACAAGTGGTTTTGGAGAAAAGCAAAGTCTTTTCGTTAGGCAAGTGCATCAAATGTCATCTATACAAGGAGAAATATCATGATTGTATGCCGCAGTTCCTCTAGCTTCCTCCCTAGAATATACGAATGTGTAGAGCTGGTGTCTGCATGTGGAAAGAAATAATGTTTCAAAGCAGAAAATTAAATGTTTCCTGAAAAAAAACATTCAAAACAATAAAGTCCGTGGATAATATCAGGAATATACAAACACAGAGGCGGTAACAACGTTTGGGATTGTGTTAGCCAAAAATCAACCGGATATTTCCGGTTTCATCCAGTCATATCCGGACAAACTGGTGTGGAATTCGTATGCAATGGATCAGAAAATCACAGTACAAGTGGTTTTGGAGAAAAGCAAAGTCTTTTCGTTAGGCAAGTGCATCAAATGTCATCTATACAAACAGAAATATCATGTTTGATTGTCGCAGTTCCTCTAGCTTTCTCCCTAGAAAATACGAATGTGTAGAGCTCGTGTGTCCATGTGGAAACAATTAGTGTTTCCAAGCAGAAAATTAAATGTTCCCTGATAAAAAACATTCAAAACAATAAAGTCCGTGGATAATATCAGGAATAAACAAACACAGAGGCGGTAACAATATCTGGGATTGAGTTAGCCAAAAATCAACCGGATATTTCCGGTTTCATCCAGTCATATCCGGACAAACTGGTGTGGAATTCGTATGCAATGGACCAGAAAATCACAGTACAAGTGGTTTTGGAGAAAAGGAAAGTCTTTTCGTTAGGCAAGTGCATCAAATGTCATCTATACAAACAGAAAGATCATGTTTGTTTGTCGCAATTCCTCTAGCTTTCTCCCTAGAAAATACGAATGTGTAGAGCTGGTGTGTCCATGTGGAAACAATTAGTGTTTCCAAGCAGAAAATTAAATGTTTCCTGAAAAAAAACATTGAAAACAATAAAGTCTGTCCATAATATCTGGAATACACAAACACAGAGGCGGTAACAATATCTGGGATTGAGTTAGCCAAAACAAAACCAGATATTTCCGGTTTCATCCAGTCATATCCGGAGAAACTGGAGTGGAATTCATATGCAATGGACCGAGAAAATCACAGTAGAAATGGTTTTGGAGAAAAGCAAAGTCTTTTCGTTAGCCAAGTGCATCAAATGTCATCTACACAAACAGAAATATCATGCTTGTTTGCCGCAGTTCCTCTAGCTTTCTCCCTAGAAAATACGAATGTGTAGAGCTGGTGTCTCCATGTGGAACCAATTAGTGTTTCCTAGCAGAAAATTAAATGTTCCCTGAAAAAAAAAAACATTCAAAACAATAAAGTACGTGGATAATATCAGGAATAAACTAACACAGAGGCGGTAACAATGTTTGGGATTGTGTTAGCCAAAAATCAACCGGATATTTCCGGTTTCATCCAGTCATATCCGGACAAACTGGTGTGGAATTCGTATGCTATGGATCAGAAAATCACAGTACAAGTGGTTTTGGAGAAAAGCAAAGTCTTTTCGTTAGGCAAGTGCATCAAATGTCATCTATACAAACAGAAAGATCATGTTTGATTGTCACAGTTCATCTAGCTATCTCCCTAGAAAAAACGAATGTGTAGAGCTGGTGTGCCCATGTGGAAACAATTAGTGTTTCCAAGCAGAAAATTAAATGTTCCCTGATAAAAAACATTCAAAACAATAAAGTCCGTGGATAATATCAGGAATAAACAAACACAGAGGCGGTAACAATGTTTGGGATTGTGTTAGTCAAAAATCAACCGGATATTTCCGGTTTCATCCAGTCATATCCGGACAAACTGGTGTGGAATTCGTATGCAATGGACCAGAAAATCACAGTACAAGTGGTTTTGGAGAAAAGGAAAGTCTTTTCGTTAGGCAAGTGCATCAAATGTCATCTATACAAACAGAAAGATCATGTTTGATTGTCGCAATTCCTCTAGCTTTCTCCCTAGAAAATACGAATGTGTTGAGCTGGTGTGTCCATGTGGAAACAATTAGTGTTTCCAAGCAGAAAATTAAATGTTTCCTGAAAAAAAAACATTGAAAACAATACAGTCTGTGGATAATATCTGAAATACACAAACACAGAGGCGGTAACAATATCTGGGATTGAGTTAGCCAAAACAAAACCAGATATTTCCGGTTTCATCCAGTCATATCCGGAGAAACTGGAGTGGAATTCATATGCAATGGACCGAGAAAATCACAGTAGAAATGGTTTTGGAGAAAAGCAAAGTCTTTTCGTTAGCCAAGTGCATCAAATGTCATCTACACAAACAGAAATATCATGCTTGTTTGCCGCAGTTCCTCTAGCTTTCTTCCTAGAAAATACGAATGTGTAGAGCTGGTGTGTCCATGTGGAAACAATTAGTGTTTCCAAGCAGAAAATTAAATGTTTCCTGATAAAAAACATTCAAAACAATAAAGTCCGTGGATAATATCAGGAATAAACAAACACAGAGGCGGTAACAATGTTTGGGATGTGTTAGTCAAAAATCAACCGGATATTTCCGGTTTCATCCAGTCATATCCGGACAAACTGGTGTGGAATTCGTATGCAATGGACCAGAAAATCACAGTACAAGTGGTTTTGGAGAAAATCAAAGTCTTTTCGTTAGGCAAGTGCATCAAATGTCATCTATACTAACAGAAAGATCATGTTTGATTGTCGCAATTCCTCTAGCTTTCTCCCTAGAAAATATGAACGTGTAGAGCTGGTGTGTCCATGTGGAACCAATTAGTGTTTCCAAGCAGAAAATTAAATGTTTCCTGAAAAATAAACATTGAAAACAATAAAGTCTGTGGATAATATCTGAAATACACAAACACAGAGGCGGTTACAATATCTGGGATTGAGTTAGCCAAAACAAAACCAGATATTTCCGTTTTAATTCAGTCATATCCGGACAAACTGGTGTGGAATACGTATGCAATGGACTGAGAAAATCACAGTAGAAATGGTTTTGGAGAAAGGCAAAGTCTTTTCGTTAGGAAAGTGCATCAAATGTCCTCTATACAAACAGAAATATCATGCTTGTTTGCCGCAGTTCCTCTAGCTTTCTCCATAGAAAATACGAATGTGTAGAGCTGGTGTCTCCATGTGGAAGCAATTAGTGTTTCCAAGCAGAAAATTAAATGTTCCCTGAAAAAAAAAACATTCAATACAATAAAGTCTGTGGATAATATCTGGAATACACAAACACAGAGGTGGTAACAATATCTGGGATTGAGTTACCCAAAACACAACAGGATATTTCTGGTTTCCTACAGTCATATCCGGACAAACTGGTGTGGAATTCGTATGCAGTGGACCAGAAAATCACAGTACAAGTGGTTTTGGAGAAAAGCAAAGTCTTTTCGTTAGGCAAGTAGATCCAATGTCATCTATACAAACAGAAATATCATGTTTGTTTGTTGCAGTTCCTCTAGCTTTCTCCCTAGAAACTATGAATATGTAGAGCTGGTGTCCTCATGTGGAACCAATTACTATATCCAAGCTAAAAATAAATGTTCCCCGATAAAAAACATTCGAAACAATAAAGTCTGTGGATAATATCCAGAACAAACAAACACAGAGGCTGTAGCAATATCTGGGATTGAGTTAGCCAAAACAAAACCAGATATTTCCGGTTTCATCCAGTTATATATGGACAAAGTTGTGTGGAATTCGTATGCAATGGACCGAGAAAATCACAGTTAAAATGCTTTCAAGAAAAGCAAAGTCTTTTCGATGGGAAAGTGCATAAAATGTCTTCTATACAAATAGAAATATCATGTTTGTTTGCTGCAGTTCCTCTAGCTTTCTCCCTAGAAAATATGAATGTGTGGAGCTGGTGTGTCCATGTGGAAACAATTAGTGTTTCAATGGTACAAAATTAAATGTTCCCTGATAAAAACATTCAAAACAATAAGTCCATCGATAATATTCAAAAAACACAAACACAAAGTCTGTAGCAATATTTCGTATTGAGTTACCCAAAATACAACAGGATATTTCTGGTTTCCTACAGTCATATCTGGACAAACTGGTGTGGAATTCGTATGCAATGGACCAGAAAATCACAATAGAAGTGGTTTTGGAGAAAAGCAAAGTCTTTTCGTTATGTAAGTGCATCAAATGTCATCTAGACAAACAGAAATATCAAGTTTGTTTGTCGCAGTTCCTCTAGCTTACTCCCTAGAAAATACGAATGTGTAGAGCTGGTGTGTCAATGTGGAAACAATTAGTGTTTCCAAGCAGAAAATTAAATGTTCCCTGATAAAAAACATTCAAAACAATAAAGTCCGTGGATAATATCAGGAATAAACAAACACAGAGACGGTAACAATGTTTGGGATTGCGTTAGCCAAAAATCAACCGGATATTTCTAGTTTCATCCAGTCATATCCGGACAAACTGGTGTGGAATTCGTATGCAATGGACCAGAAAATCACATACAATTGGTTTTGGAGAAAAGCAAAATCTTTTCGTTAGGCAAGTGCATCAAATGTCATCTATACAAACAGAAATATCATGTTTGATTGTCGCAATTCCTCTAGCATTCTCCCTAGAAAATACGAATGTGTAGAGCTGGTGTGTCCATGTGGAAACAATTAGTGTTTCCAAGCAGAAAATTAAATGTTTCCTGAAAAAAAAAACATTAAAAACAATAAAGTCTGTGGATAATATCTGGAATACACAAACACAGAGGCGGTAACAATATCTGGGATTGAGTTACCCAAAACAAAACCAGATATTTCCGGTTTCATCCAGTCATATTTAGACAAACTGTAGTGGAATTCGTATGCAATGGACTGAGAAAATCACAGTACAAATGGTTTTGGAGAAAAGCAAAGTCTTTTCGTTAGCCAAGTGCATCAAATGTCATCTACACAAACAGAAATATCATGCTTGTTTGCCACAGTTCCTCTAGCTTTCTCCCTAGAAAATAAGAATGTGTAGAGCTGTTGTCTCCATGTGGAACCAATTAGTGTTTCCAAGCAGAAAATTAAATGTTCTCTGAAAAAAAACAGTCAAAACAATAAAGTCTGTGGATAATATCTGGAATACACAAACACAGAGGCAGTAACAATATCTGGGATCGAGTTACCCAAAACACAACAGGATATTTCTGGTTTCCTACAGTCATATCCGGACAAACTGGTGTGGAATTCGTATGCCATGGACCAGAAAATCACAGTACAAGTGGTTTTGGAGAAAAGCAAAGTCTTTTCGTTAGGCAAGTGCATCAAATGTCATCTATACAAAGAGAAATATCATGTTTGTTTGCCGCAGTTCCTCTAACTTCCTCCCTAGAATATACGAATGTGTAGAGCTGGTGTCTCCATGTGGAAAGAATTAGTGTTTCCAAGCAGAAAATTAAATGTTCCCTGATAAAAACATTCAAAACAATAAGTCCATCGATAATATTCAAAAAACACAAACACAAAGTCTGTAGCAATATTTCGTATTGAGTTACCCAAAACACAACAGGATATTTCTGGTTTCCTACAGTCATATCTGGACAAACTGGTGTGGAATTCATAGGCAATGGACCAGAAAATCAGAGTACAGTGGTTTTGGAGAAAAGCAAAGTCTTTTCGTTAGCCAAGTGCATCAAATGTCATCTATACAAACAGAAATATCATGTTTGTTTGTCGCAGTTCCTCTAGCTTTCTCCCTAGAAAATACGAATGTGTAGAGCTGGTGTGTCCATGTGGAAACAATTAGTGTTTCCAAGCAGAAAATTAAATGTTTCCTGAAAAAAAAAACATTGAAAACAATAAAGTCTGTGGATAATATCTGAAATACACAAACACAGAGTCGGTAACAATGTTTGGGATTGAGTTACCCAAAACAAAACCAGATATTTCCAGTTTCATCCAGTCATATACGGACAAACTGGAGTGGAGTTCGTATGCAATGGACCGAGAAAATCATAGTACAAGTGGTTTTGGAGAAAAGCAAAGTCTTTTCGTTAGGCAAGTGCATCAAATGTCATCTACACAAACAGAAATATCATGTTTGTTTGCCGCATTTCCTCTATCTATCTCCCAAGAAAATACAAATGTGTAGAGCTGGTGTCTCCATGTGGAACCAATTAGTGTTTCCAAGCAGAAAATTAAATGTTCCCTGATAAAAAATATTCAAAACAATAAAGTCTGTGGATAATATCTGGAATACACAAACACAGAGGCGGTAACAATATCTGGGATTTAGTTACCCAAAACACAACAGGATATTTCTGGTTTCCTACAGTCATATCCGGACAAACTGGTGTGGAATTCGTATGCAATGGACCAGAAAATCACAGTACAAGTGGTTTTGGAGAAAAGCAAAGTCTTTTCGTTAGGCAAGTGCATCAAATGTCATCTATACAAACAGAA
Organism: Lepus europaeus; assembly: GCF_033115175.1. NCBI lineage: Eukaryota > Metazoa > Chordata > Mammalia > Lagomorpha > Leporidae > Lepus > Lepus europaeus. The sequence continues at coordinate 8,183 of NW_026909428.1, read as the reverse complement.
ATATCATGTTTGTTTGTCGCAGTTCCTCTAGCTTTCTCCCTAGAAACTACGAATGTGTAGAGCTGGTGTCTCCATGTGGAACCAATTAGTATTTCCAAGCAGAAAATTAAATGTTCCCTGATAAAAAATATTTAAAACAATAAAGTCCGTGGATAATATCAGGAATAAACAAACACAGAGGCGGTAACAATGTTTTGGATTGGGTTAGCCAAAAATCAACCGGATATTTCCGGTTTCATCCAGTCATATCTGGACAAACTGGTGTGGAATTCGTATGCAATGGACCAGAAAATCACAGTACAAGTGGTTTTGGAGAAAAGCAAAGTCTTTTCGTTAGGCAAGTGCATCAAATGTCATCTATACAAACAGAAATATCATGTTTGATTGTCGCAGTTCCTCAAGCTTTCTCCCTAGAAAATAGGAATGTGTAGAGCTGGTGTGTCCATGAGGAAACAATTAGTGTTTCCAAGCAGAAAATTAAATGTTTCCTGAAAAAAAAACATTCAAAACAATAAAGTCCGTGGATAATATCAGCAATAAACAAACACAGAGGCAGTAACAATATCTGGGATTTAGTTAGCCAAAACAATACCAGATATTTCCGGTTTCATCCAGTCATACCCGGACAAACTGGAGTGGAGTTCGTATGCAATGGACCGAGAAAATCATAGTACAAATGGTTTTGGAGAAAAGCAAAGTCTTTTCGTTAGCCAAGTGCATCAAATGTCATCTACACAAACAGAAATATCATGTTTGTTTGCCGCAGTTCCTCTAGCATTCTCCCTAGAAAATACGAATGTGTAGAGCTGGTGTCTCCATGTGGAACCAATTAGTGTTTCCAAGCAGAAAATTAAATGTTCCCTGAAAAAAACATTCAAAACAATAAAGTTTGTGGATAATATCTGGAATACACAAACACAGAGGCGGTAACAATATCTGGGATTGAGTTACCCAAAACACAACAGGATATTTCTGGTTTCCTACAGTCATATCCGGAAAAACTGGTGTGGAATTCGTATGCAATGGACCAGAAAATCACAGTACAAGTGGTTTTGGAGAAAAGCAAAGTCCTTTCGTTAGGCAAGTGCATCCAATGTCATCTAGACAAACAGAAATATCATGTTTGTTTGCCGCAGTTCCGCTAGCTTTCTCCCTAGAAAATACGAATGTGTAGAGCTGGTGTCTCCATGTGGAACCAATTAGTGTTTCCAAGCAGAAAATTAAATGTTCCCTGAAAAAAAAAAAACATTCAAAACAATAAAGTACGTGGATAATATCAGGAATAAACAAACACAAAGTAGGTAACAATGTTTGGGATTGTGTTAGCCAAAAATCAACCGGATATTTCCGGTTTCATCCAGTCATATTTGGACAATCTGGTGTGGAATTCGTATGCAATGGACCAGAAAATCACAGGACAAGTGGTTTTGGAGAAAAAGAAAGTCTTTTCGTTAGGCAAGTGCATCAATTGTCATCTATACAAAGAGAAAGATCATGTTTGATTGTCGCAATTCCTCTAGCTTTCTCCCTAGAAAATACGAATGTGTAGAGCTGGTGTGTCCATGTGGAAACAGTTAGTGTTTCCAAGCAGAAAATTAAATGTTTCCTGAAAAAAAAAACATTGAAAACAATAAAGTCTGTGGATAATATCTGAAATACACAAACACAGAGTCGGTAACAATGTTTGGGATTGAGTTACCCAAAACAAAACCAGATATTTCCAGTTTCATCCAGTCATATCCGGACAAACTGGAGTGGAGTTCGTATGCAATGGACCGAGAAAATCATAGTACAAATGGTTTTGGAGAAAAGCAAAGTCTTGTCGTTAGGCAAGTGCATCAAATGTCATCTATACAAACAGAAATATCATGTTTGATTGTCGCAGTTCCTCTAGCTTTCTCCCTAGAAAATAGGAATTTGTAGAGCTGGTGTGTCCATGTGGAAACAATTAGTGTTTCCAAGCAGAAAATTAAATGTTTCCTGAAAAAAAAACATTCAAAACAATAAAGTCCGTGGATAATATCAGCAATAAACAAACACAGAGGCGGTAACAATATCTGGGATTGAGTTAGCCAAAACAATACCAGATATTTCCGGTTTCATCCAGTCATATCCGGACAAACTGGAGTGGAGTTCGTATGCAATGGACCGAGAAAATCATAGTAGAAATGGTTTTGGAGAAAAGAAAAGTCTTTTCGTTAGCCAAGTGCATCTAATGTCATCTAGACAAACAGAAAGATCATGTTTGTTTGCCGCAGTTCCTCTAGCTTTCTCCCAAGAAAATACGAATGTGTAGAGCTGGTGTCTCCATGTGGAACCAATTAGTGTTTCCAAGCAGAAAATTAAATGTTCCCTGAAAAAAAAAAAAACATTCAAAACAATAAAGTACGTGGATAATATCAGGAATAAACAAACACAAAGTAGGTAACAATGTTTGGGATTGTGTTAGCCAAAAATCAACCGGATATTTCCGGTTTCATCCAGTCATATTTGGACAAACTGGTGTGGAATTCGTATGCAATGGACCAGAAAATCACAGGACAAGTGGTTTTGGAGAAAAAGAAAGTCTTTTCGTTAGGCAAGTGCATCAATTGTCATCTATACAAAGAGAAAGATCATGTTTGATTGTCGCAATTCCTCTAGCTTTCTCCCTAGAAAATACGAATGTGTAGAGCTGGTGTGTCCATGTGGAAACAGTTAGTGTTTAAAAGCAGAAAATTAAATGTTTCCTGAAAAAAAAAACATTGAAAACAATAAAGTCTGTGGATAATATCTGAAATACACAAACACAGAGTCGGTAACAATGTTTGGGATTGAGTTACCCAAAACAAAACCAGATATTTCCAGTTTCATCCAGTCATATCCGGACAAACTGGAGTGGAGTTCGTATGCAATGGACCGAGAAAATCATAGTACAAGTGGTTTTGGAGAAAAGCAAAGTCTTTTCGTTAGGCAAGTGCATCAAATGTCATCTACACAAACAGAAATATCATGTTTGTTTGCCGCATTTCCTCTATCTATCTCCCAAGAAAATACAAATGTGTAGAGCTGGTGTCTCCATGTGGAACCAATTAGTGTTTCCAAGCAGAAAATTAAATGTTCCCTGATAAAAAATATTCAAAACAATAAAGTCTGTGGATAATATCTGGAATACACAAACACAGAGGCGGTAACAATATCTGGGATTTAGTTACCCAAAACACAACAGGATATTTCTGGTTTCCTACAGTCATATCCGGACAAACTGGTGTGGAATTCGTATGCAATGGACCAGAAAATCACAGTACAAGTGGTTTTGGAGAAAAGCAAAGTCTTTTCGTTAGGCAAGTGCATCAAATGTCATCTATACAAACAGAAATATCATGTTTGTTTGTCGCAGTTCCTCTAGCTTTCTCCCTAGAAACTACGAATGTGTAGAGCTGGTGTCTCCATGTGGAACCAATTAGTATTTCCAAGCAGAAAATTAAATGTTCCCTGATAAAAAATATTTAAAACAATAAAGTCCGTGGATAATATCAGGAATAAACAAACACAGAGGCGGTAACAATGTTTTGGATTGGGTTAGCCAAAAATCAACCGGATATTTCCGGTTTCATCCAGTCATATCTGGACAAACTGGTGTGCAATTCGTATGCAATGGACCAGAAAATCACAGTACAAGTGGTTTTGGAGAAAAGCAAAGTCTTTTCGTTAGGCAAGTGCATCAAATGTCATCTATACAAACAGAAATATCATGTTTGATTGTCGCAGTTCCTCAAGCTTTCTCCCTAGAAAATAGGAATGTGTAGAGCTGGTGTGTCCATGAGGAAACAATTAGTGTTTCCAAGCAGAAAATTAAATGTTTCCTGAAAAAAAAACATTCAAAACAATAAAGTCCGTGGATAATATCAGCAATAAACAAACACAGAGGCAGTAACAATATCTGGGATTTAGTTAGCCAAAACAATACCAGATATTTCCGGTTTCATCCAGTCATACCCGGACAAACTGGAGTGGAGTTCGTATGCAATGGACCGAGAAAATCATAGTACAAATGGTTTTGGAGAAAAGCAAAGTCTTTTCGTTAGCCAAGTGCATCAAATGTCATCTACACAAACAGAAATATCATGTTTGTTTGCCGCAGTTCCTCTAGCATTCTCCCTAGAAAATACGAATGTGTAGAGCTGGTGTCTCCATGTGGAACCAATTAGTGTTTCCAAGCAGAAAATTAAATGTTCCCTGAAAAAAACATTCAAAACAATAAAGTTTGTGGATAATATCTGGAATACACAAACACAGAGGCGGTAACAATATCTGGGATTGAGTTACCCAAAACACAACAGGATATTTCTGGTTTCCTACAGTCATATCCGGAAAAACTGGTGTGGAATTCGTATGCAATGGACCAGAAAATCACAGTACAAGTGGTTTTGGAGAAAAGCAAAGTCCTTTCGTTAGGCAAGTGCATCCAATGTCATCTAGACAAACAGAAATATCATGTTTGTTTGCCGCAGTTCCGCTAGCTTTCTCCCTAGAAAATACGAATGTGTAGAGCTGGTGTCTCCATGTGGAACCAATTAGTGTTTCCAAGCAGAAAATTAAATGTTCCCTGAAAAAAAAAAAACATTCAAAACAATAAAGTACGTGGATAATATCAGGAATAAACAAACACAAAGTAGGTAACAATGTTTGGGATTGTGTTAGCCAAAAATCAACCGGATATTTCCGGTTTCATCCAGTCATATTTGGACAAACTGGTGTGGAATTCGTATGCAATGGACCAGAAAATCACAGGACAAGTGGTTTTGGAGAAAAAGAAAGTCTTTTCGTTAGGCAAGTGCATCAATTGTCATCTATACAAAGAGAAAGATCATGTTTGATTGTCGCAATTCCTCTAGCTTTCTCCCTAGAAAATACGAATGTGTAGAGCTGGTGTGTCCATGTGGAAACAGTTAGTGTTTCCAAGCAGAAAATTAAATGTTTCCTGAAAAAAAAAACATTGAAAACAATAAAGTCTGTGGATAATATCTGAAATACACAAACACAGAGTCGGTAACAATGTTTGGGATTGAGTTACCCAAAACAAAACCAGATATTTCCAGTTTCATCCAGTCATATCCGGACAAACTGGAGTGGAGTTCGTATGCAATGGACCGAGAAAATCATAGTACAAATGGTTTTGGAGAAAAGCAAAGTCTTGTCGTTAGGCAAGTGCATCAAATGTCATCTATACAAACAGAAATATCATGTTTGATTGTCGCAGTTCCTCTAGCTTTCTCCCTAGAAAATAGGAATTTGTAGAGCTGGTGTGTCCATGTGGAAACAATTAGTGTTTCCAAGCAGAAAATTAAATGTTTCCTGAAAAAAAAACATTCAAAACAATAAAGTCCGTGGATAATATCAGCAATAAACAAACACAGAGGCGGTAACAATATCTGGGATTGAGTTAGCCAAAACAATACCAGATATTTCCGGTTTCATCCAGTCATATCCGGACAAACTGGAGTGGAGTTCGTATGCAATGGACCGAGAAAATCATAGTAGAAATGGTTTTGGAGAAAAGAAAAGTCTTTTCGTTAGCCAAGTGCATCTAATGTCATCTAGACAAACAGAAAGATCATGTTTGTTTGCCGCAGTTCCTCTAGCTTTCTCCCAAGAAAATACGAATGTGTAGAGCTGGTGTCTCCATGTGGAACCAATTAGTGTTTCCAAGCAGAAAATTAAATGTTCCCTGAAAAAAAAAAAAACATTCAAAACAATAAAGTACGTGGATAATATCAGGAATAAACAAACACAAAGTAGGTAACAATGTTTGGGATTGTGTTAGCCAAAAATCAACCGGATATTTCCGGTTTCATCCAGTCATATTTGGACAAACTGGTGTGGAATTCGTATGCAATGGACCAGAAAATCACAGGACAAGTGGTTTTGGAGAAAAAGAAAGTCTTTTCGTTAGGCAAGTGCATCAATTGTCATCTATACAAAGAGAAAGATCATGTTTGATTGTCGCAATTCCTCTAGCTTTCTCCCTAGAAAATACGAATGTGTAGAGCTGGTGTGTCCATGTGGAAACAGTTAGTGTTTAAAAGCAGAAAATTAAATGTTTCCTGAAAAAAAAAACATTGAAAACAATAAAGTCTGTGGATAATATCTGAAATACACAAACACAGAGTCGGTAACAATGTTTGGGATTGAGTTACCCAAAACAAAACCAGATATTTCCAGTTTCATCCAGTCATATCCGGACAAACTGGAGTGGAGTTCGTATGCAATGGACCGAGAAAATCATAGTACAAATGGTTTTGGAGAAAAGCAAAGTCTTGTCGTTAGGCAAGTGCATCAAATGTCATCTATACAAACAGAAATATCATGTTTGATTGTCGCAGTTCCTCTAGCTTTCTCCCTAGAAAATAGGAATTTGTAGAGCTGGTGTGTCCATGTGGAAACAATTAGTGTTTCCAAGCAGAAAATTAAATGTTTCCTGAAAAAAAAACATTCAAAACAATAAAGTCCGTGGATAATATCAGCAATAAACAAACACAGAGGCGGTAACAATATCTGGGATTGAGTTAGCCAAAACAATACCAGATATTTCCGGTTTCATCCAGTCATATCCGGACAAACTGGAGTGGAGTTCGTATGCAATGGACCGAGAAAATCATAGTAGAAATGGTTTTGGAGAAAAGAAAAGTCTTTTCGTTAGCCAAGTGCATCTAATGTCATCTAGACAAACAGAAAGATCATGTTTGTTTGCCGCAGTTCCTCTAGCTTTCTCCCAAGAAAATACGAATGTGTAGAGCTGGTGTCTCCATGTGGAACCAATTAGTGTTTCCAAGCAGAAAATTAAATGTTCCCTGATAAAAAATATTCAAACAATAAAGTTTGTGGATAATACCTGGAATACACAAACACAGAGGCGGTAACAATATATGGGATTGAGTTATCCAAAACACAACAGGATATTTCTGGTTTCCTACAGTCATATCCGGACAAACTGGTGTGGAATTCGTATGCCATGGACCAGAAAATCACAGTACAAGTGGTTTTGGAGAAAAGCAAAGTCTTTTCGTTAGGCAAGTGCATCAAATGTCATCTAGACAAACAGAAATATCATGTTTGTTTGCCTCAGTTCTTCTAGCTTCCTCCCAGGAATATATGAATGTGTAGAGCTGGTGTGTCCATGTGGAAACAATTAGTGTTTCCAAGCAGAAAATTAAATGTTTCCTGAATAAAAACATTCAAAACAATAAAGTCTGTGGATAATATCTGGAATACACAAACACAGAGGCAGTAACAATATCTGGGTTGAGTTAGCCAAAACAAAACCAGATATTTCCGGTTTCATCCAGTCATATCCGGAGAAACTGGTGTGGAATTCGTATGCAATGGACCGAGAAAATCATAGTAAAAATGATTTTGGAGAAAAGCAAAGTCTTTTCGTTAGGCAAGTGCATCCAATATCTTCTATACCAACAGAAATATCATGTTTGATTGCCGCAGTTCCTCTAGCTTTCTCCCTAGAAAATACGAATGTGTAGAGCTGGTGTCTCCATGTGGAACCAATTAGTGTTTCCAAGCAGAAAATTAAATGTTCCCTGATAAAAAATATTCAAAACAATAAAGTCTGTGGATAATATCTGGAATACACAAACACAGAGGCGGTAACAATATCTGTGATTGAGTTACCCAAAACACAACAGGATATTTCTGGTTTCCTACAGTCATATCCGGACAAACTGGTGTGGAATTCGTATGCAATGGACCAGAAAATCACAGTACAAGTGGTTTTGGAGAAAAGCAAAGTCTTTTCGTTAGGCAAGTGCATCAAATGTCATCTATACAAACAGAAAGATCATGTTTGTTTGCCGCAGTTCCTCTAGCTTTCTCCCTAGAAAATACGAATGTGTAGAGCTGGTGTCTCCATGTGGAACCCATTAGTGTTTCCAAGCAGAAAATTAAATGTTTCCTAAAAAAAAACATTCAAAACCATAAAGTCCGTGGATAATATCAGCAATAAACAAACACATAGGCGGTAACAATATCTGGGATTGAGTTAGGCAAAAATCAACCGGATATTTCCGGTTTCATTCAGTCATATCCGGACAAACTGGTCTTGAATTCGTATGCAAGGGACCAGAAAATAATAGTAAAAATGGTTTTGGAGAAAAGCAAAGTCTTTTCGTTAGGCAAGTGCATCAAATGTC